>NC_068333.1:5625000-6250000 GCF_000147395.1 Oryza glaberrima
AACATCCACCATGGAACTACCAAAGTCCATATCATCATGGCACAGCCTGCCAACATCACCATCAAATATAAACCCACCAGAATAACCCAAGTTTGATGCTAACATAACTGAGGCACACATCAAGCATTGTCCATAACTGTGGACACGGCTATTCGAATATATTATACTCTGATCAGAGGTGTACAACTGTACCCACACGAGATGAACAAGGATCAAATGCCGCCCACCACACAGGTGCGACCTACAAGTGATTCAAGCTCATCACATGTCCTTTCCAAGCCCCACCTCAACCATTTAAACCACACTGGGGGCCCCGCCGACTCAATCACGTGCGTGTGATGTGACTAAGGCGGGCTCACCACGCGGGAGATACCCCCTGCCGTACCTCGGCCAACCGGGCACTCTGCGAATCCCAAATCCTCACGTTTTTCCGATAGGGGTAAATGATCATAGTAGGTTTAGTAATCAAACAAGCCGGTCCCATGATACGGCGTGTGGTAAGTACGTACGGTGCTTGAATAGACGTCAAAATGTCCGGTCCTTAACGACCTAGACGGAGCTACTGCATCAGGGGAAACATACCTTCCATCATCGCCCTACCACCCGTCCAAGTCAATCATATTTCATCAACCATTATTTAATGTAAGTGCTCCAGTTTTAGCCCATTAACCAAGTAGTCCATATCCCATAATTAACAAAACTGTCCAGCCATATAGTTGTATTCCCACTAAGCAAAACTAAGCATAATGAATAAAACATCCCAACTATTCCCAACCAGGAGAGTAATAGGTATATGGCAGCTATATATAACTAAGGTAAATGCACCAATTAATTATCTACCATGTCACCCAAAACTATTAACTAAGCAAATGAAGATATATATATAAATAGATTCGCAACCAATGGAGTTTAAGTAAAACATGGGTGCTAGATGCTTAGGTGCTCGCCTTCCTGCTGAGGGTAGCCACACTCAGGCTCTGGTTCCGCTTCAGCGCTCTCCGGAATCTCTGAATCTATCGAAAAGAAGCAATATGCGAATAAGATTCAAATAAACATGCATATGCAACATGCTTTAGTAAAACATGGCCTAATTACAGTAGGTAGAGAGTATGATAAACAGATTTTAGAAAAAAGAATCATCTCATTTACATTTATGGTTTGAGAGATATAAAAAAATAACAAGCCATATACACTGAAAATGGCTTTTCTGTAATTACATATGAACTACCTTAAGTCATTTGAAAATCTGACATATTCTGGACACAAGTTGTAAAGTTTTATTTTATAAACATAAGGTCTACAAGATTATGAATACATAGAAATTTGGTTCACTCATAAATGAAATGAAAAGAATTACATATGGATTTTTGGACTTTGCCTAATCCTCAAATGTTTTCATATACTCTTTTGGACTGTATTTTCGCAAATCGAACCTTGGAATTTCTAAAACATGCAACAAGGTCCAGCTTCTTCTCCAATCGAGCAAGAAGCATAGACAGCCATGGCTGAGCTCGATCTCAAGCTCGCCGGCAGCAAACGGCGGCTCTAATAGGGGCAAGGTCAAAAGAGAACATGTACAACAAGTCTTTAGGATTCCATTCCTATACTCTACCCAGCCAGTGGTGGCTGGACATGTCAGGAATCACCCAACCAATCGGCGAGCCGAACACACACGACACTTTGGACGAACACCTTTGTGGAGCACTGTACACCGTCTGAAAACGCGAAGAACAGAGCAAACAGAGGAGTTTGGTGCTGCGAACTGCTTGCAGCTTTTTTTGGTTTTTCTTCTCCTTATTTATATCAAATACAAGCATGCAAAGAAAGGAAACGTGTGCTTCAGAAACGTTCCCACGTCGCGGATTTGATCGTGTCCATCCCCACGGATCTGCAGAACGCGTGCACGCCCCCGTCGCCTGCGCCACGCCGAGCTATTCTCGCGCCATGACATCTATTCGCACGGCTTCCACAAACCGAGGCTCGCGCGCATGCAAAACAGAAAGAGAAACATGCAAACACACAAGGTTTATCTGCTAACAGGACAAACGCAGGCAGCGGCTGCGAGTGGCAGCGCTCGGGACGCCATGCATGTAACGATGCAGCACTGTGGGTGGCTCGATCTATTGCATGCATGCCAAGAACATCACATGCAAGAAAAACATACATTAAGGACTTGATCCTACTGCTAAGAAGACACTTTTTAGCTTGAGGTGAAGGGCTGAAACCTCAGCAAAACAGGGAAGCAAAGAAGACACTGAGCTGTTGTCACCAAAGAAGAGAAAATAACTTGTAGCCTACTCCTAGCCTTGAAATCTTGAACCGGCGACCTGTGGAGGAGGCTAGGAATGCTCAGCACGTTGGGGAACCTAAGAGAGAAGCTATGGATGGGGAAGAAAGCTCACCAAGTGGAGGAAAACAAAGTCTTACTGCCACTGCACCAAGCAGCAAGCTTCTTCTCTTTTCTTCTCGATCTCCCTCAGCAATCTATGCATGTGCAAGCTATTTGGATGGATGGAAAGCTTAGAATCGTGGGGATCTAGTGGCGTGACATGCAGGGCTTGATTCTTGCACTTTTATGAAGATTTGGGGAGGGGGAAATGAGGAGGGAGCTCAGCTCATGGAAGAACAGAAAACAGCAACAGAGGAAAAAGAATGGTAGGGAGATGCAGGGGTTTTTCCCTGCTGTTTAAGCATAAGAGGTAGGGGAAGGATGACCATAAGTTGGTTTGAGGCTTGCAGGGGTGCCCAGGTCACTGAATAGTGGGGCCAAGGCGAGCTAGGGCCCCGTGGCATGAGAGGGATGGGTAGGAAACGAAGGAGAACTCCAAAATCAGGATTTTCAGCTTATTTTCCTTCTCCTTCTATGCAAAAATAGCTTGAAAGCTACAAGAGTGCCCCCAAAAAAAATATGTTCTGGTGTGGAGATACATTGAGTTACCAAGTTTCCAGTTTTCAAAGCTTCACTCTAAAATTCAAAATATTTTAATTCTGGCAAAAAGGTGAAAAGGGTTTTGCTGAGAACTAAATTGAATTTTAATGAGGTCAAAATGAAGTGCAAAAATTCTAGAAAAAATTATATTAACTCATGATAAATAATCTAGTATTTGAATAAATTATGATAGCTATATCCTTATGTTCAACTTAGAGCACAAGTAGATGATGTTTTGATTTGCCGATTACGGTTTTAATTTGCTCAAAAAAATAAATAATTGAATACAGAGGCTAATGCAAAAATATTAATTATGCGACCTAAAAGACAATAGTGCGCATCCAAATACCTGGTAATTATGCTAGGGCTGTTACAACTACCGCCATGCCGTCGCGACTACCAGCGCCATCATCATCCTCGCCATGCCGCCGCCGCTCCCGACGACGCCGCCGCACTCCGCCGCCGCAGCAGCTACTGCCGCCATGCCATCTACCGTTACCAGCGCCGTTGTCGTCCTCGCCAAGCTGCCATGGCCGAGGTCGCCGCCCCATGGCCGACGCCGCGCCGTCGCCATGGACGACTCCGCCATGCCGTTGTGCTGTCCTCACTGCCACCACCGTCACTGGCACCTATTCACGGCCGACGCTAAAAACGTTAGCGAACAAATGAACGAACGACCCTAACGAATGGAACGAACGAACGAACAACCCTAACGTTAGAACGAACGAACGACCATAACGTTAGAACGAATGACCGACCGTAACAAATTGAACGAATGAACGACCCTAATGTTAGAACGAACGGACGAGAACGATATAACGAACGGATGAATGTATAGAACATAGAACGTATAGAACGAAAGGACGAACGATAGGAAACGATAGAACGAACAAGAACAAACGATAGACGAACGAACGTGAACGAATGATAGAACGAACGTGAATGACTGAGAACGATAGAACAAGCGTGATCGATAGAACGAACGAGAACGATAGAACGAACGTGAACGATAGAACTACCGAACGAAGTGCCCGATTTATATATTCATTGAGAATTTAGACTTATAATATTGATATTGGACATTTTTTAACTAATATTTTTCCCATGTCAGAATATACCTGGTCCATCCCTAACCGCCGCCGTTGATCAGTCTTGAGTGGTTGCAAGCCTCCGAAGGAAAAACTAATGTAAGTTAATATTTTTTTCCCATGTTAGAATATATGTGGCCCAATCACATCTTGCCACTAAAAAATCTTACATCTACAAGTATACATATGTGCCCGATTTAATATTGATTTCACTTGTAATATTCATATGTGCCCGATTTAATACTGTTTTCACTTGTCCTAATCATTTATAATTAACATACGACGATATAAAATTGTTTTCACTTGTAATTTTCATTTATTATTAATTACCATATAGTCGATTTCATACTGTTTTCACTTGTAATAATCATTTATAATTAACATACGAACATATGGCTGATCGCGATGACGAACAGTTCATTATAAGTGAAATCACAAGTGGATCAAAGCTCTGGTTCTATGCACACGGTGGATCACTCAATCCCGTGGATGGCTCCCTAATATTCGGCGATGAGATACGCGAAGCTGCCCATCGGCTGACAGACGCAGTGGAGGCCTCTTCTCAGGGAACGTTCAGGCCGGATAGAGAGAAGGACGAGCTTACACTCGCACTACAGAATCCCGAGCATCCAGGAAGAACGAGAGGAAGAGGTGTGGTTCCATGGAAGATAGGATTCAAAGAGGACATCCACACTTACAAGAGTCGGATGAGGAGTAAGAGAGATACCGAGTCGAAGATTGCTGACCTTGAATATAGGGTATCGATGAATGAAGTGAGGATGCATGAGGAGGTGGCAAGAAGGGTGGACGAACGACTTGCGTCACAGCGGAGCCAGGAGCCCCAGCCCTACATTCCGCCTACCACGGTAAGCCCCTCAGGCAATCGCAGCAGCTACGCCTCAACAGGATAGGTTAGCTTGGATAGCATGCAAGCAGTGCCAGCTCAGGAAGAAACCCCCTGCTGGCCCATTGATGGAATCACGCAACGAACATCATGCGAGCTGCCTATTCCCTTCAGGAACTTATCCATCAAGGTTTGCTCATACTTTTATGACATGTACATTCAAAAGTCGTTGCACACATAGTTTGATTACTAATTAATAACCTCGATTCTCGTGAAGGTGGCGTCGGGCATGGCCATCCCATGCAGGGCGATTCCACCTAGGTACTCAAGGGTGGTAGTTGAGCTCGTGGAAGCCATGTAAGAGGATCTCGAGTTGGAGATCCCTGGAGGAGACGGGGAGATGAAACTAGGAGAAACAAGACAGGGCATTACTCTATGGGCCAAGCGCTACATCGTGTTTCCCGGGCGAGAAGCGACGTCCGATCATCCATCTCCTCCGCTTGAACCGTCTCCTCCGGCCCCTCCGCCTGCACCGTCTCCTCCAGCCCCTCCGCCTGCACCGTCTCCTTCGGCTCGTCAAGCTCCTACGCTTGCACCGGCTCCTATGGCTCCTCAACCTCCTCCACCTCCTCGTACTGCCAAGTCCCGGTCTCGCCAAGCTCCGCTTGCCAGGTCAAGGTCTCCTCCTCCAGCACCTAGCAAGTCAAGGACAACGAAGAAGGCAAAAGTGGAGGACTCACGGTGCCCCAATCCCGTGACTCAGCCATACCTCTGCACTCAAGAGGAGGCTGATAAATCGGTTCAAGAGTACGTGAAGTCACACTTCAGGAAGAGGAGTCCAGAAAAGAAGATTCCTATAGATCCGGCTGTGAAGGACTTCTTTCTAAAGATGGGACAACCGGCGAAGGAGAAAGTACCAGTATCGGACTATGACCGAGCACTGAAGAAGCATTCTCATCACAAGAAGTCCAAAAAAGTCGCTCAACTCGGCGAGCAATCACAACAAGAGGTTGAGCCATTGCTGTCACCTAGAGAACAAGGGATCAGGACTTTTATGAAAGATACTGGACTGGGGAGGGAACAATTGCTTGGAGGTGCACCAATCCCAAAAGCGGAGGTGAGACATAAGTTCAAACTCGGTGAACCGTTTGTCAAGCCTAATCAAGTGAAGACCCTCACGACACAGATGTACCGATTCCATCAATGGTACATGGACAAATCACCCGGCGGTAGAGAGATGTTTGGAGCGAAAGTACCAAGCTCTGACTTATTCGGCTCGTCAAATGATGTCCTGTGGATCGACTTCGAGGACGTATGCGACCTATACCATCTGGATGCCCTCGATGTATCTATTATGGCCATATGGACATTATAAGTATTGCTCATAGTTAGATTTATTTCGTTCCTTAGCTCCTTGTATGTAGCTCATACAAATTCCTTTTATCGTAGCTCATACAAATTTCTTTTATCGGTTGTAGAATGGAGGTTCAAAGGTGTCGAAAGCAGGGAAAACAAAGTACTTGCTTCATCGACCCCTGTCGAGTTAACGTCAAACTGCTTGACAAGTTCCCTCAACAAACAGAGGAGAATCTTGTACATTTTCTAGTGCAGCAACATTATAAGACGTACATACTTCTGTCGTACAACACTAAGTGAGTTTTTACTGCCTTTCGTACCAAATTCCTTCTCTGACATGTACATATATATACAGTTTCATATATGTCATCTCACGCAATTTGCAGATTCCATTAGGTCCTCCTGCTTTTCAACTTGGACTCATGCAGAGTCCATGTCTATGACTCAATGGATAAAGAAGAGAAAGTTTTTGACGATATTTTTGCATTGATAGACAGGTACTATCATCTATTGCAAAGTAATTACGAATTTTGCTATTGCTACTATGTAGATCTCGGAGATTAATCAATCGCAGTGCAACTGTACATAGGGCTTGGGATCAATTCTGTGCTTTGGTTAGAGGAAAATTGGAAAGAAAAACTTGGCCAAAGATTTAATTTTCCAGCGAGTAGATGCCCCCAAAATTATATTGAATCAATATTAATTTGCTCTAACATTGAACTTTAAATCTATCGCCGTTTCTCCTTTAGTGTGCAAAGCAGGAACAGGGGACTAACTTGTGCGGCTACTACAACTACGAGTATATGCACTGCCTAGCAAACCAAATCCACAGCACCAAGGAACTCGAAGTACGTAAAAATCAATAATACATTACTTACTTTGGATCGATTTCTTGTTTATTTCATATATTTACATATCATTTTTTTGAAATGATAGTTCATTTACTTAAGGAACAAGTCGACCACTCGATTTGGATTAAGACTGTTCAAGAACAACTGATGGGATTTATCAACGAACAGATCCTAGATATCCCACGGTTGAATTCTATTAGGACGGGAATACAGTTCATAGCGTCAGTCCTTCTTCCTCTGAGGCGATGTTGACGATTCGTAGCTAGCTAGCATAAGTGCGCTGAAATACAAACATTATATTCAATGTCCAAAGAAATTGTAATATATGTATATATTTATATACGGTAGCGCTACATGACGCTACGCACAGGCACTGCGCGTCAGGAAGTTTGGTGGCACGACTCACAGGAAGAAAAACCCACCACCATGACAACCAGCCGATAACAGAGTTAAAGTTAACTTATATACATTGGTGGTGGGTTCCGATGCAGCTATTTAAGAGTTATAGTTTAACTTTCGTACAAATAGATGTTCAGTTGTGAAGGAGTTATCGGGAGTTAATATTTGACTTACGCACAGTTGGTATGTGGGATCTGGTGTTGAGGATATTGAGTTAAAAATTAACTTATTGTGGTTGTATAGGTCATCGTGGCATGATAGGCATGATAAACCCATCTCTCCGTGAGTTAAATTGTAACTGTTGAATCATCGTGAATGAAATTACAGGATCCATCATATGTGCAGGGGTATTTTTCAAAAAAAAAGTTTATTACGTTGGGGCCAAGTGATGAGTGAAATGTTAACTTAAGAATGATACTTGATGACGATTATGTCGATGTAAATTAACTGATGTTTAATTCATCGGATAGAAATCAACTCCATGTCATAGTAATTGGGAGGTTAAAAATGAAAATCGTAAGGGTCCAGAAACGTGAAATTTTTAGTGATATTTTTATTTCACCGAATAAAATTGGCAGTAAAAAAATTTCAACAATCACAAACGTGTGGATAATAATTATTTTATGATGCATATGTGAAATCTTAGTGAGAGATTATACATATATGAAAGTTTTAGTTGGTAGAAAATTACACACAGCGAGAGCAGAATCATCTGACTCTGACCGGCGAAAAAGAAGAAAAGGAGAAGGATATACATGACACAATAAACCAGCTGTCGACAACAGCTTTGAGACACAAGGAAGACGAAGATCAGATGCATGCAATGACTCTCGATCCAATCTGGCAACACGAAGGCGTAGATGAGCATGCTATTGCGTCAACGACGGAATCGGTCGCCGCCATACTCAAGGTGGCCACCACGCCGCCGTATCGAGCCGCAGGCCGTCAGTCACAGTGTAGATCCCAGTGGATGCAGTCCTCCCTCACGCCTGACCTCCTTGTACGGTGGAGCCTCATCACCGACCATCTCGTTGTCAGCATCGACATGGATGACAGTTTGCTCGCGCCGCTGTGAATCGGCCTCCTCGTGGATGCTGCTTCTGCTGCTTGGCCGTGCACGCCGTCGTCGAGGTTGCCGCTGGATGCAGGGCACCATTGTCGGCATCTCGTCTCGCAAATGCCAATTACCCGTCGCCGTGGCTGCATGGAGACCATCATGTAGATAAAAAAGGGGAGAAAATAATTTGAAAAGCCATAAAATGGTGGGTTGCGATGGATGCTGCCGCCCCTTACCGACGGACCTCCTCACCACCACTCGGATCTCCACCTCCACGCCATCGCCCTGACAAGCAAACCGCACGGGAGGAACCACATCACCATCCGTGTCGACCTCGTCGGTGCCGCTCCTCTCATCGGTGACATTGCCGATCCGAAATATTAGGATCTGGAATGAGAGAATAGGAGATGATGTGTCTGGCTGTGATTCCGCAGCTAATATAAATAGAGATAGATACCACAGTAAAATAATTACTGATGAGAGGACGAGCAGGATGGGTCATGGGCTCATCGGTTGGTGCTTATAGGGGAGTAAAAAAATTACTACATATAGTTAAAAATTAACTGACTTGTTCAATGTAAGTAAAAAAAGAACATTTTATTCGTAAAAAAAAGTCATAGACATTTAAATTTTACAAAAACATAATGAAACAAAAGAAAAAAAATAATAACAAGAAAAATTAAGGCATGAGCAAAAAAAAAAGTTTCCTTTAGTTAATAAATAACTCAATATGCTAAGTACTACCTCCGTCCCAAAATAAGTGCAGTTTTGCACTATTCACGTTCAACGTTTGACCGTCCATCTTATTTGAAAAATTTGTGAAAAAATTAAAAACATTTAGTTACACATAAAGTACTATTCATGTTTTATCATCTAATAGCAATAAAAATACTAATCATAAAAAATTTTCAAATAAGACGGACGGTCAAACGTTGAACATGAATAGTGCAAAACTGCATTTATTTTGGGACGGAGGGAGTAACGTTTATTATAATTGCTGAATCACATATAGTTAAAATTTAACTGACTAAACGTGAATATATATGGTGGGCTATGTAGTAGTAAAAATTTAACTCGTGAATCAAAGTGGGTGGAGTTGGGAGGGGAGTGGGGTGATGGGCAGTGGGTGGGTCTGTTCATTGTGTCAGGTGCCGTTTAATACATAGCACCTTAAGGTGCCATATAGTAGTTCTATATTTATATATATATATATATATATATAGATATTTACTTACGTGTGTAAATATATATTTTGATTATATATTATTTAACTTAATTAATTAAGTGCTTTCATATATATGTGTGAAATATATATATATATACACTGCACCCGGGGTGCGTACTAACTAAAACGCTCCCCCTCACACCCTACCCACCCCTACCCCCTCCTTACCCCCAGCCACCGCACCCTCCAGGCCTCCACCCCTGGCAACCCATCCCAATCCCAGCCATTTATATGGAAAAAAATTCTCTGCGGCAGTGCCGCACAGGACCGCCATGTGCAACACCACGCGCGCGAGTGACGCGTGTCTGATCTCTTGCTGCAACATCCTGAGACAATCTTCAGAGCCGAGCCTATCTCCTACACCCATATCTAAACAATTACCAGAACGTTCCGTGATTATCAAAGCACGATTACTCCTTAAATGTTTCGTGATTTCTATGTTAACAATATGTAATTTCTGATCCCTTTTCAAACTGTGATTTTTATGTCATCAAATTGTAATTTCCGAGCCCTTTCAGTACTAGAAAAAACATTTTTGCAAACGGCCGAAAACAATCTTTTCAGATGGAAGCCGGTCCGCCTATAGGCAAAGGCCTGTGAAAATCACCGAACAAAATAAATAATATTTATGAAAAAATTCAAATAAGATGAGTGGTTAAATAGGAAAAATATGTGGTGATGACGTGGATGAATCTCATATGATTATTTTTCGATTAATGGTAGTTTCTAAATTTCCACTACATAACATAATATGTAGTGTCTAAAAGTTAAGGGTGTTATTTATTAAAAATGAAAGTATCTTATATCAAAAGAACCCTGTTAAAATTGATGAGTCTGGCTCGGCTCGAAAGAACGTGCTGTCGATGGATATGGCTCGGCGAGATTGGCTCGGCTCCGAAGATGGTCTCAGACTGCAGTTGGTGATTGGACACGCGTCACTCGCGCGCGTGATGTTGCACAGGCGGTCCTGTGCGGCACTGCCGCAGAGAATTTTCTTCCCATTTATATTACTCCCTCCCTCTCCCTCTCCTATTGTACAATAACGCTGCTATACGTCTGACTAGCGCGTTCGACTGGCGTACAACTCAACGGCAAATTACACGGCGTGAAGCAGCGCTGACTTGGTCAGATGGGCTGCTGCTCCAACTGTCCCACGTAACATAATCCACATCAAAGGCCATATATTATTTCAAGCCTAAACTTATAAGGACACATCATGTCCTTTTAGCCGCACAACGATATTTTGTCTCATGTCTATGATTTTTTAGATGAAAATTTGGAGTAGGCATAAATAAATCAGCAGCTTTCACATACCTTGTGTGATGTGATCAGTGAATACTATTGGCTAGATAAAACAACGTGGCCGTGCGGCCAAATTACATCTTATTGAACTCAAGCAATTGATTAGAGATGGAAGACAAAGGAATTAGACCGTGGGGTTTAGGATAGAAGGAGATGGAAAGTCACGTTGAGGCAATATTATCGGCTAGATGAAACGATGCGCGGACGTGCGGCCAGATTATTGAATTGGGCTTTTGTAAGGCCCAACTGAATTAGCGATCTATGCAGATGTGGAGACACGGACGGCGGACGTCTTAGACGTACAAGGGTCGGACGCTTTGGTTGTATGTATAGCATTTTCGATTGTACAAACTGTCAACCCACTTTCCCCTTCCTCCACATTTTACGGATCAAGCGGCACAGGCGCACAGTGGTGACGAGGAGGAGAGGCAACGGCCGGCGACGAAGCTATCGCCGGCGAGTTGTGAGGACGATGCGGCTGTTAGAGTTTAATCTTGTCATTAGAGTATTTGCATGGTTATTTTTGTTTGCATGTAATAAGTGTTTGCATAAGTCACATGCTAGAAGATGTGTGTACGTGAGATACGTGCATACTGCACTCATGGGCGAGATGCCGAAGCGCCGTGCGATGCGGTGGTATAAGTGGAGCTAGCGACTTGTGTGAATAAGTCAGAAAACTAAGCCTAACTGCAAGTGGAAGTGCTGCGCGAAGTAGCCGGATCGCAGGCAAGGCGAGGTCCCATGTTGCCGAGTGAATCGGTTCCAGTAGTAGATAAGCATTTAGCCGCATGTGTTGTGATTAGTGGTAATCATGTGAAGTGATTTCTTGGCAGATAAGTAGGATTAGTTAGTTACTTAGTTGCATGGCATCCCACGTCTGTGTGCATGGCGTGAGTTGTGGCTGAGTGGGTTTGGCTGTTGTAATCTCTTGGCATGTACTGAGTCTATATAAACAAGAAAACGATGTGAGCTAGTTGGCTGCATCAACAGAAAAAAAGGCTTTCCAGTTTGTGCCATCTGTTCATTCGTGTGTGTGTGACTCAAGTGAAAAATACGTAAGTGTTTGTGATAAACACTACAGAAGAGAGGGAGTGATTCCAACAGCGGCGTCAGGCAGAGGTGAGCACCGTTCGTCTTCTCCACGCCGACCTTATTCCGATCGGCACCTCCTCAACGCTGCCACCTCATCCGTCCATACAGCGCCGCAGCCATCGCCTCCCCGACTCCCGTCGTTGTCCACCCCGTCCCCTTCCACGACCGTCGTTCATACCCCCCACCGCTGTGAAATCTGCCGCGCAGAGGTGTGCAGCCATAATCGTTGCCCCTCCCTCCAACCTTTTTCCCTTTTTTTACTATCTGGAGTGGAGATGCGGGTAGGAGATGGCAGAGGCGGTGGCATCCAGGGCTCCCGGTGGTTCGACGACGGAGACAGCCTGTTCCCGGCGGCGGCGAGCTCGACGACGAGCAGATCGGGAGGCTTGTCCACCACCTCGAGTGGCCCTCCATGGCTGCCTCCCCCTCCCCCATGGATTTGGTGGAAGCCAAGTCCTTTCACGTCGCCTCTGCGCCGGCTGTTGATCCCCTCCACCCGGTTCAGCGGCGGAGACGGCGTGCTGATTCGATGGCTGGATCTGCTTCATGCAGCGGAGGCCCCGCCGCATCCGTCGCACCGCGTCCATCGCGGCCTGGGTATCCCCCTACCCAGCGCTAACATCCTCGGCCCGCGCGACGAATCCGAGAGAGGAAGTGCGACCATGCGTCTTCTCCGTGTGCCACAGGCGCAGGCGCATTATGCAGTGTTGTGACCGCCGACGGCAAGAATGCGTGTCAAGGCAGCCAAGCCGTGTGGCGGGCGGTGGCTGTGTGCCTGCTTGCTGCGTGAGGCTTAGCCAGCTTGCTAACGAGCAGGGATCTGGAGCAAGCGAGCTGTTATTCTTGATTTTTTGATTTACGATTGGTCAATTGTGCAAACGAGCAGGAGTCCAACAATTTTATCTCAAAAATGCATGCTTGCTAACGAGCAGGAATTTAGAGCAAGTGAACTAGTTTCCGACCTTGCTATATTTTTTAGATAAAATTGTTTGACTGTTTGTGAAAATCATAGCTAATGTGCATTTGTTTACTTCAGAGATAAAATTGATGGATCCAGTGTGAAAATCCTAGCTCATGTGCCTTTTTTTTCTCAAATGTCATTATGGAGATGTAATAGATATACCATTCTGTAAATATATCTTGGCATTTTCCTGATTTCCAGATGTTATCTTGGTTTTGTACTGCATGATTTAATGTTCAGTAATCTATTCTTATATTCAGAAGTTCAGATGAATGGTAAGAAGACATCAGGACCATTATAACAAGCTAGAATAGTCAAGGAATGGATATGATGATGATGTTTTTACCCTCTAGACTAGGTGCTACATGTAAAATTGATTTTGTGATCATATATCCTGGCATTTTCCTGATTTCCAGGTGAGGCGACCGGATCCACAGTGGACCAAGCCGATGAGACGGACTCCGACGCGGAAGCAGCTGGCATGGGGATTTGGTGTCGGCCATGAGTCTCTGGCACCGGGGCTGGTGGTGGTGTTTGGCGAGTTGGGATGTAGTCATTGGTTGTAATTTTCCTTCTTTTAAGATCACCAAAAATATATATATGCTTGTCTTCCATGTGTAATTTCTATTGATCATGTGACAAAACTAACATACAACTGTCATGGAGTAAAAATGTTTACTCACAGTGTAATATTGAATTAAAGTTTCGAAAGCACCTGATAGTAAAAATACTACTATCACCAATAAGGCATGGAGCTACTGGAAATGACTAAGAAATAAAGATATTATCACCAGTAACTGATATAATAAAAATGTTACTGACAGTATGTGGATCTATATAACTAGGCAATTAAATCATAACTAATAGTAAGTCATACGCATTTTGTCATGTAATAAAATATTTACTGTCTATCTATCGGACTGTATCACCATGTTAAGTAATTTATTTACTCCTAGGTATGCTTTAAAAAATACTGCCTTTATATAAGAAAATAGAAATAAAATGTTCACTTAAAGAATAACTAGCTGGGTGGCCCGCACAATTGCGCGGCTAGCACCCATATAAAATTATATTTTTTAACATGATTTTACTTAAAATTTCTTAAATAGTTATCTCGTTGCCTTAAGATTTTGAAAGACCAAACCTTATCATCCTCGTGTTTATAATTTTATAGCTTTTAAAAGTCACACCAGTTGCTACCGCTTACTTATGTCATATTATTCTTTATTAGCTTGCTCGATGCACCATTGTTTCTATTCATTCTCCTTGAAACCTTTAAAAATTGGATTAAAAAATTATAGTTTTTAGAGTTTATTGTCCAGTTGGGCTTCTTTTTTGTAATTTTTAGAAGTCCCGTCAAACGCTTTAATTATACTCCTCTATGACCGTCCACTACATCTTCTCTTTATTGTCATTACTCCCTCCGTCTCATTTTAATTGCAACCATAAGTTTTCGCACCCAACTTTGATCGTCCATTATTTGAATTTTTTATAATTAGTATTTTTGTTGTTATGTGATGATAAAATATGAATAGTACTTTACTCGTGACTAATGTTTTTAATTATTTTTTAAAAAATTGTCAAATAAGATAGACGGTCAAAATTAGGTGCGGAAAACTATGGCTGCATTTAAAATGGGATGGAGGGAGTATTATTTTAAAAATCAAACATAATTATCGTTTAGGTTTATTTTTTTACATTCTAGAATTCCGCCAAAACGTCAGCAACTTTGTCACTGTACTCCTCCGCGGCTCGCCCGCTGCCGCCCTTCTTTATTGTCATTGAAATTATAAAATCAAACATGATTATCATTAGGGTTTTTTTTTTACTTTTTAGAAGCCCAAACCTTTAAAAATTGGACCTTATACTTTTTAGAGTTTATTGTCTCGTTGGGTTTCATTTTTTCTTATAATTAGGTGAAACCCCGCGCATTGCTGCGGGAATTTAGTATGATAACAATAAAAAAATAATGTGTAAGTTAGCTAGATAACATCATATTAAGTAAATTAATGTGGTTTATGATAATTTAAATTTAAATAGTATGTAGAATGGTGATTCAAATGTAAAAAGTAAGGTGGTATGACTTTATGACCGTAGATTATTCATCTCAAGGCTAAAAACAATTGATGTGATATGACTTAATTAGAGAAAAAAAGGAGAAAGATAATTTAGACCATAGATTAATCATTTAAGCACTAACTAAGTATATAGGATGAACTATATAAGTATATAGGATATCAAAAAACATAATAAAGATATTCATTGAAACATTATGTGAATTATGTTGGATGATAATTTAACATGTTTGTATTTGAAAAGCTCTTAAATTATAAAGACTATAAAGATATAGCATATTTGCATGATATTTAAATGTGGTCATTGTTAGTGGATGATGATGTGGCATTTTGTTAATTACTGGATGATGATGTGGCATCTTGTTAGTGAATGATGATGTGGCATCTTTGCATGTTAAGCTTAAGGAGTTAGTGGGGGATAACTTTATAGTAAGATAGGATTTATAGAAATCCCGTCAAACGGTGCCACTATACTCCTCTACGACCCGTCCGCCGCATACTCTTTATTCTCATTGGGATTGTAAAATCGAACATAACTATCATTGGAATTTATTTTTTTACTTTCTAGAAGACCCACCAACAATCAGCGGCTCTGCCATTGTACTCTTATATGACCTGTCCGCTGCCTCTCATTATTTTTGTAATTGATATTTTAAAAATCAAATATGATTTTCATTGGGGTTTATATTTTTACTTTCTAGAAGTCCGGCCAACCGCCTTGACCGATTACTTCACGATATGCCCATCGTCCTTCCTTGTAATCGTCATTAGGATTTTATTTGGTGATTTATTAATAGTTTTTAGATGTCCCATCAACCGCCACCACTCTGCTCCTCTATAGGCCTGTTACTTAATTAATCTCGTCATGTGTTTTAGATGGTCTTTTTTCAATAGTCTTTACTTTTTTATCACCAATTTCAGAATGTATTTTATTTCTCTTATTGTGTTCTTTTGTTATTTCTATTTTTTGTTTTCATCAGCTGTTTCAAAATTGTATTCCTACTTTAAATCTCTTTTTCATTTGCCTGATTTAAATTTTATTTTATTTTTTATTCCGAATTTAATTCATCTACTATTGGTTCTTGTACTCTTATTTCAATACTGATTATATTTAATTTTAAATTGTATTCTACTTAACTCTTCTTTTCTTTTCTTTTTTTCTAATTTTGATTTTTTTTATTTTTTTTATTCCTAACTTTTACTAATCTCGTATTGGATTTTTTATGGACTCTTCGTTTTTTCCCATCAACCTCTTTTTTTAGGAATTTTTGGAAAAGCATTGGTTTTTATGGAATCAGATATTTTTTTAACATTTCACGAAATCTTTTTCTTCCATTAACCTTTTTTCTGACTATTATTTTCTTTTTTTAAGGAAAACGGATACCTTTGTTCGCGCTTGTTTTTTTTTTCGGGCACGGAGGTTTTCCAGGAGGACCGGTTTATACGTACTATTTTTTTTTTAAGAATTGGACAGAAATCTTTTTTTCTCACTACGTTTTCCTTTTTAAGGAAAACGGGAACACACTTTTTTTTAATCGGATAGAAAAAAAAATTTCGCGCTTGTTTTTTATTGGCACGGAGGACGGGATTTTTTTTAGAATCGGACAGAATATTTTGTTCGCACTATTTTTTTTCTTTTATTACGGAAGGCGGAAACCCGTTTTTCGCACTTTTTTTTATCGGAGGCTGCTAGTTAGCAATTCCTAAAATTTTTAGAGCTTGTTTTTTTACCGTACAGAAATCTTAAAAAATTTCGCGCTTTTTTTTAGCGCTAGTTAGCAATTCCTAAAATTTTGTTCGCACTATTTTTTCCTTTTTTTTACAGAAATCTTTTTTTAACGTTGCTTCACCTGCTGCTGCAGCTTTCGTCCCCCTAATATTTGTTGATGTGTTTCCATCCATATCAAAGCCTGAATATTGTGATACGTGCTTGATTTGTAGAAGTATATATGTATAATCTAATTCATACGGAACTTCTTTTGGGTAACAGAAATCAGACAATAATTTATATTGAGTCCGTACATCCGTATAGATCCTATATCATGTTTGATTTCAATTCCGCAAGGCTGCGTGCCTCTGAAAAATTTTATTTTTATAGGAACCTTATATGTAGAAGTGTATTTGTTTAATAGACATACAACTCTTAACTTCTATTTATGTAGATATAATTGTATCTTGTATACAACTATATCAATTAATCTATACCATTATAATTCGGACCCACTATAATCTAACGGGTAAGATTTTAATTCCGAATTTGAGCTATTTTTAGATTGTATTTCTACTTGGACTCTTCTTTTCTATTTTTTTTCTTTTTCTCCGATTAATGTAGGAATTTCTAGCCCCCACGGCGAACGTGGTACCTCCTTTCAAAACTATCTAATAATATAATAGATAGATATGGGATCGTTAAATATTTATAAAAGATGAACCTATCCAGGGAGTGTACACACAAACAATTTGATAAGAAGTAAATGTTTTACTATAATAAAAGTTTACTACGAAGCACGAATACTGCTGAGTAATAATTTTACTCATAGGCCAATGGAGGAAGCAAAAGGAAAGAAAAAACGAAAAGAAAAAGAAACGGGCGAACAGAAAAAAAAAAAGGGGGCGAACAAAAAAAGATAAGGGGAGCGATGCGTTTTTTTTGGCGGATGGTGGTGGGTGCGTGGGGGAGCATGGTGAGGGGTGGGGTGGGGGGAGGGGGTGGGGGTGAGGGTGGGGGTAGATTGTGAGGGGAGCATTTTAGTTATTATACACCCTGGGTGCGGTTTAGCATATGTATGTATATATACATATATATGTATATATGTATGTATATATACATATATATATATATGTATGTATATATATATGTATATATGTATATATGTATATGTATATATATATATATGTATATGTATATATATATATATATGTATATATATATGTATACATGTATATGTATATATATATATATACGTATATATATATATGTATATATGTATCTGTATATATATTACTATATGGCACTACAGGCGCCACGTATTAGATGGCGCCTGACACAATCAACCCCCCTGCCCCACCCCCTGCCCCACCCCACGCACATTCAATTTAAATAGACCACGTAGTTAATTTTTAACTTAGCGACCCACCACCCCGCCACCCCCACGTGAACTCGATCTGGTGCAAGCTACACAGTTAACTGTTAACTCAACCACCCACCCCCACGCGCAAGTTAAATTTTAACTTAGCGACCCACAACACAACCCGTCCCCCACGCGCACTCGATCTGGTGCATACCACACAGTTAAATTTTAACTCAGCTACCCACCCCCACGCGCACTCGATCTGATGCATACCACATAGTTAAATTTTAACTCGACATAGTGACTATCTGGTATATATATTACAGATTCCCATCGTAGAAACCGTCCACCCACTCTTTCCTCTTCCTCTCCGCATTTTACAGATCAACGACGACTTGTGGTTCCTTGTGCAGAGAGGAGGAACGGCGATGGCGATTAGGGGATGAGGAGTGGCGGCGAGGCGGTTCCGGTGATGGCTTGGCGATGAGGAGAAGCGGCGGCAGTTCGGGGATGAGGAGGACCGGCGTCGAGGAGGAGCGGCGGTGGCGGTTCGGGGATCAGGAGGAGTGACGAAGAGGAGGAGCGGCGGATCCGGTGGTGCCGAGGTGCGTGGATGGGCGCGATGCTGGCATGTGCGGCGTCGATGGGTGACTGTGGGCGGGAGGCGATGCGGCGGCGGATCCAGCCATTGCTATGTGCCCCATGCGCACGGATCCAGCTACGGCGGCGCGGATCCGGCATGGTTGCGGGCAACGCGTTCGCAGATCCGGTGCCCCCTTCCTTCTGCGTGGATCCTGCATGGGTGAAGGCTATGGGCAGGAGGCGAGACGGCGGCGACCTTCGCGGCGGTGAGCTTGTCCTTCGGCATCCATGGAGCAGCGGCGGGCATCCATGGAGACGGTAGCACCGGGCATGCCTCTCTCCGAGTTTTCCATTTTCATCTAATTCACCAGCGGAAGGAGCGGCCACCACCCGTTGTTTCCGTTCTCAATCTGGAAACCACCGAGAACCACCTTTTTTCCATTCGACGGATCCAGAAGGAGAAGAAAGCTGCCAGGATCAACAACACCATCAATCAATTATTTTTCCTGATTTTGGTTGGACGTTGTCCTGCTATTTGATCTCACCGATGTGTTATTGCATTATTTGTGTGTAATTAATTTCTAATACATGTGATTCCTATATGATTAGATGCATCCGGATATCTTGCAAAAAAATTGCAATCTACATATCAGTATATTGACAATTAAAAAATTACTATATGTAATGTTTGGAGTAAAATATTTACTATTTGCAATTTGTCAGTAAAAGTAACTAAATGATGTACGAGGGTTGAATCTGACCATACCTAAAAGAAACAGAAATTCCGTTCCCTGTGAAGAGAAAACTAAATTTAGGTGTACAAGCATTATTTTCGGATCTAGTACTCTGTTCATTGTCCACAACAACAGGATGTATCGCATGAAAAAAATTCCTCTTATTCCGGGGCCTCCTCTAACAACTTATCGAATTAACACCAAATCAATGCACGCGAGGATTTCACAATTTCTGGACCGGCGGATCCGGCGACATGGAGTTGATTTCTATTCGGTGAATTAATCATCAGTTAATTTCCATCGATGTAATTTCCGGGGAGATGTGCATCAAAACAATAAATTTCTAATAATAAAGTGTGAATTACGTCACACATAGCCACCACCGCCAAATGTCTCAAAGTTTTTCATCTACTCATACCAGTTTAGGATAAGTTATTATTTAACTCACATTCCTTGTCATCAGAAACAACACACATCCATAAAAAAAGAATCTGCAAAATAACTGTGTTATTTTTCATCAGTGATCATCGTCTACCACTAAATTTTTAACTACATAACACTGGTGGAGAAACAATCTTTCGTCGGTCGGCCGATTTCCATAATAGTCCCGGATGCAATAAAAACCGGGGCTAAAGATGACCTTTAGTCCCGGTTCAAAAGGGTAACGGGCATATTTGATCTTTAGTCCCGATTGGTAACACCAACCGGGACTAAAGATCATTTTTAGTCCCGATTCGAATGCTGTCAGGGCATGTCAGGCCCCCATGGTACCAACCGGGACTAAAGTCCCACCCCTATATATATGTCTTCTTCCTCCTCCAGCTACCCGAGCAAGCTTCAAAATTTCTTCAAAAAAGAGGGGAGGTCATGCCAAAATTTCTATTGAATTTATTTTGGTGATTACATACAAATCGGAGGTGCCTAAAAGGTTTGCAACTTCATCCTCCAATGTTTTTTTTTGTCATACTACATTTGCACCTATGATTTGCACACTTTTGTTGTCTCCAAAATTTAGTTGTAAGTTGATGAGAGAGAAAATGTGTGTGGGGAAGAAAGAATATATAGAAATTTAGTTCATTTGCTAAACAAGGTTTTATAAAATAGTTGAGAAGGAAAACTCTAGTGAAAGTTAATCTTAAATAATAGAAAACAAACTAAAATGAAAATTAAAAGAAGTAAAACACATTAAAATTAGTTTAAAACTTTACAAATAGTTTTTAAGGATTATTTGGTGTAATATTTTATGATTTTTGTATGAATAAAGATATCTTATAATTATTGTATGACTGTCATTATTGTAAGAATAATTATTTGTGTACGGTTTTTTTGACTCATGTAGATGGATCGGCAATGGATGTACGCTGACCGGCGGTCCAAAGAGTTTATTGACGGCGTGCACTATTTTTTGAGAGTGGCCGAAGCTAACAGGCAAAGGGGTTTTATTTGTTGTCCATGCAATAAGTGTAAGAATCAGAAGGAGTATTCTGCATCCAGGACTATTCATTTCCACTTGTTTGAGTCGGGGTTCATGCCAAGCTATAATTGTTGGACATCCCACGGAGAGCAAGGTGTTGAAATGGAAGAAGATGAAGTGGAAGACGACAATATTCCGGACTTTGCTTAGTATGTTGGATTTGAAGGAAATCAAACGAGCGAGGAGGAAATAGCTGCTGATGGTAACGACGTTGCGCATGATCTTGGTCAGATGTTGCAGGACGCCAGGAAGGACTGCGAAAGTGAAAAGGAGGCTCATAAATTGGACAAGATGTTGGAGGACCACAGAACTTCGTTGTACCCAGGTTGCGAGCAGGGGCACAAAAAGTTGGATACCACTCTGGAGTTCTTGCAATGGAAGGCAAAAAATGAGGTTAGTGACAAGGTATTTGGCGATTTATTGAAACTCATCAAGAACATTCTTCCGGGGGGAAACAAATTGCCCGAGACAACATACGAGGCTAAGAAGATAGTCTGCCCGTTAGGACTGGAAGTTCATAAGATTCACGCATGTCCGAACGATTGTATCCTATATCGCAGTGAGGAGTATGAGAACCTAGAAGCATGCCCTGTTTGCAAAGCACTACGATACAAGATTAGACGAGACGATCCAGGAGAAGTTGACGGGCAGCTAACAAAGAAGAGAATTCCTGCTAAGGTGATGTGGTATTTTCCTATTATACTACGGCTAAGGCGTTTGTTCAGGAACAAGGGGAATGCTAGAATGTTGCGATGGCACGCTGAATAGCGTCAACAGGACGGGATGCTGAGACACCCCGCCGATGGTTCGCAGTGGCGAAACATCGACAGAAAATTTAAAGAATTTGGAAAGGACGCACGAAACATACGGTTTGGTTTGAGTACGGATGGCATGAATCCTTTTGGAGAGATGAGCAGCGGCCATAGCACTTGGCCCGTTACGATGTGTATCTACAACCTCCCCCCCTGGCTATGAATGAAGAGGAAGTACATAATGATGCCGATTATTATTCAAGGCCCCAAGCAACCTGGTAACGACATCGATGTGTACCTAAGACCACTGGTCGAAGATCTTAAACAGTTGTGGAAGAAGGAATGTGTCCCCGTGTGGTACGAGGACAAACAGGAGGAGTTTAACCTACGAGCGCTGCTGTTCATAACCATCAACGATTGGCCTGCACTTAGCAACCTATCCGGACAGTCCAACAAGGGGTACAAGGCTTGCACTCACTGTATGGATAAAACAGAAAGTACGTATCTTAAGCACTGTAGGAAGGTTGTATACATGGGTCATCGTCGATTCCTTGCAGCAAACCACCCAGTACGGAAGAAAGGCAAGCACTTCGAACATAAGGCCGACCACCGTACGAAGCCTAAACATCGCAGCGGGAAAACAGTGTTTGCTATGGTTAAAGATCTTAAAGTAGTGTTCGAAAAGGGGCCTGGAAGCCAGCCTATAGAGAGCGAAGATGGTCACGCGGCGATGTGGAAAAAGAACTCTATATTTTGGGAGTTACCATATTGGGAATTCTTGGACGTACGCCACGCAATCGACGTGATGCACCTCACTAAGAACCTTTGCGTAAACCTTCTTGGCTTCCTAGGTGTATACGGAAAGTCGAAAGATACACTGGAAGCACATAATGATCTGAAGCATATGGAACAACACGGCGACCTTCACCCGGAACCAAAGGAGAAAGGAAGCCATTACTTGAGTCCAGCCAGCTACACTCTTAGCAAGGCAGAGAAGGAAAGTATGTTTGAATGCTTGGAGAGCATAAAGGTACTGTCTGGATACTCCACGAATATCAAGCGAATAATAAGCACGAAGGAGAAGAAGTTCACAAACCTAAAGTCTCATGACTGTCACGTGTTGATGACACAACTGCTACCAGTTGTAATAATGGGTATCCTTCCAGACAATGTCCAGGCAACAATAACAAAGCTATGTGCATTCATGAACGCAATTTCGCAGAAGGTCATCGATCCGGATAGATTAGAAGCCCTTCAGAATGAAGTGGTGCAATGTCTCGTCAGTTTTGAGTTGATATTTCCACCTTCATTTTTCAATATAATGACGCATCTGCTTTGTCACCTTGTGAAAGAGATCCGTATTCTCGGGCCTGTGTACCTACACAACATGTTTCCTTTTGAGAGGTACATGGGCGTTCTGAAGAAGTATGTTCGTAACCGTGCTCGTCCAGAGGCAAGCATCGCCAAGGGTTATGGAACAAAGGAGGTCATCGAATTTTGCGTAGAATTTATCGAAGACCTTCACCCAATCGGGATACCTGAATCACGCCATGAAGGGAGACTACGGGGAAAGGGAACTCTCGGAAGGAAAGCAATAATGACAGTAGACAACAATTTATTCCGTAAAGCCCATTTCACTGTTCTGCAACACTCTTCATTGGTAGCTCCTTACATCGAGGAGCACTTGGCTCTAGTTCGTGCCAGGAACATCGGTAAGTCCGATGCATGAATTACACGGCATCACATTGATACTTTCCCTGCGTGGCTACGACAACATCTCATGGGTAACGAGTCGATCAACCAACAACTTGCCTTCTTGGCGAGGGGACCGTCTGGGTCGATCGCGACATTCCAGGGATATGAGATCAATGGGTACACATTCTACACGAGAGCCCAAGACATGAAAAGCACGCACCAAAACAGCGCTGTTCGTGTCGATGCCAT
Organism: Oryza glaberrima; assembly: GCF_000147395.1. Classification (NCBI taxonomy): domain Eukaryota; kingdom Viridiplantae; phylum Streptophyta; class Magnoliopsida; order Poales; family Poaceae; genus Oryza; species Oryza glaberrima. The sequence continues at coordinate 5,648,737 of NC_068333.1, forward strand.
GGGACACGATGGAACAACTGCCACGTATTACAGTGCCATCAAGGACATATGGGAACTTGACTATGGTCCTCTCAAGGTTCCTCTGTTCCGGTGCCAATGGGTTAGGTTGATTGGTGGAGGCGTAATAATTGATGACAGTGGGATGACAACTGTTGACCTTAACAAGGTTGGATACTCGGATGAACCTTTTGTCCTTGCCAATGATGTAACGCAAGTCTTTTTCGTGAAGGACATGTCTAGCAAAGGAAAGAAGGGCAGAGGGCCTGACGAGCCTAAGCGTCAAGTGGTTCTCCCAGGCAAAAGAAAAATCGTCGGAGTTGAGGACAAGATAGACGAGGATTACGATCAGTTGGATGGGCAACCCCCTTTCACGGTGACGATTGACCCTAGCATCCTCCTATCAAATGAAGACACCCCTTACTCACGCAGCGATCACAAGGAGGGAACAATAGTGAGGAGAAAGTACGTGCGGTCAACCGTCACCGCCGATGTAATGCCGTAATTATTGTGTACACTATGTAAACTATTTTGGATGTATTGATTATCCATATAAATCAATTGATGTATGGCATATGTTAATTACGCACGATTATTAGAGGTTTCAACAAGTTTAAATCATGTATATGCTAGTTATATGTGATACTTACAATTTTTAAAAGTTTTAAATCACACAGGTGGCAATTTCATATATATGTTAATTAGAGTTTTTAACATTTAATTTACTATCATTCATATGCTAATTATAATTGACTAGAGGATTTTTAAAAGTTTTAAATCACGCAAGTGGCAATTTCATATGTTAATTAGAGTTTTTAACATTTAATTTACTATCATTCATATGCCAATTATAATTGACTGGAGAATTTTTAAAAGTATTAAATCATTCATGTGGCATTTACAGATGTTAATTAGAGTTTTTCACAATTTAATTTACTATCTTTCATATGCTACTTATATATGACTATTCGAATTTTAATATATATGACTATTCGAATTTTTAAAAGGTTTAAATCATGCATGTGGCATTTACATATGTTAATTAGAGTTTTTAACATTTAATTTAATAGAATTCCTACGCTAAGTATATATGATGATTACAATTTTTATTAATTTTAAATCATGCAGTATGTACATACATATCTTAATTAGAGTTTTTACCAATTTAATAATATCATTCATATGCTAAGTATATATGATTATTGGAATTTTTAATAATTTTAAGTCATAAATTTGCTTATTACGATTTATCCACTTAATTTATTACAGACAAAAATAATTTTTCGAAGTAATTGTCATTAATCTTTGTACTTTAAATAATGTTAATACATTAACTTCTATTTTATAAACACATATGTAAGAGAAAATAATATGCAGTGCTATAATCTTTAGTCCCGATTCTTAACCCTAACCAGGTTTAAAAAAAATTTGGAAATAGCGGGAAAAGATCTTTACTCAACAACCGGGACTAAAGATATCTTTAGTCCCGGTTGTTGAGAACAACCGGGAGTAAAGATCCGGGGGTATATATATTCCCGGTGCGCCCTCGTCTTCTTCACCAACACTTAGACGTTTTTGGCCGATCGATCTCTCTCGGCCTCTCTCCTTTGCCGCCACTGCCTAGGGCAAATCCCCGCGACGATGCCGCCATATCTCGCCGTCGTCTCGAGCTCGTCGTCCTCACCGCCGCCTCCGCCTCCTCTGCCGCCGCATCATCTCTGGGGTGAGAGCCGCCGCCGCCTCTCCCTTCATCGATCTCTCCGATCTCGATCTCTCTCCGTCGCACCGCCCGCCACGAGACGCCGCGCCACGACGACGACACGCCACACCGACGCCGCGCCACGCCGCCGCCGGCACGCCACGCCACCGCCTTTGCCACCGCGCGTGCAATGCCGCCGCCGCCACGCCACGCCGCCGCCTTCACCGCCGCGCAACGCCGCCGCCGCATGCCAACGCCATGCCGCCGCCGCCGCCGTCGCCACGCCGCCGCGCCAAGCGCCGGCCCGATGCCGCCACACCGCCGTTAACGAACGAGAACGATCGAACGAACGAGAGCAAGAACGAGAACAATCGAACGAATTAACGTGAACGAGAACGACAACGAACGTGAACGAGAACGAACGTGAACGAGAACGTGAACGAGTGAACGAACTAGCTTGAACGCGAACGAGCGAATTAACGAGAACGAGGGAACGAAAGTGAACGTGAACCAGAACGAGGGAACGAATGTGAATGAGAACGATCGAATGAAGACAAGCGAGAACGAGGGAACGAACGTGAATGAGAACGAGCGAACGAACGTGAACGAGCTAGGGAACGTGAACGAGCGAACGAACGTGAACGAACATGAACGTGAAATGCAATATATATATGTTACTTCGCATTTATCCTAATACATCTTTGTGTATCTTGCAGAAAAGACATGTTGTCGGAGTCGTCCGTCAAGCCGGAGTGGAAGAGCTAGCCCTAGAAGGAATTCGTGCAGGCAAGTGACGTAATAATATAAATGATTGTTATATTTGTAATGCAATTAAGATTATTAGACCTGTAATTAGACTTAGCATATAAGATTGTGTAGCGTTCTAACATTATTTGAGTTTTAATATAAGATTATTTTATTGCAAATTAGACTTAGTATGTAATTATTGACTACGGAATTGGTGCGACTCTTAGCAATTGACTATTGTAGTCTTAATTAGACTTAGCATATACGCACGAAACACTTAGCATACATGACTATTTTAGTCTTAGCATGTAATATTATTTGAGTTTTAATATAAGATTATTTTATTTGTAATTAGACTTACTATATAATTATTGACTACGGAATTGGTGCGACTCCTAGCAATTAACAATTTTAGTCTTAATTAGACTTAGCATATACGACAGTTACACTTAGCATACATGACTCTTTCAGTCTTAGCATGTAATATTATTTGAGTTTTAATATAAGATTACTTTATTTGTAATTAGACTTAGTATGTAATTATTGACTACGGAATTGGTGCGACAAGTAGCAATTGACTATTGTAGTCTTAATTAGACTTAGCATATACACACGAAACACTTAGCATATACATGACTATTTTAGTCTTAGCATGTAATATTATTTGAGTTTTAATATAAAATTATTTTATTTGTAATTAGACTTAGTATATAATTATTTACTAGCTAGGGTTGTATAATATACGTCACCTAGACTTAGCTTATATCACGATTTGTAATTAGACTTAGCATGTAAGGTTGTGTAGGGTTCTAATGTACGACATTTACACTTAGCATACATGACTTAGATTGTTAAAACATAAATGTCTCGTGACTTAGTAGATGTTTCTTGTATCAACAGATGGCTGACCGCGATGAGGAACAGATATTGTACGATACAATCGCGGAGGGAAGCAGCCAGTACTGGAATGAAGAAGAGGGGAACGAGGATCCAAACCAGTACTTGAACGAGGAAGGGAACGTGGAGAGGGATGCGGAGGGGAACCAGCAGGGGCACGTGGAAAGGGATGTGGAGGGGAACCAGGAGGAGGAGGCTAGTGGTAGTCAACCCTCCGTTGGACACAAGAGGGCACGCGGGCAACGAGGTGCAGCGAAGAAGCTTGAGGGTCGGCACATCATAATGGAAGTGGAAGAAGATGGACGTCCTAGTGCCCCGGCTGAAGCCACCAAGAACTATGTACGTCACAGCGGTTGGGTTGTGCGGGATAACGTGCCTGTCAGTACGGTGTACTGGCGAAGAACAAGGGCACGTGGAGATCATGAGAGCTTTGTCCCAGATTCGGAGAAAGAGATGCTGTGGACCACAATGCTCGAGACATTCACCCTTCCTGCAGGTACAGAGGACAAAGTGAAAAGGTGGACTCTGAAGAAAATGGCAGAACAGTTTCAGAGCTTCAAGGGAGATCTATACCAGAAGTATATCCTGAAGGGGCAGACACCGAACTTCGACACATTCCCAAAGCTAAGGGATCACTGGGACGAGTTCGTTGCATATAAGACAGGTGAACAAGGGCAGGCGATGATGGAAAGAAACAAAGAAAATGCCGCCAAGAAGAAGTACCATCACCACTTGGGGTCAGGAGGCTATAGCGTCGCGATGCCGAAGTGGGAGGAGATGGAGGCTAGCTTGATTGGGAGGGGTATCGAACCGGCAACCGCCAATTGGCCGGAACGATCGAAGTTCTGGTACTATGCTCACGGTGGAACGCTCAACCCAGCTGATGGCTCACTGGTCTTCGGCGATCAGATACGAGAGGCTGCGCGACGACTAACAGATGCAGTGGAAGCCTCCTCTCAGGGCACGTTCCGACCGGACAGAGATAGGGACGAGCTGACACTCGCCCTGCAGACTCCAGAGCATCCAGGACGAACACGAGGGAAAGGGGTGATTCCTTGGAACATTGGTTTCAAGGAGGACATTCACACGTACAGGAGTCGGATGAGGAGCAAGAGAGATACCGAGGCGAAGATTGCAGATCTAGAGTTCCGGGTATCGAGCTATGAACTCAACATGCAAGAGGAGGTGGCAAGGAAGGTTGATGAACGCATGGCCGCACATCGGTCCCATGATCCCCAGCCGACCATTCCTCCTGCAATGGTGAGCCCGTCAGGAAACCGTAGCAGCTGCGCCTCAACGAGGCAGGTAGGATCACAGAGCATGGACGCCATGCAAACACAGGACGAATCGACCTGTCCCGTTAATGACATCACTCAGCGGACACCATGTGAGCTGCATATTCTTTTCAAGAACTTATCAATAAAGGTAAGCTCGTAGTTTATATATTTTAGATTTAGCCATTCCGCTAGTTGCTGCTTATATATGTTGATTACTAATAAATAATCTCTCACAACATGAAGGTGGCGTCGGGCATGGCCATCCCAACGGACCCTTCAGGTACTTACCACTACAGGCTGATTCCAGCAGGATACTCGAAGGTCAAAGTTGAGTTGGTCAAAGGCGCGTACGAGGACCTCGAGCTGGATTACCCTGAAGGAGACGGTGAGACGCATCTACGAGACACAAGCCATGCCATTATTCTATGGCGCAGGCGGTACATCATCCTCCCTGGGCGACAAGCGGCGCCTCGGGCACCATCTTCTCCGGCTCCGCCATCTCCTCCTCAGGATCCTGCACCGTCTCCTCCTCATGCTCCGCCAGCACCGTCTCCACCTCAGGCTCCAGCACCGACTCCTCCTCAGGATCCTGCACCGACTCCTCCTCGGGCTCCTACACCTACTCCTCCGCAAGCTCCTCTTCCGGCACCTTCAAAGTCAAGGGCCCCCCAGCTCCACCGCCTGCCCACACAAGGGCAACGAAGAAGGTGAAAGTTGACGCCGCCAAGAACAAGGACCCGGGGTACGATTGCACGTAAGAGGAGCTTGACGCTTACGTTGCATCAGAAGTCAAGAGACAATTCAAGCCTCGAAGTCCAGAAAAGAAGATTCCTATAGACCCCAGTGTCAGGAACTTCTTCAGGGGTATGTCTGCACCTGTCAAGGAGGCCATCAAGCTATCGGACTATGAGCGAATGCTGAAGAAAGCATCTTCCGGAAAGTCCAAACCAGTCCCTCAGCTTGGAGAGCAACCAAACCAGGAGATTGAGCCGTTGGTGACCGGGGAAGACATGACAATAGAAGAATTTATTATTGACACCGGTCTAACTACGGATCAATTGCTAGGAGTTGAACCAATAGAAAAGGCGGAATTGAAATACATGTACGAACTCCGTAAACCGCTTGTCAAGCCCGAGCTGGTGCAGTCCCTACCCACACAAATGTACAAGTTCCATCAGCTGTACATGGAGATGAGCGCCACCGGTAGAGAGATGATCGGAGCGAGGATCAGGGACCCGGACTTCTTGCAAGGAGATGATATTCTCTGGATCAATTTCAAGGGAATCTACGAAGTATACCAGCTGGACGCCCTCGACATCTCTATTATGAGTTGCTGGATTTTGTAAGTATATCGTTCAATTATAATTCTTAATTACTACGTCTCCTTTAATTAATTAGGTCCTTGTATATAAGTAGACTATATAAAATAAAATACTCCATTTTATCGTTGTAGAATGGAGATTCAAAGGGCCCGATAGCGGAGGGTTTTCGATACTAGATTCATCGACCCTCGGAGAGTAAACGTCGCAATGCTCGACCAATATCCGCAGGAAACAGAGGACAATCTCGTCCATCTCCTGAAGGCGCAGCATTACAAGACGTTCATACTGTTGCCGTACAACACAGAGTTAGTTTAATTTTACTGTCTTCCTACATACCAAATTTCATTCTCGTACGAACTTGCTAAGTGTTTCATATGTAATGCATCCCACGCACATTGCAGATTCCACTGGGTGCTTTTACTCTTCGACCTGTCGGCCTGCACCGTCAACGTATATGACTCAATGGATAAAAAAGAGTCTACGTTTGACAAGGTTTTCGAACTTATAGACAGGTACTGGCATAAGTTCCTCTGTTAATTAAGAAATTCTTGTTATGTTAATTATTTCTACTACGAATCATATCTTTAAACTCCATGTAGGGCTTGGTATCGGTTCCGTCATTTGGTCCGCGGCAACTGGAGAGAAAGACTTAGGCGGAGGTTCAAATTTCCTGTGAGTACACATGATCTACATTTATATTTCTCCGATTCAAATTAATACATACAAGTGTATATTAATTAGATCTCACGCCGTTAATTTGTCATTTATTTGTAGTGCGCAAAGCAAAAGCAGGGAACTAACTTGTGCGGCTACTACGTGTGTGAGTATTGCCACTGCTTTGCAGACCAAATCATCACCACAAGAGAGCTCGATGTACATACAAATAAATTCAAATTTTCATTACGTAACGATTTCTTGTTTAATTACTAATCAATTTCATACATTCATATAGTTTATTCGCATGAGGGATAACCTGACCACACAAAAGGAATTTATCGCGGCGGTTCAAGAACAACTCATGGGATTCATCAACGAAGAAATCCTTGATCCCAAGGGTGAATTCTACTACGACGGAAACACAATTCACCGGTCCTTAGCTTCTGAGCTAGCAGCGACTACTACTACGTCGAAATCGTAGCTAGCTAGGACATATAATGGATTGTAATTAATACATGACTACATATGTTTCTATATGCATGTGTACACATTTTCTATAATGTAAATATATTTTGGTCATATATATATCTATATACATATGCATTTGCATAACATATATATGTATAAATACATATATATTATGCATGTACATATGTAATGAACCATATATACATATAATATATATATATATATATATATATATATATATATATATATATGAACCATGCAGCAACAGGGCCATGCAAAAAAAGAAAAGGTCAGCTTACCAACCGGGACTAAAGATGGCTCAGTCCGGTTATTTCACTCGGGACTAAAGATAGCGATCTTTAGTCCCGGATTGGTACTCCCGGTTTGAAAACCGGGACTAAAGGGGGTTACAAACCGGGACTACAAAGGGTTTCTCCACCAGTGTAACCACCAACCCGTAATTTAAGTTAATGACGACTCATTCATACAGCCAGAACATAGGTAAAATTTTAACTCAACAACAAAATCACCACAGCACATCACCCAACATAGTATTAGTTAAAATTTAACTTCACATTCGGCTTCACATTTCGCCACGTTTTCCGCATGTTATTTTTTAACTCCACAGTCCCCGTGGCACGTAGCGCCTGTGTGTAATAACTAAAACGCTCCCCCTCACACCCTACCCCCCCCCCCCTCCCCCACCCCACCCATGCAGCACGTACCCCCCCCCCCCTACCCCACCGCACCTACTGTCAACTTCCCTCCTTCGAGTAATTCATTTACTGAACAACACACTGATCTAATATACATAACGATCCCCACACCGTGAGCAACTACCCAACCACTAACCCTTTTTTTCGGGATCTGGAGAGGCAGGAGGTGGTGTGTGAGAGGCGGACTAGCGGCACACGGCGACGTCGTCGGCGGTGTCAGGGAGCGGTGGTGGCGACCTTGACAGATGAGTTGACGTCCTGAATCCATTTTCGCAGGTGACAGTGGTGTGGTCCCGATGACTGGGGGCGGACGGCGAACGGCGAACGGAACGAAGACTCGAAGACCGGCGATGGTGGCGACTGGATCCCAATCGTCGAAGGCGGCGGTGACCAAGGAGCGACAGCCGACGTGAGAGCGTTGTTACTCGCGTTCTGGTGTCGCTGGTGGTGGGCGCGCTAGCCACTGCCGGATCTAGGCGTAGGAGCCCTCTTCGTCGCTTCTGCTTCTCCACTGGAGCTGCCGCCGGATGGTTCTGTGCTCCCTCATGCACGTCGTTGACCGGCGAGAGAGCAGGGGATGCGGCAAAGGCATCGAAGGGGTTCTTGCTAATCATGCAAGGTAGAGAACTAATTAATTTGCTATGCTTAATCATGCTTCCATCGCCAAATTAATTTGCTAATCATGCTTTGCCACGCCGATCTGCTCCTCTTTCTCAGCTAGTTTTTTCTTTCCTTTTTCATGCTTTTCTGTTTTTGTAGCTGACGAAACCGTGAATCAGTCGTGAGCAGGCCTGTTGCTGGTGTGTCGTTTTTCTGATGAATTAATTAGCACCCTTTTCCTGCTCCCATCTGAATTTCAGCTAGGACAAGAACGAGACCAGGAAGCACATCATCCGTAGCCTGAAGCATCCCAATTACCAATTCTACATGTTTCAGTCAACTGCATTCTTATTTTTTTGCAGTACTTCTTTTTGTTGTCTTGGAATCCATGTGTTGGTTAGCAACCATATAGAAGTACATTATACATTCATGTGTCATGTGTCCTGTTGAGTGATATTTTTTTTGTTGCCTACTAAATTCTACAGATGAAACAAATTTCAGACAAGCATTTACAATTTCTCGTTTTTGTGTTCTTGACATGGCTAGCCAGTCAATGCTTTGATTAACTAATAAAGCTGTCTACTTTTTAAAATAGGAATTTTCTGTTCAAGAATACTTAGGCCGTGTTTAGTTCGTGTGCCAAATTTTTTTTAAGTATACGGATACACATTTAAAGTATTAAACGTAGACTAATAACAAAATAAATTGTATATTCACCCTGTAAATTGTGAGATAAATTTATTAAGCCTAATTAATCCATCATTAGTAAATATTTACTGTAGCATCACATTGTCAAATCATGGAGTAATTAGGCTCAAAAGATTCGTATCGCAATTTATATGCAAACTGTGCAATTGGTTTTTCGTCCACATTTAATGATCCATGTATGTGTTTAAACATTTGATGTAACGGAATTTTTGAAAGTTTAAAGGAACTAAACAACTGCCTTAATGTTCTGAATTTTTTTGGTTGAACATAGCACTTCAAGTAGTTTCCTCTGAACAGCACAGATGCATGACATTTGAATTCTATTGGACTAACTTTTTCCTTCCTTGGTCTGTAGGAAAGCAATTAGTTCGTTCTTTATGTAGGCTCCTGTACATCTAGCTGGCCGTCAGCGATGGATATCTGTTGGCTTGGAAGACAAGGGAATCTGTACATCGGCTCGACGTGGGTTTGTAACGTTGGTGTCAGTCCTACTCACTGTATTCATGTAGGCATTGATCCCCAACGTCAGCCCTGATATGTGTCACCATATTAGTCTTGGCATCGATACGAGTCTTCGGCACCGGCGCTGGTGGTGGTATTTGGCGAGTTGGGATGTACTCCCTTTACCTTCATCTTAATATGTAGCAACCTTCTCCGTTATAAGATTAGTCTAATCTTATTCTAAATTGCTATATATTGCGTCGGATGGAGTAGTCATTGGTTACAATTTTTTTGATTTTTTTTATCAAAATGAATATGTGTATGTCTATTTCCCATATGCCGTAATATTGTATTCATGTTGTACAGGATAATTTGAAAAAAAAAACCTCTTCTCATATATTGTCATCAAGTAAAACATTTACTATGTGCTAATAAGTGTTAGTAAAAAAAAATACTAATACATCGATACATAGCATTAAAAATAAGAAACACTTGGCAGTAAAAATACTACTACCACAAATAAGGCACTGAGCTACTGAAAATAACTAAAAAGACAAAGATATTATTAACGGTGACTGTAGGAGGGTTTATTTAAATAGATAGTAAAATCATTACTAATAATAAGGAACTAATCTACTTATATCAATAGTAATAATAAGGAACTAATCTACTAATAGTAATGAATCTAATGATATATTCGCGAGTAAGTGATTTACTAACAAATGATCTAACGTGACTAAAAGCCAATAATTTATTTACTAAATGAAGGTTGGTTGGGTGCAGAATTAATCTGTTTGTAATTTTTTTACCGATGGTACCGCGATGGAAGGAAAATAGCAGATGCGCATGAGAAAAAAAAACAAAAAAAAGGAGGGAGCGAAAGGAATACAAGCGGTTGGAAAAAAGAAGAAAAAGCGAAAAAAAGGAGAGAGGGGAGGGAGTACGGACGGTTGGGGAAAAAAAGAACAACGTGGTGTGGGGGTTGGGGGCGTGGGGGAGGGGGTAATGTGTGAGGAGCGTTTTAGTTATTACACACTCTAGATATGGTTTAGCGCATCCACACATACACACACACACACACACACATATATATATATATATATATATATATATTAGATGGTGCCTGACACAGCCGCACCACCACCCTGTCCCACCTTCCCCCCACCCACCACCACGTATTTGAGTTAAAATTTAACTCACGTCACCCCACATCTGCGCCCCTTCCCCACGCCCATAATCCAAGTTAAATTTTAACTTGATGTTACTCAACTTTTAGTATATATATATATATACCCGTGTTGTACATCCACCCCGTAACCAACCACATATCCAGATCCTATTTTTTTGGAGATGAGAGCGGCGAGCGGGCGTGGCGGCGGGCGGTGGCGGCATTGGGCGGATCCGGCACGGCACGGCTGGCGGCGCGACGTCGAGCGCCACCTCCACCGCCGAGCGGCGGCGGGCGCGACGTCGGCGGATCCAATACGGCACGGCTGCAGGCGTGGCGGCGACGGTCGACGGCGTGTAGGAGGCGACGATGCGGTGCACCCGGCCGCCGATCTGTGCCCCACGCGCGTTGATCCGGCCATGGTAGGGCGTATCCGGCGCGATGACGGATACGGGGATAATCCTGCACGGGAAGGCGCGGCATCGGCGGATCTAACATGGCATGGCGAGGCGAGGGGGCGGCGCATCCGGCCGCCGCTCCGCACCCCACGTACACGGATACGGCTGTGGTGGTGCGTGTCAGGCGTGGATGCAGGCGGCTTGACGGCGGATCCCGTGATGGGCGACTGCGGGCGACAGCCGAGGCGGTAGCGGATCGGGCCGCCGCTCCGCGCCCCACGCACACGGCGGCGACCTCCGCGGCAGCGAGTTCAAACACCGAAGGACATGGAGGAGTAGCGGCGAACACCTCCATGATGCTCCGCCGTTGATGTTCGGAGCAAGTGCCGACAAAAATTTTACTTACGCTTATAGATTGTGAGGATGTATATGCTGAGTTAAAATCTTGTTGTACACAAGTTAAAATTTAACTCATACAAACTGAATTAACTCTATTACGATGTCCTGCAGTTTTGTATCGCGAGTTAATTTTTAACTCAGCAGCGACCAGACTCAATCACATATCATCCAGAATTGAACAACAACAAGTAATTTTTTTAACTCCAAAACCATGTCATTGCATCCCACCACCCAATTATACGTAAGATAAACTTTAACTCCTATCAACTGAAACCATGTATAATATTAACTCCTCAACGACATCATCGCACCCGCCACCTAACTGTATCTAAGTTAAAATTTAACTCCGCTGGTTTTACCCCACCACCCAATTGTATCTAAGTTAAACTTTAACTCAGACTAACTGAATCATCGCATAATATTAACTCCTCAACGATATAACCGCACCACCACCACCACCAACTGTATCTAAGTTAAATTTTAACTCCGCGCGTGGGTTGGATGCCTCGTTGGTGGGATTTTGTCGGTGGTGGGCTGACCTCTCCTTGTTTGTGTCTGGCGCCATTTTGTTTCGTGGCACGCAGCGCCTGTGGGTGGCGCTGTGTAGCGCCACCGTATGTACGTATATATATGTATATATATATATATATAGGACACTCATACTATATATATATATATAGGTAAAGTAACTGGTGCTACATGGAGTATGGGTTCCAAGATTCAAATTGAGTATATACCCAATTTGAATGAGTATGAATTTTTTTAAAATGTTTAGGTATGAACATTAACTTCTTTACTAACAAGTTCAAACAAGTTTGAACTGAGTTTGTACTTTTTTTTTGTTATATTTTGGTTCTAGGTATATAACATCCAAACATATAATTCGTTAGGTATGTAATAATGAATTGTGAAATAAAGTTGAGTTTTAGTTATTTTGCTTTTAGGTATTAGTATGAATCAAAATCATATACCTAGTTATATACTCACAATTTGAAAACTTTTAAAAATTTGAGAGAATTTATGTGTTTTATACATTGGAGCCCGGGCATCATAAAGTTCCATATGGGTTTATATATATATAGACACACGCGGTTCCACTACGTGAAGCCACACACAGAATCCTACGCGCCATCTAGCTTTCCTAACGCGAGTAACAGGGCGCGTCGCCCTCCTTGCCTCCGTTTTTCTCGTTTTCATCTCCCCTCCCCACGTATGCACCCGTCTGGTCCCCTGGTTCCCGAGTGAAAAAATTACTCTCCCGCTTTTTCCGTTCTCATCAATTGCAATCCATCTCCGCTCTTCCCGACTGCATCTATGGCATCGATTCATGCTATCCATGTCTGGTCCTTCCACCGAAAAAAAATCAATCTGAGTAAAAAAATTACTGAAAGTATCGGAGTAAAAAGTAGTAAATTTTTCTCATGTAAAAATTTTGTAGTTGCATGAATAATTACTGCATGAATAATTTTTTTACCATTTGTATTGTTGTATTAAATCAATCTGAGTAAAAAAATTACTTTTTACATGGTAGTTACAAAATTTTACAATCAGCAAAAAAAAAAAAGTAAGGCAAGATTTAGTAGGTCGTTGGCATCTATCTATGCCGGTTTGTTCGCTAGCGGTGAGGACAATTGAAAATATGCAGTGCAAATCTGAAAACTATTATTATATAAAAAAATAGACGTTTGATATTCGTCCACATCACCATAAATAAAAATTTTACTTTACTCACGAGTAAATCTACGAGTAAAATTTTTAGTCGTGATGATGTGGACAAATCTCATATGTCCATTTTTTATTCAACGGTAATTTTTAGGTTTTTACAACATATATAGTTTTCACCCTATAATGTCCCGTGAGGACACGGCCGGACAAGTGGAGGCACAGATGTTGATACTAGCGGTTGACGGGAAAATATATAGCGCAAACCACGTATGTAATAGAAACTTAGAAACTATCGTTGGATCGAAAAATGGACGTTCGAGATTCGTCCACGTCACCATGAGTAAAAATTTTACTCATGAGTGAATCTGTGAGTAAAATTTTTACTCGTGATAATATGGATAAATCTTAGACGTTTATTTTTCGATCTAATGATAGTTTTCAAGTTTCAATCTATATATTGTATGTTTCCACCATATAATTTCCCGCGGCCGACGAGCCCCAGTCGTCCAAGTGGCGGCTAAATTTGTGCGCGAACCGCGGCAAACCACCAGGATCCAGGCGGCGATGGTTGTGTGACACCTGAGCTGCTGAGCATATGTAGTAAGAAACATCGGATGTCTATCGAGAAAATAATGTGCCACTATGGTTTATGTTCTCAATTTTGAAATCAAATTAAAAGGATCACAACAAGAGATGTATAAAAAATTACAGGATGAAACAGGATGACAACTGCTCAATTGAACGCTGTTTACAGAAGCGCAGAACCTACTAGCCTATCAAACCAAATATCATCAGGATGCTGGCTTATATAACGAATTGAGAGCTCGAAATACATGAAATAAAATAGATCAAATCTAGCCCCACAAAAACAAAGAACAATTTTCTCTGAAGAGCAAAGAACACAAATGCATCAGAGAAGACGTGTTCCAACCAAACTTTGCAGATCGCATCTGGTCTGGTCTGCCTTACTTGCGTGAGCTACCAACCTTCTGAGAATGATGGTTAGAAGACGCTGGCGAACAAAACCCGTTGCCATCAAAGCCGCACGTTCGTCGGTCCGTGGCTTGGAAGCCATCCATCGGCACCGGCGTGGTGGACGTCTTCCGGCGACGAGACCTCTCCAGATCCATCCATCGCCCTACAGCTGGTTGGAGGTTGTTGGCGCGCCTCCTCGCCACCGTGCCGACGGGATCGCTGATATGGGGCGACGATGGCCGGACCTGTCCACACGCTGGGTCACCGTCTGCCCGTCTGGGATCGCCACCATGCCCGCGTCACACCTTCGTCGGAGAGGGTGGTCGTCTGATTCAGTGCCCTGCAAATCCGCAGGTGCAGTCGAAGCAGATGGTGGAGACGAGGTCTCCTGAAGCACTGTCCCCTGTCAAGCTCGTCGTTGCAAGGTCAGCTGTCATCGGAGGATGGCTCTCTACCGCCGTTGCCGCTCTCTGGTTGTGCTGTCAGATCCAGAAAATTCGGGAGCAAGGAGAGGAAAATGAGGAATTGGATAGCAGTGTGAAATATAAAAAGGTGCACGGGATACACACTAAAACAAATTACTGCCGTCAATTGCGGATCGATGATTGATGGGTTGGAAGTAAAAAAATTATTATCATAGGTGAAGCACAGCAGGGTGGGGGTGTTTGGGAGTTATATATATATATATATATATATATATATATATAGAGAGAGAGAGAGAGAGAGAGAGAGAGGATCTGTTGCATGCATACATATATGTATAAATACATATATATCTATACATAATATATAAATAATATGCATATATATATATATGTAGTGGGACATATATGAATATATGCATGAAATATAGAGAGTTTGCATGCATGCAGCAGGCAGTATCAAGAAAAAAATATATCTTTAGCCCCGGTTGGTAACACCATCTGGGACTAAAGATGGCTAACCCACCACGTGGTCTACCCATTTTAGTCCCGATTGGTGTTATCAACCGAGACATCATTTATAGTCATGGATTACTGCTCCCGGTTAAAAACCCGGGACTAAAGTGGGTTACCAATCAGGAGTACAGATGGTTTCTCCAGCAGTGTTACTCATGTCTTTGCGTACTGCAGGCATACAAGTTATGTTTTTTTTTTTCGAGATTTCAAAGAGTCAGAAGCATATTTCGACACGTAACTGTGTACTCTTCTAAGTATATCTGGGCTTCTATTGAGTCGGTATTGGATATAATCACATGGTTTGTTCTGTCACTTCCATGGTATAATCCTTGCTTTCTTCAAGTTCCTTTTTCTTTTCAAGTTTAGAAAATCTTGTGACACAAGTGAACATTAAACTGCATTAGTGAAAGGTTTATATACTAATAGAGATGAATGTCTATACATACAACATTGCATTTAGGACAAAAGTTTCACAAAAAGATGTCAGTTCTAATTTTAGCCTCGGGTAGCCGCTTGCACTTTTGGTTAAATAAAGTGTTACTATTATTACCTAATTAAATTCATAAAACTCTATTTGCCACAATTATATATGGTCGTATATGCTCTATTTTCCAATACGGTTAGCATGGACCTACTGAAATGCTTTTAGTATAATCCTTAGGTGAACTAACTCTCTATTTGCTAGACTTACTAGCCGTTATTTATATATGTTCACTTGGTTGTTTATATTCACTTATACTTATATTCTGATTGTGCATGCATTTCTTATCATCTAGGGTGGTGTCATTTTGGGATGAAATTAATATCCAGTCGTCACATCGAGCCATCTGCTATCGCACTATTTGTTGTGGATCGAAAGAAATAAAAAGGAGCAAAATCTAGGGAGTCAAACTAGGATCACATTCCTCAAATTGGCTACACCGTTCTAGATTATTGTTCTGAAACATATTCCATAGTTTTAGAAGAGATATAACTACTACAGAACCGAGCTATTGTATCATAAGCCTGCAACACAAGAACATGTGTTCCAGAGAAATGACTAGTAACACCACTCCATGTGTTGCAGACATGCGTGTAACACATCATTAGTAGGCGTGGACAGAGCTTGATGCTGTAACACATGCATGTAACACAAAAATAGGCAATCTGCAACACAACTAACTATTACAATTTTTAAGCCATTAACTGCTTTGGACAAGTGAAAAGAAATTATGTGACTTCACAACAGATACAAAGCTGAGCATGACACTTGACAAATATTGCAAAATAACTTCATGACAGAGATCCTTGAATCCTTGCAACTCCATAATGTTACACTGAATAATAATTCAAATTTTAGAATGTTATTTCAACCATTGATTATGTTGAATTGGATCTTCTGCGCACTTAAATTTGTACTAAAAAGTTAAAGTGAACCAACAATGCATTAAAATATATGTTTTAGAATATAATACCGAATGTTGGATAATAATACAAATAAATTCTTTTGTGACTCACTAAAAAGTACTATTTTTTTACAAATCTAAAACAACAATTTACATGAACGAGCAATGATGCACTTGCAAGGTGCCTTGCCCCAAATATATACCCAATACTGAAATAAAAAACTAATTATTTTAACAGATATTATTTCAACAATGCCAGTGCAGCTATTATATCTAGCTACAAAATAGTATGCAACAAACTAGTATATATATTTAGTCCTGAATGAAAACCTAGTTATTGTTCAGTTGACATGGATATAGATATCGCAATAAAAAACAATTTTTAGGAAACATAACAGAGCTTTTGAGAAAATATGGATATCTGTAATGCTAGAAAATATGGATTCATATACTATATAGCAATAGATTGAAAAATAGTATGAAAAACACAAAAACCATCAATGTGTTTGTTCTTATCAAGAACATGCCTCCAGACAGAAACATAAATTTAGGCTCACTTCTGATGCCTGCAAACAAAATCAACATCTTCAGAGAGAAGGGTGATCTCAAGATTAGTGTTTAAAATTAAACTAACAACATCCACAGTGGTTTTCATTACTAAAAAAATCTGCAAACAGAACAAACACACCAATGCCGTAGAAAAGATGAAACAAGTGCTTCCATGACAAATATCTACCTTTTAAGACAAGGCATGACCATCAAAAGTTTACATGTATAGTATGCGCATAAGGAGTGGAATCATCACCAAATAGTTCTGTAGACTACTGTAACAGCATACTTAAGAACAAGCACAACAGTGACTGCTTAGAAAACTAGCAACCATATATTTTCCCTGCTGATGAAGTCATAAATTAATCATCAGTAAGGATACATGTATGCAAGGAAATATATGTCCTCACATTGACATACTTTAGAACAAAGTGAATATTAAAAAGATCCCAATTACGAAGGTGAAACATGGACACTAGATAAATATGCTCATTCAGACCTCGATATGTCTGTGCTTAGTAAATACTGCCAGTCGTTATGTCCATGTAACCATTCAATTTTATATACTTTGGGCATATTCAGTACTTAGTACAGTATTATGCATATATTGGATATGTCCAACATGTCAGAAAATATTTATAGTCTATAGTCCATCATAACATTCAGTTCAAGAGACATTGGTCAGGTAAAAATTCAAGAATTTCGTATCGGTGAGATAAAGTCTTAACCTACAAAATCAACATTTAAGGAATGTTTCAAACAAATAATAAATAAATTTTCATAACATTAATAGTTGCAGATTCATACAGTAAGTTTAAGCAACCAGAAAAGTGTGAAATTTGATTTATGTGCAACAGATCGACACAGAAGGAAACAAAAAATCACCGCTTACTACCGCCTGCTGTGCTTCCCACCATTGGCCATCGAGGTAGTCCTAACATCCTGCCTGCTTACCGCTGCCCCCCAGGTCTCCAGCTCTGCCGAGAAATCCAGCCAGGTCGCTCCATGGCTGGCTTCGCCCTGCAACAGGAAGGGGATCAAACATTAAGGCTTATGGTGACACTACGTATGGGTTGGAAAATAGGATTTCATTGATTTCATTCACTGATTCACTCACCAAGCCGTTGTCCAGACTCCTGTCGGATCGGCTGCCGCGGAGCAGCCTGCTCTATGCCTCGCGGCCGCAGCCACCGTGCCCCGTTGTCCAGTCGGCCGCCCTGGAGCAGCGCCGCTCCCGCCGGCTGCCGGGGGCTCCATGCCTCACGGCCGTGCTGCTGCAGGCGCCCCGCCCTCCTGCCGGCCACCCGGCTCGACGCTCTCCTAGGCGGCGGGCGCTGGCTTGGCCCTGGAGTTCTGTACTGGTTCCTCAATCCTCTGCCTATTACTTGCGTGGATTCAGGGGAGGTGAAGGGGTGGGGGAGATCATTGGCACTAGGAGATATTTGATGAGAGATTGGGCGCGCCACGAGAGGGATTCGGCATTCGGCGCGGTGCCAAGATTTCGCGCGTCAATGAAAATTGGCGCGGGTAAATTGCCGCCAGGAGGTGGATTTGGCGCCACCGATACAGAAGGGACATTTGGTTTTTCAGAATAAGTCGCGGGCACAGGGTGGACTATAAAGGAACAAGTATCACGACAAAAAATAAAAAATAAAAACCATGTGTGTTTCTTTTTTTTCATTTTTCTTTAGGGATAAAAATTCTTTATGCAAGTGTTTTTCTCCTTTTTTTTTAAGCTGACTGAAACAGACTTTCAAATCAGATTTTATCAAGATTTAGAAACTTTTTAACCTAGATTTGAAAACTTTTTAACTCTAAATTTGAAAAACTTTCAACTTAGATATTAAAAGTTTTCAACTTAGATTTGAAAACTTTCAAATCCAGATTTGGAACTTTAAACTTGGATTTCAAAACTTTCAGTTCAAATTTAAAAAAATTCAAGTCAAGATTTGACAACTTTCAACTTTCAGGTGCTCACCGACTCGTAGGTGGCCGTGGCGAGCAGCGGGGACAAGAAGACGTCATCGTCGCCGAGGGAGGATGGCGGCATGTGCTAGGGGGGGGGGGGGGGGGAATGGGACGCCGACAGTGCGCGCCCTAAACCCGTCCGCACGTCCGGTAGTTTAGCTCTTCTCTCGCTGCCCCCATCGCTGCTCATCATCCTCCTTCACCGCCACCGGTTGCCGACATCGCATCCACCCTTGATGCACCACAAGAGCTAAACTTAACTCTCTCAATGAGTTCCTCAGGTTTAGTGTCATCTAGGCGATGCCTCTTATCGCTAGTGGCAATGCTACTTGATATGACCGATGGATGGGGCCACGTCGTTACATCTAGCGATAACCCCAAGGTAGTGATGGTGGGCGATAGTTGCGACGAGGCAATTGAGCGCTCAAAAGCGTGGCATCCAAAGGTGTACGCGGAGTGGGCCTGACCTGCCCACTTACTCCCTCCGTCCCAAAAAAAAAGACAAACCATGGGTTTACGTGTCCAACGTTTGACCGTGTGTCTTATTTGAAAAAATTAAAAAGACAAGTCACGCATTAAGTATTAATCATGTTTTATTATTTAACAATAATAAAAATACTAATTATAAAAAAATTTCATATAAGACGGACAGTCAAACGTTGGACACGGAAACCCAGGGTTTGCCTTTTTTTAAGGACGGAGGGAGTAGTGGTTTGTTTGGTGTTAGCACCTAGGCACAAGGGTAGAGGAAGGTGTTGATGGGACGTTGACCCATTTTTGCCCGCTAAACTTTCCTCTTTCATGGAACTCCTCTTCCTCTAAGCCAACTTCCTTCTGATCATATGGAATTCTATGTGGAGAGAGGGTTTGACTAGCAAGTAGCTACTCGACGAATGATCGGTGGGTTGTGACATCTAGTTTTTCACGTGGATTTGCCATTGGGCAGTTGCAATCATTATGTGGGCATGCATTGGTGGGATAAGGCAAAGTCAAAGTTGTTGCGTTAAGTGCGATGAACTTAACAACAATGAGCTACAGGAGTTCGCTTGTATATATATATTTTTTTAGAAAATCATGAGCTGCGGTTAGAAGTAAATACGGATATGTATTTTCAAAAGTAAACGAATATAAAAACTGACTCATACATGGATGACGTACCAAAATACCGGCAAAAACATGTTCAACTTTTATAATAGTAGAGATTTCGTAAAAAATAAATTAAATTTCAGAGTAAATTTGATAAGCTTCTATTTATAATCAATACTCTATAAAATTATTGATTGAGGTTATACCTTGAAACCATTGTAATTTTTAATGTGTGTTTGCTTATTACAGTAAACATAAACACGTAATTTTTGTTGGAGCACAAAGTTGTGCCCAAATAATTTTGGGCGCGTAAATATTTGTAGTGACCGCGAAAATTTCCCTCCAACTCCCTCAAAACCTCAATTAGAGGACCTATAACTAACTCGTCTTCTAGTCTTCCAGATCAGATCTCAAAATTCTCCTCTGAACTTTTCCCCCCTCGTGAGACTCCTCGTCTCCTGCTCGGCTGCTCCCACCAGATCCACGCTGCTGCAGTCTGAACTGGTGAGAAGCAGGCAAGAGGAAGCACTCATCTTCTTCTCTCCTCATCCTTTTTCCTTTCTCTGCTGCAGTCTGCAGTTCGGCTATCTTCCTGGGCGTGCTCTGTGGCTCAAGGTGAAAAATGGCGATGCAGAGAGTAGCGGCTGAGGCAGTGGAGGGCATATCAGTACATCACATCGCCACATCCACGAGTGGTGGCGAGACGGAGGGCGGCCGTGGCCTTCCTCGTCGGCTTGCAGCGCGGAGCCGTGGAGGCAGCGGGCAAACTCGACGGCTGTGGCAGTTGCGGCGGCGGGGATGCTGCTTGCGGCGGGCATTGAGGAGGAAGGCGCCAAGTCCCTAACATGCCGGTCTGTGACTGTCTTTCCGATTCCTATATCCATCTTTCATTGACTTTCCGATTACATAGGTATATTTATTCCATCCTATTTGAATAAGTTCAGTTACTCTGGTAGCTCTGCCTAGTGACTGAAGAAATGTTTAAGTGGTAGGGTAAATGTGCATAGTGAAATTTCTGAGAATAGTAACTCTGATCCGGTTTCTGTCCAATAAATTATTATCTGTACATTTCTATGAGCTAACATATGTAAGCAACAGCTACTAGGTATGATATGCACTATTATTTAGAGTATTTGAAGTGATTTGATAAGTTGGGTTGAATGCTGCCAGCTTGCCTTATGCTGGATCATAACAATGTTGTTTGCTTTACTAGACTGATATCTGTTATGGTAGTACTAGTACTTGTGGCTTTTCCAATTATTTCTAACTCATCATTCTATTTTTCTTCTAACTGTAGAGGAATGGGAACAAATATAGTTAAAACTTAATGATCTTTATTTGTAACAGCTTCACGACTAGTTTAGAGGTTCAGGTAAATAAAAAGTCAATTCAAATGCTGATCTGATCTACATATACAACATGAATGCCAAATGCTTAGTGCTATTCATATGTTGATCATGGGAAAGTTTGATTCAATTTTTTTCATCCAGCATTTTACTAGCTTGTTGCGCTGTAGTTAAATTGTCTCCTATTTGAAAATGTTGCCTTTTATGTTCTTTCTCAATTGTACGACATCATGGCTTTAAGGTCTTATTCCTAGGGGGAAAAGAGGCTTGTCATAGCAGTAAAATTGCAGTTTTCTTTAGCTGTTCTCCCTGGGGCAATAATGGAGACATATTTTCTAGACTTACCCTTGTTTTGGCTAGAATAAGAAATAAAAGAATGGAGCCTATTTGAGATTTAACTTTTGAGCCAACACAACAGGAGTGTATGTCAATACTTCCATAACTCAATGTGTAGCGAGGTCCTTGTTTGATGCTCCAATGCTCCATATATACATTTTTTTCTTAAGAGAATGATTCATATATAAAATTCATGTGAATTTTATGGGCTAATAGAGATATCTTCATCTTGATGAACTGCAGGTACTGCACACATTCAAGACTTGTACTATACAATGCAAGTGTATACGCATGCAGTAGATGACCAAGTTCAACTTAGAGCAAAAATGATGATTATTCAGATGTTTATCTCATCAATGGATCTACGGCAAATAATTTTACAAAGAATAGAGAAATAGATGCACATTTTAATATTGTATGTAGAAACGGTACTTACTATTAAGACTTGTTATATGGCTTGATGTAAATAACACTTATTTTGTTTCATGCGTGCTGATCTGTGTTATTTGAGACAAGTGATTGTTATAAATATATGTTTTTCTATATTATGGGAAATGCAAAAGGCATCCAATTCAAGAATAAATTGGTAATTAGACCGTTATTGGTAATAAAAAAAGTGTAGTTAAAAACAGAGAAACTGTGTTACTAGGCTAAAATATATGTTACAGGGCCTATGCCAAGGTGTTGCACCGTGCAATATGAGGCTGTAATATGTGTTACAACGAAATGATTGTAACATCTTTTTTTTATGTTGTAACACTAGTCATGTGCTACTAGCGAAATGGTTGTAACACCTATTTTCATATGCTGGAACACTAATTATGTGCTACTAGACTATACGCCTGTAACATGGGCAATAAGAACACATAAATTTTGTGTTACTACAGATCTCAGTAACACCTTTTTATGGATATAGTAGCACATAGCCGTGTTACTATAGCCCTGTCCTGGTGTAGTTAATCCTCTCATTCCACTTCCTCAATCTACTGATGCAAGAACTTTTGAGACTTAGACAAAAACATCTTTTTGGCTGCTTTAGCTATGATACTTTAAGCTTAATTCACCACCAAAATATGGTCCAAATGTTTCTATTTGAATGCAAGGATGTAAAGTTGGAACCTTTTTAAGTTATGTAAACACACCTTGGATCAAGTGAAATATGTTGTGACATGCTAATTATGTGTTTCACAAGGATTGCTTGACATTATGCTGATGTTTAATTATTGGCTTCACAATGATAGGTGGTATTATGATGCTTTTTAGCAAACCATGGCTTTACAACTATAATTGTTGCAAGACTATTGGCTGCCTTATCTTTTTGTATGGTTTGTCTTGAGAAATAGTCTTCATAGCTTACGGAAAAACATGGATGGAGGCATAATAGCTTGAAGAGTTGAAGTAATTATGGTTCATGTGCTCACTTAAAAAAAGTGTTTAATGTTAATGTTGAATCCTGAACTTGAAGAAGATTTTTTGAAAGTGTAGTTAGATGTCGCTATGTAGTAAATATCCAATACATGGATTTAATGCTGCATAACGCTGCATATATATACACACATACAAGATCAAACGAACTGAACTGTATGCGCACGCCTCAACACCTAGTACATATATACTAGCTAGCCACTTAGTCGCGCAAAAGTGCATGAGCATAACCTACCTATATAATTAGGCCATTGATCATGACATTAATTGAACATACCGGTTTCATAATGTTAATTTCTTCATTCTTAAATATACTCCATTAATTTCTATATATATAAGTATTTCTACTTTGTTTAGTAAATAGTAAGATTAAGGTGGAATGATCTCTTTCAGTCACTTATTATCAAATTTTGAACTTATCTGATTGCTCTTTCCGAATGTCTGATTGGCTAAAAATACTTAGATATGCATTAAAATTAGTGTCCTGAAGTGCTTATATTTTTATATAAAATTCGAATCATAGAAATACTTATTTTTGAAAATGATGCATCAGCTAGTGATGTAAATGGATGAACGTTATAATTGATTGGCATTAAAAAGTAGGCAAAGAAATTAAATAGGATATGACTTTGTTGGTTAAGATAAAGGAGTAGATATAGAAATAGCTAATATTTTATGATAAATTTTGAATGTTAAAGGTAGTTATGTTTTAGGACGGAACCAGCAATAACATTAAGTGCTCCTAAATGTAGGGTGTGCGGGTATGCGTTCGTAGGGACTGTTTTAAAATAAAATTGGTATATAGTGGATACTACTAAGATGTTGTGTGTTGCTCTAATAACAAGCAAAAGTAATATAACAAAGTATTTACATGTATACTCTCGTACATTATAGATATAAACTTGCATATAAATTCAATGCAAATTTACAGCTAAGGCTTCATATTTTTTTCCTTTATTTAGTCAGAAGATTAATTAAGAAAACATATATATATTGTATAATACATTTTTTTGAACTACAGTGTTAAAAAGACTAAACACATGAGTTCTGTGCTTTTTGAGATCTTTAGTCCGGAAGCATCCGGATTGGTCCAACGTGTTTCCACAGTCATAGATGAGCCTGATGATCTAATGGTGCATTTTCATTTACCAGTTCATCCAATGGTCCTTACCATTGTAGATGACATGGCTTATCCTCCTTTTAGAAAGATTGTTGTTTTCACATATTTAGATTTTTAAATACACGTGGGCCTTGAAATATACAATGTATATTTCAATTATGAAATGAGTAAAATATTTTTTAACAACATGGATTCCACGTACACACTTACTGGATATCATGGTAACGATAGCACGAGCATAATAATATAAATAATCATGAAGCGATCAATTTATCAATCGGAGTTAAAGTGAATAAATGTAGTAAAATATACCTAAAATAAAGATAAGAAAAATACTATTGCGCACTTTATGTGAAGGTATTGATCATTTGAACTAGAAGCATAAGCATGCTGAAACATTGGGTTTGTTCATGCAAAACACATCCATCATCTGGGACCTTTTGCTCCATGGCCATATAATAGGGGCCCTCGAATCTCCAAGTAAAAACATCATTCATTGTGCGCATGAACTCCATATTCTCCTTGAACTGCTCTAGTAGGCATGGAGCCACCTCATCCTCAAGCTGCCTGATCGCCGTTGCGTCGCAGCGACGATGGCTACTTCCGGTGGGCACTTGTCCGCCGTCATATACAGCGATGGTGATATATAGCTTAGGAATGCGGCTGCAGCTAGACAACGTGGCTACCGAGCAACGAGCAGCGGCTATACAGTGATGGTGATGCGATTTAGCAGCGGCACGACTACGGCAACGACACGGCAAGGCGCGGTACATGGAGATTATGGGTACCCCATACCCATATGACATGGTTATCTGACTAGTAATAGGGGATAACTTATATATATATATATATATGTAATATGTAACGGATCATGACTTGGGTATTACGTCAGAACGGCCTAAAGTCCTGGTTTGATAATAGATTTAGGAAACCCATATCGTATTGGATAATGTTTCTATCTTGGCAAGACGAAATTAGAATGGAAGTTTACGATGTTGTTTTTGCATGAAAAATGAGACCATACAACATCTTTTTATGGATTGCCATTTTGCAAAATTTGTTTGGAGAGCAGTACTGTTTGCTTTTGGTCTATACCTTCCTAATACCATATCTCACATGTTTGATGGTTGGCTTTTGGGGGTAGACAAGAAGAAGAGCAAACTAATTCTTGTAGGAGCATCTGCTATATGCTGGGCTCTGTGGTTGAGTAGAAATGATATGGTTTTTGAGATATCACCATCTGTCTCATATATGTAGGCAATTTTCAGGGCAACTTATTGGCTCTGGTCTTGGGCACGGCTGCAAAGGTGTTATGATGATGGAGAGTTTCTGAAGGTTGCATGTTATAAGCTAGAGACGACGGTTATTCAACTTTTTACCAAATATGGATGGAGATTCACAAATAGACTTAAATAGTTGTGTTCTTTTCATATTGGATTGGTTACATTTATTATGTTTGGGTGTGTTAAATTCTATTTGAACTACACTCTTTGTTGAGTGACAGTTTGTAATAATTGGCTGTAGCTCTGTTGAGCAAAGGCCAGGATATATCTCTTCCATTATCTAAAAAAAAAATCTTGTAATCCTGCCCCCCATCCTATATAAGTCGGGCATGAGGCCCTCTAGGGCATAAGTATACACAACTAGATCATCAGATCTATAATACACACGGCAGATTCAAATCCCCAAACAGGAGTAGGGTATTACCTCTCATTAAGAGGGCCTGAACCTGTCTAAATCCTTGTCACCGCATCCATCCACTTTTAGGTCTCGTGCGCTACCCCTTTTATATTGCCAAAATCATGTTTCGACACTTGGCGCGCCAGATATGGGCACGCCGAGTTTCCTATCGATGAGTGCGATGGAATCAATCTTTAGAAGTCGTCGGCATCGTCTTCGCTCGAGTTTCTCTGCCGTCAACACCACTTCCTGATCAATTCAATCTACAAGAAAATATCGGGTTTGTTGTTCTAATCTTGCACAACGAGGTCAATCTGTTGATGCAAAAAACACACACTGGCCTGGGAGATCTGCTTAACTCTAGTGCAGGTCCAAATCTTGGTTTCGGGTTCAAGGCGTACCAGTTGGTTTGATCCTGCAACCAACAAAAAATAAGCAAACAAAGTTAAATCCATAAACAATAGCCGATCGGCAAATAGCCGATGACATATTGTTCAACATTGTGCCGATGCAATGGATACTGGATCGGCAATGATGAATAAGGCAAATTAGAGTTAAATCTACTCGATCGGCTATAGATATTAACGATATGTAATCTGTAACAATCCTCCAACATTGTCGGCCAAAAATACCCAACTCACCGAAGTAACCACTTCATATTGTGGGCCGATTGATGTGTACCACATATACCTTCATGCACTTCTCCCATCACTACCATGGCTTGATCCGCACTCAAACACTTGAGCAACATCCCATCAATCATCTGATAGTATAGCTCATCTTCCAGTAAGACATATGTCAAAACCTTATACCTTAATTTCCTTGAAGCCGATTGAGAAGGATTCTTTAAGTAACTGTAGACATCACACCTCCAATCATCGCCTGTAATTGCGGCCACTTCTATATCAACACCTTTGACCATCGGCTTGTAACCTGATGCACTTTGAGCCAAATCATTAGCCTCGATATTCTGCTCCCGAGAAACATGTTTCAATGTCACAAGTGGAAAACCATCCATCAACTCTCGGCACTTCTCATTGTAGATCATCAATGTATCGTTCTTGCATTCATATTCCCCGGCTAATTGGCTAATGACTAACAAAGAATCACCCATGATTTCAACATCGGCTTCAACCTCCTTCAAAAGTTGCAATCCCTTGAGTACTGCTTCATACTCAGCTTGGTTATTAATAGCATAGGGTTTAATATTATAAGCAAACTCAAAACTTGCCCCCTAGGAGAAATTATGACCAAGCCGATGCCACAACTATGAGTACAAACTGATCCATCAAAGAAGAATGTCCAGTGCACTATATCAACCAAACTGATTGAGTCATCACGGTGTTCAACAATGAAATCGGCTATGGCCTGCCCCTTGACTGCTTTGGGTGACTGATACCTAAGATCAAACTCCGTTAATGCATAAATCCACTTCCCAACTCTACCTTTCAAAACCGGAGCCGATAGCTTGTACTTGACCACATCAGCTTTGCAAACAATGGTGCATTCGTTGGATAACAAATAATGTCTCAACTTAGTACAAGAAAAGTACAGGCATAAGCATAACTTCTCCACTAGTGAATACCTTGTCTCTGCATCCAAAAGCTTTCTGCTAAGATAAAAGATTGCTATTTCCGTACCTTCAAATTCCTGAATCAAGACCGAGCCGATTGACTTCTCATCAGCTGACAAGTACAACTTGAAAGGCACTCCCTTCTGTGGAGGAATTAAAACTGGGGGGAACTCAAATATTTCTTGATATTGTCCAAACTTTCTGCTGCTCTGCCCCCCCAGGTGAACTCTTGATCTGCTTTCAACCTGAGCAAAGGTGTAAAAGGCTCCATCTTCCTAGATAAATTAGCAATGAATCTCCTGATGAAATTAATCTTGCCGACCAAGGATTGCAACTTCTTCTTCTCCTCTGGAGGTTCAATGTTCTTGATTACATTAATGCTTCTCTGGGTCACCTCAATTCCCCTCTCATGAAAAAGAAAACCCAAAAACTGCCCAGCCGATACACCGAAAGCACAGTTCATGGGATTCATCTTCAAGCCGTATTTACTTGTCCTTTAAAAAACTTTCCTCAAATTGGCTATATGGTTATCAATCTCTTTTGACTTAAATACCACATCATCAATGTAAATTTCAACCAACAAGCCGATTGGATCATGAAAGATATAATTCATAGCTCTTTGATATGTCGCCCCAGCGCTCTTCAAACCAGAAGTCATCACAACCCACTCGTACAAGCCGATTGCACTAGGACATCTAAAAGCTGTCTTATGAATATCCTCTTCTGCCATAATCTTATGCCCTAAAGCAGCATCAACCAATTGATTGGAAATCGGTATCGGGTATTCATCCTTAGGGGTAGCCTTGTTTAGATCTCGAAAATCAATACAAACCCTAAGCTTACCCTTTTTCTTGATGACTGGAACTATATTTGAAACCCACTCAGCATATCGGCACGGTCGAATAAAACCGACATCATATAGTTGAGTAATCTCAGCTTTAATATCATCATACATATCGGCTTTACATCTCCTAGGTGGTTGTTTATATGGCTGATATCCTGGTTTGATAGATAGCCGATGTTCAACAATTAATCGGCTAAGTCCTGGCATCTCAAAATATTCCCAAGCAAAGCAATCTCTGTATTCTTTCAAAAGCCCTACTATCTTGGTCCCAAATTCAGATGATAAATTATTACTGCTAAAAGTCGGCCTAGATCTATCCCCTGGACCTATATCAACATCTTCCAAATCATCAGCCGACATGAAACCTTGTCCCAATTTGCCATCGAGATCATCTACAGTATCTTTTGTGTAGAAATTTGACCCCTCCACGACGCCCTCAGAGCAACAATTGGGGCTCTCCATCTTCAACTGGCTGTATATCACAATTAGAAACCTTTATATAATCTCCTTCCCAAACTTGGCCAGACAAGCAATCAATTCCATCCATCTCCCAAACAGTTAAATCGGCACTAGCAACATTCACTGACCTGTTGGCTGGCACAATTTCGATCTTGTCGCCTTGCCATTGGATCAAGCTCTGGTGCATGGTTGAAGGAACACAACAATTTGCATGAATCCAATCCTTTCCAAGCAGCAGACTATAGGAACCCTTCCCATCGATGACAAAAAACGTGGTAAGAACGGTTTTACTGCCGATTGTTAACTCCACATTCAAAACTCCTTTAGCCTCCGAAGGATTGCCACCGG
The DNA here is from genome assembly GCF_000147395.1 of Oryza glaberrima. Lineage (NCBI taxonomy): Eukaryota > Viridiplantae > Streptophyta > Magnoliopsida > Poales > Poaceae > Oryza > Oryza glaberrima. The sequence continues at coordinate 5,677,928 of NC_068333.1, forward strand.
AATCTTTAAGAACCATGTTAGTCTTGATGAGATCATCTGAATTCTTTCCCAACTTCTTGAATGTAGCATATGGCATCAAATTCACAGCAGCTCCACCATCAACCAACATTTTAGAAATCGACTTACCGTTAACAAATCCTTCAACATACAACGGTTTGAGATGCCGATTTCCTGTCCTTTCTGGCTTCTCAAAAATAGCTTGCTCTAGTGACAAAACCAACTTAGCCAAAGATTCTTCCATGATATCTGCATCGGCCTGATCAACCCCAAATTCTGCCGGTAGTACAAAAACCATATTAATCGATGCAGAAGCAATAGCCTTTCCCTTAGCTACCCTTTTTGCCTTGTCGGCTTCAACTTCATCAGCTGACAACATCTTGCTCTTAACACGCCACTCTTGCTTTGGCTTTGTCCTATTTAGCCGATGATTAATCTCTTTTTGAACATCCTAGAACAGTTCCCTGTTCCTCATCCTTTGAACCCGTCTCTTTTGATTTTTAGTGAAAATACCAGAAGGACACCATTGCGAGTGCTTGGTTTCCTCCACATCATCAGAAAGATCCTTCTGAAAACAATCTTGATGAATCGGACCCAATCTCTGATGAACAGGTAGCTTCTTCTGTTACAGCCGCTTCCCCCTAAGATAAGATCGGCTTGCAGCAAAACCCTTGTCATAAGTGCTGCATCCTGGGCAATCCCCAATTGATGGCAGCCTTATCCCCTCATTCCAGCAGAATTTTAAAAACTCACAACTCCAATGGTGATCAAAACTATCATCATCCTTATAACATTGCTCCTCCTGCCGATCATACCTTCTCTGATACTTATTGATACCATCAACCTTCATCGCTTCCTTGAATCATCAAATTTTATTTTACCTTGCTCAATGGCCAACTGGATCTGCTGTATAAAAATTTTGCACTCGTTTGTACTGTGAGATCCTGTATTATGCCACTTGCAATACCTCCTCTTTGCTAATTCACCAGCCGACGAAATTATATGCCTGGCAGGAAGTTGAATTTGCTTCTCTCGAAGTAACAAATTGAAAATTTTGTCGGCTTTGGTGATATCAAAATCATATCTTTCTTCCTTCCCGGAATCTCTTACCCATTGACATGTAACAACCTTCTTGTTACTTGCCTATTCAGCTGCTGCTACCTCAGTATCATCCTCATTATCCAATTCAGAAACATAAGAACTAAGATGGTTAACCTTCTTGAAGGCTTTCTTATCTTCTTGAAATACTTGTTCATGTGCAGTCACCTTCTAAGCTAGATGAGCCAAACTTTCAAAGTCCTGGGCTGAAAACCTTTCCCTGATCGGCGTCAACAGTTCTTGGAAAGCCAGATCAGCCAACTGAGAATCGGTTAAAGCCAAGCTGTAACATCTTTTTCTCATATCCCTAAATCTCTGAATATAATCTTGAACATATTCATTGTCCCTTTGCTTGATCGATGTCAGATCGGACAACTTCATCTCATGAACCCCACTGTAGAAATATCTATGAAACTACTTTTCCAGATCGGCCCAGCTTTGAACAGAATTGTATGGCAAAGAAGTAAACCATGTGAAAGCTGATCCAGACAAAGACAAAGGAAACAACCTAACCCTTAGAGCATCAATAGACAATGCCTCACCACACTGAGCCAAAAATCGGCTAACATGTTCATAGGTTGACACGTTGTATCGGTTTGGCAATGGAACCCTTTCAAAACATTCTGGATTCGGATGCCGATGCAAGTTGCTAGTGTCCTTAGGCTTGAGACCAAACTGTTCCCTCATCACATCGGCTATCATATCGGTCGAAGGCTTCTACTGAGGACCCCCTTGAAATTGCTGTTATATCTGATCATATTGATTGAACTAAGGCAAGTATTGAGGCTAGGGTGACTGCCCCGACCGATATTGCACTTGGTGTGAGTTAGGGATGAAAGTGGTACGGATAATTTCCAAGTTCCGATCCTGTTTTTCGGATGCGGATTGTTGCGGTTGGATTTTTTTCGGATATTTTCGGATTCGGATACGAATTCGGATAGTTTTTCTTGGATACGAATACGAATACAGTAGCGATGGTATCCATCGGAAATCCGAATCAAAATAAACAGCAAAATCCAAATTAACAACATCGAAAAACGCTCGTCGCCGCATGTCGTCGCCTCGCGCCGCCGAGTTCCCGCCGTTGCCGTCGCACGTCGCACGCCGGATCCGCTCGTCGCCGTCCGCCGCACGTCGTCCACTCGCGCCGCCGAGCCCCCTTCGTCGCCGTTGCCTCACGACGTTGGATTCGCGGCTGCGGGACCGCCAACCCCGGATCCGGCCGCCCCGAGACCGGCGTCGCCGTTCGCCGCACGCCGTCGCCTCGTGCTGCCGAGTTCCCGCCGTCGCCATGACCCGGCCGCCCCGAGGCCGGCGCGGCCGGTTCCGCTCGCCACCGTCCGCCGCACGTCGTCGCCTCGCGCCGCCTCGCCCCCGCCGTCGTCGTCCGCCGCACGAGGCCCCGCCCCCGTCGTCGCCGTCGCCGTCCATCGCACGCGGGCCCCGTGGCCGTCGCCGTCCGCCGCATGCCGTTCGTCGCCGTAGCCGTCCGCCGCACGCGGTCGCGGGAGCCGGGAGGAAGGGTGGCGGGTGGCGGCTAGGAGGAGATTGGGAGGTGTGGGAGATTGGGAGGTAGAAACTAGGGTTAGGTTTATATATCCCTCCATCTAAATGGGCCAACGGGCCTAAGAATTATCTATTAAGTCTATACGTCCTCCCTCAACTTCAAATTAAATTTTATGATACTAAATGCACTCATGTGAAAAAGTTATCAAAAACAAAGTTGTAGAATTTATTGAGATCTACTAATTTTATTTTGGTCATTTCTTCATCCGAGTTTGATTGAATTATATAAATTTTGAATTTTAAAATATAAGAAATTCAAATAATTTTTCGGGTAGTAAATGTATTTCAAATGGAAAAATTGTCAACAACAAAGTTGTATAACTCATCAACTACTTTTGTTTGGGTCATTTTTCTATATGACTTTGTTTAAATAGTTTGAATTTGGATTTCAAAATATGACACCTTCAAACAACATTTTCAAATACTAATTGATTTCAACTAAAAAAGTCATTAACAACAAAGTTGTGTAACTTATCAAGATCTATAACTTTTATTTTAGTCATTTTTTCATCTGACAAAGCGATAGCAATATTGTTTACAAAATTTATATATATCGTATATGGTTTCATAAGATATAAGAGATATATGCAAATTTTATGAATGATGTTACTATCACTTGGTCGGATGAAGAAATGACCAAAATAAAAGTTTTAGATCTTGATGAGTTCTACAACTTTTATATTCATAACTTTTTCAGTTGAAATTATTTACTGCTTCAAAATATTATTTGAAGTTGCTATTTTTTGAAATTCAAAATTTTACTTGATAAAACAAAGTAACAAGAAAATATGGCCAAAATAATAGCAGTAAGAACACAATAACTCGATAGAACATGATTTTAGAACACAATAATGGCCTCGTAATGTCTTTCTCTCGATTGAATCGTCTCCCTTGACCACAAAATCGGATATAACAAAATTATTAACACTAAAATTTGAAAATGTTGATATGTTCTATTAGAAAAAATAACGAGTTATATTTCTCGTTGATTTGTGAAGGTCAGTTTGAGGGGCTTTTATGTTCCGATTAATATTCGTTACCGTATTCGTTTCGATTCGTATTCGCTCCGTATCTGTATTCGATAATATTCGATTCCGTTTTCGTATCCGGGTTTCCGATTCCGATTTCGATTCCGAGAAAAAGAATATGAAAACGAATATGATAAAGCTAGTTTCCGACTGTATTCGATCCGTTTTCATCCCTAGTGTGAGTGAGGTTGATATTGGTAGTTAAAATTGCCCCCCATATGTGGTTGAGGAGACTGATTCATCATATGGGGTTGCTGATCAGGAACAGAGTGAGCTCCGATAGGCTGATGTTGCTGCACAACGGGTGTTTGTTGCCTGATCGGTATCCGTGGAACCGTCTCAACCACAGGCTGATTTGTCTTGAAGATAGCTGCAACTTATTCTTGAGAAACCTGGGGAATGTTCAGCCCTACATGCTGAGGTTGCTACCTGAACAAGACATGAGGAGTAAACTCCGGTCGCCTGTGTGCCGATGATGACGCAATCTGCTTCTGTTGAGCTGAAGGTGGCACGATCGGCTGTCCTGGAGCCGCACTCGAGAAAGGCTACTGTTTATCGGTGACCAGAGTCCTATACTGTGAAAATCTGCATTCAGGAAGAAACACTGGCCCCTTAGCTTGATATTCAGCAATCCTACCATCAACCACAGTAGTGATCATACTGTTCAAGGTATTTACGAGCACTCCTGACTAATTGATCAGGGCGTGATACACAGCATAATCAATCCGATCTTACAGGTTATTGAATTCTGCAGTGCCTTCGTCTTGTTTGGTCTCCTCAGGTTCGCCGTCCTTACTAGAACTTGTCTCAGGCTTCTCTTTGGTGGGTGATAAATCGACTAGGTATTTTCAAACCACCGACCAGAGCGAGTCTGAACAAATGAATTCAAGAATCTATTTTGCAGCTTATTCTTCATCTCTTCAAATTCTGCCTGCTGTTCTGGTGCTAACTTATCCATAGTCATTGGGATAATGTTATCTGGGGCAAAATCAGTCGATTTGGTATCCACCATGATGAAGAATTGCAAACTCGTGTCCCACCGGACGTGCCAAAAGCGTGTTGATACAAAAAACACACACTGGCCTGGGAGATCTGTTTAACTCTAGTGCAGGTCCAAATCTTGGTTTCGGGTTCAAGGCGTGCCAGTTGGTTTGATCCTGTAACCAATAAAAAATAAGCACACAAAGTTAAATCCATAAACGATAGCCGATCAGCTAATAGCCGATGACATATCGTTCAACATTGAGCGATGCAATGGATACTGGATCGGCAATGATGAATAAGGCAAATTAGAGTTAAATCTACTCGATCGGCTGTAGATATTAACGATATGTAATCTGTATCTCGAAATACGTTTAAACTAAGCGATTGTGATAGATCGGTAGCGTATCACTTATATCTAAAAGTACTTCAAGATAAAAATTACACACGTTCATAGCATAGCCGATGTAATAGATTCAACATATATCGGCTAATACTCCGATAATACTTTATACTAAGATATCAATATATGTTAAACATACTAAACAAGGACTAATCAAGTGTTAAGATAGCTTAACGGATTAATAACAATCTTAATGTATTTTATTACAATGAGATCTTAATATAAATGGCAGATTTAGCATATCAAGTAGAAATGAAAGAAAACAAGATAACTAAATCAGATAAGATTGGCTGAAACCTCGATACTATCTCTAATAGCAACCATAAAACCAGCCAGATATCATGATTGAAAGTATTACTTAATAGGTCTAACCTAACCGATGAAGCATTAAGCATAAAGAGAAGCATAAGATCTAGACAGGTTGATGAAAGCCCTTCAAGATGGTAGATGTATTATATAATCTAAATCAACGTTGATATCTTACTCTGTCGGCTGTTATCTGGTAACAAATACTAACCGATTTAGGGTTAAACAATAATATTGATCAAGGTTATATAGCACATATGATAACTCGACGAATTGCATAAACAGGATTAGAGTGTCACAAAGATGGAAGCACTAATCCCGAGAACACAAGCCGCCATAACTAAGTTTTACCTCTTGTCGGAGATCGAACCCGATGCAGCCCAACTCGAAAGCAAGAACTCGTCAAAACAAACGAAAGTAAAAGGGTGGCGATGCGCTGAAAGTGTTATTGAACTAACTGGTATTTGATTACATGGGTTTGGGCTACTTTTATACCCAAAGAACATAATATGTCCTTGCCGGACATGACTCCTAGCTCTATAACAACTTAGGATACGAACAAGTCCCTAAGGCGGGCTCTTACCGACTCAAACTATAAGGCGGACTCTTACCGACTCAAACTATAAGGAAATTACATAAAATATCCTAATTAAAAGATACAAACATAGCAATCCTCACGAAGCACATCAACCCGATCCGATAGTGATTCCAACACACCATTGTCAGAATCGGCTACATCGGCCTCCCTTGTCCGACTTGATATCAGCCGATGTACATTATAGCCGATTCGGTTTGCAACCGATGCACACTCTGTTTCTGAGAATATCGATTTACTCCAAATCCGCTTCGGCTTTAACTCCAAATCCGATGCACGATTTATTAAATTTGGTCGTTAACACAATCATATTTCTCATAGTTGCTAATCATAAATTGATCTGTTATTTGCATGTACCTTTGTCGGTGAAAACATCGAGGTTACTCGATGGTGTGGATCATCCGTACCCTTAATGAGGACACCAAGACCGACTGGACACTCTTCCGACAGCGTTTGCCTGGACCGAATCAGATTCATGCAGCTACATACTGCTCAAACTGATAAACGTACAGGCAGCTAATCAGGAGAGAGGAAGCATCATGCATACTTATATACAAGATCCTAGTCCTAACTTGCTGTAAAGAAAATAGAAGGACATACACATATGGATCAATACTGCTCTGTCCACGTGGATCAATCTACAATTTGGCATCAAGCACACACACATCAAAATCATCTTTGCCATGGACTATGCGTGATTCATCTTTCCGAGGCCAGCAAGATTCATCTTGTATTTACAGGGCAGGGCCTACATCTGCGTACATGCATCTCGCAACGAAAAAATAAATTAAACTACAGCTAGTTAACGTATATTGACAGTTAAATTTGTTTTTTCGTTACGAGATGTAGAAGTTAAATTTGACACTAGAACGGATACCATCATCTCAATCGGGCAGTAAGCCCCATCTCAATCGGGCACGGTGTCCGTCGCAGGCTAGAAGTCACTGATGTGAAGAGTTATCTCAATCGGGCAAACGGCCGTTACGGATGAATCTATCTCAATCGGGCCCTAATTAAAGCCCGTCACCGATAGCTTTGACCCAGACAACCAGTTAAACTATAGCCCGTCACAGATGACCTATCTCAATCGGGCCACAACTAGCGCCCGTCACAGATGACCCTTATCTGTGACGGGCATTAACTATAGCCCGTCACAGATGACCCTCATCTCAATCGGGCCTAAGTTAATGCCCGTCACAGATGAGTATAATCCAAAAAAAAATAAATTTCATTTTTTGGCTAGCCTTAGGCCTCCCGGTCTGTCACAGGCTAGAATTCATTGATGTGAAGAGTTATCTCAATCGGGCAAACGACCATCACGGATGAATCTATCTCAATCGGGCCCTAATTAAAGCCCGTCACCGATAGCTTTGACCCAGACAACCAGTCAAACTATAGCCCGTCACAGATGACCTATCTCAATCGGGCCACAACTAGCGCCCATCACAGATGACCCTTATCTGTGATGGGCATTAACTATAGCCCGTCACAGATGACCCTCATCTCAATCGGGCCTGTCACAGATGATCATCATCTCAGTTGGGCCTAAGTTAATGCCCGTCACAGATGAGTATAATCCAAAAAAAATAAATTTAATTTTTTGGCTAGCCTTAGGCATCCTAGGCTAGTCTTTTTTATCCTCATGCGTGTGCACCCCCAGGAAGAATTTCTCAGTCAGTCACCCATCCCAAAATTACTCTAGACCAAGCATGCTTAACATCAAAGTTGTTTGGAGATCGACTTCCGGAAAAGTAGTTCTAACTTGTTGTTATGAGTATTCTATTAATCCTATTAAGCCCTAGGCCAGGATGTCACACCCCAACATCCCCCATTCATATACATTCATTCACATACACAACCATCAATATATTTAACACAACCACATTCACATAACATCCATTTTGATCACATATTTCATATCCATTCACATATTTCACTAGCAAAACCGAGTTAATTGGATCAAATATATATTTAGCAAGTATTATCATGAAGAGGAAGCAAATCAGACTTCTAGGAAAAATGAATTTTGAATTGAATTTTATAATACTAAATAATCTCATATGAAAAACTGTCAAAAACAAAGTTGTATAACTCATCGAGATCTATCAAAAATAAAGCCCGTTACATATAAGAACTTTAAATTTAATTTTGGGCCAATTTTTGTATGTCAAATGCAAAAATCATAAACAACAAAATTGTATAACACATCGAGACCTACAACTATTGTATCGGTCCTTTGTACAAATAAGTTCATTTGAACAATTCAAAATTTGAATTTTCAAAATATGACAACTTCGAACAAAAATTGGGGTTATTAAATGATTTCAAATAGAAAAGTCACCAAAACAAAAGTTGTAGAACTCATCGAGGTGCAAAATTTTTATTTTTGTCATTTCTCCATCTGACTCTATTTAAACAATTTGAAATTTGAAATTCAAAGTTTGAAAAATTCAAATAGAATTTTAGATCAGTGAACGACTTCAACTGAAAAAGTCATCAACAACAAAGTTGTATAACTCATCAAGATCTATAACTTTTATTTTGGTCAGTTTTCTATATAACATTTTTTGAACCGTTTGAATTTAAATTTGAAAATATGATAACTCCAAACAATATTTTTAAGTACTAAATGATATCAACTAAAAAAGTTATAAACAACAAAGTTGAATAACTCATCAAGGTCTAAAACTTTTATTTTGGTCATTTCTTCATACGATAAAGTGATAGTAACATTGTTCACAAAATTGACATATCTCTTATCTGGTTTTATAAACTATAACACATATGTAAAATTTGTGAATAATATTACTAACATTTTATCGGATGAAGAAATAACAAAAATAAAAGTCTTAGATCTTGATGAGTTATTCAACTTTGTTGTTGATGACTTTTTCAATTGAAATAATTTATTATTTGAAAATGTTATTTGAAGTTGTCATATTTTCAAATTCAAATTGAAACTATTCAAAAAATGTTATATAGAAAAATGACCAAACTAAAAGTTATAGATCTTGATAAGTTATACAACTTTGTTGTTGACATTTTTTCCATTTGAAATCATTTACTACCTGTAAAATTATTTTGACTCATAAAATGAATTATTATACGGCACTTAATTATTTTGCTATAGTTCAACTTACAAATATAAACATTTCATATGAAAAATACAAAAATACTCATCGGTGACGAGCTTTAGTTAATACCCGATAGAGATTAAGTATATAGCCCGTCACTGATGAGTCATCTGTGACGGGCCTAGTTGTTATCTCAAACGGGCCTCAAGTTGGTGCACGTCACGGATGATGGTCATCTGTGACGAGCCCCAACTTGAGGCCCGTTTGAGATATGGAATGTTATTTCAAACGGGCCTTAAGTTGGGGCCCGTCACAGATGATATGAAATGTTATCTCAATCGGGTCTAAACTACGGCCCATCACTGATAGGTGTCATCCGTGACGGGCTTAAGTTTTATGCCTATCTAACATGTCTGTGCGACCATATCTCAATCGGGCACTTTTCGGCCCGATTGAGATGACTTCCTTGTGACGGTCAGCTATTTCTAGGCATGTTAGAGGCCATCACAGATAGAAGAATCTGTACTAGTGTGAACTTGCATGTCTGTGAAATGATATATCACATGTTAATACATCTTCTCAAATTTTTTTAATTTTTTTCATAACCATTTGAGTGACATGTAAATAACAAGGGGATATCCCCTCGAGGGATTAAAATAGTTTCCCCTAAGTTAGTCACACCATGTTTAAGTCGGCCACCTCGCCTGACGCCGGTAGCTGGTTTCGCCTCCACGGTTGGTGTTCTCCGCCGCCATGTTTGTTGGTTCGTTACAAATCTACCGCGTTCATCATCCAGCCGGTTCAATCGATCTTATGATATCGATCCACGTCTAGGCCAGTGTATAACAGATCAACCCCCAGCCGCTGGTATTTTGCATGGTCAATATAAAAAATTCTGGCAAGTTTTAGTTATTAGCCTGAATCAGAAGCGACATGGACTCCGACCCAACTGATTGGAGCAATCATCGGGCAAGGAAATTTTGTACTGTCCTGCATGCATGTACAACTCATGTATGTGTGTGTACGCTTGCATACGTGTCAAGCAGTCATCACCAAGCAACAGGAGCATGCAAACAAACGTGCATGCATGGATTGAGGTGGCGATTCACAAGCAAACTGATCCCGACCGGTTGTATTTTTCATGAGTTTTACTCGGACACAATTGAATTAAGAGTAGCACGTTACGTGGAGTTACTTATGCAAATATTCATCAAGGATCGACACTTCACCAGCCAGTATCTACCACCAGTACATCTGCTGCATCTCTCGTCATCACCAATTATGTTCTTCATCTCCACGGTTGGTGTACCCGACTGGTGTTTTCGTCCATATGATTGGTGGACTTCACTGCCGTTGATGGGCATCTTCGTCTTCACCGACCGGTCGCCTTCATCGCCGCCGATTGGTGTTTCTGCCTACATGGTTGGTTGGTTATACCACCGTTGATGGGCGTCTACGTTTTCACTGTCGGCCGCCTACGCCGCCGCCGACAGCTGTTTCTACCTATAAGGTTGGTTAGTTACACCACCGTTGATGGGTGTCTACGTCTTCACCGACAGCTTGCCTTCGTCGCCGTCGACTGGTATCCTCGCCTACACGACTGGTTGGTCACACTGTCGTTGATGCATATCTACGTCTTCATCACTGGTTTGCTTTCGTCGCCACCGACTGGTGTCTTCGCCTGCACGACTGGTCTATTATGCCACCGTGGATGGCCGTCATCGTATTCACAGCCAGCTTGTCTTTATCGCCGCCGACTGGTGCCTTCGCCTTCATGGTTGGATGGTCACATCATCATTGATGGGCGTCCTCATCTTCACCTCCAATCGCTTCATCTGCCTCCATGGCTGGTGTTTTCGTCACCATTGATGGATGACCTCGTTCCCACATTGTCAACCTTTGCCATCACCGAGGGGAATAAAAAAGCTAAGTTATCATTAATTTTCTTCTTTATATGATACTTTCCTTTATCTCTGCCTCACTACATCAATTGGTTCTCAATTGAGTAGTGAGTCAGGGGCTACAAATGTTATATCATATTTTCTCAACAATTTTTCATAATATCTATCTTAATTGCTCGCGAAATAATCTGAGTAAAAATAAAGTGCCTATCGAGTTATAGAGTTCTATCTTCCAAAGCTTTCTGTTTGGTTTGTCAATGGACAGTTGCCTTTGGGCCGATTCCTAGCACCCGGGGACTCGTTGGATAGAGCGAGTAACGCAAGGTGCTAAGTATTACTCGGACGAAATCAAAAGCATAGGGATAAGATAATTTGTTTTTTGCTCTTAACAATTGCAAAAGTACCCGAGAAGTAAATTCTGATGCGTTAAACTTTGTTGCATTAATGACGAACTCATGTCATTGAGTAGTCGGGCAAAGTGTTTAAACATAAGGAGTCATCTGCTCGGTTAAATCAAAATTGACAAGAGTAGAGATACATATTTATAAACATTTTAAAATACTTGAGTTTTTCTCAAGTACTGTATTTACATCAAATACTACTCATCCTATACGTTGTTCTGTAGGATCCAGATCCAGATATGCACAATAGGGATTCATGCCTTTGAGCTTATCTCCTGCGCTTCAAGAATGGATCTGTCAGAACATCACCACCGGCTCGCCTTCGCTGCCGCCGACTGATGTCTTCGCCTACACGGTTGGTTGGTCACATTACTGTTGTTCGGCGTCAACTTCTTCACCGACCGGCCGTCTCGTCCGCCGCTGACTGGTGTCTCCGCCTACATGGTTGGTTGGTCACACCACCGTTGTTGGGCGTCAATGTCTTCACCACCGGCCTACCTTTGTCGCTGCCGATAGGTGTCTTCCTCTACACGGTTGGTTGGTCACACCACCATTATTGGGCATCTACATCTTTACCGAATAGCCGCCTCATGCACCGCCGACTGGTGCCTTCGCCTACACGGTTGGGTTGTCACACCACCGTTGTTGGGCGTCTACGTCTTTACCGAACGGCCGCCTCGTCCGCCGCCAACTCTTCGCCTGCACGGTTAGTTGGTCACACCATCGTTGTTGGGCGTCTACATCTTTACCGAACGGCCGCCTTGTTCTCCGCTGACTGGAATCTTCGCCTACATGGTTGGTTGGTCACAGCACCGTTGTTGGGCATCTACATCTTCACCGACCGGCCACCTCGTCCGCCGCCGTCTGGTGTCTCTGTCTACACGGTTGGTTGGTCACACCACCGTTGTTGGGCGTCTATGTCTTCACCGACTGACTGCCTTCGCCGCTGCCAACTGATGTCTCCACCTACACGGTTGGTTGGTCACACCGCCGTCGATAGGCGTCTATGTCTACGTCGTTGGCTTTGCCTCTGCCGCCGCCGTCCATGCTATCTTCGCTTTCATGGCTGGCTTATTATGCCTCTACCGATGGGCGCCTTCGTCTTCACTGTTGGCTGACTTGTCTACCGCCGACTGGTTTCTTCGCCACCAAGGCTGTGCAACTTCATCACCATTGATTGGTGTCATTGTCTTTACCACTACCCACATCTTCGTCAACTCTGATGAGTGATATCATATTCATGTTTGTCATTTCGTCTCCATGCCGACTGCGTCAGCTACCATCAATGGACAATTGTGACTACAATAGAAGGATAAGCTACATGCTCAGGGGCTCATCAATGCAAGCGTGAGGATTATATCTTCAATTTGGACTTATTCCAGATACATGCGACATGAATTCATGGCCATGAGTCAATTTCTTATGCTCAACGACTGAACCACTCATTATTCCCCCATAAGGGCTATCAGCCGAGTACTTGCATCAGTCGGGATTTGATTATCATATCTGCTTTCGTATTCTCCATGAAGGACAGCTGCTCAGATCAGAATCTACTCAGATGAGATGCATTAGCTGTACATCTCCCGGGAAATTATCACTCGGGAGCATATTGACAAGCGTGTTATGCACGTCATATTTTAAGGGTATCGGTGGGCATATTTTGGGCCTAGGCCTAATATGTTTGTACCCCATATTTGGCCTATCACGTTCTTTTAGGGACTTAGGCTTTTTTTGCTTAGACAAAAGTGCGCGTGATCAAGTGCCCTATACCTTCAAAATCCTTTTATACCGCTGTTACTTAACTTTTTAGGAGTTGGTACAATGCATTTTAAAAGGTGCCAAGCAGTGAAGCTTTATATAGCTGCCCCGCTGACTTTTTTATATAGTCAAGGGACTGTTTGGATTTATGAAACAATCGATTGGATACGATATCGTTGCTTTTGCCACGTAAATGTTCATTTTTACTGACCAATATTATGGCTTAGTTTGATTATATATTCGGTCATTTTCCACATAGTAGGTAAATCCTTTATGAGTTTATTTACTCGGATTTTACATTACATATGATGTATATTTTCAGGTGTGGTGAAACCATGTGTCTTTTAGGGACTTAAGCACATTTGTTAAAGAAGTGTGCACATGGTGAATGCCCAATACTTTGGAAATTTATTTATTCACAGCATACAAGCTTCTTTTTAGTTGTTTAGCTATGTGAATTTTCAAAGATGAAGTCAACTTTAGGTTGCTCACATCATATTTTACAAAGCAGTCGGTATATCACTCAGGTTATGTTATTCGAGGATTCACACCGCGTATACTATATATTAATTTTAAGTCACTTGGTTGACTACAATTATCAAAATAACTCAGTTGGTTGGATTATTTATTCCTTGATTATATGCTTAGTTTATTCAACTAACCACATAGTCGGGGGCCACATCTATTAGGTGCATCTAGTCAATGCATCTACATTTAATTATTTTTTAGCCCTCCACAGTCTTCTGATTTGGTAAAAGTACTCGGCAGACCATGGCAAAGATGATTGAAGTACTCGGCTTTGGAGGTTCAAGAGAAGATTATCTTTTTGACTGTGAAGGTCTCAGGGGCTACTGTGGAGATTATGGGTACCCCATACCCACACAACATGGTTATCCAACTAGTAATAGGGGATAACTTATATCTATGGAATATGTAATGGATTATGACTTAGGTATTACGTTTCCTTGTAGCTGGTTTGATAATAAATTTAGGAAACTCATACCATATTGCATAAGGTTTCTATCTTGTAATCCTGCCCTCCATCCTATATAAGTCGGGCAGGAGGCCCTCTAGGACGTGAGGATACACAACTAGATCATCAGATCTATAATACACCCGGCGGATTCAAATTCCCAAATAGGAATAGGGTATTAACTCTCATTGAGAGGGCCTGAACCTGTCTAAATCCTTGTCTCCGCATCCATCCACTTTTAGGTCTTGTGCGCTACCCCTTTTATATTGCCGAAATCATGTTTCGACACGCGGCACGGCAGCGACTCAACCACGACTCGGCAAGGCGACTACCGAGCGGTAGGAATGGCTCGGCTGAGCCGGCAAATCTACTTTACTAGGCGCCGGCGGAGGCTACGCATGGCAGCGGCTTGATGCGGCACAATGACTACTTGACTAGGCGCGACAGTGGCTGTACAGTGCCTAGGCTGCAGCACGGCTCGGCCAAGTGACGGCACAGCTTGGTGGTGCGGCACGGCAGTGGCGATGCTAGGGCAGCGGCGCGGTTGCGCTTGGTGGCAAGCGGCGTGGTGGCGGAGCGGCGACACACTGCAGCAGCGGCATGGCTGTGGCAGGGAGAGGCACAGCGGCACGGCGGCAGCGGCGACAATGCGATGGTGGTGCGCGACATGGCGGCAGCGTGCAGCAGTGGTGCGACAAGGCAGCGCACAGCACAGCGGCTAAGCGGCGTGGTGGCGTGGCGCGGCAAGGCGAAATGGCCAGCAAGCATAAACTTGATAAGAATCACCTTACAACAGCATTTCACAATAGTACCTAAGTAAATCCTACACTATACCGACGAAACTTCTAAAATTCATAACTCTTAAATGAAATGAGATAAAATAGAAATTCTTTCACCTAAATTCATATTATACTAGTACCTATACACTGTGCACAAATCATTCATTTTAGAGCATTTTGGATTTTTCGCATATTTCGGTGTTTAATTGCATAACGTGTACTTTGTATAGATGATTGCTTAAACGGTGAAGAAGTGATTTAGATGCTGACATTTTCCTGATTCAAGGCAAGTCCCACCTCCCTCTCTTTGATCACTTTGAACCTATGTTTTGGAGGTTATTGAAAATGTTTGCAAATCTTGCATGTCGATTGTACTCTAACCAATTAAAATTTTGTTAAACTTGTTAGACAAACTCCTATTATTTGCATTATCACCTTAACCCCACATATATCCATATCCATAATTCCTTCCTAACCTTAGGAACAATAGGAACAATATGACTATACCACTTTATATATGAATTTTGGAGTCACTAGGTTACTATAAGGCTTAGCCATACTTAGAATGATCTTCCTTGTCATTATGGGCTCACTACAAATATGAAAACTGATTTAGAAATAATCTGGACAGAACTTTAATACTTGCGATTTTGATAAATAAAATGATGGAAAACATGGATTTTAGGTTTGGGTCTCAAGTGGTGCACATATGGTGATTAGTTGTGTACCGATAAAGGGAGAGTGCGTCCAAACCGACCTAAGGATTTCACTCAATGTCAGTTTATTTCGTATACAGTACAACCACATGTGCTAGTATGGGATAGCCCAAGCTTAGTAAATTATTTATGGTTTAGCCTTACATTCTGGTAGGCTAGTGTGTATGAGTTCGGATAACTCAGAGGAACTTCCTATTTACCCCGACGTGGTAGTTTAGGTGACTAAGTCTGTCCAATACAACGGTATTGTGCCACGTGGGTGGGTTCCCGTTGTGTCCGTCACCACGACCTTAAGTCATATAACGTGTATGGCTTAGGATGGAGTAACACGTATCGTGCTGGTGTAAGGCTAAATCATGAATTTTGGAAAAGCTTTGTTGCGAGTAATAAATCGGGTACTTATGTATCGCGTGCCATGCTCTTGCATGATTATTATTTTGCATCATGTGGGTAAAGTGTACAAACTCTGCAGAGTTAAAACTAATCGATTAGCCGTGCTCGCGGTCATGAGCGGCGTGTGGATATGTATTGAGTATAGACTTGTGTTTATTCTTCTAAATGTTGAAATTTACCTTCAAATTGTGATGAGATTTGAGAATGATCTCCTTGCTGCCATGGAAGGCAATGAGGTGCATATGTATATTTATACATGATTAATGCCTACTTTGATGCCCAATATGTCAAGTACTAGCTTGCTGAAATTTATTTGAAAGTAAACCTGATTTAGAAATATTTTATGCAAATAAAACTTGCTTTATGCTAAAAAGATTATGCCTTCCTTAATTATATGCCTTGCAAGTAGGGTGTTAGGCTTGTCTTGGTGCTTGCTGACTCTTGCTGTTGAATTAACCTTTTGCTTGCAGGTTTTAGATTTAGTCTTTGAGTGATGCAGGTAATCGACTGCTTCTTCTAGGACTTGGAACTTAATGGGGGTAAACCCCTAGTCGGTGTGCTTGTGGTTTGGGTAGACAAGCTTCCGTTGTTCTCTTATATATCTATTTGGCCGGTCGGCCTATGTAACTATTAAGTTGATTTTAAGTCTTTAAGTTCTTTTCTTCAAGTTGATGTAAGTCTTCAAGTCCTTTTCTTCTTAAATGTGTCTGCTATGTATGTCCATGCTTAAGATGAAAGTGTGAATCTAGTGTACATCCTGGGAACTAGATTGACATGAGTATGAGTTAAGAATATTTGAGATGTTGTAGATCTTTAACTATTTTTGTTAAGTATCTTGAATGTGTAACACATCTGGTCGTCGCCTTCGAGTGGTTTGACGGGCACATCTTAGGCTGAAGTTGACTGGCAGGCTAAAGGTCCAGCAATGTCTCCAATATTCTTCTCTCGAGGCGTCGGATGTTTCATTATGTTTGTTTGATGACTTGAATTATTTACTTCATCCCTCAAATATAATGGAAGGTCCGGAAAGCCTACGACACCCAATTTTTCACGTACTAAAGAAATAATACTAATCAGTGTAATTAATGCTAATGATGGTAATTAGCAAGAGCGCTAATCACGCGCGGGTGTGGGGAAGGGGGGCGTGCGCGGCTGCGCGAGTTAAGCAGCCGGCGCGCGCGAGCCCCTTAGGAACCCCCATGTCAAGGCAAACAACAAGGATAAATGTGCATTGCCAAGAGATGTGTCAAAGCAAACAACAAGGATAAATATGCAGTGTTAAGAGGTGTGTCAAGGCAAACAACCAGATTTTGGCAAAGTCAAAGAAAAAAATTGACCCCATAGGGAAGAGCACTAGGAATATCATGTATAAAAACGTTTTTAACTGGTGAGCAAAGGTAGGCTCGCATGATCAACATTAATTCAAAAACTTATTCTAGAATATAGTAAATTGCTGATCGAAATGTTACTCATCGACATCCTCTTGTTTTGCACAGCACGCCATCACCTCAAGTGGAATATTGATTGCATGATTATCTTCTTCACACCATCGCGTTCTACGTGAGTCAGTCTCTCTAAATATGCACTTTTGCCATCGACTAATTTTAGTAGTCGTTCCATATAGATCTTGAAAGAAGACGTTAATGATATGATCAACAATTGTTATATTGTTATACATTGTGAAATTATTCAAACTGTTATTTGGGTTTATATTCACGCCCTCATGTTGTCCTCAATGGGCTATAACAGGCGTGTGCCTTGTGTGACAAATAGAAAAATCAATATTTTTAAGTGCATAACACAAAAAGAAAAATGAATAGAATTGACCTAAGAACATTCGACTTTGTGACATGCAGAAAATATATTTTCTTATACTCTATTTATTTTTTCTATTCATGACATCCGAATCCATTTTAAAGTTTTATTAAAGACGAATATAATTGCACCGTAGCGTGTTTAGCACGGGCATATTACTAGTATTGTGTTAACGACCAAATTTGGTAAGATATGAACCAGGTTCGGTATTGGGATCAAAGCTGATTCGGCAAAGAGTTAGATTCGGGGAACAGAGTATACATCGGTGCGAAGGCATCGGCTGGAGTATGCAGAAGACAGCCGATTCTGATGAAGATGGACCCAAAGTTGTTTTCTAGAATCAATTCACATGCTTCACAGGGATTGCCACGATGGAGATAATCTCTGAGGAAGGCAATTGTACCTATTAATTAGGATATTTTTTATAATTTCCTTAGAGATATGTTTGGGCAAAAGTCTGTCGCAAAGACTTATAGTATCTTAGAGTTTGTTAGAGATAGGAGTCGTGTCCGGCAAGGACATATTTGTAATCTTGGGTATAAATATGACCCGAACCCATGTAACCAAATAACACACCTTCAATAACACTTTCGGCGCATCGCCACCCTTTTACTTTCGTTCTATTTCGACGAGTTCTTACTTTCGGGTTGAACTGCAACGATTTCGATCTTTAACTAGAGGTAAACTTGTCATGGCGGCTTGCGTTCTCGGGATTAGTGCTTCCATCTTATGACACTCTAATCTTGTTTATGTAATTCGTCGAGTTATCATATATGCTTTATATTCTTTGTTGGTTTCACTATATAACTTGCCATCGGCTGGTTTTAACTGTTAGAAAATAGCCGATAGAGTTAGATCTTGTCATTAACCTAGATTATATCGTTTATCTACCATCTTTTATAGGTTTTCATCAACTTGTTTAGATCTCGTGGTTATCTTTATGCTTGATGCTACATCGGTTGAGTTCGATCTATTAAGTTCTATCTATAACTGCGATATCTAGCTTGTTTTATGATTATCAGTAGAGATTGTATCGGGGTTTCAGCTGATCTTACTTGATTTAGCTACCTTTTACCATATATGCTCGATTGTTATGCTAAATCTGCCCTTTATACTAAGATCTCATTGTATTAAAGTATATTAAGCTTCTTGTTTGATGTATTTTATTGTCTTTCGATATCTTAATATAGAGTGGTATCGGAGTACTAGCCGAGACATGCTAGATCTATCTGATCGGCTATGTTATAAATGTCTATATAATCATTGCTTTGATATATATTTCGACTCAAGTGATTTATACTGTCTCGGCATGGCGACCGATCTATCCTAATCACTTAGTGGCGTTAATATCTACAGCCGATCGAGTAGATTTAGTTATCTTATTTATTCACAACTGCCAATTGATTCCAATATGACATCGGCTCGCAGATAAATGATACGTCATCGGCTTCTAGCCGATCGGCTATCGTTTAAGGACTTAATCTTGGTTTTCTTATCTTTCTTGTTGTTTGCAGGATCAAATCAACTGGCACACTCACGAAGCTAAAGGCAAGATTTTGGACCTACACTGAAGTTAAGCAGATCTTCTAGGCCAGTGTGTGTTTTTCGTATCAACATATTGATAGGGTAAGAAGGTATTACTTATAGAGGGGTTCTGATGTGCACTCTAACCGAAAATCCTTCGCTGTATCGGACAAGGTTTGCAAACCAAAAAAATAAGGGTGGCTTGGGGGTTATAAACCTTTCTATACAGAATCAGGCACTTATGTTGAAATACCTAGACAAGTTCTATAATAGGAAAAATCTACCTTGGGTTAATTTAATTTAGAACTCTTATTATGGGAATGGAGTACCCCATTTGAGCAATCTCAAAGGTTACTTTTGGTGGGAAGATGTTTGCAAACTGATGGATCTTTTCATGGGCATTGCTAGATGTATGGTGGGTAATAGTGTCGCTTGCTATTTTTGGGAAGACATTTCAGTGATAAGCCTCCTTTGTCTTTCCATATGTAAAGATTATTCTCTTATGCTGCTAATAATGCGAAGATATCAGCCATAAATTTTTGATTTCGAGGAAAATTTTCATATGCCTCTTTTTGTGCAAGCTTTTCAGGAGTTGCAACCCTTGTTTACTCTTTTGGAGAGTATCAATCTTTCTCAGGATAATGATGTTTGGGTTTACATTTGGGGTAATCTGAAATATTCTTCTCAGAAATATGCCCTTAACTTCAGAGCTTTACAACCACCCTCTCATTTCCTTTGGTTATGGAAGTGCAAAGCTACTTCGAAAGTTAAAGTCTTTGGTTGGTTGCTGCTGATGAAAAGACTGAATACCTAGATCACAAACATTGTGCGCCACCCAATTCCGATCTTAATTGTGTTCTTTGTTCTGCTCATATTCTGGAAGATCTGTTGCATTTGTTCTTCCAATGCCCTTTTGCTCAATCCTACTGGGCTATATATGCTGGGTATATCTTGTTCTTCCAATGCCCTTTTGCTCAATCCTATTGGGCTATGCTGGGTATCTCTTGGACACTACCCTAAGCTTCAGTTCTATGTTTCTGCATACGAAAAAATAGTTACCAAGGCAGGTGTTTCATGGAGAATATGGGGCTTGAAATATCTGGAAGCAGAAGAATAGTTTCATTTTTGACAAAAAAAAATCCCCTCTTTGGTGTCTTGGAGGCAGCTGATCTCCTTCTGCTGTTTCGTCTTACTGAGAGAGACAACGATGGAGGCAGCTATTTAAGGGTGATCTTCTTCTTTTGCTGAGACAAAGATGCAGTTATCAATTGGATTGCTGTGTTGTAACTTTGTTTTTTACCTCTCTTTTTATGAATAAAATTTATTAACAGTGGGGGCCCCCCTGTTGTATTTCTTTTTATAAAAAAAGGAGAGGAAATTATAGTGTTGTTATACTTTAATTATGCAATGTCTAAACTTTGTACCGTGCATCATGTAATAGGTAAGAAATGCTTGATTGATGCTAATTTAGTGTTAATCATCTGTTTGTTTGCAAAATTACGGGAAATAAAGTCTGAATTAGTTTCATCGATTAACCATGTCGTAGTGTGCCTAATCTTGTCTTTGGGTAAGTATCCTGTGGTGGAAAAAATCCGACAGATTTCTGTCGAAAGTTATTTAGACAGTACGTCTGGGCGGTTACAGAATGGACAGAGAGGTAAATTAAGCAGTGACCGGACCGGACGCGTCACTCGATGGCGTCCTTGAGGGTGTTGCCGATGTCGATGACGAAGCGGTACCTGACGTCGGCCTTGGCGAGGCGCTCCATGGCCGTACGTTGGGTTCGCATCCTCTGTCGTAGGGGGAGAAAGGCAGAGACGCACAGTGAAATATGAGGAAAGCTACAGTGTTGTGCTGTAGCTATAAAAAAAAAACTGTAGAAACAGTGGTGAATATATTTTATTATTTTTAAGGTTACTGTAGCGATTGATCTGGTGCACCCAAACTTAATCCGACGGCTATAAAATACTCAACGGCATGAGCACGTTTGATATGTCGCCGATGCTGATCAGGGTGATTATTGCGAGGATGCGGACTTGTGGCTGCAATCAAAGTATCAAACCAACGGCGCCGGGTACGGATGGATTTGATGCGTGGCGGCCTGCTTCTTCCATTATGCGTGGTGAACCAAGATGCATCACTGAAAATGAGATTTACAAGGAAACAGGTGTATGATCAGTCTAGATAGAAAGGTTCAGTTTCTGTTCCAGCAAATAACGACTTGGACCACGCATTAATTTGTTCAAAGGTTCACCTTATCGTGTGGGCCAGGGTTACGCATGCCGTAGCGTGGTAACTGCAAAAAACCGCGCAAAAACCGCATTAAAAAATTTGAATTCAAATTCTTGGCAGTATCACGGTTTTGCCGTGGTTACTGCGTGGTTTGCCGCGATAACCGTGGTATTTGTGTGGTTATCGCAAACTGTGTACAAGAAAAAATGAAAATAAAATACAACTAGTAAAAAAAATCAAAATTACTGTTAAATGTGTGTAGAAATTGGAAGAATATGTGTAGAAATGAAGAGATTTTCTCCCTGAAATGGGCTTTAATGGGCCCATGAACAGTTAGAGATCAAGCCCATTCCATCTCTTCTTTCTTCTAATTTATTATGGACTTTGGGTTTAGCCCTCAAATATGAATTTATCTTACTCTTTTCCAAACATTTTCTTCACCATATGCAAATACTATTCAAGAACTACATCCATTATTTTTTTTTCTTTTTTTACTTTTTTGGAAATTTTGAATTTGTTTAAAATTCCTTAAACCCTAACCACCAATAACCAATCCCCCCTCGCGGTAACCGCGATTACCGCGCGATAAAGCAAACCTTGATTTGTTCTCGGTATGAATACTAGTGCAACCTTGCAGTTTACTATTTCGGTTTACATAAATCTACCGGGGCCAGGACACTGAAATTTTCAAAATTGCGAAATATTTCAAATGGAAAAATAAATTTCTAGAAAAAACAACGTGCCTCACAGCTTTCAATCGATCCGCACCCTTCCCAATCTCCCGTCCCCTTTTTTCCCCACTCCTCTTAGGCCTTCTTCTTCCCCTAGTTTTCCTAAGTCACCTCTCTTGTTTTCTCCCTACACGCTTTTCAAACTGCTAAACGGTGTGTTTTTTTTTAAAAAAAATTATACGAAAGTTGTTTTATCCAATAAAAAATTAGTTAGTACTTAATTAATTATTCAATAATACGTGTTTCATTTTGCGTGCCGGAAAGGAGGGGTTCAACCTCTCCTCCCGAACGAAGCCTTATTATAGTTCTTTTACTACTACCTAATCATGTTCTGTATATATGCAGTATGGTATCCCTCCCTAAACCACACCGCTATAATTTAATTCCGAATCTCAAAACACTGAGCAGAGCCGGGCGCCGTGACCATGGAAGGAGGCATTCCCCTTCCCCTCTACTTGTGCCAGTGACCGCGGGAGAAGTGAGAGGCCAAGCTGGAGGACACCGCACACTACAGCTGTCGGAAAATACTAAAACCAGCACCCATAGTGATTTTCCACCTTAAGGGATGAAGAAATATAGATCCGATACCTTCAAACGACTATAGAGGCTGATCTTAGAGTAAAACCGGCACTAATACTATATGTGCTGGTATTTAAAAAACCAACACCTTTAATATACTATATGTATCGGTTAATTAAAAACTGGTACCTATAGTATATTATAGTTGCCAATTTTAGAAAAACCGACTCCATAAAAATCAAGCTAGGCCAAGCCGACCGAGTGGGAGCAAGAGTAGTACTTTTTAGACGACGAGATGGGCCCACACCCACGAGGAGGAGAGCACTCCTCCTCCTCTCTCTCTCGATCCATCTATAGCCACAATTCCCCTCTCTCTCTTGATCCACTCCTGACCACCACTGCCCCCCTCTCTCTCGTTACCAACTGCCTTGTCATCTCATCACTGATAGTCTTGTTGTCTCCGTCATCCTTGAGACCGACGCGGTGCCATGAAACACCGACGCGGGACCGCCTCGGTGCCGTGAAACAACGACGCGGGACCACCTCGGTGCTGTGCAATGGCTACGCGGGACCATATTGGTTCCGTTCTTTCACGCCGTGGGACCGTTTCGATGCGGCACGGTCCTGCTCGCTACCACGCTGCCGCTCTCCCTAGCTGCGGGTGCGAGGTGGTGCCGCACTTCCGTGTCGCGAAAACGGTGCCGCTCGTCCGTCCTGCACGACCACAGGTCCTTCGTGTCCACTCTCCCGCGTCTCATTTTTTTTTTTTTTACTTTCGGTGCTATCAACGAAACCATTGTTTCCTTTTCTTTTCTCTCCACCTATCGTGTCGGCCCCGCTTTTCCTTCCGCATGACCCAGAAGCGATCGGTGGGCCCGTGGGCCAGCGAGGTTATTTGTGGGCCAATTTTGTTGCCGTGGGCCGAGGCGAACCCGCCCGATGCGACCAGGGCCGCTCCGTTCCGCCACACGATCTTGGTTCGCTTCGTGCGACTCCTCCTCCTCCTCTTGCGCCGGTGCCGACCTCGCCTCGCCTCGCCTGCGTCGCGTCGATCTCGCCAGCGGCGGCGCCAGCCGGCCGGCGTCTGCTGCGTCCTCCGCATCCTCGCTCGCCGGTGAGCATCCATGGCCATGCTCATTCTCATCTCGCTCTACCCGCGCTGTTTTTTTCGAATTCGCGTTAGCCCTAGCTTTTCTTCTAGATCTGGAAGCAGCTTTTCTCTTTGCACTGTTTGCGTTAGCCCTTGCAATAACAATAGTAACAGTTTAATCTGTTCCCAATAGAGAATTTTGGGGTTCAACCGAACCCTCATGTCCCAGCTAGGTCCGCCCCTGTCAGTGCGACTGCCTTGTTGCAACTTTTTTTTTTTTGTTTTTGGTTATACTCCTATCAACTATTCCTGAGTGTACAATGCGATAAGATTTTGTTCCCTTCCCTGCAGAGAGTTGGGGTCAAGCAAAGTTGGTTGTTTTTTACTCGAATGTCGTGAGGAACACCGAGGAATCCTCCAGTTTCGCATGGTAGGGTCCAATGCCTTTTTCTGACTAAAAAGCTGTTGGTTTTGTTAAGTGTTGTTATCACCATTTTATGAAATGTTTACATGTGCCCAACAACTTAGTATTATCGTTTTCTCCAACCATGCAGAGACCCATATGTTGAACAAAGGTGAAGCTGTGCTGTGGAGACCTGGTAAAATTTTCTAATAATGCTTATGCAAATGAAGCATACTGTTCATCTCACGCTATTCCTGTGTTCTTTCTCAAGAATGCTTTGCTCCTATTCTTTTATTGAAATCAATTTGTGTTATTATCTTCCCATTCGTAAGGTGCTGACTAGTTCACTTTTTTATGTCATAGAGTAGGAAGGTTCTCTGTACTGCAAGTGTTTGGATTTCCTCGAGCCGAATGAGCTTTCACTGGTGGATGTGGTAATAAAAGTCCCTGTTTTCAGGTATACGCTGACTGTAGTGTTTTGGGGATATACGCTACACTAATAATAGAGAACACATACAAATTAATCCCTATAAGTGAACTGGAACTACTGTGTTATTAGTGTGTTGGCCAGATTTGGATGACTAAGGTCAAATGCTAAAAATCATTTGGAATCTTTCAAAAAAGGACCATTTGGATTACTATTCCGTACATGCTCTCAGGCCCTTCCACGTTCTACTTTTCTAATGGCATAAGTAATGTATCTGCCTTGATTTGCACCACCAATATCTCATCCAGCAGCTAATACTTTAGTTCCTGTTCCATCTCCTGAAAACAATGGTCCTTCAATTTCGCAGTATCAGTCCTTTCACTGTATGCTTTCCTACCCAAGCTTCTCCTTCATATATTTAAAAGAATGGGTAAATATAGAACAGAATAAAGTGGCTACGCTATGGATCAGTCCGGTGAACAATTATTGTGACACAGTTTTTTTCCCAATAAACTGGGCATGTCTTGTGAAACAGAGTGATCTCTGTCTTTATGATAGACAAATAACTATGTTGGAGTTTGCTAGAACTACTTGTAAGGAAGATGCCATTAAGTGACCACCTGAAATCGTGTTGTAGTGTCATTCCATAACATTTATTTAAGATTTCTCCAATGGAAGTTGTATCTAAATATGCCTAATATTTTGCATATGTAGTGTTTGCTCTTTGGAATTATAAATCATTCTAGGATGCTGTTCCAATCAGTTTGGGAAGCTCAGGTTTTCATCAAAGACGATTAGTAAAATTTCTGTCAGTCTGCAAAATTTGTGGTATGGTAAAATTCCTTTAAAGTATAGAAAATTTGAGCTGACAAACAAAAGTTAGGGCCATTGTATATTACATCAAAAGATTGTTTCATTCTGTTGCTATCAATCTTAAATAACGATTTCAGGGTGCAGGATCCAGCTTCCCATTGGGCCACGTGGCACTCTACAAATTTTTGTAAGGCTACTCTGAAATTGTGCCACGTGGCCTCCCCTATGCATATTTAAACTGCATTCTCCTCCACTGAACTGTTAGGAAAACTCTGGAGTCAATAAATCACCTTTGCCTGACCCTTGTGAAGAAGTTAGAGATGTAACCCATCCGAAGTCTCTAGAAAAATTAAGGTATTACATGGTCCTTCACGTGTATTAAGTATAGGCAGTCAAAAAGGTAAAATTCTCTACACGCACAAACTATTTCAGTACCCACATAGTCACATATTGATTTCCAAGACCTTGGATGCTTTAACTTTTCAAGACTGGTTTTAACTTTTAATACAAAGAGTAATCTTTTATATATGGCTCTGCGTATTAAGCTGACAATTAGAGTCATTTGCCTAAAAAGTTACGCCTTAAATAAATTTCGTAATTTTCCTATAGGTTGACAAATTCTGTAAATCATACTAATTCAAAAGACACATCTTCCAAAGTATTTGTTCAAGGTATGTATATACGCTTAAACAAATTAATCTTCCATTAGCAAAATTTGTTTTCAGGTTGAATTATAATTATACACCAGACAAGTACAGCTAGCTAAATGCGGCAGAGAAGAATTAGCCATGCATAAACTAATTAACCATATTACTCTATTTGTTGATAATATTGCTCTAATTATGTTCCATTGTACCTATGATTAGCTTATATTATTTTTAAGATGTGGGGGTATCGTATATGAGACTACAGAGGGGACTAGGTGACACTGGTAGATTAGCACAAGAAATGTCTCTTAGAGAGACTTGTCAAAAACTATATCCTTTAGTTTTCAGTCCACTAATCATCTAATCTTACCAATTATTATTAGGTGTTAATCACTCTGTCTAATGGAAGAGAAAAACAAAGGTTTGAAAGTAAATAGGCAAGTACTACACATAATTTTGCTTTCTGTATTAATTCTTTTACAATGCTTAAATCTTTACATAAATACGGTTATTATTACAGGTTAATCGTTCGTCAACCTTTTCAAAATTCATTAAATAGGTTCTTCTAAATCTACAAGTGTATAGATTTTTTTTAAAGAAAAGAAATTATCAAGTACTGCATTTGAAACTTTAAACAACAACAACAATAATTGTTCTAAATAAGTAAATATATCATAGCTATAAGTTGGTGTGCCGATGGTGCGCCAATTTTCTACGATATGGAAGCGGCGAATTGGGAAAGGATAGGGTGGTGAGATTTTATATTTGTTTCTAATTTTTAGGGTATTCAGTGTAATGTTGGACTACTCTATAAATTTGAAAAACATATGGACTAAAGTAAGAAATATGATTGCCCGACATGAAAGATCAAAGCTATCTCTAGAGTTACTTTGCATTATGGGATAAACAAATTTGAGACATGTTACCTCATCCTACATGATACTTTGAGGTCCTTTATAGAAGGGTCTTGCACTATGAATGCCCAAAGAGAGGTGGTATAGCTATAGTTTTCCGAATTATACATATGGAGCTATGAATTATGACATCTAAATGGTGTACTACTTGCAATAGAAGATATGGAGGCGTGTCCTTATCCATTCACATGTGGCTCTTCAAATAGCATGTGAACTTTGTTGCCCTCTCGTACTCATGACAATATTTTCGACTACTGAGAAGATAAGCAAATATTGAGAAAAAAAAAGAGAGAGCGTGGTAGATATACAAATGATAAGATTTTTAACCATCAAAATAATGGATTTAATAATCCTAAAGTAAAAGAAATAGAGAGAATTTAAAAGGTTATAATTAGGCCGAAAGAAAATAAAAATATGGGAAGAAGGAAAAGAACAAAATATTTTCCATTTCTTTCATAACCAGTTAAAAAAACAATCCAACTGTTAGGGCAATTATAAGAAACCTCTAATTATTAAAGTTCCAAACGATTTTCATATAAAACTTCGCCTTTTAGCCTTATCTTATTAATAATAATCAAATTGACCATCAACCAACATATATTTGACATCATTCTGTTTTTCCTCTATAATTTAAATATTTACAAATATAATGTTTTCATAAAATTTAAAAACTGCTAAAAGATCTCTTTAAAATGTTACGCTTTTACGAATAACAATAAATAGTACGTGTAGTATAAATATGGTTTGCTATATGGATGGTGCGCTAACGGCGCACCAATTTTCTAGTGTTATCTAATTGCTGATCAATCCTGATCGCCAAGGGACCGATCAGGTCAATTCATCGTCGATCAGCCTTGATTCATCGTCGATCAGCCTTGATTAATCGACCTGATCGATACTATGTATACCAGAACCTATATTCTATATAGTGCACAGTATAAAGCAATCACAGTGCATAATTGATGGCAGGATGATCAATTACTTGCCGTAGTATAAAGCAATCATTGTATAAAGCAACCAGCAGTAGTAGCACATCTTCACATGTGCTAAACCCTAAGACTTGTTCTAAAAATGATCATAGGTGCTCTGATCAGACGATTAATCGCGCCTGATTGACGATTAACCGGACGATCAGATTTCTGATCGAATGAATGTCCCTGATCGGATTCAGGGGATTGATCAGGACAATTAATCGCGATTAATCGGACGATCAGATAACACTGATTGCTATAGCAATAGCAGTTGCTTTCCTCTCTCCAGTCTCCACCATAGGTTGTGTGGAGTCCACCCAAGAATTTCTCTTGTTCCCTTGTTCACTCTTTCTTTTTTTCTTCGTCCGTGTTTATCTACTTTTGTTGAATCGACAGTTGTTCAAAATCTTGGATTTGTTGGCCAGTTGGTAGACTCATGGTTTTTAAGGCAGTAAGGCGTCCTAAGGCGACCCCGGACTGCCTTATCGCCATAGCGGTAAGACGTAAGGCGAGGCGACACCTTAGGCACTCCATACTAATTAGGTGGCAAACAAAATAATCTAATATGCTAGCAAATCAAAGTTGCATTTTAAGAGCAGTACAACGCGCTTATATATACCTTGTTCTTGGCAACTCTTGAGCCCACTAGATGGTTATAATAATTACTTAACAAGATATCAATTTATTAACTACTAACAGGGAGTCAGGGATGCAGGGGAGGGGCAGGGAGTAAAACAGAGCAGTAGAGGAAGGAGTTTAGTAGATGAAATGTAGAGGAGAGAGAGGAAAGACCACAACATAGTACTCTCTCCATCCCTAAATATTTGACGCCGTTGACTTTTTTAAATATGTTTGACCGTTAGTCTTATTCAAAAAATTTAAGTAATTATTAATTCTTTTCCTATCATTGATTCATTGTTAAATATACTACTACTACTCAAGTTTTTGAATAATATTCACAAAAGTTTTTGAATAAGACGAATGGTCAAACAAGTTTAAAAAAGTCAACGGCGTCAAATATTTAGGGACAAATGGAGTGGCAAAAGAGGGAGAAGAGTACATAGGATGTAGAAGAGGGGGGAGGAAACACCAAAACAGAGCAGCAGAGGAAGGATAAGAGCAGAGCAGAGGAAGGTGCAAAGCAGGATCACGTAGAGCAGAGAAAGAAACAGAGGAAAGTAGAGGGTGGAGGGAAGAGAAAGAAGAGCATGCCCGCTTAGTTTTTGTGTCAATGGTGAGGACCAGGATGATGGCGCAGGTGCCGAGGACCAGGATGATGGCGCAGGCACAGGATAGGCACATGCGACAGCTGGGATTGCCGCTAGGGATGGAGAAGTCACCGGGATGGATTGCCATCGCCACAGCCTCAGGCTCCAGCGACCCTCTTTCTGTTGTTTTCTCCCTGATTTGGTGGTATTTGGTGCGTGGGGACCTTTTCACCCCTAAGATTGGCGCTTCTGTTAGTTCTGTTTCGTGCCCAGGGCTGCACCAATTTTTTTGGGCCCTTCAACCAATCGCGGCAAAAACTGCGCCTTCAACTTCCTCTGGCGTCGCCTTTAACCGTTGTAGCACCTAAGGACGTGATATCGACGTCATAGCAACGCCTTGGGCATAAGGCGGACGCCATAAACAATATGGTAAGGCGGGCTAGACGCAGTGACTCCTGGCACTGGCAGCGCCTTACCTCCATAGCGACGCTATGGCGACGCCTTGACACTTCAATTTTGGATTTTTTTTAACTGTAGTACAAAATACAAGTTATTATAAAATCCCAACTAAATTGATTGAGTTAAATTGGGTTTTGGTTGACTTACGAAGTTATGGTCATCCATTGGATTATTGCCAGGTAGTCAGCTGATTGTGTATATGACTCAACTATACATTTTGTTTGTTGGTATCAGTATATGATACTATCACTAATTGTGTCCTTTAGATGTCAATCTGCATTTTTACTCTGTCCGTTGCAGCACACTTACTTTTCTTTCTTTATTTGTATATACTCATCTCTATTGAATCCTTGCTAGATGGTATTTGCTATAGGCCTGGACCTCATTATTCTATTTTCCAGGATTTTTGATGGACCCGGGAAAACACAATGGAATGAGTCTGAAGGACAGAAGAGAATTAGTATATGAAGTTTCACAATGGCCACAAGGTGCCTCTGAGATTTTACAATGTTGGACTCGCAGGGATCTTCTTGAGCTTATCTGTGCTGAGTTGGGCAAGGAGAGGAAATACACTAATGTTCCAAAATCTAAAATGATTGCTTATCTGTTAAAATTAGTTTTACGAAAGAATGGACAGCCAAAGGATGATAATGCAAATGCTTCAATTTTGGGGCAGAATAACAAAGATGACACAGAGAAGAAAGAAAATGAGGAACAGCCACATCATTTCAGCAGAAGTGCAAAGTCTGACTCATCAATGTGCAGAGAGGCCCAAGCTGGTAGCACAGCGGTATGCCGAAATGTTGCATGCCAGGCTACTTTGAACTCTGGAGATGCGTATTGCAAGCGTTGCTCTTGCTGCATTTGCCATAAATATGATGAGAACAAAGATCCTAGCTTATGGTTGGTTTGCAGCTCTGATACACCGTACTCTGGCTATTCATGCGGCACATCATGCCACCTAAAGTGTGCTCTAAAGAATAAAAAAGCTGGCATTCTCAAGAATGGGTGCAACAAGAAGTCAGATGGTAGTTTTTACTGTGTTTGGTGTGGGAAGATGAACTGGCTAATGAGGTATCTCTTTGCTATTTTAATTATAACATTCCAGTTATTTATATGGAAACAAACACATCTAAAATTGTGTTCTGCATGTTATCCTAATTCTGAAGTAGCATGGTGTGGTACTGATCCCTGACCAAAACTGTCCTTTTTTTTTGGTAGCATGCATTGCTCAGCTTTAATATCATGTTTTTGTGTTAAGCAATTCATCTGATACTTTATATATTGAAAATTTGTGCCAGTTTTACAATCTACCCATTCTCATTTTGGCACTTACAATCCTGGTCTTGTATTAAAAAATCAAGAGTATTCACAGTGAAATTTTACCTCTAGATTTCACCTCTTACATCATTGCAGGAATCTGCGTAAGCAGCTGGCAATTGCAAGAGAATCTAGAAGAGTTGATATGCTGTGTGAGCGTTTGTCACTGACTCATAAAATGGTGAAAGGGTCTGAACGTTACAGGGAACTGGCAAACATAATCAACTCAGCTGTGAAAATACTTGAGAAAGAAGTTGGTTGTGCATTAGATCAAGTGTCTGCAATCACGGGGCGTGGCATCGTGAACCGGCTTTGTTGTGGTGCTGATGTTCAAAAACTTTGTTCATGTGCACTAGAAATGGTAGACTCCACATTGAGTAGCACCCTGGACTTCGAAACAAACAATAATCTGGAAGTGCCAGGTAATTTTGTGATAGTATTGACTCACAGAAAACTGCAGTTCTACTCCGCAAAATTATCCCTGCAGAACTAGGCTTGTTATGCAAAGAGTTATTTATGATCTTCCAATGTTTTGCATACTACGACAATGATGTATTGACATTGTGTGTGAAGAGATTTTATCCACTTTTGCAGGTCCCCGGCCTCAAGTATTTTTTGTGGAGATTACTCCATTTTCTGTGCTTGTTGTATTGAAGTACCAGGATAATATCGCTGAGGAGATTGATGGTTGCAAAGTTTGGCACCGAAGTGCAAACATGGCCAACTATCCAGCAGAGCCCACTTGCCACGTTCTTAGACCAAATACAAGGAGTCTTTTTTCAGGTCTAAGCCCTTCTACTGAGTATTTCTTCAAGGTTTTGCCTTTTGGCTGTTCACAGGGATATGGCGAATGGGAGGTAAAATGCTCTACACGAAGCCTTAACCATGGCAGCAGCCAGTGCTCAACACAGAATTCCGAGAGTATGTCCATCAAGGAGGATTTGGAGCAGCATCAGAAAAATGAGTTGAATCTGAAGAACAAGCAGTGGTGGGGCATTCAATATGACTCACCCTCGGCAAACTCGAATGAGAACGATGTGTGTCCTGACCTGCACCCTAAGCGAGCTAAGCTCGCAAAGTTGGACGGTGCAAGTGACAACGACGAAAGCCAGTTGCTGCCAACATCAGAAGTTTTACCATTCATGAGCTCTAATTCTTCACTTTCAGAAGTTCCAAGCAAACCTGACTGGGTTAGCAGCACCCCAGATTCCGCCTGCAAGAACCATGTTGAGAGGCAGTATGAATACAGTGTGAAGGTCATTAGATGGCTGGAGCATGAAGGGCACATGGACAAGGATTTCCGCGTGAAGTTCCTCACATGGTTTAGCCTGAAGGCGTCGGCACAGGAGCGACGCATTGTGAACGCCTTCGTAGATGCTCTGGTGAGTGATCCGGCGAGCCTGGTAGCACAACTGATTGATTCGTTTATGGAGGTTGTCTGCAGCAAGGAGAAGCCTGCTCAGCCGAATGGTGGGTGCTGCAACCTTTGGCATTAGAAAGTTCCATTGCCACTGAGGAATCTCACTATCATATTTTTGCCAATAATCATCTGCATCGAAAAGCTGAGCAATTCAAGCTATGGCTTATTGCTTTATTTGATCAATTTAACACTAGTTGCTGATTGCTAGGTTTCTGAACTGTGGTGGTGGTGGTGGTTATGTTAGGTGTATGAACTAAGCTGAAGTTGTTGACAAGTGATTCCTGGAATGCTATAAATGGAGGTAGGTTTAGATGCTTCAAAACTGGTATCATCTTATCCATAATGATGATATATCATTTGTATTTTCCCCAAATCTCGTTGCTTAGTGATTGCTGACATAATCTTCTTTAGTTACACCAGTTTTATGAACTAGGCCTAAGTTGGTTACACTCTCTTGGAGCCAAACTTTGCCTAGCTAATGCTCATCTGCGATTGTTCAGTGACTGTAGACGAGCAACCGTATGCATCTAGTGGAAATTTCATTGTTGGTTTGCAAGATTTGAATGCAGAAACCAGTGTTCCCCAGTCGACCGGACTAATCGTTGTCTATTTGTTACTCGCTAGTTAGTGGGAAATCGCGTTGAAACATACTTCCTATGTAATTAAGAAAAAGCAACTTTCGGATTCGAATCTGAATCTGGACATCTATCATTTGTTGTAGAAAATAACCAACTTCTAAGTTTGCCTATATCCACATTCAAACTCAAAAGTTTGTTTTGTTTTATAGAGGGTGTACGTATATGCAATCTGTTTTCGTTTTGATGTTGCAATATTTGTGTGAATAATATTGTGTACGAGGCGACTATTTTGCTTATATTATCTTCATCCTCGGAGACCATACTCACAAGTACTACATCCGTAAAAAAAAAAAACGAATCTAAAACCGAATAACCGAATGTGATACATTATAGTATAACGAATCTGGACAAATGTATATCTAGATATAGTACTAGGATGTGTCATGTCTAGTATTAAATTGATTTTTCATAAGTACGGAGGAAGTATGTGTATTCTACGCTTGAGAATACGAGGTTCTGTTTTCAACTCGAATTAATAATTGACGTGGTATCCCCACACTGAACTTTTCTTGATGTAACAGGAATCTAGTTACAAACCCACTATATACTAGCACTTAACATGTAAAAATATCACATCATCATCCATTAACAAGATACCACATCATCATCTATTAACAATTATTACATTTAAACATTATGCAATCATGTTATATTTCTATAATTTTATAACTTATTAAATTTTAGAGCTTTTAAAATACAAGTATGTTAAATCATCATCCCACATAGTTCACATAATATTTCAATATATCTCGTCATTTATTTATAATATCCTATGTACCTATATAGTTCATCCTAACTTAGGTAATGTGATTTCTCTCATCTCTTATTAAGTCATATCACATTACTTGTTTTTAGTCCTTAGATGATTATCTATGGTTCAAATTATCTTCATCTTTTTCTTCTCTCATTAAATCATATCACCTTAATTATTTTTAGCCTTAATGATTAATCTATGTTTCAAATTATCTGCCTCCTTTTCTTCTCTCAATATAAAATCATATCACCATACTTTTACATTTGAATCATCATTCTATAAACTATTTAAATTTAAATTATCATAAACCACACTAACTTAAGTTCATATTCTCTAGCTATTTTACATATATTTTACTTATAGGAAAAATCCATTTTACACCTCGAACTCTTATGCTTGTCCAAAATATACCCTCGAATTACAAAACCGGATATAATACACCCTCGAACTATCAATATCGGACACTTAACCCCCTCGGGTTGATTTTACCGTGGTTTTTGACACGTTGGTTGCCACGTCGGATGCCACATCAGATGCCACATCGGATGCCACGATAGCCCTCGCCACGTCAGTGCACAGCATAACATGGGCCGAGCCCATATTCTCTCCCTCCCCTCCTCTCTCTCTCTCTCTCCCTGCCCTATTCGTTCTCCTCTCTCACACGACCGTTGGCAGTGGCGGCGGTGCGGAGCTGCGAGGGCGACGGCTACAGCGGCGGCGTTGAGTTGCGAGGGTGGCGGTGGCTGCGTGGAGCTGCGAGGGCGATGGCAACGGCAACGGCGGCGGTGTTGAGTTGCGAGGGTGGCGGTGGCTGCGTGGAGCTGCGAGGGCCGTGACTACGGCGTCGGCATAGAGCTGAGAGGGCGGTGATGACCGCGTGGAGCTACGAGGGCGGCGGCTGCGGCGTTGGCGTGGAGCTGCGAGGGCGGCGGCATCGGGGAGCTGCTGCGAGAGCGGCCATCCAGCTGCCAGGGTTGCACGGACGGTCGCCAGCGGAAGGTCTGGGCGTCGTCGCCGCACGCGCCTTTGGATGGGTCTTCATGGGAACTACTTGTGGAGTATCAGTAGCCGGCCATCCAGCTCGAGCTAGTGATGATCATCATCAACGGTGGTTGTTGGTGTCGTTGTTGTGCATGAACGACTGCATGCAGATGCTTCCGCCGGCGACCGTCCGTGCAACCCTGTCAATGCCGCGCAGCTCCACGCCAACGCCACGCAGTGGCCGACGCGCCACTGCCAACGGTTGTGAGAGAGAGGAGAACGAATAGGTCAGGGAGAGAAAGAGAGAGGGGGAGGGAGAGAATATGGGCTTGGCCCATGTTATGTTGTGCGCTGACGTGGAAGCCGACTGTCAAAAACCACGGTAAAAACAGTGCAGTTCAAGGGTGTGTTAATTGCATTCGGTTTTGTAGTTCAGAGGTGTATTTTGGATAAGCATAAGAGTTCGAGGGTGTAAAATGGACTTTTCTCTTTACGACTTATTGTACCATACTAAACTTCCACAACAACGCGTAGGGTTTTACTTGGTTATTATAATTTTTACATCGTACTATAAGGCCACTAAAAAGAACGGATTTGCTATCCTACTGTCGAGTTTTTAGGGAAAAAATACCTGATGCTCGCGGCAAGGATCGAACATGAGACCTACAGCTTGCATGCTCGTTCAACTAACCAACTGCTCCATCCAATTTTTCAGAGTTACATATGAGTTACATATAACTTATATTTCAGTTACATACTAGTTACAATGTAGTTACAACGTAAGTACATTGTAATTACATAGTAGTTACAATTGAAAGTTTTTCATTCAAAAAACTGTCGAATGTTGTATAGCTACATCCAAAAAGAATTGATAATATGACAAGGATGTAGTAAACGACAAGACCAACAATAAAGAGGCAACATTATTGAAGAACCTATGTGCTATTAATAAACCTACCTCTGTAGTTGGCAAAAATTTACATCACCTCTGTAGTTTCTAAACTCCTCTCCAACGTCATCACCACTACACGTGACGACTCCCCAGCCACCCTCGATCGCTCCGCATCCGCCAGTCCGCCACCCACGACCACAATCACAAGTGCTGCTCAGCTCCGGTCGCTTGTAGCGCCCACAGCAAGCCACGCAACCATGATCTCCTCCACTCCAACATCGGGGCTGCGGTGTCTCATTTGTTTGGGATTATAAGCAATTCATCGTAATATTTAATCTAGAAAACTAGAGAGTAAATCATGACAATCTAAACGTAAAACCATACATGTATAACAACAAGAATATGTAAAATATACATGTTTTATATTAGGTGTGAACAATAGAAACAAGCATATCTAACTCATTTGCGCATATATAATAAAATGTGTTGAGGGCAGTGTTTATAATTAAATGGGTTGAGTTCTGAAATGTATTTCTTTCTATTTGAATTATTGAGGCCCAACATGTTCTTTCTTCAAACTGAAATAATATTTCACAAATTTTTGTTTACAGTTCAAAGTTTCACTTCCCATGGGATTAAAAGTGATATATCACAGCCTCATATGTGTATTTTTGGAGTTTTTCTTACTTGCATAGAACTAAAAGGGATTAAATGTGTATTATTGCTGTTTTCCTTACTTGCATAGAAAAATATATCCCTAAAGCATGGGCATTGAACTAGTGCATACCTAAATTTTGCCTTGAGCACAACCGCTAGTTTTGACTTGTTTTTACTGCCATTTGCAGCATGACATAATTCCAAAGATTCGAGAAAGAGGAGCAAAGAGACTTGAGACATTTTCTTCCTCTTCAGGATAGGTCATGAGTCTGGTAGTGAATATTTTCAATACAAAACAAACATATTATCAAAATATATTTAGTATTAAATTTAGTGAAACTAATTGGTGTTGTAAATGTTACTAATTTTTTTCTATAAACTTAATCAAATCTAAAGAACTTTGATTAAAAAAAGTCAAACGACTTATAATATGAAACGGAGGGAGTACCATATATGAGCGGTTTAATTGAGAACAAGCACAATGGTATACATATATTTCATTTATGCGGTCATTATGTCGGTTCTTAACTTTAATTAGCCAAGCCCCTACGGCTCAGAGCTACGTGCGCAATAAGTTTTCTTTTAAAAATTTATCAAATGTAAATATAATTATAGTGTAATTGTATTATACCTTACCTATAACATTAATGTAACATCTATATAACTTTCACATAATTTTAAATCTAGATTTCCTTCGAGATTCAAGCAAGTGGGAAAGTGAAAAAATGACTGTCCGTGGACAAGTGAGGGATTCAAGGTAATAGTATGTTACCACGGGATTTTTAAAAATTACATACATACAAGTTATAATTAATATAATTATACATAAGTTATAGTAATATAATTATGCTATGATTATAATTTTAGAAGTGAATTTGTCGACAAGTTAAAATGTAATTATCAGATATGTATAACACACAGGCGGCACGCCAGCAGGGCGGCCAGCCACGTGAACGCGCTCGATGGCGCGCTCGGTATATAGAGAGCTTGCTAGGTGAGAGCTACAGTACATAGCATCTAGTATGACTTGTACAGTAGCAAAGTAGGAATTAATAAGCCTCTATGAATGTTTAATTAGCATTGCTAGCTTAATTTGTTGTATTGATCGATGATAGATTTGCGGTAAGATCGAATGCCAGCCATCCGTGTCTGTCCCATGCATGCATGATGCATGGGCATATGCATGTGGATCCACTACAGTACGATCGATCTCTATTAGCTAGCTATATGTTCGATTGACTGGTCTCATCGTCCAGCCGGTCGGCTGCATGTTACTAAGATAGTTTTTCGCTGCAACACGGAGTGGCCGACGGATATATCGCTGCATGTTACTAGTTACCAAGATAGTTCTTCGCTGCAACACAGAATGGCCAGCCAACCAATCAATACATACTTCTCCTAGCTAGAAGAGAAGCATTAGATTGATCAAGGACCAGTACTACTATAACTAGCTAATCGGTAGGGGAATAATCCATATAGATCATATATATAGCTTCTAGCTATAGCTAGCTCTTGCTAGTTTTACAATTTGTTGTGTTATAAAAAAAGTGGCCCTGCATGCCTGCTTAATTGTAGCTAGCTAGTGTGTATACATATATATTTTTTAATTTATGCACATATATATTAATGGAGTACCCCATTATTAAAATGGCGCCTATTTTTCTCATGGGAATGAAATAAGTAAGTTTAACTTACAACCGAAAATTTATACTTATTCAAGTCGGAGAAAACAAAACATGTAATCTAACCAGGGACATAATAAAAATAACCAAATCAAAAGAGTTTATAATTAGTACGTACTAAAGTTGTACTAGCTAGCTAGCTACTCTCTCCGTTTCACAAAGTAAGTCATTCTAGTATTTTCCACATTCATATTAATATTAATGAATCTATATATATATATATTTATCTAGATTCATTAACATTAATATGAATATAGAAAATAGTAGAATGACTTACATTACGAAACGGAGGAAGTAGCTTTTTCCTCAGTTGCACAAGTGAACACAGTGAGAGCAACCATGCATGCATGCATGAATTAACTTTTAGTGTTTCTTCAATCGAAAGAGACGAAGCAACACATGCAAATGCATGGGGACCCCGGCCGGCCTCTTCAGGCACTTGCTTAATTAGTAAGCTTCTTTTTATCAGTGATTGCAGTGCTTTTCATAAGCTAGCACCTGTATTTTTCATCCAAGATCAAATAACTCTATGATTGTTTTTTAATCTTTTGTATACCATAAGCTAGCTCGTGTATTTTTCATATATTGACATGATATAAATTCCTGCATGACCTTGTTTACAGTTTTTCGAAAAAAAAAGGATAGGGAAAAAAAGCAGGAAGGAAATATTCCAGATGCAAGTTAAGCTTGGACTATAGGAACAATTTGGGAATGACAGGCTGTTGTGTCCAATACTGAAATTGATGATTTTCCATTATTAAAAAATAATGCTTAATTAGGCAGCATTGCATCATCTCCATGCTGCCCCTCTTCTTCGAGGGCACAATCGCCTAAATTGTGGGTTTCCTGCAAAACAGGAAATTGTTTCCGGTGAAATGATCCCTTCATTATATCTCCTTTTCAACTGCCTTACTATAGCCCATGCAATTCATAAATATATTTCATTATATGCTTACTGTCAAAACATATATTGTCATATCAATTATATAATTTGAATTACAACACAAAATAATAACGTAGCTTTAGCACATGCAAATTACTAGTTAGCCAAGCCCCTATGCGCTCTGAGTAGGAGGTCGCTACGTAACAATTTTCTATATATTTATTGACAAATTTCCTCACAAAAATTTATCAAATATAAATATAATTATAGTGTAATTATATTGTAATTTACATATTACTTTAATGTACGTAACATGTATATAACTTTCACATAATTTTGAATTTAGATTTTTTTTCAAGATTCATGCAAGTGAAATATGAATAGGAGAAAGAAACAACATGAAAAATCAAAGGTAAAAAATACCACTGGCCCCACTTGTCATATTAGTCCTCTTCTTCCTGCCCATTCACTGCATGCTTCCGACAGACCCCTCTTCACTGCATCAGTCGGAGCTGCCGACCTTGGTAGCACGGCATCGTCTTCCTCCGCCTCCATCACCCGCATGGCGCCTCGGCTACGTACACCCAGCAATCCTTCGCACCGTTGCTTCTCTGGATCAAGGACGACACCGTCTTCTCCGCTGTACGTCCTCCTCAGTTCCTCTTCCGGCCGATGCCTTCTCCTGAAACCGCACCATCGGTCGGCTCAGCCTAGGCTTCCACGCGGACC
This sequence comes from Oryza glaberrima, assembly GCF_000147395.1. NCBI lineage: Eukaryota > Viridiplantae > Streptophyta > Magnoliopsida > Poales > Poaceae > Oryza > Oryza glaberrima. Next base: position 5,717,606 of record NC_068333.1, read on the forward strand.
CTATTGACCACCCCGCCGGCTCCCTAAGAGAACAGGCCTGCTCGACGCACCGCTCTACCCCGACTCATCCGCGACACTCCACCTCACCGACCGGTGCCACCCTCGCCTCCTCTCCAGGCCGCATTGGATCCTCCTTGATGCCAGTCCTCTGCTTTGAAGGGCTTGTCTCCATCACCACCGTCCTCGTGTAGAGAGGGATGAGAGCTTGGTCGGCTCTGGATTGGACGTTGAGGACGGCCGTCGCTATTCGCTGGCGTCGAGCTGAACGGATCAGACAACGGTGCCACGCTGGAGCAACCGAGCCGGCGGCGTCGATTACGAGTCGAGCAGATCGGGTAATGGCGACTTGGGGGGGAGGGCTGTCCGGTGGAGAGACACATGATACCGTTCGTACTCCTCCACCGCACCTTTGTCATCGCTGCGCATACTGTTACACTTATAACGGCGGCCGTTCTCAGCTCGCACGCCTCGCCGAAGAACAGAGAAATGAGAGAGATATAGCAAGAGAGAAGGAAGAAGTGAGGAAGAGAAAGAGGAAGAGAAATAAGGGGCAATTTGGTCACTCCGCGTAAATATTTGGGCCCCTATCACTTTGTTAGGACGAATACACTATTTTTATTATTTGATTGGTACGGACGCACAGTGTTCGCTAGCAAATAACCACGTTTAGAGAGTGTTTTGCTCCAAAAAGTGAATTTGTGTAGTGTCCTACTGCTAAAACCACGAAGTCGCGATGTTCTTGACAAAATTTGCCATTAATAATCACTGTCCATGGACAGGTGAGGGGATTCACGGTAATAGTATGTTACCACAGGATTTTTAAAAATTACATGCATACAGGTTGTAATTAATGTAATTATATATAAATTATAATAATACAGTTATGTTATGATTATAATTTTAGGAGAGAATTTGTCGATAAGTTAAAATGTAATCATCATATATAGCCAACATAGGCGGCACGATCGCTTGCTCGATATATAGAGAGCAAGCTAGCTGAGAGCAGACGTATAGACTATAGTAGGAAAGTTAGGAATTGAACCTCTGTGAATGTTTAACTAGCCACTGCTAGCTTTGTTAGTCTTACATATACCGATCGATGATAGATCTGCGGTAAGACCATATATCGATCGAATGCCGGCCATCCGTGTCTGTCGTCCCATATATGCATGACGCATGGACATATGCATGTGGATCCACTACAGCACGATCGATCTACTAGCTAACTATATCTTCGATTGACTGGTTTCATCGTCCAGCCGGTCGGCTAGCTGCATGTTAGTAAGATAGTTTTTCGTTGCAACATGCACGGAGAGGCCGACGGATCGCTGTATGTTACTAGTTAACTAATTAGATAGCTCTTCGCTGCAACACAGAATGACCAGCCGACCAATCAATACGCACTACTCCTAGCTAGAAGAGAGCATTAGATCGAGGACCAGTACTACTATAACTAACTATCGGTGGGGGGAATAATCCATATCCTGTTATATATAGATCATATATAGCTATTAGCTATAGCTAGCGCTAGCTCTTTTGGTAGTTTTACAATTTGTTGTGTTATGAAAAAAGTGGCCCCTGCATGCCTGCTTAATTGTAGCTAGCTAGTGTGTGTGTGTGTGTGTGTGTGTGTGTGTGTGTGTGTGTGTGTGTGTATGTATGTATGTATATATATATATATATATATATATATATATATATATATATATATATATATATATGTATGTATGTATGTATATATATATATATATGCACATATATATTAATGGAGTACCCCAATATTAATTAACATGCCTATTTTTGTTCGGAACTGCTAGATGACTGTCGACAGTTTTCTTGAGTGAAAACTGTCAAATTTTTTGGCCGTCAATTCCGTTCTAAGATTTGTGCTAAGATATTTTGCTATCGGATCTAAACCCTTTTTTCATAAGCTAGTCTCATCATCGCATGTTTATGGTAGATTTGTTCAAGTTACATCTAAGTTACATTCCAGTTCCATGCTAGTTACATTGTAGTTACACTATAATTACATTGTAATTACATTGTAACTATAGTGTAACTACACTATAACTACATTGTTATCTTTATATAAATTAGATATAAAGTTGCATATATTATTTTAATACATATATACAAGTTATTATTATTATAGTATAGTTCTAATGAAATTATTTACTATAGTTAGATTTGAAAATTTTCCCCTTAAAAAACACTCGACAGTTTCTTAGCTAGTCCCTTTTTCTTATGGGAATGAAATAAATAAGTAATTCTTAACTTAAAACCGAAAAGTTATACTTATTGAAATGCATATGCATATATATATATATATATATATATATATATATATATATATATATATATATATATATATAGAGAGAGAGAGAGAGAGAGAGAGAGAGAGAGAGAGAGAGAGAGAGAGGAGAGAGACTACAGTGGTGAAATCAGGGAAAAAAACACATGAAATCTAACCCGGGACATAATTAATAAAAATAACGAAATCAAAAGAGTTTATAAGTACGTACTGAAGTTGTACTAGCTAGCTCCTCAGTTGCACAAGAGAACACACAGTGAGAGCAACCATGCATGAATTAACTATTGGTGTTTCTTCAATCGAAAGAGAAAGAGAGGAAGCAAGACATGCAAATGCATGGGGACCCCGGCCGGCCGGCCGGCCTCAGTCGTAGTTGTTGGTTCCATTAGTAACATGCAGTGCACATAGCTTTCTCCAGCCCTTGTTGGGCATGCATATGCAGCATGAAGAGTTGGAGTGGTTGTATAAATAGGTAGGCAGTGGTGGACTGCGAGGCGCTGCAAGACAGACAGATACATCGATCGATCGATCAGAGCTTTTTCTATCATCATTAGCTAGCAAGATGAAGCAGTACTACAAAGCAGCGCTGCTTCGCTACTGGGTAGTAGTCCCGTTCCTCCTGTGGCTGGTAGCCACGGAGGAGCAACTCGCCGCCGGCGCCGTGGCCGGGGCAGCTGCCGAGTCGTCGTCGACTTGGGGCGGCCAGGGCCAGCTGCAGCTGCCTCTCTGGGTGCGACCCGGAGACCGGCGCCTCCTGGGGATGTCTGTGGCCGGCATGGCGGTGGATGCCGTCGTGGCGGCCGACGGCACCGGCCAGTACACTACCATCAAGCAAGCCGTGAAGGCAGCAGAGGCGGACACGAGCGGGCGCCGGTACACAATCCATGTGAAAGCTGGCAAGTACGTCGAAGACGTTGAGATATGGAGGCCTAATATTACCATCATAGGCGACGGGATCGGGCGTACGATAATCAGCGGCAGGAAGAGCAAAAACATGAATCGGGGGACGGCCTGTACGGGCACACTGAGTAAGTAAATGAAATCGTTTCCCAGTACATATATAAATATTTGACTAGATTTGTGCTTACTACGTACATGTGTATTAATTATGACGACTAATCACTAATTAATTAGTAGCTAGCTAGATGATCGATGCGTACGTGTGTGTGTGTGTATATAGCGGGACTAGCTATTTGTTTGTCAACAAATTTTCAACGGAATAAATCACACAGATTTTTATACCGCCCGATTAACATGATATAGTCTACATTAGAGCAATATAAGACACATAAAACTCTTTGACCAGATTAAAGAAACAAGTATCCTAGTTAGAAAATGCACTACAAATAAATTACTTTACAAAACTTTAGAATAAAAAGGTTACATACGTACGCGCACACACGTATATATTGCATTAGAACTTTATGTAAATTATAGTGTAATTAAGAACATTGTATTTACACTGTAATTAATTTAGAGAGCGGGTTTCATAATAAAAGAATAATTGAATTTTAAAATGCTATTAAGCTTGTGTATACTTACAATATCAAGTAGATATATTGTACAGTTATTATGCTGGATCGTTATATTACATAATTTATATTTGCTAATTTAAAACAAAAAACTAAAAGCTACAATGTAAGTTAATACAATAAAGTTATATAACTGTAACTACTTACAGTATAAAACTGCAATGTAATTTTTGTTTTGCCTACATAATTATATCAAAATAACGTGCTTGCTCAGTTGGTAGCTAGCTAGACACCCTGCTCTTTCATAGTGGACATGGATCATATATAGGATCAACTCTAGCTTCACCTCCGTACGTGCTTTGATTTCTTTAAGATGATCGATATATATAAGGGAGCACTAATTAAACTGTGTGATTTTAGCCTGCTAAAAGTTTAACGTCAAATTAACCGGCCAGTAGCAAAAAATTTTATATATATGCATGCATGCGTGCGTACATGCATGGTGCAAATTGATATATACATACACATGCATGCATGGAACTTGTTGATATATAGTACAGTAATTGATATACGTACGTACAGACGTGCAAAAGGACGGGTTCATCGCGCGAGAGCTTACGGTGGAGAACACCGCGGGGCCGCAGGCAATGCAGGCGGCGGCGGTGGTGGTGAAGTCGGATCGCGCCGTCTTCTTCAGGTGCGAGATAACGGGTTACCAGGACACGCTGCTGGCAGATGTTTACAGGCAGTTCTACAGGGAATGTGTTATCTCCGGGACAATTGATTTCGTGTGGGGCGAGGCGACGGCCGTCTTCCAGATGTGCCACCTCCTGGTGCGTCGCCCGTTGGAGGGCTCCCACAACACCATCACCGCGCAAGGGCGCCGCCACACGAACGACTCCGAGCCCGTCGTCGCACGCTCGGGTTTCGTCTTTCAGGAGTGCAACGTGTCGACCAAGGAGGACCTGAGGGGCGTGGACACCTACCTGGGCCGCCCCTGGCACCCGTACTCCCGCGTCATCTTCATGTCGTCCTACTTGGACGGCAACGTGGTCAATCCCAAGGGATGGGTGGCGTGGCGCATCAACAACGCCACCGACGAGCGCTCCACCGCCAGCACCGTCTACTACGCGGAGTACAACAACACTGGGGCTGGGGCCAACGTCACCCAGCGTGTTAACTGGCATGGTTTCCACCTTCTTGCACCACACGAGGTACGCAATTTCACCGTTGACAGCTTCATCGACGGTGGCAGTTGGCTGCCAGAGACCAACGTCCCGTACCATCTCGATCTCGATCTCGGTCTGTAATAATACCTGCTACTCTCTTTATTTACTGTTTGCCTGCCTATATTTGCTTGGTATTGGTATTGTATCATCGATCTCGATGTGCTAGCTCCTGTGTGTGTAGTATGCCATGGTTTGTACGTAACTGGTACTGTATGATGCATGCGTGCTCCTGTGTGTGTGTATATGCGATATGATGGTTTGTAACTGGTACTGTATGATCTCGATGTGCTCCGATGTGGCTGTGTGTATTGCGATGGTTAATGGTTTGTAACTTAATTTTCTTTCTTTATGCACTGTCTGAACGAGGAATAAGCACTGTATATATGTTTGTATTGATCTGATGATTAGCTGCCATATGATTACTCAGTTATTATCCTGTTGATGTGAAAGATATTTACCCTGTCATTTAATTGTATTCGATATTTATTTAGTTCATAGTATCCTCATTAACTACAATTTTTTCGCATATGTCATCTTATTCAGCTTACAATATTGTTTTCTCATATATCTTGATTTGTTTTTACCACAATCTGTTACATTTAGAAGACATGTAAAAGAGGTGAAAATAGCTCGAGATAAAATGTTTGGAAAAGGTATAAGATGGTGCATTCGCTGTCTGATCTTCAGCTTGGATTATTACTGCCGGAAGACAAGTAGTCCCATGTTTACTTTGTAGTGGGTGATAAAAAATTGTACTTGACGGTGAACTGCTGGTTGTATGTGTATATTGGTTAAAACTTGAAGGACTTGGAAGTTTGCTTAAATTTTAATGGATGAATCAGTTTGTGTGTGGCTATACTTGCTAGTTCATTTTCATAATGTGTCGAGAAAGTATTGTTTAGTAATCCATATTGGCATGTGGATTGCATTGTGGCATTGTGGTTTTTTATTTTTTTTCTGCCTTGAGACCAATTTTCCTGACGGTCTAAATCATAAAACAAATCAATATACTAACCGAGAAAATGAAATAAAACTAGAGCAAATAATTTTAATCCCAGCAAGCAAATAGATGCACGACTAAATCATATATAAGCATTAATTTATCTACCAAAAAATTTATGGACAATTGATACCCTTGCAAAACTGACTATGAGTTCTAGAATAATTACAAATCAGTCCCTAATCTCAGAGCAACTTCAATTTTAGAGACCTCGAGGGACTTAAGTGCAGTGCCAAATATTCCAGATCTGACCACAATTCCATTTAAAAACAAATTAGTGGAAATCTTCAAAATTATTCCACCGAGTAAGCTCTGTTGAGCTGTAACCATTCCATGAATGGAATAGCTGTAACAAACCCAAACTGTAGAAACTTGGAAATTCAATATAATGAAAAAAAATCATTTATATTATTGTGGTGAAAATTTGATTTAGTTGTTTTTAGATTTTCTATGCATCATTTCATTTTGCATATATAAATTAAATTAGAGAAAAAAAAATAAGAATAATGATGATAAATAATAAACAACAAATTCAATTAGATATAACTCGGTTTTTGCATCTCAATTAAAAAGATGAAAGCACCCAAAATTAATTTAAATTGGAATAAAAGAAAGAAACTTGTTTGAATTTTCAAAAAACAAACTGTACATGAGAAAAATCTCAAAAATTCACCGAATGGAGTTCACCACAACAGTAACTTCCAATAAAATTGGCGCATGCTTTTGAGCAATGTAGCTATTCCGAAAAAAATTCGACAAACCCTCGGACCTCTCTAAAAATCCTTGGAAAGGAATGTTCCTGACCTCTCATCTCCCTATCTCTCTCTGATCAATGGGCCCAAGCACCCTGGACCCCACCTGCCAGTGGCCCAGCACCCCATCTCTCTCTCCTATTTCTTCCCCTCTCTTTCCTTGCAGGCATTCCATCGAACACATAGGATGCGAGCCGAAGGTCGTCGCCTCCAAGCCGCCCATTCTTCCTCTGCCCGCGAATCTCGCTGCAAGGCTGTGCAAAGCTGACGCCGCCTCTGCCCGATGCCCTGCCGCGCCCAGCGCTTGCCTCGCAGCCGCCACGCCCAACCGACGCCGCCCCTCTGCCCGGAGCGACGAGACGCGACGAACCCGACCGTTGCTGCCTCCCTCTGCAGGGCCGCCGACCTGCGTCTGCCGTCTGCAAAGCCGATGCCCCTGCCTCCAAGTCTCCTGCCTGCAAAGCCGGCCTCGCCGCGCGCCTCGCTAACCCGGAGCCGCCGACCCCTGCCAAAGCCGACGCCCGAAGCGACAAGGCGAGACCGACCGCCCTGTCTCCCTCTGCCTACCCCCTGCACCTCCCTCTGCAAATCCTGTAAAGCCGATGCCGCGCTAGCCTTCCCTCTGCCCCGCTGACGTCGTGTTTCCGCCGACACCGCCTGCGCGCGCGAGACGCCGAACGCATCACGACAGCCTCCGCATCCGCCCCTCGCTCCTCCCTCGCGCCAGCTAACTCTCCACACCACCCTCAACCTCCACTCCCAAAGCCGAAGCCCGAAACCCTCCGATTCGCCGGGAACGGCTGCGCCACCGTCGTGCCCCGCCGCCGAACCCACACCATCGAGCCGTCGCCTCAGTGAGCTGCCTTCCATTCCCCTGCGCCAGCACGCTCCCAAGACCTCCCTAAGTCCATTTCCGCAATCTATTTTAGGACCCCTCGACCGGAGAGCCGCCGCCACCATTGTCGCCGCCGACCACCTCGGGAGCTCGTCGCCACGCCGCCTCGGACCGTCTCCACTCCAACCACGCACGGGTTAAGGATTCTCGTAGTCCCTAGGCCCTCCCCTAGCAAGGAATCGAATCGCTGTCGATCGTAGCACGCCGGCGGCCGACGTCCAGAACCGCCGCCAACGCCGGCCATGGCGCTCGCTGCCTTTAGACACCCCCGGCTGCGCCTCCGCCCCTAGGTGTAGCGCGAGGACCTCCTCTAGCCACCCCTTCCTCCGCCCTAGCCAGCCCCTCCGCCGCTCGCCGCCGGCAAGGCCGTCCCGAGCCGCCCCCATGCCGCTCCCCTCGTTCCTTCCTGTCGGGGAAGAAGACCGGACCCGTTCGTAAATAAGAAAAACTCTAGGGTTCCCGATACAAAGCGCCAATTCACTTACAAGTGGGACCTTGGACTTATACGTAAATACAAAAAGTATAGGGTTGGAGATATAAATCTACGAGACACTTACATGTGGACCCCACTGTTTTAAGTGGATGCGCACTATCAATATACGTTTTCCATGTAGGAAAGCGTACTCTAGACAGTACGCTTCAGCCTTTTGTAAAGAGAAATTAATCAATCTAAGAAAACGGTTCCAGTTAATTATTTATGCACTATAAAATGCTGAAACTTTGGAAAATCATAGAGAATTTATTTTAACTCCGATTGAGGTGAACCAAACTTTGTTAGATTCATAATAATGCTCTCTTTAATACTGTACACTCAAAATTATCACCACTGTTGTGAAAATTTTCACTAATTTAAATTTGAATAGTAAGCGTGGTATTTACCGTACTTTAATGAAACACGATAACTTGCACATACAGCATCGTATTTAAGCGATTCTTTCTCCTAAATGTATATTAAATCACCCTCTTTACACTAAACATGTTCATGCACCCATGCATCATATTTTATCTTGGAGTTTTATTGGATGTTCATTTGAATGCATGTTTAAATTTAGATAGAGGACGAATCGATTGTTGCCGTTGGTGAGAGTGTGCAGGACCAAGAGTTATTTGAGCAACCAACTGAGCAAGGCAAGTCCTATTCAATTCCTCCTTCGATCATGTTGAGTCGTATATTTTCGCAAATGCTTTACTATTGAATAAATTGCATGCGATGTTTTATAAAAATGGGATATTGGTAAAAAATGACCTAATTGCCGCATTATCTAACTTGATATATTGATTATCATTACTGTTGAAGCCCTAGGCTGAGTATATATGGGTGTTGTACAAGCACATTGTGGGTATATTCGAGCTACTACTATAGCTACTTGCTTAGCCATGCTTAGAAAAAAATTACTGATGGTTATATATGACATGATAATCATTCTTTACAAATGGGATAATTTTACAGAGGAGTTATCTTTGTTCTCTATGAAAATGGGAAATTGAAAATAATTCTTTTCGACTTGGGTGGCAAGTAGTGTGCATATGATAGTAGTTGTGCACCGATAGGGGGAGTGTTCGCCTGGGTCAATTAAGGACTAAACTATATGTCACCAACTAAGATTACAGTGCAACCACGTGTGTTGGTTATGGGGTAACCTTAGCTTCTTATGTTGCTTATTGCTTAACCTTGCATTGGGATGCCGTTGTAGTAGGGACTAGTGTGAGCGTGGTTCATAGGAGCTACCCATGTGACCCTCTATGGGAACAGTTGCGTTCACCATATGGCATGGGCGTCTGAGCATATCCAATATAACGGATAGTGCCTCGTTGAGGGAGCGGATTTGTTCGCCTCACAGCGTTAGGATTAGGTTAGGGCCCACCTTTCCTAGTGGCATTGGTTCATGGCCAATGTGGAGAAACACTCTCCATGCTCATGCAAGGTTAATCTTTGAGCAATGTAGTGGCTTCGTCACAGGCTAGCAAAACGAGTACCGGTTTGGTATCGCGTGGCATGGTTTACATGATTGCTAGCCTGTGTCATGTGGGTAAAGTGCATAAACTCTGCAGAGTCTAAACTAATCGATTAGCCGTGTTCACGGTCATGAGCGACTTGGTGAAATGATACAAGCATAGTGTTGGTGATTTTTGTTAAATAAATTGTGAAATGGGTATGGTGAATAATGGTGATGATTTTTGCCCAGCGTGGGTTAAGAATAAAATTGTTACTTGTTGCCATGGAGGGCACAAGGATGGTACTCTGATAACATTAATGTTACTATTACTGTTGTTTATCCTTTGATTTACAAAGTTTCGTTGCAATCTACTACTCTCTCTGTTCCAAAATATAAGGCACAACCACCTTTAATTCAAAGACCAAGAAACAATTACTATCATCTTCTAGTTTAGATCACCCTAATAAATATAATGCATGCATCCAATAGAATTAAAGATCTTAAGGGTAGAGGATTTAAAAAATAATAATTTAATGAATAAGAGGGTACTAATTAATTGTATGCATGCATGTGTGCCTTATATTATGGAACATCCAAAAAAAGTAGTTGTGCCTTATATTATGGAACGGAGGGAGTATTATTTACTATTGTAAAACAAAATTTGCTTTATGCTGAAAATGAGCCACAAATATAGCCACCCTTGATCTCAGCTTGAAATAGTCCTAGGTTTCCCAAGGTTTGGGTAGGACTTGGCAATACCTAATGTATTGACCCATCCCTTGTTGTTTTTAAACTTGGATGCAGGATGTGAGGTGTCTAGTGACGATTACTTTGCACCAGGTACCGGAGTTTTCGAGGATGATTCTTTCTAGGGTGATTCCTAGTCGGTTGCATATGTCGTTTGGTAGATGGGCATACCGAAGAACTGCACATGAGAAAAATCTCAAAAATTCACCGAATGGAGTTCACCACAACAGTAACTTCCAGTAAAATTGGAAGCATTAAGATTAATGACTAGAAAACCTTGTACAATAGATAGATTAGAGTAGATTTAAGAGCTTAGCATCGAGATCAATTGCATATATATAATTAGTTGATCAATAGTTCAATTATTGGCCTCATCAACCATTCTAATCAAGTATGACATAAATTGTGTTACTTGCTCTGTAAAGCATACATAAATGTCAGGACATATAGATAGTAGTAGTAAATCATCAAAAGAAGTTAGTCACCATCTCTTTTTATTCAATGTCAGATTTCATAAGTTATAATTGAACTATCTACACAGTACAGATCTTGCCATAATTATCAAATTGTAGAACATGCAAATTGCCGCATCATTCAATAAACCTCATTCAGGGATTTGATTCTGCTAATGTGCCACTAATTTCAGAAATTCAGTTTTTTTTTGCAAGCAAGCACACATATAAGGACCAATCCTGTAGTGTGCTTTCAGTTTTTGTACTACAAAATTTACATACTTGATTCATGTGAGCATTCGCTTATTCATTCATTCATAAATATATAGCCATCATCTATTCAGAGTGAGTCAATTGAATTAGAAACTTAGAACTAACAGAGCATAATAATCATTAGCAGAGCACATCAAGTTGATATATGGTTAGTCCATTGCCATCACAAATAACAGGACGTAGCATCACAGTTCATAAAATATGACCACGTAAAAAGACATCTATACTAATATAAATATAAATACTAATATAAAAAGAAGAAGTTGCCCCCTTCAATCCTACGGGTGAAATCATCCAGATCAATCTCTACCGTTTATCTGCATCTCATCTAATCTCATCCATCCGCTGTACACCGTAGCTCTATCTCCTCCAGCGATTTCGCCCGATCTCATCCCACCAGCGATGTCATCCCCCACGCGGTGACTACGCTGCGCAAATCCCTAGCGCGATGACTCCGCCTACTTGCTCCCCGCGCGCATCCTCGCTCTGCGCCTCCTCTCCTCGCGACGGTCCACCGCCGGACCAGCGACCTCGCCTCCTCGCTCCGCCGCAACGCCGGACCTCCCTCTTCCTCGCGACGGATCAGCGACGACGCACCACCGCACCGCCATACCAGCGTCGAGGCCGCCGCCGCCCACGCCGACCTTCTCCTGTCGCCGCTGCCCACGCCCATCCACCGCGGCCGGCGCCGAGGGCGGCCCCTTCCGCCGCCGCCGCCACCATCATCGCCACCGTGCACTCGAGGTCGGCCCTCTTCCCCATCGACCGCGGCTGGAGCCGACGTCCTCCCCATCCGCCGCCGACGGAGCCAAGGTCGTCTATAGCCGATGCCGCCGTTTTCCTGGTATTCCATTCCTAGCATCAACTTGATAATGCAGCGGACGCCCTCACTTTCTCAGATAATTAACAAAGTGTGCCATTTTCAGCTCTGTTATTGGTTGAAGAAATCATTCCTGGCAAGCAGTCGTGGATCCCTAATTCTGGAGTGCTTTCTCCTTCACCCATGCTTACATGCTGCCATCCTCGATTACTACCACCAAAGCTGCGTTGCAAGGTTGCAACACGGTGGTGGATGTGGACTTGACAGAGCAGTAGCTTCATATAAGTGCTTTGTTATGTTATCCTCACCAGGAAGAGACTGAATGGATCGAGGGGAATTAATTTCAGGCCCTAATAGATTTGGAATAAATCCCTTCCAAATTCCCCTCAATCCACATGGGGATGGATTAACTCAACAAGGCCTAATGCATCTCAAATACAAGTTGTGATGTGAAGGTGATAATCAAGATTGGACAAGAACCCAGGTAAGATATGACTTTAAGTGGTGCAAGTTAATCGTGATAGAAAATCCGTTTAGTCTTATCAAAAAAATTTCATACATGAAAGGATGAGATTGACAAAAATACTTTTTTTAGTCTTCTGATTGGCAGATGCTTGATTGGAGTTGTGCTGCTCCTCGCGACAAACATGAAATGGTAAGAAATATTATATATTGATATTTGGCATATTGTAGAAACTATTGGTTTTAAACTTTTTTTTATCAAACATACATGCCCTAAAAAGCATATGGTCTCTATAGTAAGGGTTGTTAACTCCATATTGATATGTTCTTTTAGAAATACATGAAATAGAAATTTGTGTGACATCTAGAAAAACACCTTGATTCACCTTTCTAAAATGCTTCCAGTTATGTTCAACTAATGAACTCTGGATAAATCAAACTTGCTGATGCAAAACCATAATGAATTTGTAAGGGGTAATGGCTTTGGGTCTTCAGTAATGAGTAATCTCTGTTTTCTCAGGTTCATTAAAGGTCAACAGGGCACGGCCAGCCATTGATTTTATGAATGTTCTTTCAAGAATTCACACCCTTTTGTTTAATCTTGTGAATTTGATGTGTGATTGAGTTTCTAGGGTCAGAGCTTCAAGTGTGATTGAAGTAGATCTACATTTTGTGTGAGATTATGCAGAGTAAAAACGACGTAGTATTTTCTTTCATAATACAGTTTGTCACGCTTCATTTATTTTTCTTCTGGAGCACACACACGTTGATTTTACTGCTTAAATGATATTTGGAATACCTGATGGGAAATCCACTGCTGAGTCCTATTTAACAGAAATTAGTGAGATGCTTTTTGTAAAATGGAACATGATACTTTCTGCCAAATGAAACATCTTTTAGCCGCCCTACTTGTTTCTTCACAGTGACCGGTAAAATACTCTCACAGTGACATGTACAACAAGCTAGGAACATAAACTTAATATGTACTAGAATGTTTAGGACTGTCCTTATAGATTCACATGTATAGTTTTTTTAATCAAACTAGCATGTGGTCATTATGATAATTCATGTGCTCAATTTAGCATTTCAGAATGTACCTCATACTCTCAATGGTATAGATGCAAGATAAGCTGGTAGCTTTGGTTGCATCAATAGGTTTTGTTATTTTCTTTTTTAAATTCTGTATCATGAGAAAAAGCTCAGCCTCTTGGTATTAATGTGAAATTGGGATATGGCTCTTCTGTTACCATGGAAAATTAATTTGTTGTGCGAGCAATTATGTTTACATCTGTACATTAGCATACAAGCAAACCTTCGTTTTGTTCAGCTCACTGGCATAATTGGGAAATTAAGCTTATCCCTGTCCAGAAGCATATATATCTATTAAATGATTTTTTTAGCATGTTGCTGGCAAGAGAGGAACTAAGGTATGCTAGTGCATTGTGTATTTTTGCTTGACACATGTAATTTGATTTGTGGAACCCAAAGTACCAAAGAATTTGAGTAGACCCCTCCATTACCCCTTTTGTTAGTTGCATTATATAGGCACAGTTTAGATGGAACTCTATTGAATCTTACGTAATATCATTATAGAAGAGGGCTGTTTGAAGAGCTGGCAGCGGCAGGAGGCTTACCAATTGTATTATCGAGTATGGCTGCTCCTCTTTCTTATGTTATATTTCCTATTTACATATTCTTCTTTCAGTATACTTACCATTATAGCATTTTGGTCAAGCTCATGTAGATATCTGTGGAAGTTGCTTCCTTCATATGAGTGGGACACTCTACATTCTCCGGATGATCTTATGTTGTTTTATCTTTCTGTCAGATTATAATGGAAGTTGTTTGAGGTGCTGGATTGAACTAATAAGGAAAAATCATTGTATTTCTGGTTAAATTTAAAGTTTTTTCATGTTCTAAAGAGTTAGATCTGTACTATTGATACAATGATAGAAGTGAGATGAGAGTGTCACTCCAATTGATAAGCCCCCCTAAGTTATGCCAACATGGCAGGAAGCCACTCCAAAGGATTGCTTGTGGGATGTAAATAATACAACCACTTTCTGGTATTGAATCTGGGTTACCCATATAGTATTTTTCTTGGTTTTTTTCATGTTCATAAAAATGCTTCAATAGAAGGATCATTTGAGATTAAGAAATGATCCTTTGAAGGTTTTGTTTTTTTCGTCACTCTTAAAGCCTCATACTCCTTTCCAAAAAAAGACAACTTCTGAGGATGAATCTGGACAAATGCTTGTCCAGGTTCATTCCCAGAAGTTGGTTTTTTTTGGGACGGAGGGTGTATATCTTGCTTATTTATACTATAGGGGCCTAAAATCAATTATTTATATATATAAACATGATGAAGTGGAACATTTAAGATTCAAAGTGGTATATAAGTATTTGCTGCAATTTCAAGTATATTGAGTTATTAACTGGTTCACTGCTGGCAACACAAATTTTGAGACATGGAGATTTGTGGTATTTTACATTCCTAACCCTTTGTTCTATTCATCAATGACATGTATCTTGCCCTTCTGTTCTGTTAATTTGTTAGGATATTTTATTAGTTACTGCAGTGTAGAAAAGGAGCTACAAATCACATATATTTTATTGTCAGGAGAGCTACACATCATTTTATAAAACTTGTGTAACCCCACAAAATGAAAACTTTTATGTGATTGGAGTCCGGTAGCCGGCGTGAGGATCGAAGCACGACGGTGTTGGCGCCGTGGTCTGGGAGGACGGCGGCGCTGGGAGAGAGCGTGACAGCGTGAGGGAGAGGAAAAGAACGAGGAAAAAAAAAAGAGAAGAGGAAGACGGTGGACTAAGTGGGCTGCTATTTAAATTACATGCATATAATGATATATCTAGGTGCCATGGCACCTAGGTGTAGAAAATACTTTCCCGTTTGTTGGGCTTTAGTAGTTGGGCTATATAGAAATTAAAGGTTGAGATAGAAAATAAAGAAAATTAGTATATGACATTTAAACTTTTTAAACTATTCAAACTTAATTCTTGCATATTCTAATGTATTATTGCAGCTAATAAAAGTATTCCTTGAAATATATTTTATAAACTATTTTTTCTAAGCAAACAAAGATGTTTATATCTTGAGGCTATTGAATAAAATCTATATAGTGAATCAAATTTCTTCTAAGTAAAATAATTACTCTTTCTTAAAATTAGAGTGTAATAAAGTAAGTCCATAAACTATACAGATATAATATGTGCATCCGGATATTAAGGATAAAAGAATAAGAGAGGATAAAACACTTTCTTATTATCAATATAGGGTTAAGGATAAAAGAATAAGAGAGGATATAATATGTAATCATCGTATGCGTTATTCAATATTTTGCTTGACACGTTCACGCCTCGCTTCCAGCTCAGCCAACTCCTACAATAGTGCAGTGATACATCACAATTAGATGAAATCAAAATATCACCTACATGGTATAAATTGAGACATGCTGTACATCAATACCCTGCTCAAAAAATTTGCAGAAAATCATGTGGACCATGGCTATACTCTTACCTCTGGTGTCGGAGCTTTCTTCCTTTGTCCATTCAACCAGCAAATTCACTCAACTACAAGTGTGACACAACTATCAGAAAAATCCAAGCACGTCGATTCATACTTCGGAAATCAGAATCAAAGGTTACATCTCAAAGATTGCTTGATCATGCTGAAGGTACATATAAAAAAGCATCCTTTACTTTGAGAATCGAAATTAAAGGTACCACTTCACTCTAAAAAGTACAAAATGACATCAAAGCGGCCACAAATTCATGACCTAGCCTTAATCATTAAAAAACCACATCATGTATAATGTCATTGATTGTATATCAGCATCATGTGCATTTTTTAATATGAGAAAAGTTATATAAGTATAAACTAATCTCAAGAGGGTGAATATTTGAATAGGCAACAACAATACATCTTAAGCTTGAAAATAAAGTAGGGGGAAATTACCGTGAAAAGAACAGTGTTGTGCAAATTCCTTTACTATGTAAAAAACTTCTGTACCTCACTTGAAGGTGTAGAAGTACAAGCCATATCTCAATTTCTTTCTTACCACACTCAAGGCCAATATGTACATAGGAAGGAAGATGAAGCTCTGAATATAATGATAAACTGAATGCACGTCATAAGTGTCATCCTGAGAATGATAGTGATTATAATTGTTTTTCATATGTTATATTATTGATGCTATTACATGAAACTCATGATTACTTGTAAATATAGCAACAAAAAGAAACTACTTTCCATGTACTGTTAACTAAAGGACCAGAATAGCATAAGAGGGAAAAAAACTAATATGAAAACCTCCTGTAAAGTAAACGGCACCAAGTTGGTTATTTGGTTTAGTCAATAATCTAAAGAAGAACTGAATAGACCAACAAATTTACTTCCATCCCAAGATATGCATAGTAGAATAAATTGCATAGAATTCACCTAGCGTAGCTTTATTTGCAGCATTCTCTTATGCTCTTGCCATCACCATCATCACCCATTGGAGTAGCAGAGAACATGGTGAGATCTCATGTCTTACAAAGCAGACATTGTGATTTAGGAGAGGAGGGCAAGAACATGTAAATAAATAGGCTCAAGTGATTATGGGACCATCGAAAGTTTAACATATATATCTTTTATCTTTTTCTTCCTTACATCAAGTTATAGAAATTACTGCAGCTACCATGGTTTAGTGAGCAAGCACATTCAGTTTGCATATCCACCTCTTTTCATGGAACACCAAACAATATAACATCTTAATGGAACACAAATGCACATCCAGGTCAATATGCTGAAGCAAATTCAAAACACATATAAAATAGGGTTAATTGGATTCATGCCATTGCAAATGTGCATATTTAGATAAATGCCATTATAATTCGTATATTCGTAACCATGCCATTGAAATTTTATAAAACTAGCATGGTGGCCCACGCAGATTGCGCGTCTAGCATCATTATATTTTCTCTCATATAATAGTATATATATTCTATTATTATATTATTCAAATATATTAAAATGACAACATAATTTTAAATTTTGCTATAACTTTACAAAACTACTAATGTGTAATATCAAATTTTAGTTATTTGTAAATTATATATATTCCTATATGGACTCTAGACTCGTCTTTTAATATATTTTTTTTTGAATTCTGAATTTTTATTATTTATAATTGTATTTCTATGTGGACTCTAAACTCATTTTCTAATATTCTTTAATTTTTAATTTCAAATTTCAGTTATTTCTAAATTGTATTCCTATATTGACTCCCATGTTTTTCTTAATTTTGAATTTTAGATATTTATAAATTGTATTTTTATACGGACTCTAAACTCTACTTTTAATTTTATTATGTTTATTCTAAATTTTAGTTAGTTTTAAATTCCTATATGGATTATATACTCTACTTTGTTGACAGAAAGCACGTGGCCTGGGAGATCTGCTTAACTCCAGTACAGGTCCAAAATTCGCCTCCGGATGTATTAGCGTGCCAGTTGATTTGATCTTGTAATCAACAAGAAATAAAAACAAAGAAACCGTAGTTAAATTTATAAATGGTAGCCGATCGGCTAGATGCCGATGACATATCATTTATCTTTGAGCCGATATGATCTGTGCGTCGATCGGCAGTCATGAATAAGTAAAAAAGGACTAAATCTACTCGATCGGCTGTAGATATTAACAATATATACTCCTTATATCGATGTCTACTTAAATCAAGTGATTGGGATAGATCGGTCATCATGCCGAGACAGTATAAATCACTTAGATCGAAATATATGTCAATAACAAGACTATATATGTTTATAGCATAGCTGATCAGATAGATCTAGCATGTATCGGCTAATACTCCGATACTACTCTATATCAAGATATTAAAGCAATTATAATATTGAGCAAAAGCCTAACATACTTAGATATGGCAATATCTTAACATAAAGGGCAGATTTAACATATCAATAAGACATATAGAACAAATGAAGTTAAATCAGATACGATCGGCTGAAACTCCGATACTATTCTAATCGGCAACTAGAAGGCAGGCTAGAGATCGATATTCTAAGCACGACTTAATAGATCAAACTCAACTGATGCAGCATTAAGTATGAAAAGAAGAATGATATTTAGATAATCAAGCCGCTAGAAATTTCACAGAATGGTAGATATCTTATATAATCTAGATCAACGTCAAGATCTAACCTAATCGGCTGTCTTCTGCATACAGATATTGGCCGATAGTAGTCTAGATGGCGATATTGCTAGAGATTATGTAAGATATATGATAATTTGATGAATTACATAAACAAGATTAGAGTGTCATGAAGATGGAAGCACTAATCCTAAGAACGCAATCCATCACGACGAATTTTACCTCTTGTTGAAGATCGAAATCGATGCAGCTCAACCCGAAAGCAAGAACTCGTCGAAACAAAACTAAAGCAAAAAGGGTGGCGATGCGCCGAAATTGTGTTGAACGTGTGTGTTCAAAATTACATAGGGCTCGAGGTCTATTTATACCCTAGGATTACAAGATATGCCCATACCGGACACGACCATTATCTCTAACAAACTCTAATATACCACAAGTCTTTGCGGCAGACTTTTTCCCACACTTATCTATAAGGAATTCACATAAAATATCCTAATTAATAGATACAATTGCCTTCCCAGGACTCTACCCATGCGTGGCAATCATCTTGAAGTACATTAACTTGAACCCGATGTCGCGCACAAGTCGTATTGTCAGAATCGGCTATATCAGCTTATTTAGCTCGACTCAGACTCAGCCGATCTTGTCGTAGCTGATCTGGACTTCAGCTGATTCCTGCCCTATTTTCAAACTCGATCTCCGCTTCCGACTTTGCTTCAATCTAATCTTCTCTCCGACGCTGATGTTACCAAATTTGGTTGTTAACACATGCCCCCCAAGTCCGGGATATTTGATAATGTTCCGGATTTGCCATAAGCCGACTCCGAGCAAGTTTCGCACTCCGCCACTTTTGACCGTCATTCCAGCGCTTTAAATACTACCCGTTACCCCCGAGAAATCTCACGCCGTGACTTCTGTTTTCACCGCTCAAGCGAAACCTTTTCTCTTCTTCAACGATTCCTCCAGCGCAAAGGCGATCCCTAGGCGACTTCCTTCCCGGCGAGATCTCCGCCCGCACCAATGTCGTCTTCCGCCAACCCACCTGGTCACCATCAGCCGAATACGCCGAGGTAAGTTCTCATCGGCTAAATCCCCTTCTTTAGCAGCAAATCGATCTTCTCCAATCTGATATCGCTATCTCCCGCATAATTGCTTTGGATTTGTAGCACCTTTCCAACTTAGTTGCGATTCCCAGTCTGTGGCATGAAAATCACTACTTCGTTGGCCCAGCCGGCAATCCAGACCCCACCGAGTTCATTATTGGTGAAACCAATAGGATCCCCTTCAGATTAACCAACCCAGATCTAGGTCACTGGAAGAATACCTTCAAATCCTGGCCATCCCTAGAAAAAGTTCCACCAAAAAAGAGCTGGACCACATGGTTCAAACGTGTATCAGCCAGCAAGAGGGTTCACTAGGACGAAATTGGAATCGGCCAAGCACTTGACCTTACTATAGCAAACTCAGCCAAAGATGAACCCCTGATGGCAGCTGCTTCTTACTTCTGGTCAAACACTACTAATGCCTTTTTATTCAATCAAGGGCCGATAACTCCAACTCTCATAGACATCAGTATGATCATAGGTCTGGATGTTACCTCATCGGCCAACCCCATGAGTTTGAGCATAAAGAACCAATATGACTTCAAAACCAAAAGTATAGGGGGTTGGTCAGGCTATGTGGCAGCATACATGGGCCAGGGCTCGGTCACCCCTCGAGAACATGTGGCTTTCTTGTTAATGTGGCTAAAAAAATTTATTTTTTGTGGATCAAGTTGTGGCCCGACAACCAACTGGCAATTTCTGGTTGAAGCTCTAGAAACAAAGAGACAATTCCCCTTGGGCAAAATTCTCCTCGGCTATCTATACCAGATGTTGAGCAATGCATCGGCTAAGATAGCAGTCGGCTTAGTAGTTGGAGCTGGTGGACCCTGGTGGCTACTACAAACCTGGTTAAACCTGATAGTCATGAAGGTTGTCAATCGGCCATCCATATCAGAAGCTGAATTCCCAAGACTAGAGCCGATTGTAGATGATGATGGAGAAGAGCGTACTCATCGGAGATGCACATCATATGGAGAATACGCTTCTACACCAATTGATGCCGGAGCAAAACTATCGGCTGAATTGCTCAAAGATTGGTTTTGTAGCTTCTATGAAGGCTTTCAGAAAGATGCTAGAGTCTGGTTCCTTTATGAAGACTCTGCACAACTTGAGCACCCAGTGGACTTCAGATTCGAAGACATCAACCATGAAGTATACCAATCATCCAGGGAAATCTTCTCGGCTGCAATCAACCCATGTATCCTTCCTGTTGGCATTCATCAAGGAAGAAACATCCAAGCC
This sequence comes from Oryza glaberrima, assembly GCF_000147395.1. Lineage (NCBI taxonomy): Eukaryota > Viridiplantae > Streptophyta > Magnoliopsida > Poales > Poaceae > Oryza > Oryza glaberrima. Next base: position 5,738,471 of record NC_068333.1, read on the forward strand.
TCTTATGAATTCTATCATCCAATGAGCTCAGCTAGACAACTCGGAATGGGCCAACTCCTAATCGGCTTGTTCTTTGCTGACAAGATCCAATGCCGAGGAGGGATTTCATCAACCCTGATGATGGATCGGCTGCTTAGCCTTCAAGGACCCCCTCGGGGCAGTATTGACAACATAGAACTGTCAACATTCAGAAGCAAAAGCTTCGATAGGTGGTGGGGTGAATGGAAACTGCATTTATTCCACCAACCAGCTTCAATATATATGACAGACCTCTTTCCAGATGTTGTCCCTCAAGTAAGTTTCCAACTTTGCCCAATTTTAGCTAAATAACTGTTTGGCCGATTAATCTTAACCAATCGTCCTTTTGGTTTGCAGACAACGGAATCTTCCCCTCCTCATCAAAGCAACAGTGGCAAAGACATCCAATATGCCCCAGGTTTAATTCCTAACGGAGGTGGGCTATCTCCTCCAGTTATCGGCTATGATGCCCCCAAGACCTCAGCTCTTCTTCAAGGGCTCGTTAGAGAACCAGCCGATGCCGGCAAAAAGAGGAAAACCAGATCATCGGCTGTAAGCATCGTAGCCCCAATTAAGAATAAGAAGACAAAGAAAACCAAGCCAGCTGATGATCTGCCTACCCTGGATCCATCCATCGAACAAGCTCTGGATGAAGAGGCCATTGAAGACGAGGTTGATCAGGCCGCATCCGAGATAAGTGACACTGAAAGAACACCATCGGCTTCGCCTTAACAAACCTCTCCAACTCCTTCTGCTCCGGTTCATTTCTCAAGGGTAAGTGTTTCTTCTTAATCCCTTTCGTGATTATTTTGTCTTATAGCCGATCACTCCCAAATCTTATAATTGTAGAAAAAGAAGACTGCAGTGAAGAAGAAATCGGCTGCAACAACATCTAAACCAGCTCCACCAGTAAGATAGTTTTAACTTTCATTACTTAATTTTTAGCCGATTCTGTTTGACACTTGTTTCCCTTTCAGCCTTCACCAACTCCTTCTCCTTCTGTTCAACAATCATCATCAAGTGATCAGACTCCTTCAGCTGCGGGAAGTCACCACGTCGAGGAAGAAGAACAACCAGCTGTTCCTGCTATCCCAGTAAGTTTCTTTTATCATAACAAGCATTCAAATCGGCTGTAATTGTTTAACCTCTAATCTGCTTCTAAACTGTCACTGCAGGTATTAGCCGATCTTTTCTCTTTTGACATCAGGGACTACCTTGATGAAGGAGAAGAAGATACCACAAGCAAAGCCTTGGCTCCTTTATCTGATGATGTGAAGAAAACTCTAGGAAGGATTTTAGATCGGCTAGAGGCATCATCGCTAGACAACTTGGTGGTTGACTGTGGCTCAATCAGGGCTCGGCTACATGAGATTCAAGCTTTAATCCCAGATGAGTTAGCCGATATCCTTATTCCAGCCGTTTACCTTGAGCAACACCAATTCAAACTGGAGAAAGCCAAGTTAACATTAGCCGAACGGCGAGAACGTAAGGATATTGAGGCCACTATCCAAGCCAACCGACAACTTGTGCATGAAGAGAAGTCCAAGCTTGATCAACTATCTGAAGGCCCAATCAAGTCTAACATTGATCGGCTTGAGGCTCGCAAGATTGACCTCTTAGCACAACTTGAAGAATGTAACATTGAGCTGGATATGGAACACAAGAAACTAGCCGATCTCCCCAAGTCTATTGAAGAACAGAAAGCGAGACTCAAATCGGCTATTAAACATGTTGCTGAACTGACCAAGTCCCTGAAAGTTATCCTAGGAACCGATGCTCAAGATGCCCAAGCCATAGAGGAAGTAGAGCAGATTAGGCAGAAGGCTATATCGGCTATCCAGCGATACTTATCGCGGTAATCTTTGCTAAAACATTCTGATACTGTACTGTTGGAACGATCCTTTGCGCCGATTAATACGACTTTGAAATTTGCGCAAACAAAATTTAAAACTTTATACTGCATGCTGATATATATATATGCCCCCCTAGTTTTACAATGTCGAGAGCATTGATAAAATTATGAAACAACTAAGGGCGATAATAATATCGGCCATTGTACATCGGCAAACCACAACCGATCACATTATAAAAACAACTAAGGGCGATATAACAATATCGGCCATCTCAAGGCGATGTAAACTCATCGGCTGTCATGTATCGGCAATAGTAGCCGATCATGCGTTAACCCAAACACTTGGGTAATATTTCTTCAAATATTTGCCATTGAGCGCTCGCCTATAAACTTCACCGTCGAGCCCTTGCAACATATATGCTCCCTTAGACACAACCTTATGAATTTGGAACGGTCCCTCCCAATTCGGCGACCACTTACTGAATTTACTATCACGAGTACCAATCGGCAAAATCAGCTTCCATACAAGTTCTCCTTCCAAAAAATCTTTAGATATAACTTTCTTATTATAATGCCGAGCAACACATTCCTTATCCTTAGTAACCTTCGCAAGGGCTCGCAATCGTGACTGAACCAAATCCTCCCTCTCATCAGCCATAAGATTGTAATACTCATCGGCTGTTAAATCGTTTTGCAGCTCCGTTCGTCGAGAGCCGATTCTAACTTCCCATGGCAAAACAGCCTCGATTATAAGGAACTTGAATCGATCCATGACAGGCCATCCTATAAGACCACAATGCTTCGGCCAATCGATTATGCCATTGCCGAGGATAATCAGAAATTTTTTGCTTAACCAATTTGATCAAACTTTTATTAGATGCCTCGGCTTGCCCATTAGCTTGTGCATAATAAGGTGAAGAATTCAACAACTTGATACCCACGCTATCGGCAAACTGAACAAACTCGTCGGACACGAAGATTGAACCTTGATCCGTAGTAATAGTCTGAAGAAGACCAAATCGATAGATTATGTGTTCCTGAACAAATTGAATAGCATCCCCAGAATCAACCTTCTTCAAAGGAATCGCCTCTACCCACTTGGTGAAATAATCAGTTGCCACCAATATAAATTTATGCCCTTTACTCGATGGTGGGTTTATCATACCGATCATATCAATTCCCCAACCTCTGAACGGCCATGGTTTAATAATAGGATTCATAGCCGATGCCGGTGCTCGCTGAATTGCTCCAAACTTCTGACAATCCTGACACCCTTTATAATATCTGAAACAATCTTCCAGCATTGTCGGCCAAAAGTACCCTGCACGCCGAAGCAACCACTTCATCTTGTGAGCCGATTGATGAGTACCACAGATCCCTTCGTGAACTTCGCCGATTGCAACCTTGGCCTGATCGGCACTCAAGCACTTAAGTAATACCCCATCAATCGTCCGATAATAAAGCTCATCATCCAACAGTGTATACTTTAATGCCTTATACCTTAATTTCCTGGAAGCCGAGTGAGATGGATTACTCAAATACTGATGCACATCATACCTCCAATCATCGGCTGATACTGCTGCAATTTCAACTTTAACATCTTTGATCATCGGCTTATACCCCGATGCCCCTTGAGCCAAATCATTAGCTTCAAAATTTTGTTCTCGAGATACATGCTTCAAAGTAACCAGCCGAAACTCTTTCATTAGTTCCAGGCATTTCTCATTATAAACCATCAATGTATCATTCTTGCATTCATATTCTCCTGCCAATTGGCTGATTACTAGCAAAGAATCCCCCATGATTTCAATAGTATCGGCTTCAACTTCCTTGAGTAATTGCAACCCCTTAAGCACTGCTTCATATTCAGCTTGATTATTGGTCGCATATGATTGAATAGTATAAGCGAACTCGAAACATGCCCCCTAGGGGAAATTATAACTAAGCCGATGCCACAACCATGAGTACATACCGATCCATCAAAGAATAAAGTCCATGGTACTATCTCCACCGAGCCGATTGAATCATCACGATGTTCTACAATAAAATCGGCTATAGCTTGTCCCTTCATCGCCTTTGGTGATTCATACCGAAGATCAAACTCAGTCAAGGAAAATATCCACTTTCCAACTCGTCCCTTTAATATTGGAGCCGACAGCATGTACCTGACTACATCGGCTTTGCATATAACGGTGCACTCGTTAGATAATAGATAATGCCTCAACCTCGTACACGAAAAATATAGACACAAGCATAACGTCTCCACAGGTGAATACCGAGTCTCAGCATCCAAGAGCCGTCGACTGAGATAAAATACAACTCGCTCCTTCCCTTCCAACTCTTGAATCAACACCGAGCCGATTGACTTCTCACCAGTCGATAAATATAACCTAAACGGTATTCCTTTATGTGGAGGAATCAAAACAGGAGGAGAGCTGAGATACTCCTTAATATTATCCAAAGCCTTTTGCTGCTCTGCTCCCTAAGTAAATTGCTGATCGGCTTTTAATCTCAATAAGGGTGTAAAAGGTTCCAATCTTCCAGACAGATTAGAAATAAATCTTCTAACAAAATTTATCTTGCCGATCATCTCTTGTAGCTCTGTCTTATTTTCTGGGGGCTGAATCTTCTTGATCGCATTAACGCTCCTTCGAGTCACTTCAATCCCCCTCTCATGAACAAGAAATCCCAAAAACTGGCCAGCCGACACACCAAAAGCACATTTTGTCGGATTCATCTTCAAGCCATACTTCTGGTTCTCTCAAAAACTTTCCTTAAATCGGCTATGTGGTCCTCCACCTCTTTAGATTTAACAACCACATCGTCAATATAGACTTCAACCAACCAGCCGATTAAATCATGATATATATAATTCATGGCCCTTTGATATGTTGCTCCAGCACTCTTCAAGCCAAAAGTCATGACGACCCACTCAAATAAGCCAATTGCACCAGGGCATCTAAAAGCTGTCTTATGGATATCCTCTTCAGCCATAAAGATCTAATTATATCCTGCATTCCCATCCATAAAACTCAAAATTTTGTTCCCTGATACAGCATCGACTAATTGATCGGCCACTGGCATTGGATATTCGTCCTTTGGTGTAGCTTTATTCAAGTCTCGAAAATCAATGCACACCCTGACCTTGCCATTCTTTTTAATAACTGGAACTATGCTAGAAACCCATTCGGCATATCGACAGGGACGAATGAAACCAGCACATACAATCGTTTAATCTCAGCTTTAACCGGCTCGAGCATATTGGCTTTGCATCTCCTCGGAGGTTGCTGGTGTGGTCTAACCCCTGGCTTGATAGGTAGCCGATGTTCGACAATCGATCGGCTGAGTCCGGGCATCTCATAATACTCCCAAGCGAAGCAATCTCTAAATTCTTTTAGGAGCTCAATCAGCTTGGTTCTAAACTCTGGAGACAAATTTTTGCTAATAAATGTCGGCCTTGGCCGATCGCCTGGACCTATGTCTATTTCTTCCAAATCATCGGCTGACATAAAACCTTGGACTTGCTTGTCATCGAGATCATCTACTGTATCCTTAGCGTAGACATTCGAACCCTCCATGACGCTCTCAAAGTAATAGCTTGGGTTCTCCATCTTCAATTGGCTGTATATCAGAATCGGACACCTTTAGAAAATCTCCATCCTAGACTTTTCCAGATAAACAATCAAGGCCATCCATCTCCCAAAGGGCTAAATCGGCACTGGCAACGTTAACTGACCTGTTGGCTGGCACGATCTCTATCTTGTCGCCTTGCCATTGAATCAAGCATTAATGCATAGTCGAAGGGATGCAACAATTGGCTTGAATCCAATCCCTTCCAAGCAACAAGCTGTACGAACCCTTCCCATCGATGACAAAAAACGTGGTAGGAATAGTCTTGCTGCCGACCGTTAGTTCCACATTTAGAACACCTTTGGTCTCCAATGGATTACCACCAAAGTCCTTGAGTACCATATTTGTCTTGATGAGATCCTCAGCGTTCCTACCCAGCTTCCTGAACGTAGCATAAGGCATCAAATTCACCGCGGCCCCACCATCGACCATCATCTTAGACATCGGCTTCCCATTGACGTAGCCGTTTATATATAATGGTTTAAGATGCCGATTCTCTGTCCCCTCGGGTTTCTCGAATACTGCCTGTTCTGGTGACAGGACCAACTTAGCTGATTCCTCTTCCACTTCATCGAGATTGGCCTGATCGACCCCGAATTTGGCTGGTAGTGTAAAGACCATGTTAATTGGTGCCGCTATAACACTCTTTCCTTTTGCTAACCTCTTCACCTCATCGGCTGCAGCATCATCGGCTACGGGAACCTGATTCTAGACACGCCACTCCTGTCTTGGTCTTGGTTTCCTCAGCCGATGGTTGATTTCCTGTTCAACCTCTTGAAAACGCTCCCTGCTCCTCAATCTCTGGACCCTCCTTTTCTGATTCTTCGTGAAAATACCAGAAGGACACCATTGATTCTTTCTGATCACCTCATCTTCTTGGCCACGATCTTGACTCATTGGACCCAATCTTTGATGAACAGAGAGTCTTGCCTGTTTCAGCCGATTATCCCTATTATGTGGTCGGCTTGAGCTCTCGATGATATCACTGCACCCAGGGCAGTTTTCAATGGATGGCAACCTCATCCCCTCATTCCAGCAGAATCTGAAGAACTCGCAACCCCAATGAGGATCAAAACCATCGTCGTATTCTTCATAACGCCTCTCCTGCTGCTTGTCATACTTCTTCTGATACTTGTTGATAATCTTAGCCGAATTTACTTGAAAACCCTTAGCACGGGCCCTATCGGCTGCTTGACCAGCTGTATGCACCATATTAATAGGAAAAGGATTCCCATCGACCTTCATCGGCTTCTTGGAATCATCAAACCTAATCTTTCCCCCTTCAATGGCAACCTGGATTTGCTATCTAAAGACCTTACAATCATTAGTAGAATGAGACTCAGAATTATGCCATTTGCAATATCTCTTCTTGCCTAATTCCTCAGCCGATGGGATCGTATGATTGGTAGGGAGCTGAATCTGCTTTTCTCGGAGTAGCAAATCAAAAATTTTGTCAGCTTTGGTGATATCAAAGTCATACTTCTCCTCTTTCCCGGGACTCTTTGCCCATTGGCATGGTATAACCTTTTTGCTCCTTACCCATTCGGCTGCAGCTATTTCAGAATCATCTTCTTCGTCATCCGACCCATACATATATGGACAAACGTGATTAACTTTCTTAGAGCTTTTCCTGACTTCCGCCGACCTATGCTCATGCAAAGTTACCTTCTGTATCAGATGCGATAAGCTATCGAAGTCTTCGGATGAAAATTTCTCCCTGATTGGAGGAATCATACCCTGGAAGGCCAAATCGGCTAACTGAGCATCAGTCAGACTCAAGCTAAAGCACTTGTTCCGCATCTCTCTGAACCTCTGAATATACTCGTGCACAGGCTCATCATGCCGCTGCTTGATCGCTGTCAGGTCGGATAACTTCATCTCATGGACCCCACTGTAGAAATAGCTGTGGAATTGCTTCTCCAAATCGGCCCAACTATTGATCGACCCATATGGCAAAGAGGAAAACCAAGTAAAAGCTGATCCGGACAGAGATAACCGGAACAATCTAACTCTCAAGGCGTCTACAGCCGATGCTTCACCGCAATGAGCAAGGAATCGGCTGATGTGCTCATAAGTCGACACGCCCTCTTGTCTCGAAAACTTGGAGAAATCTGGAACTTTAAACCGATTGGGAAGAGGAACTCTTTCAAACCACTCAGGGTAAGGCTGTCAATACAAACTTCCAGTTTCTTTTGGTTTAAGTCCGAATTGCTCCCTCATTACATCGGCGATCACATCGGCCCATGGTCGTTGCTGAGCTGCTCCTTGTGGTTGTTGCTGCATGGGCTCGAATTGACCAAACTGAGGTGCGAACTGGGGCTGAGCCAATCCCCCCGGCTGATATTGGGCTTGCGGGGAAGGAGGCTGATATTGATAGCTCAAGTTACCCCCTTGGTAGTTATGAAGATTCGGCTGGATGTTGTGTACCAAGTGCTCAGGAACCATCTGAGGCACCACCGTGCCATCCGGTTGTGCATGGTGAACCAAATGCTCTGGGACGACCTGGTTTACAAATTGTTGCGCAGGTTGCCCACCAGGTGCTGCAAACCCAGCCGATGCATTTGCCGACCCCGGGTGGTGAATCGGCTGAACGATCTACTATCGCATCGGAGTCTGTTGGATCGGCTGAAGCCGCTGCCTTGGTGGCGTCTGCTGAATCAGTTGCAGAGGCTGCTGCCTTGATGGTGTTTGCTGAGCTGGTTGTACGACCTGTTGTTGGATCGGCTGTACAACTGGCTGGATTGGTGATGTCTGCTGAATCGGCTGCTGCTGCACTGGATCAACAATAGGTGGAGGTGGCAAAAGCATGGCAGCAACTTGATCTTGGGTTGGTTGATTTGCAATCTGCCCAGTAGGCTGTGGATGTTCCCTCATTAACAACCGAGGGTTCATTGGCTGGCCTGGCGCTATAGCTGCTGTAGCAGATAGAGGAGTTGATGCTGGCGCCGTCGGCTGAGTTGTGGGTGCAACAGAGGGAACCGCCTGAGAAGATGGCTGAACATCAGTGATCAACGATCGATAATTCGGGAAGACACCTCCTTGCAAATAAACCAGGCCTGCAGCCTGATGCTCAGCTATTGAGCCATCGGCTATTGTCTTCATCATGTTTGACAATGTATTGACTAGCACTCCTGATTGATTGATCAAAGCATGATGCACAGCGTAATCGACCCGATCTTGAAAATTATTGAGAAAGTCTTGTGCTAGTTCATTGTTCCGATTAAGATTTCCTCCTTGTGGTCCTTGAGCACCATCACCTTGAGCCCCATGCGCTCCATCACCTTGTGCTCCGTGGACTCCTTGCAGATTGTTGCCTTGATCGCTCGGGGAGCCGTCGGTAGCACCTTTAGAACTCGGTTGAGCCGAGCCGCCTGGAGCTTGTTTCACTTCTCCATCTTTAGAAGAACCGGTCCCAGGATTATCAGCAACCACTTTTATCTTATACTTCTGAACAAGCGTGCCCTTGCGGGTTTGCATGAACGAGCTCAGGAACTGATCCCGTGCTTGCTGCATCGTTGCTTCAAACTCCTGCTTCTGCTCAGGCGTGAATTTCTCTGGATCGATTGGCATGACGTTGTCATCAATGATGTCGGTCAATCCCGGCTTCGGCGCCTTGCCTTTAATGGAACCTGGGCTTGATGGTGGCGGTGGCTGTTTCTCGGCCATGAGGAGGGACTGACGTCTGACTTCTAATCAGGTCCCACCGGGCGTGCCAAAAGCGTGTTGACAGAAAACACGTGGCCTGGGAGATCTGCTTAACTCCAGTGCAGGTCCAAAATTTGCCTTCGGATGTATTAGCGTGCCAGTTGATTTGATCTTGTAATCAACAAGAAATAAAAACAAAGAAACCGTAGTTAAATTTATAAATGATAGCCGATCGGCTAGATGCCGATGACATATCATTTATCTTTGAGCCGATGTCATCTGTGCGTCGATCGGCAGCCATGAATAAGTAAAAAAGGACTAAATCTACTCGATCGGCTGTAGATATTAACAATATATACTCCTTATATCGATGTCTACTTAAATCAAGTGATTGGGATAGATCGGTCATCATGCCGAGACAGTATAAATCACTTAGATCGAAATATATGTCAATAACAAGACTATATATGTTTATAGCATAGCCGATCAGATAGATCTAGCATGTATCGGCTAATACTCCGATACTACTCTATATCAAGATATTAAATGTCACGACCGGAAATGACCCAACGGGCGTTCCTTACGTGCGTGTATCCTTGTCCCAGGAGGCAAGGTACACCAAAAGTTGATACAATTCAGAGTTTAACAAGCGGAAGTGTAAATAGTTAATTATTACATGGGCAGCGACGGCCCAGCACACTCAAAGACAACGAAAAACAGCGGAAGACTAAGGCGACGACCACAGGCGCTTGACGGCAGGCACGAGCTAGACACCAAAGCCTTCATCATCCAGGGGCTCCTCTTCTGGGTTTGGGAAAAATTGAGCAAGACTGAGTACAACCACCGTACTCAACAAGACACACCCACAAGTGCAGCATAAATGCAAAGGAGTACAATGGAGTTATAATATAGGGGTTAGGTTTTGCAATAAACAGCATTTAAAAGACCCTTAGTTGCTCGAAGCTAAATTTAAAACACGATCCTAGAACTATTTAATATTATTAAACAAGGCCGTGAACCCACACGAATCTGCCTTAACCCAAGGCCTACGATGATTCAGACCGAACTGGCAACCCGACCCTGGGTCCCAGCTCGTCCCAAGCCAACCCAGGCCAACCATTCCACATTTTAGTTATTAAGCAGGTTTTAAGAATTTAAAACACTAACTTGGGTACATTGCTAGGCGAGGGCGCGGCTATTCGAATAGGTTTTACTCTGATCAGAGGTGTACATCTTTACCCACAAGACACGTCTTTCTCACGTGCAACCACGTGCCACATACCACCACGGCATATGGACGGAAGACATGACATAGTTTCCAACCCATCCTAGCCATAGACAAGAGTACCGACCCAACCCACCTACGGCCGGAACCCCCGGACAGGCAGGCAGAATTGAGCCCCTAGCAGCAGGACACCAGCCCTGTGCCATGACATCTCGACTACCGGGCCGCAGCTCGTGTAGCCTTCATTTGTCCTAGAGATGTCCATCGACCCCCGACTTCGTCCATCTCCATCCGTGTACTTTTGTTTATAACCAGACTGAGCTACAAACTAAGCCTTACCCATTAGACATGTGGAAGTACGGTAGTGCTTTGCAACAGAGGCCCGAAGACCGGTCCTTATGTGGCCGAGGTGCTACTAACGAAACCATGCACCCCGAGCCCAGCCTAAAACCATTTTGAGGGTTTTGAATAGAGGGGGAGGTGTGCATCCAATTCCACAATAATCCAACCATACCAATATGTCCAGGTGATATGAATATTCCCAAAGTCTAGAGTTATAAAACCACCTAATGTTGCCTAATTAATCAGCGAAGCATCTACCTAAATTCGTACTAGTGGAGCCATGAATAGAGTGCCCACTAGCTGGGGTTTTGTTTATTCTAGGGTGAACAAGGTAATAATAACAATAACAATAATAATAAGGTCATAACAAAGGTAAATAGGCATGGCTAAATAAAACAGTGATAACGCGGGAATTTAAATAAAGCGATAATGCAATAATTTAAATCAAAGTAATTTCACAAAGTGGGATCCAATATGTTCAAAGAATGATGTGACTTGCCTTGCTCGCTTTCCCAAACGTCGGCTTCAACCTCCACGAAGAGCGGATCTTCCGAAGCTGCAGCGTCTACACGACCAACGGAAAAGAAAAGGGCTTTTACTCTAATAAACTCCATATAACAAGCAGGAACAAAGCACAAAAATGGGTTCTTAACTTCTTAAGGAAAACTTAGAGACTTGAACGGTCCAATTCCGAGTTCAAATGGCCAAGTTATGGCCATTTGAAGTTTATATGCTCTTTAAATGAATATTTACGAATTTCTTCATTTAAAATTTAATTAAAAAGAGATTGATTGCGTCAGCCGGGGGAGAGGGCGCGCGGACCGGGTCCACGGGAGTGGGCCCCACGCGGCAGCCTCACGGTCCACGGTGGACCGGGTGTACCCGGCTTACACCGGCCGGCGCCGTGGGCCCCACGCGTCAGCCGCACCCGAGGGCGCGGGCGGCTGACGGCCGGGCCCCACGCGGCAGCCGCTAGGCGCGCCCGGAGGCGGCCACGTCGGCGCGGCCGGCGGGAGGCAGCGCCCGCACCCCGATGGTCGCCGCCGGCGACCACCGGCACGGCGGAGCAGCGGCCGAGAGAGGGGAGGGAAGGGGGAAAGGAGGCGGCAGTCCACGGCTCACCCCGAGGGCGACGGCGACGACGGAAACGGCGACCGGAGCGGAGGAAGGCGGTGGCGCGGCTCGGGTCGACGGGGTCGGCGGCGCTCCGGCGGTCGGCGACCGAAACGGAGAGGTGGACGAGGTCGGCGAGGTTGCGGCGAAGCCGAAGGAGGCGGCGCCGAGGTGGGAGGTGGCCCGGGGCGACGACGGCGGCGGACCGGAGCTCGGCGGCGACGGCGGAGAGAGAGAGCGACGGTGCGAGCTCGATTCCGGTGGAGAGAGAGGGCGGTGAGTGGCGGAAACGGAGGTGGGGAGCTCGGGGAGGGTTTATATAGGGTTGGGAGTGAGAGAGGGCGGCCGGAGGAGGGGGAAATGGGCGCGGAAGACCCGGCCGCCATTAATGGCGCCGGCGAGGTTAGGGGAGGAGTTTCCAAACGAATCCGAGGGAGAGAGGGAGGGAAAAATGGGGGGAAAGAGGGAGGGGATCCCGGGGAATAATTCCCCCCTCTTTATTGCGCGCGGGGACGGCGGGATGCGGCGGAATCGGCGGCGGCGGCAGCGCTTGGCGCGGGCGGGGCGGCGGGAGCGGCGGGAGGAAGGGGATGACGGGGGGGCCCCACCCGTCAGCGAGGGTGGCGGGCGGGCCCGCCCGTCAGCGACACGCGCGCGGGGAGGAGGCCGAGTGGGCCGCGGGGAGGAGGAGATAGGGGGAGGGAGATGGGCCGAATTCGGCCCATTAGAGGGGAGGGGTGATTTTTAGGGTTTTTCTTTTTATAAAACCTTTTTAACTTTGTTTATTTCTTAATAATTATTATTTGTGCTCTGAAAATTCTACTAAAATTTATTTACACATTTTTAGGCTTTTAGGAAATATACAAAAATCCTCCAAGCCCTATTTGACTTTTAACTTTGCACATTTTAATCTTTGAAGGCTTTCACATGCATTTTAATTATTCTAGGCATAATTTAGAGGATGTATTTTAGGGTCAATTTGGGACGCGACATTAAAGCAAGTATAATATATTGAGCAAAAGCCTAACATACTTAGATACGGCAATATCTTAACATAAAGGGCAGATTTAACATATCAATAAGGCATATAGAACAAATGAAGTTAAATCAGATACGATCGGCTGAAACTCCGATACTATTCTAATCGGCAACTAGAAGGCAGGCTAGAGATCGATATTCTAAGCACGACTTAATAGATCAAACTCAACTGATGCAACATTAAGTATAAAAAGAAGAACGATATCTAGACAATCAAGCCGCTAGAAATTTCACAGAATGGTAGATATCTTATATAATCTAGATCAACGTCAAGATCTAACCTAATCGGCTGTCTTCTGCATACAGATATTGGCCGATAGTAGTCTAGATGGCGATATTGCTAGAGATTATGTAAGATATATGATAATTTGATGAATTACATAAACAAGATTAGAGTGTCATGAAGATGGAAGCACTAATCCTAAGAACGCAATCCATCACGACGAATTTTACCTCTTGTTGAAGATCGAAATCGATGCAGCTCATCCCGAAAGCAAGAACTCGTCGAAACAAAACTAAAGCAAAAAGGGTGGCGATGCGCCGAAATTGTGTTGAACGTGTGTGTTCAAAATTACATAGGGCTCGGGGTCTATTTATACCCGAGGATTACAAGATATGCCCATACCGGACACGACCATTATCTCTAACAAACTCTAAGATACCACAAGTCTTTGCGGCAGACTTTTGCCCACACTTATCTATAAGGAATTCATATAAAATATCCTAATTAATAGATACAATTGCATTCCCAGGACTCTATCCATGCGTGGCAATCATCTTGAAGTACATTAACTTGAACCCGATGTCGCGCACAAGTCGTATTGTCGGAATCGGCTATATCAGCTTATTTAGCTCGACTCAGACTCAGCCGATCTTGTCGTAGCCGATCTGGACTTCAGCCGATTCCTACCCTGTTTTCAAACTCGATCTCCGCTTCCGACTTTGCTTCGATCTAATCTTCTCTCCGATGCTAATGTTACCAAATTTGGTTGTTAACAACTTCTAATATTCCTTATTTTTTAATTCCGAATTTCTATTTTTTCTTAATTGTATTTCTATATGGACTCTATACTCTACTTCTAATATTTCTTACTTTTAAATCCGAATTTCTATTATTTCCTAATTGTATTTCTATGTGGACTCTATACTCTACTTCTAATATTCCTTATTTTTAATTCTGAAATTCAGTTATTTCCTAATTGTATTTCTATATGGACTCTAGTCTCCTCTTCTAATATTTCTTATTTTTCAATTCCGAATTTCAACAATTTCTAAATTGTATTTCTATATGGACTCTTCTTTTTCTTTTTCTCCGATTAATGTGAGAATTTCTAGGCCATGAGAGCGAATGTGGAGGCTTCTTTTTCTATTCCTCTGCATGATATGAGGCTAAAAAATCTGTCACTTGTCCTATGATATATCAGACAAGGTTTTTCTACACCTAGGTGCCATGGCACTCATCATTTGCATGTGACTCAAATAGTTATAAAAAAATTGAAAAAATGTAGTAACATCCTTTGTGATGATACAAGTCTATACACAAATATGCAGGACTAAATTTGATCTATTATTAGAGAAACAAAAATAATAAGATCAGACAGTGAATAGTACTCGTAAAGTGCAAATAAAATTTGTTATTTTTGTTTCTTCATATATCAATCGAATTTAGACTTACATGTTTGTATAGTGTTTTATATTATCATGATCTATCTTACCAAATTTTATAAAATTTTTATACAACTATTTAAATTGCATGCATACACCTAGATACCATGTGCCATGATGTATAGGCAGTCCCGTCTTTCTTTTTACTTCTACGTGAACAGTACCATGCAACTGCATGTTGCCTGCCGCCGCCTCACACAGGATGGCTTCGCGGGGGGCTACGCGTAGGTGCGTGCGTCGGAGATAGGTGCGGGAGCACTGGCGGCGGAGGCGACGCAGCCGCGCGGGGCCATGGAGGTGGCGGAGCCCTGCGCGACCGGCGGAAGCGACGGAGCCGCGTGCGCCGGCGTGGGACCGTGCGGAGCCACGAACGAGCGGTGGAGGCGCGTGCGCCGGCGGGGCCGCGCGGAGCCATGTGCGGGCGGCGGAGCCCCGCGCAACCGGTGGAGGCGACAGAGTCGGCGGAGCCCTACGCGAACGGCGGAAGCGACAGAGCCGCCCGTGGCCGCGGAGGCGACGGAGCCTTGCGCGGTTGCGACGTCGACTCAGCGGAGTCGCGGGCGGCCAGCGGAGGCGCTCGTGGGCGACGGAGCCGCGACGGCCGGAGCCCCGCGGCGCTCGTGGAGGCGACGATGCCGGCTGGCCGAGGCGGCGACAGATGCACGGAGTTCCCTTGCCGCGCCCGGCGCGGTGACCAGCGGCCGAAGTTTGGCGCGCTAGCGGCAGCTCCGGAGCGTTCCGAGCCACGCGGGGCTAGCGGAGGCGGCGGTTCCCGAGTGTGCTGGCAGAGCAGGCGGCGGAGTACCCCGGCGCGCGCGTTGCATGGCGCGTGGTCGTCAAGTTTGACGTGGTTGTGGGTTCCATCCTGACCATGCTGGCAGTACGTATTAGCTATTCTAGCTAGCACTGCAGGACAGCACACGATCGTGATGGCTGCACACGCATGTGCGATGCATGCTGTGCCGCGCACCACCTCTCTGTTTCTTTCTTCTTTTTCTTGTGCGTCTGACGGCCTGAGGGCGCTAGTAGCCGCGCCGTTGTTCAGCGGCGGCGCACAAGGACGAAGCCTCCGCGAAGCAGTCTAAGCACGACACGGAAGCGGCGTCGTGGGGCCTGACGCTGTTTCGCCATGGCCGAAGCATGGAACAGCGGCGGCGCGACGAGGCCGAGTCCACGCGGAGCATTGTCGGCGCCTCAAGGCCCACCACGCGAGGCCGAAGCGCGGCGCGGCGCTAGCTCCCGGCGCCGTTGGGTGGAGCCGGCAAGGAGCCACGGCCTATCGCGCATCAGCGGGGTCACAAGGTCGAAGCCGGAGCTCGATGTGGAGGCATGCCCCGCGCCGGAGGCCAGCCGAAGTTGAACGCACGGGTTGATGTGCATGAGCGTACGGAGTTTTTTTTTTTGAGTGGCTCCGAATTCAGCCTACCACGGAGGGGCTCCGAACGCAGAGCCTACCGTAGAGAGGCTCGGAATTTGGAGCAACTTGCGGAGCCTTAGCCGAGGCTTAGAATTGCAAACCTACACAGCTTAAGACTGCAATATATATATATATATATATATATATATATATATATATATATATATATATATATATATATATATATATATATATATATATATATATATATATCTCAATTGCTAACCTATCTTTTTTAAAGTCGCGGAGAACTACTCCGTCCGGCCGGAACCAGGACGGTCTCGACGCTGACTTCGCCACGGAGGGTACTTCACTGGGTCTCTTGGACGCGGAGGTCTCACATTACTTGGCCAAGAAAATTGCTTCGCAGACCGGAGACCGCATGAATCTCATCATGACATTTTTCCTTTTTGTTTTGAAGAGTCGCGGAGAACTACTCCGTCCGGCCGGAGCCAGGATGGTCTCAACACTAACTCCGCCATGGAGATTGCTTCACCGGTCTCTTGGACGCGGAGGTCTCGCATGACTTGGCCAAGGAAATTGCTTCGCGGGCAAAGGCTGCGTGAATCTCATCATGACCTTTTCTCCTTTTGCTTTGAAGAGTTGCGGAGAACTACTCCGTCCGGCCAGAGCCTAGACGGTCTCGACGCTAACTCCGCCACGGAGATTGCTTCACAGGTCTCTTGGACGCGGAGGTCTCACATGACTTGGCCAAGGAAATTGCTTCGCGGACCGGAGGCCAGGTGAATCTCATCATGACCTTTTTTTCCTTTTGTTTTCAAGAGTCGTGGAGAACTACTCCATCCGGCCGGAGCTAGGACGGTCTCAACGCTGACTCCGCCGCGGAGATTGCTTCACCAGTCTCTTGGACGTGGAGGTCTCACATGTGATTTGAAATGTAATTGCATGATATTGTACCTACTATTGCCCGAGGCAGGGCAACCGCGGAGGTGCGAGCCGATCTTGAGCGCGTAGGTGGTGCTTGAACGCGCAAAGATGTAGCCTAGAGGGGGGGTGAATAGGTTTTCCTGAAATTCACAAACAAATCGCAGCGGTAAAATTCAGCAGGTTCGGAACCTCCGGGTGTGGAACACCGGAACTTCCGATATGCTCAGACTGTCCGGAACTTCCGGTGTTCTAACCACCGGAACTTCCGGGCAACAAAAAAAATTGAAGATCTAGCAGAGACTTAAACTAATTTGCACGAATTAAACTACAGGAAGAAAGAGGAAATACACAATCACAGCAACATGCATAGAATCATCACAGAGAAGACAAAGGCGATTTTTTCCCGAAGTTCGAATCTTGCAATCCTACTCTCCGTTGAGGTGCTCCAAAGAGCTGGGTCTCGATTAACCTCTTGCCTCACCCGTGCAAAGAACCTAGAAGAAGTCCGAGGCCTTCAACTCAACACTTCTAGGTCATTTTCTAGAATTTGAGTGACCACCAAGATCCAACTCACAAATCCTTCTAGAAAAGACCACAAGTGCAAGTTGCTCTACCTAGGAGAACCTCTGAAATCTCAGCATAAGAATCTTTACTCACTTACCTCGTATCCTTGCGGAGGTGAGGAAAACCTTCACAAACTTTCTCGGGACATCCACATGATCTTTGGAAGCTCTCAGGTGGCACCTAACCGTTTAGGAGAAGATCTCCAAAAGTAATAAGCCCAAGTGACAGCCCACAAGATATCCAAGTGCTCAAACACACCTAGTCTTCAAACCTTCTCCAAATCACTCCTACACTCTCATCTATTCTCTCAATCTCACAAGAATTGCTCTAGATTTGAGTGGAGGAAGCAAAGGGATCTTGGGAGAGGCTAGAACAACCTAGGGCATGAAAGAACTGAAGTGAAAATGGCCAAAAGGTGAGCTGGGTGCGATCTGGATATATATAACGGCTAGGTGACGACATCTAGCCGTTACTCACATTTTTGAACTGGAAGAGGTCCG
This sequence comes from Oryza glaberrima, assembly GCF_000147395.1. Lineage (NCBI taxonomy): Eukaryota > Viridiplantae > Streptophyta > Magnoliopsida > Poales > Poaceae > Oryza > Oryza glaberrima. The sequence goes on from NC_068333.1 coordinate 5,756,368, forward strand.
GAAGTTCCTGACATTAGGAACTTCCAGAAAACACTTAGGAAAATTTCACATGTCGCAAGGTTCGGAAGTTCCGGGTCCAGGGACCGGAACTTCCGGCCAGCCTTCTCTGTCCGGTCTGGACCCATTTGCAAAAATGGCTCCCAAAAATATTCTACCACAAGGAACCCACTAAGAGCACTTTTTATATCTCAGAACAACACTTGAAACCCCTCTTAATAGTACGGTTTTTCCTAAAACTCGATTTCAAAAATTAAACTATCCTATTGACCTTGGAGCTTCAAATCCGCTTTGAATGAATGTTGTAGGGGTCTCCAAGCATCTTTTGATGTCCTAAGTTCACCTTGGGACTAATTACCTGAATATCTCAATAAACACATTAGTCCCTTAACCTTATTTATCATTAATCACCAAAATCCACTAGGGAGATAAATGCAACTTTAGTGCTGATCCTTGGCCGTGTCGGCAGTCGCTGTGCCGAGCCCTGCGCAGAGTGGCTGGGACAGCGCCATCACCAGGCCGCGCATGGCGTGTGCCCGTGCTCGGGTCTGCCGGAAGGCTCGGGATGCGTGGCCTTCGGCCCAACCGCCGCGTCGGCGAGGCCGCAGGGGGGAGGTCTCACATGACGCGGCCCCGCGGCGGGGCCGTACAAGGCCGTGCTTGTCCGGCGGAGCTCGGCGGAACCGCACGGGGCCGTGGCAGCGCCGCCCTGGACCTTGCTGTGAGTGGAGCCCTCTTTATAATTTACTATATATATATATATATATATATATATATATATATATATATATATATATATATGTATATAGAGAGAGAGAGAATCACATGAACAGTGCCATGCATTCGCATGCGCGACCATTCGAGAAGGGCGCAGCTGCGCGCCAGGCTGTGGAGGCGGCGGGGCCGCACGCACACCGAGCGGAAGGAGCCGGCTGGCGCGATCGGCGGAAGCAAGCGGGGCGTGCGGGGGCGGCGAACCGCGGTTGCCGCAGAGGTGGTGATGAAGCCGCATACGGCAGGCGGAAGCGCTCGTGGCTGCACGTGGCCGGCGGATCCTCGCCTGTCCGCGGTGGTGGCGAGGTGCATGGGGCCTCGGAGGCGGAGCTGCGAAGCCGCATGCGGCTACATGCTGCGGCGTGGATCGCACGAGGGTGGGGAAACACTTTTAATCACCTAGGTGGACATTCACCTATTTATTGTTTGTCAACTAAATGGGTATGAAAAAAATTTAAAAAATTTGACAAGATAGATTCATATGCAATATACCACCCCACAAACATACAAGTTTAAATTCGACTTCTACAAGTTGTAACAAAAATAACAAATCAAAAGTTTGATTTGTTATTTTTTTTACAACTTATAAAAGTTGAATTTTAAGTTACATGTTTATGTAGTGATATATTATATATTAATCTATCTTGTAATTTTTTTTAAAAATTTTTCATGATCATTTAGTTAACATACACTAAATGAGTAGACATCCACTCGAGTAATTAGAATCTACATGCCACGAGGGTGGTCATGCCGCGGACCCATATGTACGCCCTCCTTTTCTCCTCCTTTTTTTTTTGGTTTGTTTTCTTTTCTAATCTATATGTGAACAGGACCATGCATGCAACCATGCATTTGCATGCATACCTGCCGCCTATTTCCCTTTGCTCAGGGCCTGCTGGCGCCGAGTGCGCACGAGTGAGCCCTTCGTGCAGCTGACGTGTGGCGCAGCAATGGCCGTCATGAGACCAGGCAACCGCACACGGCCCTCCTGCGGAGGCGGCCTTGGCCGATGTCACGCCCGGAATTTCTATCCAAAATTTCAAACGCTTACATGTGCACGAACCCTCGTCCAGGAATCAACCGAGGCACACAATAACAAATTGATAATAGAGTACAATTATTACTCTAATTAATAAGCGAATAAAATGTCATTACAGAGGTAAATAGTTCCTCTCAATCAATAAAGATCTAAGCAGCGGAAAATAAGATAAACGGCGCAGACGATTCCACTCCACAGGCAGCTTGACCAGGGCTACACCTAATCCTCCACACCATCAGCATCACTGTAGAACTCCTCCTCTGATGAATGATTGCAAGGTGAGTATATGACATACTCAGCAAGCCACGCAGCAAATATGCAAGTGCACAGGATAACAAAGGATGGCATAATAGGGTTTCATTTGCATAAACAGCATTTAATAAACATTTCAGAATTTAGTAAAACAGTTGAGTAATAATTAAACAATATTATTCCAACGCTATACAACATATCCTGTTGCATAGGCCCAACCATTCTGAACAACCAATCCCGGCTGCACAGTTCTATCTCCAGACCAGGAATATACCATTCCAAACCAGGAGCTAATCAAAGTATTACCAGTCATAGTATCTTTTATTATGATGAGAGGTATGAGACTAATCACGAAAGACATTGTTAAACCCGCCCATAACCGCGGGCACGGCTATTCGAATAGTTTTACTCTGACCAGAGGTGTACCACTGTACCCACAAGACACAGCCCCACGACATGTCACCATGCGCCTTGATACCACCACGGTACCTCAGAAAGGAGCTGTGACAGTACCCCTCGCACAACACAATCCACCACAGCGCACCGTTCCTGGATCATAATCACCCCCTTATAACAAGGCATGGACTCCCCAGCGACCCCCGTGGGCTTATCTCCGCCACTTCTCAGTCTGGTGCCCCGCAATGAACTATGCTATACAAAAGGTAAAGCCGTTGCCCACGCTGGCTTGTGGTTGGCACGGTTAATGTTTCACAACCGAAACTCGTGAACCGGTCCTTAATTGTCATGAGCACAACCATCAAAACCATGTGCTCACAACCCACCATTAACAGGTTTTAGTTGGCAAATTAATTAATTAACCAATCATGATTAACCATCATGAGTTATCATTAAGCCATCATTGAATAATAGTGAGTCATAAGTTATCCCAATAGTGTGCTAATGTTTCTAAGCATGGCTAAGCAATCACATCTAATATCTAGCTGAACCAATATATAAAGCTCAACTAGTCAATTTATAAGAACCCAAGGTATCAAGGAATAAAGTAATCAAGAACAAAAGGGCTATAACAAACAATAGGTTAATTCCACCCAATGACATTCGAAAATAAATGCAATAGTTGAATAGAAACAATAGCTTTAAACGGGATCAACATGCTCAAAGGGGTTGTTTGGGGTCTGTGTGACTTGCCTTGCTGGCCTTGGAACTCTTCAAATTCTTCTCCTGCGAAAACGGACTCTCCGGAAACGTCGGAATCTAAACAGAAAAGAGCAAAACACCAAAACAGCACATAAACAAGCATGAACAGTACATGTGGATATTTTTAACATGTAGATCTCAATTTTAGAAAAATTTAGAGACTTGAACCAACTAAATCCGAGCTAAGATGAATTAGTGATGAATTTTTAAAGATTAAATCGGATTAAAACACTTATATGGATTTTAATTGAATTATGACGCAATAATGAATTATTTTTGAAAAGGAAAAGAGGATTTATTGCGTCAGCGGCTAGGGTTAGCGGTGGACCAGGTGCACAGCGACGGTTCACGGGAACGGACGGCCGAGATCGATCCATCCAAAACGAACGGCCGAGATCGACCGGTCCACGGCCGGACCACGGCGGACGGCATCGATGACGTCGGCGATGACGTCATCTCCGGCGGCGACCGAACCGCGCGAGCTCGCCGGCGAACGACGGCGTGGCGGCGCGAACGGAGAGCACCTACGGGTAGCGGACGGCACGGCGAACTCACCGACGACCAAAGCGACGGCGGACGATGACCGGACGACGTCGGCGACGAGGAAGAAGCGGCGGCAACCTTCGGCTTGACGACGGCGACGGAGTTCCGGCGGTCGACAGCGACGGCGAAGGGGCGGACGAGGACGGCGATGCGACGGCGACCACGACGGCGGCCTTCCCGAGCGACGGCGACGACTGGAGCGACGGCGGCGCACGGCTGGAGCGGCGGCGACGACGGCGGCGCGAGGACTCACGGCGCTAGGGCTCTACGGACGACGAGAGGCGAAGGCGAGGGTGGCGACGGGTAGCGGAGACACCGGGGATCTTTTTATAGGGGCAAGAACACGGCGGCGAAGGCCCACGGCGGCCGGCGACGAGAAGGAAAGTCTATGGTTCGGAGGAGAGAGACCGATCCGATTCGAGATCGAATCCTCCGCTTTCCAAACGATTTTAGCCGAAGTTCCAAAAGGGAAAAGGTAGAGGAGATCGAGAAGATCATTTCCCCTCTATTGATTTCACCGGAAACGGAAAGGATCGGCCGGATTTGGAAAGAGACGGCGGCGGCGCGGCGCTAGGGTTTCGGGCGGCGGCGGCGCGAGGAAGACGACGAGTCTGACAGGCGGGCCCCACCTGTCAGCGGGCGGACGCGCGCGCGAGCGACGGCTGCGGCTGCGGACTGGGCCGACTTGGGCCGAGGAGGAGAGAGAGAAGGTTTTGGGCCGACTTTCGGCCCAAAGCCAAAAGAGACTTTTAAAAACCTTTTTCCATTTAAATTATTCATGAAATGCAATTCCATTTATTAAAAATACTTCCTTAGCTCAAATAAATCCCAGAAAAATCTAGGAATTATAGAATTAAGCAAAGTATTTAATAAAATTTTATCTAGCCCCATTTTATATTGGAATTTATTATTTAAAAAATAGATCTTCTCTTCTAGGCTTTTAAAATCAATTCTAATAATTCCAATTAAACAACAATCTATATATTTGAAATTTTTAGGGTGTAACAATCTTCTCGTTCCCAAGTTGATTCTTCTTCCGAGTGATTACTCCACTGAACTTTACAAAAACGGATAACTCGATTCCTGGTTCTTCTCTCATCTGTTTCCAAGATACGGATCGGTTTCTCAATATAGGTCAGATCCTCTTGGACTTCTATCTGTTCAAGATTAGCTTCTTCGGTTGGTACCCTTAAACACTTTTTCAATTGCGACACATGGAACACATTATGGACTCCTGTTAGAGATTGAGGTAACTCCAACTGATAAGCGACCTCTCCTCTTCTACTGACGATCTTGTAAGGTCCCACGAAACGCGGTGCCAATTTTCCTTTAGTGTGGAAGCGATGAACTCCTCGAAGAGGCGTGACACGAAGGTACACATAATCTCCTTCATCAAAACTTAGATCTCTACGACGACTGTCGGCATAACTCTTATGACGGGACTGGGCCACACGCAATCTTTCTTGAATGATTTTTACCTTTTCTTCTGCTTCCCTTAGAATATCAGTCCCAAAAACCTGACGTTCTCCCGTTTGATCCCACAAAAGTGGAGTGCGGCACTTCCGACCATACAGTGCTTCGTAAGGAGCCATCTGAAGACTAGCTTGATAACTGTTGTTGTACGAGAATTCCGCATAAGGTAAATTCTTATCCCAACTTCCACCGAAGTCTAAAGCACAAGCTCTCAACATGTCCTCCAAAATCTGATTTACCCTTTCGGTTTGTCCGTCTGTCTGCGGATGATAAGCAGTACTAAAGTTCAGCTTAGAACCCATCTCTTCTTGAAGTTTCTTCCAAAACTGTGAAGTAAACTGACTACCTCGATCAGACACTATTTTCTTAGGGACACCATGCAAGCACACAATCCTTGCCATATACAATTCCGCCAACCGACTTCCGGAATATGTTGTCTTTACTGGGATGAAATGAGCCACTTTGGTAAGTCTGTCGACTATCACCCAAATAGAGTCGTGGCCTGATGATGTTCTGGGTAGACCAGTGATGAAATCCATACCGATTTCCTCCCACTTCCATTCAGGAATCTTCAAAGGCTGCAGCAAACCTGCGGGCTTCTGATGTTCTGCCTTGACTCGCTGACAAACATCACATACTGCTACGTATTCTGCGATTTCACGCTTCATACTTGCCCACCAAAATCTTTCCTTGAGATCCTGGTACATCTTGGTACTACCAGGGTGAATGGAGTACAAAGTATCATGAGCTTCCTTCAGGATTGCATCTTTTAAACCTTTGTTGTCTGGGACGCAGATTCTCTCGCCCAACCATACAGTTCCTTGCTCATCTTCCAAGAAACCGATAGCTTTTCCTCTTCTCATATTCTTCTTAATTTCTTGAATATCGGGGTCATTAATTTGAGCTTCTCTAACTTGATCAATTAGAGTAGGCTTTGCTTCTAAGGCTGCAACAAAACCTCTACTAACAATCCCCAAATTTAATCTTTCAAATTCCTTGCATAACTCCAATGGCAACTGTCGTCCTTCCGTAGCATTGCAATAACCTTTCCTACTAAGAGCATCTGCTACAACATTAGCCTTTCCCGGGTGATAATGAATTCCCATGTCATAATCCTTAATTAATTCCAACCACCTCCGTTGTCTCATGTTCAGATCTGGCTGAGTGAAGATATACTTTAAACTCTTGTGATCGGTGTACACCTCTGTACGAGTACCGAAAAGATAATGACGCCAAATTTTCAATGCATGAACCACTGCAGCCAACTCAAGATCATGAGTAGGGTAGTTCTTCTCATGCGGGCGTAACTGACGAGATGCATAGGCAACCACCTTCCCATCTTGCATCAGAACACAACCTAAGCCAAGCTTAGATGCATCGCAATTCACTTGGAAACCCTTCTTTGGATCAGGTAAAATTAAAATAGGAGCTGATGTTAAGCGATTCTTCAGCTCTTGAAAACTCTGCTCACATTCTTCTGACCACTTGTACTTTACATCCTTCTGAAGCAGTCGTGTCATGGGCTTAGCAATCTTGGAGAAATTCTCTATGAACCTCCGGTAATAACCTGCAAGACCCAGGAAACTGCGAATCTCTGAAACTGTCTTGGTTGTTTCCAGTTGGTTACGGATTCCACATTACTAGGATCAACGGCAACTCCTCCGGCTGATATGACGTGACCAAGGAACTTTACTTCAGACAACCAAAATTCACATTTGCTAAACTTGGCATACAACTGATGTTCTCGCAGCTTCTCTAGTGCAAGACGAAGATGTTCTTCATGCTCTTCTTTTGTTTGGGAGTAGATAAGAATGTCATTAATAAAGACCACCACGAACTTGTCTAGGTATTCCATAAACACCTTATTCATTAAGTTCATGAAGAAAGCGGGGGCATTGGTAAGTCCAAAAGACATAACAGTACATTCGAACAATCCATACCTAGTGGTAAAAGCCATCTTAGGTATATCCTCTTCTTTAATCCTCAACTGGTGATACCCTGATCGAAGATCTATCTTGGAGAAAACGGTGGCACCTTTAAGCTGATCAAACAAGTCATCAATTCTGGGCAGCGGGTACTTATTCTTGATAGTCACATCATTTAATGCACGATAGTCCACACACATCCTCTGGGTATGATCTTTCTTTTCCACAAAAATAACTGGAGCTCCCCATGGAGATGAACTCGGTCTGATGTATCCCTTTTGAAGCAAATCGTCGACTTGCCTTTTGACTTCTGCCAACTCATTGGCTGCCATTCTGTAAGGTCTCTTATGGATCGGAGTTGTTCCGGGTATTAGATCTATTCTGAATTCAATATCTCTCTTAGGCGGCATACCAGGTAAATCGTCCGGGAACACGTCCGGGTATTCCTGTACTACGGGAATCTCTTCCAAAGCTATTTGGTTCAGACTTGACCTTAAAGACTCAGAGGACAGTGCATGAACTGTTACAACTCGACCATCATTGCTGGTGAGAGTTACTTTTCTGTTGGCACAGTCTATCACACCTTTATACCTGACTAACCAGTCCATCCCTAGGATGACATCAAGATCTTTGGATTCTAACAAGATAAGGTTGGCTAGAAATGGCACTTCTTGAATTTCTATTCTGACAGAGGGGCTACGTTGCAAAGAGAGTACTTGATTACTCGGGGTACTAACCATCAAAGGACGTCTAAGATCTTCTACTTCCATCCCATGATTTCCCGCAAAACTCATAGATAAAAAAGAATGTGTAGCACCAGAATCAAAAAGCACTATCGCAGGGACTGAGTTAACAAGGAACGTACCCAAAATTACATCTGGAGCACCTTGAGCTTCTGCAGCAGCAACATGATTGACACGAGCCTTTGGCGTAGGTGCGGTAAAGTTACTCTGGGTAGGGGCAACCTTCACGCGTCGGGGCTTCGGACACTTGTCAGAGTAATGTCCTGGTTCACCACAGTTGAAGCATACTCCGGGTTTGCTGCCTTGCTCCTTCTTGGCAGGCTGTTGTTGTGTTGGAGCTGCCACAGGACGTGGAGCTTGATTTCGGATGTTGTTGCCAGCATTGTTGTTGAAGAACTGACGCTGCGGACGAACAACAGACGAAGAACCTCCTTGTGGCATGGACTGGGGTCCTAAAGTAAGACGCGGCCTCTGACTATTCCCTTGTTGTGCCTTGAAGTGAGCAATCCGACGTTTCTTCTGCTCCATGCGGTTGTACTTGTCCTCCTGACGAATAGCCTTATCCACTAACTTCTGGAAATCATGGTAATCCCCAGTCATGAGTGGGTAAGAAAGCTCATCATTAAGTCCTTCCAAGAACCTCTCCTGGCGCTCTACATCAGTGCGCACATCTTCTGGAGCATAACGAGCCAGACGATTGAACTCGTGCAGATACTCGGTGACCGTGCGAGACCCTTGGGTGAGCGACCTAAATTCTTTCTTCTTGAGAGACACCACTCCCGGTGGTATATGCGTCTTCCGAAAAGCAGCGGTGAATTCAAGCCAAGTGATAGGTTCAGCAGTAGTCCTGTTAAGGCGGAAGTGATCCCACCACTCAGAGGCAGGGCCATGCAGTTGGTGTGATGCAAATGAGACCTTCTCCTGATCAGTGCACTGAAGCAAATCCAACTTCTTCTCTATGGCGTGCAACCAATCACCAGCTTCCACAGGATTAGTGGTGCTAGAGAAAGTGGGCGGCCTCACACGAAGAAATTCTGCTAACTTGTTCTGGGGAGGTGCGTGGTTATTTCCCTGATTCTGCTGGTTCTGGAGTTGCTGCATCATCATGTTCATAAGCTGTGCCTGTTGAGCCAGGACTTGAGCAAGTGTGGGATTCTCTCCATTGTTGTTGTTGTTGTTGTTGTTGTTGGGGCCATTCCCGTTGCTGCGAGTGAGCACCATCTGGCACAGGCAAGAGCACAGGAAGAGAAACCGGGGAAAAAACTACTTAGGACAGAGAATTAATTTACCACTAACTTAACTTTTATTGATCTTAACTGAGTTTCATTATTACAAAACTGAAGACTCTCTCACACCACTAAACTCACCAACTACCTAACACTCGAAAGCAAACAAACGCATGCACTTACATCCCACCACTGATGTAAACCACATGCAGGACCCACACACACAACCAAACTTAAAACAAGCAAACTAACACAACGATCTAGGACAACGGCTTGACAAGGAACTCTAGGTCTTCTGGGCATCGGAGTTGATTGAAGGCTCGTTCGGCTCGTCTTCATCATCTTGAGTGGCTCCCCACTCGACCTTTGAATGGGTGCGCTTCGATTCTTCTCCTTCATCATCACTTATATTGACGACCGGAGGATCTGCTAGGGCTGGGGTAACTTCTTTCTCCAGCACACGGACCTTTGGTGCCAATTGGTAGCGAGGGACGAATAGAGCTCTCTTCCTTGCGGTAAGACGAACCCTAGCCTTCTGCGGCGGTGCTTCCCCCTTCAATGCGGCTAGTTCTTTCTCCAAACGATCCACCTTTCTTCTAGCTTGCAAATCTTTCCACGATTCTGGTCTTCACGATCTTGAGCTGCTAGCACAACCTCCGCGCGGGTCTCATCCATAGCCCACAGCATTTCAACCAAATGCCTTGTGGTAGCATCATTCTCAATCCCCTCAGTCTCAAGGTAGCTGCCACGGTCACTTCCCTGGGGTTGGCGAGGATGGTAGCGATACTCAGTGTCGGCCAACTGATCACTGTAGCGATCACGGAGCTCTCCTATGGCGATCCTTGCCACCTCCTGACATGCATGAATATAATTTCCCCCTCCAGCTTCGAACATCACTGATGGGATATCTTCACTATTACTGTTTAAGGTGGCTTTGACTCGACACTTCTCTTCATCCCGATCATGAGGAATCTGGGCATACATAGGGGCAGTCCCAAATCCTATGGCAAAGGACATCGTACGCAACTCCTGGACAAATCCCTCAACACCAAACAAGTACTCAGGCTTGTAGTGCGGCATCTAAAGACAAGTGAAAGGAGGGAGTTAAGACGTTTGTCCAATTAATAGCACAAGTTTTTGGATTAATTTGAATAAATTTAGAAAATCAAAGTAAAAGATAAGTAAATAAGGTAAACCAAGCTTGCAAGATAAGTTGAAACAGTTGGAAACAGGATCACAAATTTTGCACTTTTGAACAACAGGTTTCAACATAAAAGAAAAGTTATAAAATCAACCTGCTAAATTTATTTCATTGTAACAAGATAAAATAATGTTGTAAAACTTTTGCTGGTAAATGAGCCATTAGTACGGTAATAGATGTACGGTACTAATAGCACAGGATTAATAATAAATAAATTTTTAAATGAGAACAATTAAAGGAATTATAAACTGCATGTGCCATTTGTTTGGTTTAATTAAAAGAGAAAGAGAGGAGAATAGTTCTATTTTTCCAATATTTTTAGAGGGCTTCTATGGGTAACCATTTGGCATAACCTAGGGTCAAGGAGGCTCTGATACCAACTTGTCACGCCCGGAATTTCTATCCAAAATTCCAAACGCTTACATGTGCCCGAACCCTCGTCCAGGAATCAGCCGAGGCACACAATAACAAATTGATAATAGAGTACAATTATTACTCTAATTAATAAGCGAATAAAATGTCATTACAGAGGTAGATAGTTCCTCTCAATCAATAAAGATCTAAGCAGCGGAAAATAAGATAAACGGCGCAGACGATTCCACTCCACAGGCAGCTTGACCAGGGCTACACCTAATCCTCCACACCATCAGCATCACTGTAGAACTCCTCCTCTGATGAATGATTGCAAGGTGAGTATATGACATACTCAGCAAGCCACGCAGCAAATATGCAAGTGCACAGGACAACAAAGGATGGCATAATAGGGTTTCATCAATGACGTCGGCGATGACGTCACCACCGGCGGCGACCGAACCGCGCGAGCTCGCCGGCGAACGACGGCGCGGCGGCGCGAACGGAAAGCCTCTACGGGTAGCGGTCGGCACGGCGAACTCACCGACGACCAAAGCGACGGCGGATGAACAACGGTCGGCGACAGCGGCGAAGAAGAAGCGGCGGCGACCTCCGGCTTGACGACGGCGACGATGTTCCGGCGGTCGACAGCGACGGCGAAGGGGCGGACGAGGACGGCGACGTGACGCGACCACGACGGCGGCCTTCCCGAGCGACGGCGACGACTGGAGCGACGGCGGCGCACGGCTGGAGCGGCGGCGACGACGGCGGCGCGAGGACTCACGGCGCTAGGGCTCTACGGACGACGAGAGGCGAAGGCGAGGGTGGCGACGGGTAGCGGAGACACCGGGGATCCTTTTATAGGGGCAAGAACACGGCGGCGAAGGCCCACGATGGCCGGCGACGAGAAGGAAAGTCTAGGGTTCGGAGGAGAGAGACCGATCCGATTCGAGATCGAATCCTCCGCTTTCCAAACGATTTTAGCCGAAGTTCCAAAAGGGAAAAGGTAGAGGAGATCGAGAAGATCATTTCCCCTCTATTGATTTCACCGGAAACGGAAAGGATCGGCCGGATTTGGAAAGAGACGGCGGCGGCGCGGCGCTAGGGTTTCGGGCGGCGGCGGCGCGAGGAAGACGACGAGTCTGACAGGCGGGCCCCACCTGTCAGCGGGCGGACGCGCGCGCGAGCGACGGCTGCGGCTGCGGACTGGGCCGACTTGGGCCGAGGAGGAGAAAGAGAAGGTTTTGGGCCGACTTTCGGCCCAAAGCCAAAAGAGACTTTTAAAAACCTTTTTCCATTTAAATTATTCATGAAATGCAATTCCATTTATTAAAAATACTTCCTTAGCTCAAATAAATCCCAGAAAAATCTAGGAATTATAGAATTAAGCAAAGTATTTAATAAAATTTTATCTAGCCCCATTTTATATTGGAATTTATTATTTAAAAAATAGATCTTCTCTTCTAGGCTTTTAAAATCAATTCTAATAATTCCAATTAAACAACAATCTATATATTTGAAATTTTTAGGGTGTGACAGCCGAGGCGGGTGCGGCATCGCCTACGGCGCGAAGGCCGGCGTGGCGGAGCCGACGGAGGCCGGCGCCGGTGAGCGGAGGCGGCGAAGCCACGCGCGACCGGCGGCGCACGCGGCCGGCGGAGGCGGCGAAGCCGGCCACGCGGGGCCGCTGACGCGACGATGCCGCATACGGCCGGCGGAAGCGCAAAGTGGCCGCGGATCGAGCCGCTCGTGGCCGGTGGAGGCGGCGGATGCGCACGCGGCATCGCTAGACGTTAGCCGGCGGAGGAGTCCGAGCCGTGCGTCAGGTGCGGAGCTGCGCGTGGCCGCGGAGGCGACGGACCGCACGCGGTCGCGACGTCGACTCGGCGGGGTCGCGGGCAGCCAGTGGAGGGTGTCGGAGGCTCGGAGCCGCACGCGACCGGCGGAGTCACGCGTGGCCTCGGAGGTGATGTAACCTCGCGACGCTCCACGCATTGCCGGAGGAGGCGGCGGAGCCGCGGCTCGGCACTGAGGCGGACTGCCGCGTCGGCCGGAGCTCCGCAGCGCTCGCGGAGTAGCGCGTGGAGGCTGCCGCTCGCTGCTTGCTACGGGTTTATGTTAGTGATATGCCCTAGAGACAATCATAAAGATGATTGTATCACATACTATGTTTACATATTTATCCGACATTGTTCCTTGAAATAGATAACTCATTATTGGTTAATCAATATGTGATTATTTCATGAGACTCTTTATGTTGTTTGTTACTATTTCTAAAGAATTCCTGATCAAATATCATATGTGGAACAAATATGTTTATATGATCAGTATATATATTAATTGATGATCATGTCTCATGGATCATGGTATAGAGATACCAAATTAATAATATGGACACATGTTGGTGAACATGTTGTTGGATAGACCCAACATGAGACACTGCAAGAGCCATATGTATTGTGTCATCAGTGATCTCATTTAGTGTTGGTGTTGAATCCTTAGACCTGACATTATCATGGTTCACAATATGTGTAGTACACTGGTGGAGAAGTGCTTTTTAGTCCCGGTTTGTAACCCCCCTGTAGTCCCGGTTTTAAAACCGGGACTACCAATCCGGGACTAAAGATCGCTATCTTTAGTCCCGGTTCAACCGCGTAATCTATCTATCTAATCTCCTTCTTTTTCATTCACGTCCGGTTGGTGTTATCAACCGGGACTAAAGAGAGGGATCTTTAGTCCCGGTTGGTGAGGGAAGCGGCGGTGAGATGGTCCTCTTTTCTTTTTTTTTCTTTTTTATTTTCTCCCGAATCGAGTGGGATATATATCCCAAATCAAACCCAAATCCCCAAATCAAAGTAACATCCCAAATCTTAAAGTTACTTATACATACAATTCAAATATATCACAAATCCTACAAAAATTACAAACATATCAAATACATCACAGATCCATACAAACGTGCAATGAATCACAAAATTATCCACACAAATGTGCAAATGGGTTACCGCTGCCGCCGGCCGCCGGCCGCCTGCCAGCCGCCACCGGGTGCGGCCCCACCGGCCGCCGCCGCCCGTCCGCCGCACGACAGGCGGCCTCGCTCCGCCGCCGCTGCCTGACCGCGCGGCGGCCTCGCTCCGCCGCTGCCACACGGCCACCGCCACCGTCTGCCGCACGGCCGCCGCGCGGCCGGCTCGCTTCGTCGCCGCCTGTCACGACCGGAAATAACCCAACGGGCGTTCCTTACGTCCGTGCATTATTCCTTGTCCCAGGAGGCAAGGTGCACCAAAAGTTGATACAATTCAGAGTTTAACAAGCGGAAGCGTAAATAATTAATTTATTACATGGGCGGCGAAGGCCCAGCACACACAAAGACAAACGGGAAACAGCGGAAGACTAGGGCGACGACCACAGGCGCTTGACGGCAGGCACGAGCTAGACACCAAAGCCTTCATCTTCCAGGAACTTCTCTTCTGGGTTTGGGAAAAATTGAGCAAGACTGAGTACAACCACCGTACTCAACAAGACACACCCACAAGTGCAGAATAAATGTGAGGGAGTACAAGGGGGTTATCATATAAGGGGTTAGGGTTTACAGTAAACAGCATTAAAAGACACTTAGTTGCTCAAAGCTATTTTGTAAATACGATCCTAGAGCTATACAAGATTATTAATCAAGGCCGTGAACCCACACGAACCTGCCTTAACCCAAGGCCTACGATGATTTAGACCGAACTGGCAACCCGACCCTGGGTCCCAGCTCGTCCCAAGCCAACCCAGGCCAACCATTCCACATTTTAGTTGTTAAGCAGGTTTTAAGGATTAAAACACTAACTTGGGTACATTGCTCGGCTTGCCCATAACCGAGGGCGTGGCTATTCGAATAGGTTATACTCTGATCAGAGGTGTACATCTTTACCCACAAGACACATCTTCCTCACGTGTAACCACGTGCCACATACGACCACGGTATACGGACGGAAGACGTGACATAGTTTCTAACCCATCCTAGCCATAGACAAGAGTACCGACCCAACCCCACCTACGGCCGGGACCTCCGGTACAGGTAGGCAGGACTGAGCCCCTAGCAGCAGGGCACCGGCCCTGTGCCATGACATCTCGACTACCGGGCCGCAGCTCGTGTAGCCTTCATTTGCCCTAGAGATGTCCATCGACCCCCGACTTCGTCCATCTCCATCCGTGTACTTCTGTTTATAACCAGACTGAGCCACAAACTAAGCCTTACCTACTAGACATGTGGAAGTACGGTAGTGCTTTGCAACAGAGGCCCGAAGACCGGTCCTTATATGGCCGAGGTGCTACCATCAAAACCATGCACCCCGAGCCCAGCCTAAAACCATTTTGAAGGTTTTGAATAGAGGGGGAGGTGTGAATCCAATTCCACAATAATCCAACCATTCCATAGTGTCCAGGTGATATGAATATTCCCAAAGTCTAAATTTGTAAAACCACCTAATGTTGCCTATTTAATCCAGCGAAGCATCTACTTAAATTCATACTAGTGGTACCATGAATAGAGTATCCACTAGTTGGGGTTTTGTTTATTCTAGGGCGAACAAGGTAATAATAATAACAATACCAATAATAATAAGGTCATAACAAAGGTAAATAGGCATGGCTGAATAAAACAGTGATAACGCGGGAATTTAAATAAAGCGATAATGCAATAATTTAAATCAAAATAAATTTATAAAATGGGATTCAATATGTTCAAGGATGATGTGACTTGCCTTGCTCGCTTTCCCAAACGTCGGCTTCAACCTCCACGAAGAGCGGATCTTCCGAAGCTGCAGCGTCTACATGACCAACGGAAAGAAAAAAAAGGCTTTTACTCTAATAAACTCCATATTACAAGCAGGAACAAAGCACAAAAATGGGTTCTTGACTTCTTAAGGAAAAATTAGAGACTTGAACGGTCCAATTCTGAGTTCAAATGGCCAAGTTATGGCCATTTGCAGTTTATATGCTCTTTAAATGAATATTTGCGAATTTCTTCATTTAAATTTTAATTTAAAAAGGGTTTATTGCGTCAGCCGAGGGGGAGGGGCGCGCGGACCGGGTCCACGGGAGTGGGGCCCACGCTGCAGCGTCACGGTCCACGGTGAACCGGGTGCTCCCGGGCTCACACCGGCCGGCGCCGTGGGCCCCACACGTCAGCCGCACCCGAGGGCGCGGGCGGCTGACGGCCGGGCCCCACGTGGCAGCCACTCGGCACGCCCGAGGGCAGCCATGCCGGCACGGTCGGCGGGAGGCGGCGCGCCCACGCCTCGATGGTCGCCGCCGGCGACCACCGGCGCGGCGGAGCGGTGGCCGAGAGAGGGAAGGGAAGGGGGAAAGGAGGCGACGGTCCACGGCTCACCCCGGGGCGACGGCGGCGACGGGGGAGGCGGCTGGAGCGGAGGGAGGCGGTGGCGCGGCTCGGGTCGACGGGGACGACGGCAGTCCGGCGGTCGGCGATCGAAACGGAGAGGTGGACGTGGTTGGCGAGGATGCGGCGAAGCCGAAGGAGGCGGCGCCGAGGTGGGAGGCGGTCCGGGGCGACGACGGCAGCGGACCGGAGCTCGGTGGCGACGGCGGAGAGAGAGAGCGACGTCGCGAGCTCGAATCCGGCGAGGAGGAAGGGAGGCGAGGGGCGAAAACGGACGAAGGAAGGTGCGGGGAGGGTTTAAATAAGGTTGGAAGGGGGAGAGAGCGGCCGGAGGGGAAGGAAACCGGCGCGGGAGGTCCGGCCGCCATCAATGGCGCCGGCGAGATTTGCGGGGGCAAATCCGCCCGTTTGAACGCGAGAGAGAGAGGGAAAAAAGGGGGGAAAGGCAGAGGGGATCACGGGGAGTATTTCCCCCCACTTTATTGCACGCGGGGACGGCGGGAGGCGGCGGGATTCGCGGCGGCGGCGGCGCTAGGTGCGGGCGGAGCGGCGGGAGCGGCGGGAGGACGGGGATGACGGGTGGGCCCCACCCGTCAGCGAGGGTGGCGGGCGGGCTCGCCCGTCAGCGGCGCGCGCGCGGGGAGGGGCCGAATGGGCAGCGGGGGAGAGGAGAGAGAGAGGGGGGGAGATGGGCCGAGCCGCCCCATGAGGGGGAGGGGGGGAAAATTTTAAGGTTTTTCTTTTTATAAAATCATTTTAACTTTGTTTATTTCTTCTTATTTATTATTTGTGCTCTGAAAATTCCACTAAAATTTATTTACAAATTTTAGGCTTTTAAGAAATATACAAAAATCCTCTAAGCCTTGTTTGACTTTTACTTTGCACATTTTAATTTTTGGAGGCTTTCACACGGATTTTAATTATTCTAGGCATAATTTAAAGGATATATTTTAGGGTCGTTTTGGGACGTGACAAACCTACCCCCCTTAAACGGAATCTCGACCCCGAGATTCGGAAGAATTTGCGAAGAGATCAGGATGGGCTGCCTTCAGCTCGTCTTCACGTTCCCAAGTAGCTTCTTCCTCAGCGTGGTTGCTCCATTGGACCTTGCAAAAACGGATTACCCGGTTCCTGGTCCTGCGCTCCATGGTGTCCAGGATTTTCACTGGCCTCTCCACGTAGGTCATGTCTTCGCGAACTTCAATTTGCTCTGAATCGGCCTGCTCGGATGGCACTCGAAGACATTTCTTGAGTTGCGACACATGGAACACATCATGCACGTTGCCCAAGGATGCGGGCAGCTCCAACTGGTAAGCGACTTCTCCGCGTCGAGCAACGATATGGAAAGGACCCACGAACCGAGGTGCGAGCTTCCCTTTCATCTGAAACCTGTGTACGCCCCGCAATGGCGTGACCCGAAGGTACACAAAATCGTCCACTACGAATTCTAGGTTACGGCGTCGGTTGTCTGCATAACTTTTCTGCCGGGACTGTGCCACCTTTAGATTATCCCGAATGGTTCTGACTTTAGCTTCAGCTTCTCTCAGGATATCAGTCCCGAACACTTGGCTTTCCCCGACTTGGTCCCACAATAGTGGTGTTCGGCATTTGCGGCCATACAACGCTTCATAAGGTGCCATTTATATGCTGGCTTGGTAGCTGTTATTGTAGGAGAACTCGGCATAGGGGAGACTCTTATCCCAGGTCTTCCCAAAATCTAGAACACAGGCATGGAGCATATCTTCTAGGATCTGATTTAGACGCTCGGTCTGTTCATCGGTTTGCAGGTGATACGCGGTGCTGAAACTTAATCGGGTACCCACCTCTTCTTGGAGCTTCTTCCAGAAATGAGAGGTGAACTGGCTTCCCCTATCAGATACAATTTTCTTAGGAACGCCATGGAGACTCACGATCCTAGCGAAGTAGAGTTCGGCTAGTTTGTTCCCTCCATAGGTGGTCTTCACAGGAATAAACCGAGCTACCTTGGTTAGTCGATCCACGACTACCCATATAGAATCATACCCGCCTTGGGTTTTTGGAAGTCCGGTGATGAAATCCATCCTAATTTCATTCCATTTCCATTCTAGTACTTGTAGAGGTTGGAGAAGTCTGGCCGGTCGTTGGTGCTCTGCCTTGACACGCTGGCACACATCACAAAGGGCCACGAACTCTGCAATTTCCCGCTTCATACTAACCCACCAGTATTTCTCTTTCAAGTCTAAGTACATCTTCGTACTGCCAGGGTGGATGGAATAAGGACTTTCGTGAGCTTCCTGAAGTATCAGCTGTTTAAGTTCCTTGTCGTCCGAAACGCATACACGATTTCCATTCCATAGGGTTCCATGTTCATCTTCTGTGAAACCAGCGGCTTTACCCTGTTTCATATTCTTGAGGATCCCATGCATATCTGGATCATTCTTCTGAGCATCGCAGATTTGATCGAGCAAGGTAGGCTTGGCTTCCAGAGTAGCCAAGAATCCATGGCTAACGATGCTTAGGTTCAGGGCTTCCATCTGTTGATTAAGTTCCGGTGGAATGCCACCGACGCCAAGAGTGTTGCAACGGCTTTTTCGACTCAGCGCGTCTGCGACCACGTTGGCCTTACCAGGGTGATAGTGGATTCCTACATCATAATCCTTGATGAGCTCTAACCATCTTCTCTGCCGAAGATTCAGATCCGACTGAGTGAAGATGTATTTCAAACTCTTATGATCAGTATATATTTCACAGCGATTCCCAATAAGATAGTGTCGCCAGATCTTTAGAGCATGAACCATAGCGGCTAACTCCAAATCATGGGTAGGGTAGTTGCCTTCATGGGGCCGTAGCTGGTGTGAGGCATAGGCTACCACATGACCTTCCTACATGAGCACACACCCCAATCCTTGGCGCGAAGTGTCACACTACACCAGGAAGTCCTTGCGAGTGTCCGGTAAGATTAACACTGGCGAGGAAACCAGCTTTTCTTTGAGAGTTTGGAATGCCTTCTCGCATTGCGGGCTCCACACAAATTTTTCCTCCTTCTTCAGCAACTGTTTCATGGGTCGAGCGATTTTGGAGAAGTTCTTGATGAATCTTCGGTAGTATCCTGCCAAACCCAAAAAACTACGGACTTGAGTGACTGTCTTGGGTTGCTTCCAGTCAGTGACGGCGGTCACTGTTTCGGGGTCCACAGCAACTCCTTTAGCGGATGTCACGTGCCCTAAGAATTTGACTTCGGACAACCAGAACTCACACTTGCTAAGCTTGGCATACAATTGATGTTCCCGCAACTTTCCCAACACCAGACGGAGATGCTGCTGATGGTCTTCCTCTGATTGTGAGTACCCCAAGATGTCATCAATAAAGACCACAACAAACTTATCCAAGTATTCCATGAACACTTTGTTCATTAAGTTCATGAAGAAGGCAGGAGCATTGGTCAGACCGAACGACATCACCGTGAATTCATACAGTCCATAACGCGTGGTGAATGCGGTCTTCGGGAAAATCTTCTTCACGGATACGCAATTGGTGATATCCGGAGTGAAGATCAATCTTGGAGAATACAGTGGCACCTTTAAGCTGATCGAACAGATCATCGATCCGGGGAAGAGGGTACTTGTTTTTGATAGTAACTTCATTGAGAGCTCTGTAGTCAACGCACATCCTCTTTGTCTTGTCTTTCTTCTCCACAAAAATCACGGGAGCACCCCAGGGAGAAGTGCTCGGCCGCATATACCCCTTTTCTTTCAACTCTTCCAACTGTTTCTTGACTTCGGCCAGTTCATTTGCTGCCATACGGTAGGGTCGCTTGTACAGAGGAGTGGTTCCTGGAGCAAGATCTATCCGGAACTCAATCTCTCGCTTGGGCGGCATACCGGGTAGTTCTTTCGGAAACACATCTCCGAACTCTCTGACGATGGGGGTTTCCGACAGTCCTATCTGATGAAGTTCTGAACTGCCGACAGAGGTTGAGGGTGCAAAGAAAACAACCGGTTGTTCCGGCCCTCGGTACAGAGTGACAGTGCGTCTTGCGCAATCCACTACTCCTTGGAATTGAGCCAACCAATTCATCCCGAGGATCACATCCAAGTTCTTGGTGTCTAGAAGAATCAGATCCGAGGGAAAAGGAATTCCCTGGATTTCTATAGGAACGGCAGGGCTATAATACTTTGCTGTCATAACCCCTCCAGGGGTGGTGATGAGCAGAGGGTTCCTAAGCCTTTCTACCCCCAACTGATTTCTCCCCTCGAATGGCACAGATATAAACGAGTGGGAAGCTCCAGAGTCGAACAAAATGGTAGCAGGAATAGAATGAATGAGGAACGTACTCACGATGACGTCTGGAGTCGTCAGCACATCCTCGGCACTCACGTGGTTCACACGACCCCGAATGACATCCCTATCACCGTTGTTGGGGCGGGGAGGCGCTTGGCCTTGCTGGCGCCTCGGCTTTGGGCATTTATCCGCAAAGTGCCCGGGCTTGAAGCAATTGAAGCACATACATTGTTGTCCTTGAGCATCCCTGCGGCCTTGTCCAGGCTGCACGGCTGGTGCAGGAGGACGGGGCGCACGGGTCCCTTGCTGACTCTGCTGTTGCTGTGGGACGCGCACCACGAATTGAGGTCGGGGCGCGGAGCGAGGTTGCTGCTGCTGCTGCTGCTGCGAGGAGGATCCCCCTGGGTAGGGATTGGTGTAGCGGACCCTTTGGTTAGCCCCCTGTTGATTGCGGAAATTCGCCAAGCGACGCTTGTGCGACTCCAGTTCCTTGTGCTTGGCTTCCAAGCGGATGCTCTTGTCCACCAAACGCTGGAAATCCGGATAATCCCCGGAGACCAAACGCACGGACAGCTCAGGGTCCATTCCTGCCAAGAACTTCTCCTGCTTCTCCTCATCTTCACGAACATCTTCTGGGGTGTACCGGGCCAGGTTGTTAAACTCAAGCAAATACTCCATCACAGAGCGGTTGCCTTGCTTCAACTCTCGGAATTCCCTTTTCTTAAGGGCCATGACTCCGGCGGGCACATGGGTCCTCCGGAAAGCGGCGGTGAAGCGGGCCTAGGTAATAGGCTGCCCCTCTGGCTGTGTAGCCTGGAAGTGGTCCCACCATAGAGATGCGGGCCCCTGCAGTTGATGGGCGGCGAAGATGACTTTCTCCTCATCGTTGCACTGCACGGTATCCAACTTTTTCCCCACGGCATGCAACCAATCCAAGGCATCCACGGGGTTATTGGAGCTAGAGAAGGTAGGCGGACGGATGCGGAGGAACTCGGCAAGTTTAGAATGTTGCGCGGGTGGTGGTGGAGGTGGAGCATTATGCTGTGGCGGATTTTGGATGTGATGGAGGAAAGCAGCCATCATGTTGGCCTTCTGGGCGAGGATTTGGGTGAGGATGGAGTTGGTGTCTGGTGGTGGTGGTGGAGGCGGGGGAGGAGGTGGAGGTGGGCTGCCATGGTTGTTGTGGTTGCTGCCTTCGGGGTGACTGCCTTCACTGGTAGCAGCACTTCTCCTGGTTGTCACCATCTGAAAATCCCACACAGAACCGGCAAACAGAGAGAGCTGACTATTAAAACTAACCACCCACGACTACCATAATTCTTGAATTTATTACTGCTATTAAATTGGTTCATTAAGGTTCAAGTTTCTTAAGCAAATAAAATAAAGACAGGCTCCGACATAGTTATACCACACACCGGTATAACCATGCCCCACACGACTCTTGCAGGAAAACAAACGAAAAGAACACACGTGCAAGTCTACTAACTGCTCGTCTACTTCTGCGACGGGCCAGGGCGGAAGGTGAGCAGCAGCGCATCCTCCGTGCTGCCAACGCCAGAGGCTCCCTCCTCCTGAGGAACCGAGGGCGCGGGCTTGGCGCGAGGGGTCTCGACAAAGCAGGTCCATGCCAAGGACTGACGAACAAGCTCGGGCCTGGAGGTACTCTTGCGGTCGGTGATCTTCAGGCTGCGGCAGATGCGGCGGCGCTTGGGGCAACAGACCTCTCCCTGGGCGATCTTGAGCTGACACAGCTACGCCTCCACTGCGTCTAGGTCCTTCTTCAGCTGCAGATTCTCCTGACGCAGCTCCAGGATCTTCATGTTGTTCTCGACCAACCCGCGGCGCACCATCTGATGGAAGTCGATACAGGCCGCGTCGTACGCCTCCACCATGCGCGCCAGGTGCATCATGGTAGCGTCATCCTCCGAGCTAGCATCCCTGAAGGTGGCGCAGTCGCGGGCTCCTCCGCGACGAGGGTGGTAGTGGTAGGGCGAGTGCTGCAACTCGTCCGGGTAGTGCTGGTGAAGAGTGCCGATGGCGAGGAGTGCGGCGTTCTGGCAAGCGGCGGAGAAAGAATCTCCACCAGCGGTGACTGCCAACGAAGTCCTCTCGGGTGAGCCAGTGAGGATCACTGCAGTGACCTCCCAAGCAGCGTGGGGCTCTGCATCGTCACCCTCCTGCTTCGAGAGCTACTTGCCCTGGTAGTCCACTCCATGCGGATATCCCAGGACAACGCACATGCCCCGCAGCTCCAAAACGAAGCCAGTCAGGTCCAGGCCACGACGGTTGATGCTGCCGGCCATCTACAAACAAAAACAAAAGAGAAAAGCAACATTTTAAAGATTAGATATTGACGATAAATGAAGCATCTGGATAGAGAGAGACTAGAGGATTTTCACAAATAAGAAAGGATTTTTATTTCGAAAATATTGCTAAGGCTTGGGATCTAAGGCTCGTCCTAGGGTTAAGGGGGCTCTGATACCAACTTGTCACGACCGGAAATAACCCAACGGGCGTTCCTTACGTGCGTGCATTATTCCTTGTCCTAGGAGGCAAGGTACACCAAAAGTTGATACAATTCCGAGTTTAACAAGCGGAAGCATAAATAATTAATTTATTATATGGGCGGCGAAGGCCCAGCACACACAAAGACAAACGGGAAACAGTGGAAGACTAGGGCGACGACCACAGGCGCTTGACGACAGGCACGAGCTAGACACCAAAGCCTTCATCTTCCAGGAACTCCTCTTCTGGGTTTGGGAAAAATTGAGAAAGACTGAGTACAACCACCGTACTCAACAAGACACACCCACAAGTGCAAAATAAATGTAAGGGAGTACAAGGGGGTTATCATATAAGGGGTTAGGGTTTACAGTAAACAGCATTAAAAGACACTTAATTGCTCAGAGCTATTTTGTAAATACGATCCTAGAGCTATACAAGAATATTAATCAAGGCCCTGAACCCACACGAACCTGCCTTAACCCAAGGCCTACGATGATTCAGACCGAACTGGCAACCCGACCCTAGGTCCCAGCTCGTCCCAAGCCAACCCAGGCCAACCATTCCACATTTTAGTTGTTAAGCAGGTTTTAAGGATTAAAACACTAACTTGGGTACATTGCTCGGCTTGCCCATAACCGAGGGCGCGGCTATTCGAATAGGTTATACTCTGATCAGAGGTGTACATCTTTACCCACAAGACACATCTTCCTCACGTGTAACCACGTGCCACATACCACCACGGTATACGGACGGAGGACGTGACATAGTTTCCAACCCATCCTAGCTATAGACAAGAGTACCGGCCCAACCCCACATACGGCCGGGACCTCCGGGACAGGTAGGCAGGACTGAGCCCCTAGCAGCAGGACACCGGCCCTGTGCCATGACATCTCGACTACCGGGCCGCAGCTCGTGTAGCCTTCATTTGCCCTAGAGATGTCCATCGACCCCCGACTTCGTCCATCTCCATCCGTGTACTTTTGTTTATAACTAGACTGAGCCAAAAACTAAGCCTTACCCACTAGACATGTGGAAGTACGGTAGTGCTTTGCAACAGAGGCCCGAAGACCGGTCCTTATATGGCCGAGGTGCTACCATCAAAACCATGCACCCCGAGCCCAGCCTAAAACTATTTTGAGGGTTTTGAATAGAGGGGGAGGTGTGAATCCAATTCCACAACAATCCAACCATTCCATAGTGTCCAGGTGATATGAATATTCCCAAAGTCTAAAGTTGTAAAACCACGTAATGTTGCCTATTTAATCCAGCGAAGCATCTACCTAAATTCATACTAGTGGTACCATGAATAGAGTATCCACTAGTTGGGGTTTTGTTTATTGTCGCGTCCCAAATCGACCCTAAAATACATCCTCTAAATTATGCCTAGAATAATTAAAATGCTTGTGAAAGCCTTCAAAAAATTAAAATGTGCAAAGTTAAAAGTCAAATAGGGCTTGGAGGATTTTTGTATATTTCCTAAAAGCCTAAAATGTGTAAATAAATTTTAGTGGAATTTTCAGAGCAAATAATAATTATTAAGAAATAAACAAAGTTCAAAAAGGTTTTATAAAAAGAAAACCCTAAAAATCACCCTCTCCCCTCTAATGGGCCGAATTCGGCCCATCTCCCTCCCCCTCTCTCCTCTCCCCCGCGGCCCACTCGGCCCTCCCCGCGCGCGCTGCTGACGGGCGGGCCTGCCCGCCACCCTCGCTGACGGGTGGGGCCCACCCGTCATCCCCTTCCTCCCGCCGCCCCCGCCGCCTCGCCCGCGCCTAGCGCCGCCGCCGCTGCGAATCCCGCCGCCTCCCGCCGTCCCCGCGCGCAATAAAATGGGGGGAATTATTCCCTGGCATCCTCTCCCCCTTTCCCCCCATTTTTCCCTCCCTCTCTCCCTCGGATTCGTTTGGAAACCTCTCCCCTAACCTCGCCGGCGCCATTAATGGCGGCCGGGTCTCCCGCGCCCGTTTCCCCCTCCTCCGGCTGCCCTCTCTCACTCCCAACCCTATATAAACCCTCCCCGAGCTCCCCACCACCGTTTCCGCCACTCACCGCCCTCTCTCCTCGCCGGAATCGAGCTCGCGCCGTCGCTCTCTCTCTCCGCCGTCGCCGCTGAGCTCCGGTCCGCCGCCGTCGTCGCCCCGGACCACCTCCCACCTCGGCGCCGCCTCCTTCGGCTTCGCCGCATCCTCGCCGACCTCGTCCACCCCGCCGTTTCGCTCGCCGACCGCCGGAGCGCCGTCGACCCCGTCCACCCGAGCCGCGCCGCCGCCTTCCTCCGCTCCGGTTGCCGTTTCCGTCGTCGCCGTCGACCCGGGGTGAGCCATGGACCGCCGCTTCGTTTCCCCCTTTCCCTCCCCTCTCTCGGCCGCCGCTCCGCCTTGCCTATGGCCGCCGCCGGCGACCATAGGGGCGCGGGCGCGCCGCCTCCCGCCGGGCGCGCCGACGTGGCCGCCTCCGGGCGCGCCTAGTGGCGGCCGCGTGGGGCCCGGCCGTCAGCCGCCCGCGCCCTCGGGTGCGGCTGACGCGTGGGGCCCACGGCGCCGGCCGGTGTGAGCCGGGTGCACCCGGTCCACCGTGGACCGTGAGGCTGCCGCGTGGGTCCCACTCCCGTGGACCCGGTCCACGCGCCCTCTCTCCCGGCTGACGCAATAAATATATTTTTAAATTAAAATTTAAATGAAGAAATTCGTAAATATTCATTTAAAGAGCATATAAACTTCAAATGGCCATAACTTGGCCATTTGAACTCGGAATTGGACCGTTCAAGTCTCTAATTTTTCCTTAAGAAGTCAAGAACCCATTTTTGTGCTTTGTTCCTGCTTGTTATATGGAGTTTATTAGAGTAAAAGCCCTTTTATTTTCCGTTGGTCGTGTAGACGCTGCAGCTTCGGAAGATCCGCTCTTCGTGGAGGTTGAAGCCGACGTTTGGGAAAGCGAGCAAGGCAAGTCACATCATCCTTGAACATATTGAATCCCAGTTTGTAAAGTTATTTTGATTTAAATTATTGCATTACCGCTTTATTTAAATTCCCGCGTTATCACTGTTTTATTTAGCCATGCCTATTTACCTTTGTTATGAACTTATTATTGTTATTCTTATTATTACCTTGTTCACCCTAGGATAAACAAAACCCCAACTAGTGGACATTTTATTCATGGTTCCACTAGTTTGAATTTAGGTAGATGCTCCGCCGTTTAATAGGACAACATAGGGTGGTTTTATAACTCTAGACTTTGGGAATATTCATATCACTTGGACACCATGGAATGGTTGGATTATTGTGGAATTGGATTCACACCTCTCCCTCTATTCAAAACCCTCAAAATGGTTTTAGGCTGGGCTCGGGGTGCATGGTTTTGATGGTAGCACCTCGGCCATATAAGGACCGGTCTTTGGGCCTCTGTTGCAAAGCACTACCATACTTCCACATGTCTAATGGGTAAGGCTTAGTTTGTGGCTCAGTCTGGTTATAAACAAAAGTGCACGGATGGAGATGGACGAAGTCGGGGGTCGATGGACATCTCTAGGGCAAATGAAGGCTACACGAGCTGCGGCCCGGTAGTCGAAATGTCATGGCACAGGGCCGGTGTCCTGCTGCTAGGGGCTCAGTCCTGCCTACCTGTCCCGGGGGTTCCGGCCGTAGGTGGGTTGGGTCGGTACTCTTGTCTATTGCTAGGATGGGTTGGAAACTATGTCATGTCTTCCGTCCATATGCCGTGGTGGTATGTGGTACGTGTTTGCACGTGAGGAAGACGTGTCTTGTGGGTAAAGATGTACACCTCTGATCAGAGTAAAACCTATTCGAATAGCCGCGCCCTCGGTTATGGGCAAGCCGAGCAATGTACCCAAGTTAGTGTTTTTAATTCTTAAAACCGGCTTAATAACTAAAATGTGGAATGGTTGGCCTGGGTTGGCTTGGGACGAGCTGGGACCCAGGGTCGGGTTGCCAGTTCGGTCTGAATCATCGTAGGCCTTGGGTTAAGGCAGGTTCGTGTGGGTTCACGGCCTTGTTTAATAATATTAAATAGTTCGAGGATCGTGTTTTAAATTTAGCTTTGAGCAGCTAAGGGTCTTTTAAATGCTGTTTATTGCAAAACCTAACCCCTATACTATAAGTCCATTGTACTCCTTTGCATTTATGCTGCACTTGTGGGTGTGTCTTGTTGAGTACGGTGGTTGTACTCAGTCTTGCTCAATTTTTCCCAAGCCCAGAAGAGGAGCCCCTGGATGATGAAGGCTTTGGTGTCTAGCTCGTGCCTGCCGTCAAGCGCCTGTGGTCGTCGTCTTAGTCTTTCGCTGTTTTTCGTTGTCTTTGAGTGTGCTGGGCCGTCGCTGCCCATGTAATAATTAACTATTTACGCTTCCGCTTATTAAACTCTGAATTGTATCAACTTCTGGTGTACCTTGCCTCCTGGGATAAGGAATAATACACGCACGTAAGGAACGCCCGTTGGGCTATTTCCGGTCGTGACAAGTTGGTATCAGAGCCTCCTTGACCCTAGGACGAGCCTTAGATCCCAAGCCTTAGCAATATTTTCGGAATAAAAATCCTCTCTTATTTGTGAAAATCCTTTAGTCTCTCTCTGTCTTGCTGCTTCATTTATCATCTAAAGCTGATCTCTAAAATATTTTCTCTCTTTTGTCCTTGCTTGTAGATGGCCGGCAGCATGAACCGTCGTGGCCTGGACCTGACCGGCTTTGTTCTGGAGCTGCGGGGCATGTGCGTGTCCTGGGATATCCGCATGGAGTGGACTACCAGGGCAAGCAGCTCCCGGAGCAGGAGGGTGACGATGCCGAGCCCCACGCTGCTTGGGAGGTCACTGCAGTGATCCTCACTGGCTCTCCCGAGAGGACTTCGTTGGCAGTCACCGCGGGAGGAGATTCCTTCCCCGCCGCTTGCCAGAACGCCGCACTCCTCGCCATCGGCACTCTTCACCAGCGCTACCCGGACGAGTTGCAGCACTCGCCCTACCGCTACCACCCTCGTCGCGGAGGAGCCCGCGACTACGCCACCTTTCGGGATGCTAGCTCGGAGGATGACGCTACCATCATGCACCTGGCGCGCATGGTGGAGGCGTACGATGCGGCCCGTATCGACTTCCATCATATGGTGCGCCGTGGGATGGTCGAGAACAACATGAAGATCCTGGAGCTGCGTCAGGAGAATCTGCAGCTGAAGAAGGACCTAGACGCGCTGGAGGCGCAGCTATGTCAGCTCAAGGTCGCCCAGGGAGAGGTCTGCCGTCCCAAGCGCCGCCGCGTCTGCCGCAGCCAGAAGATCACCGCCCGCAAGAGCACCTCTAGGCCTGAGCTTGTTCGTCAGTCCCTGGCGTGGACCTGCTTCGTGGAGGCCCCCCGTGCCGAGCCCGTGTCACACCCTAAAAATTTCAAATATATAAATTGTTGTTTAATTGGAATTAATAGAATTGATTTTAAAAGCCTAGAAGAGAAGATCTAATTTTAAATAATAAATTCCAATATAAAATGGGGCTAGATAAAATTTTATTAAATACTTTGCTTAATTCTATAATTCCTAGATTTTTCTGGGATTTATTTGAGCTAAGGAAGTATTTTTAATAAATGGAATTGCATTTCATGAATAATTTAAATGGAAAAGGTTTTTAAAAGTCTCTTTTGGCTTTGGGCCGAAAGTCGGCCCAAAACCTTCTCTCTCTCTCCCCGGCCCAAGTCGGCCCAGTCCGCAGCCGCAGCCGTCGCTCGCGCGCGCGTCCGCCCGCTGACAGGTGGGGTCCGCCTGTCAGACTCGTCGTCTTCCTCGCGCCGCCGCCGCCCGAAACCCTAGCGCCGCGCCGCCGCCGTCTCTTTCCAAATCCGGCCGATCCTTTCCGTTTCCGGTGAAATCAATAGAGGGGAAATGATCTTCTCGATCTCCTCTACCTTTTCCCTTTTGGAACTTCGGCTAAAATCGTTTGGAAAGCGGAGGATTCGATCTCGAATCGGATCGGTCTCTCTCCTCCGAACCCTAGACTTTCCTTCTCGTCGCCGGCCGTCGTGGGCCTTCGCCGCCGTGTTCTTGCCCCTATAAAAGGATCCCCGGTGTCTCCGCTACCCGTCGCCACCCTCGCCTTCGCCTCTCGTCGTCCGTAGAGCCCTAGCGCCGTGAGTCCTCGCGCCGCCGTCGTCGCCGCCGCTCCAGCCGTGCGCCGCCGTCGCTCCAGTCGTCGCCGTCGCTCGGGAAGGCCGCCGTCGTGGTCGCCGTCACGTCGCCGTCCTCGTCCGCCCCTTCGCCGTCGCTGTCGACCGCCGGAACATCGTCGCCGTCGTCAAGCCGGAGGTCGCCGCCGCTTCTTCTTCGCCGCTGTCGCCGACCGTTGTTCATCCGCCGTCGCTTTGGTCGTCGGTGAGTTCGCCGTGCCGACCGCTACCCGTAGAGGCTTTCCGTTCGCGCCGCCGCGCCGTCGTTCGCCGGCGAGCTCGCGCGGTTCGGTCGCCGCCGGTGGTGACGTCATCGCCGACGTCATTGATGCCGTCCGCTGTGGTCCGGCCGTGGACCAGTCGATCTCGGCCGTTCGTTTTGGATGGATCGATCTCGGCCGTCCGTTCCTGTGAACCGTCGCCGTGCACCCGGTCCACCGCTAACCCTAGCCGCTGACGCAATAAATCCTCTTTTCCTTTTCAAAAATAATTCATTATTGCGTCATAATTCAATTAAAATCCATATAAGTGTTTTAATCCGATTTAATCTTTAAAAATTCATAACTAATTCATCTTAGCTCGGATTTAGTTGGTTCAAGTCTCTAAATTTTTCTAAAATTGAGATCTACATGTTAAAAATATCCACATGTACTGTTCATGCTTGTTTATGTGCTGTTTTGGTGTTTTGCTCTTTTCTGTTTAGATTCCGACGTTTCCGGAGAGTCCGTTTTCGC
This sequence comes from Oryza glaberrima, assembly GCF_000147395.1. Classification (NCBI taxonomy): domain Eukaryota; kingdom Viridiplantae; phylum Streptophyta; class Magnoliopsida; order Poales; family Poaceae; genus Oryza; species Oryza glaberrima. Next base: position 5,786,092 of record NC_068333.1, read on the forward strand.
AGGAGAAGAATTTGAAGAGTTCCAAGGCCAGCAAGGCAAGTCACACAGATCCCAAACAACCCCTTTGAGCATGTTGATCCCATTTAAAGCTATTGTTTCTATTCAACTATTGCATTTATTTTCAAATGTCATTGGGTGGAATTAACCTATTGTTTGTTATAGCCCTTTTGTTCTTGATTACTTTATTCCTTGATACCTTGGGTTCTTATAAATTGACTAGTTGAGCTTTATATATTGGTTCAGCTAGATATTAGATGTGATTGCTTAGCCATGCTTAGAAACATTAGCACACTATTGGGATAACTTATGACTCCCTATTATTTAATGATGGCTTAATGATAACTCATGATGGTTAATCATGATTGGTTAATTAATTAATTTGCCAACTAAAACCTGTTAATGGTGGGTTGTGAGCACATGGTTTTGATGGTCGTGCTCATGACAATTAAGGACCGGTTCACGAGTTTCGGTTGTGAAACATTAACCGTGCCAACCACAAGCCAGCGTGGGCAACGGCTTTACCTTTTGTATAGCATAGTTCATTGCGGGGCACCAGACTGAGAAGTGGCGGAGATAAGCCCACGGGGGTCGCTGGGGAGTCCATGCCTTGTTTATAAGGGGGTGATTATGATCCAGGAACGGTGCGCTGTGGTGGATTGTGTTGTGCGAGGGGTACTGTCACAGCTCCTTTCTGAGGTACCGTGGTGGTATCAAGGCGCATGGTGACATGTCGTGGGGCTGTGTCTTGTGGGTACAGTGGTACACCTCTGGTCAGAGTAAAACTATTCGAATAGCCGTGCCCACGGTTATGGGCGGGTCAAACAATGTCTTTCGTGATTAGTCTCACACCTCTCATCATAATAAAAGATACTATTAGCTCCTGGTTTGGAATGGAATATTCCTGGTTTGGAGATAGAACTGTGCAGCCGGGATTGGTTGTTCAGAATGGTTGGGCCTATGCAACAGGGTATGTTGTATAGCGTTGGATTAATATTGTTTAATTATTACTCAACTGTTTTACTAAATTCTGAAATGTTTATTAAATGCTGTTTATGCAAATGAAACCCTATTATGCCATCCTTTGTTATCCTGTGCACTTGCATATTTGCTGCGTGGCTTGCTGAGTATGTCATATACTCACCTTGCAATCATTCATCAGAGGAGGAGTTCTACAGTGATGCTGATGGTGTGGAGGATTAGGTGTAGCCCTGGTCAAGCTGCCTGTGGAGTGGAATCGTCTGCGCCGTTTATCTTATTTTCCGCTGCTTAGATCTTTATTGATTGAGAGGAACTATCTACCTCTGTAATGACATTTTATTCGCTTATTAATTAGAGTAATAATTGTACTCTATTATCAATTTGTTATTGTGTGCCTCGGCTGATTCCTGGACGAGGGTTCGCGCACATGTAAGCGTTTGGAATTTTGGATAGAAATTCCGGGCGTGACAAGTTGGTATCAGAGCCTCCTTGACCCTAGGTTATGCCAAATTACCCATAGAAGCCCTCTAAAAATATTGGAAAAATAGAACTATTCTCCTCTCTTTCTCTTTTAATTAAACCAAACCAATGGCACATGCAGTTTATAATTCCTTTAATTGTTCTCATTTAAAAATTTATTTATTATTAATCCTGTGCTATTAGTACCGTACATCTATTACCGTACTAATGGCTCATTTACCAGCAAAAGTTTTACAACATTATTTTATCTTGTTACAATGAAATAAATTTAGCAGGTTGATTTTATAACTTTTCTTTTATGTTGAAACCTGTTGTTCAAAAGTGCAAAATTTGTGATCCTGTTTCCAACTGTTTCAACTTATCTTGCAAGCTTGGTTTACTTACTTACCTTTTTCTTGGAATTTCTAACTTTATTCAAATTAATCCAAAAACTTGTGCTATTAATTGGACAAACGTCTTAACTCCCTCCTTTCACTTGTCTTTAGATGCCGCACTACAAGCCTGAGTACTTGTTTGGTGTTGAGGGATTTGTCCAGGAGTTGCGTACGATGTCCTTTGCCATAGGATTTGGGACTGCCCCTATGTATGCCCAGATTCCTCATGATCGGGATGAAGAGAAGTGTCGAGTCAAAGCCACCTTAAACAGTAATAGTGAAGATATCCCATCAGTGATGTTCGAAGCTGGAGGGGGAAATTATATTCATGCATGTCAGGAGGTGGCAAGGATCGCCATAGGAGAGCTCCGTGATCGCTACAGTAATCAGTTGGCCGACACTGAGTATCGCTACCATCCTCGCCAACCCCAGGGAAGTGACCGTGGCAGCTACCTTGAGACTGAGGGGATTGAGAATGATGCTACCACAAGGCATTTGGTTGAAATGCTGTGGGCTATGGATGAGACCCGCGCGGAGGTTGTGCTAGCAGCTCAAGATCGTGAAGACCGGAATCGTGGAAAGATTTGCAAGCTAGAAGACAAGGTGGATCGTTTGGAGAAAGAACTAGCCGCATTGAAGGGGGAAGCACCACCGCAGAAGGCCAGGGTTCGTCTTACCGCAAGGAAGAGAGCTCTATTCGTCCCTCGCTACCAATTGGCGCCAAAGGTCCGTGTGGTGGAGAAAGAAGTTACCCCAGCCCTAGCAGATCCTCCGGTCGTCAATATAAGTGATGATGAAGGAGAAGAATCGAAGCGCACCCATTCAAAGGTCGAGTGGGGAGCCACTCAAGATGATGAAGACGAGCCGAACAAGCCTTCAATCAACTCCGATGCCCGGAAGATCTAGAGTTCCTTGTCAAGCCGTTGTCCTAGATCGTTGTGTTAGTTTGCTTGTTTTAAGTTTGGTTGTGTGTGTGGGTCCTGCATGTGGTTTACATCAGTGGTGGGATGTAAGTGCATGCGTTTGTTTGCTTTCGAGTGTTAGGTAGTTGGTGAGTTTAGTGGTGTGAGAGAGTCTTCAGTTTTGTAATAATGAAACTCAGTTAAGATCAATAAAAGTTAAGTTAGTGGGAAAATTAATTCTCTGTCCTAAGTAGTTTTTCCCGGTTTCTCTTCCTGTGCTCTTGCCTGTGCCAGATGGTGCTCACTCGCAGCAACGGGAATGGCCCCAACAACAACAACAACAACAACAACAACAATGGAGAGAATCCCACACTTGCTCAAGTCTTGGCTCAACAGGCACAGCTTATGAACATGATGATGCAGCAACTCCAGAACCAGCAGAATCAGGGAAATAACCACGCACCTCCCCAGAACAAGTTAGCAGAATTTCTTCGTGTGAGGCCGCCCACTTTCTCTAGCACCACTAATCCTGTGGAAGCTGGTGATTGGCTGCACGCCATAGAGAAGAAGTTGGATTTGCTTCAGTGCACTGATCAGGAGAAGGTCTCATTTGCATCACACCAACTGCATGGCCCTGCCTCTGAGTGGTGGGATCACTTCCGCCTTAACAGGACTACTGCTGAACCTATCACTTGGCTTGAATTCACCGCTGCTTTTCGGAAGACGCATATACCATCGGGAGTGGTGTCTCTCAAAAAGAAAGAATTTAGGTCGCTCACCCAAGGGTCTCGCACGGTCACCGAGTATCTGCACGAGTTCAATCGTCTGGCTCGTTATGCTCCAGAAGATGTGCGCACTGATGAAGAGCGCCAGGAGAGGTTCTTGGAAGGACTTAATGATGAGCTTTCTTACCCACTCATGACTGGGGATTACCATGATTTCCAGAAGTTAGTGGATAAGGCTATTCGTCAGGAGGACAAGTACAACCGCATGGAGCAGAAGAAACGTCGGATTGCTCACTTCAAGGCACAACAAGGGAATAGTCAGAGGCGCGTCTTACTTTAGGACCCCAGTCCATGCCACAAGGAGGTTCTTCGTCTGTTGTTCGTCCGCAGCGTCAGTTCTTCAACAACAATGCTGGCAACAACATCCGAAATCAAGCTCCACGTCCTGTGGCAGCTCCAACACAACAACAGCCTGCCAAGAAGGAGCAAGGCAGCAAGCCCGGAGTATGCTTCAACTGTGGTGAACCAGGACATTACTCTGACAAGTGTCCGAAGCCCCGACGCGTGAAGGTTGCCCCTACCCAGGGTAACTTTACCGCATCTACGCCAAAGGCTCGTGTCAATCATGTTGCTGCTGCAGAAGCTCAAGGTGCTCCAGATGTAATTTTGGGTACGTTCCTTGTTAACTCAGTCCCTGCGATAGTGCTTTTTGATTCTGGTGCTACACATTCATTTTTATCTATGAGTTTTGCGGGAAATCATGGGATGGAAGTAGAAGATCTTAGATGTCCTTTGATGGTTAGTACCCCGAGTAATCAAGTACTCTCTTTGCAACGTAGCCCCTCTGTCAGAATAGAAATTCAAGAAGTGCCATTTCTGGCCAACCTTATCTTGTTAGAATCCAAAGATCTTGATGTCATCCTAGGGATGGACTGGTTAGTCAGGTATAAAGGTGTGATAGACTGTGCCAACAGAAAAGTAACTCTCACCAGCAATGATGGTCGAGTTGTAACAGTTCATGCACTGTCCTCTGAGTCTTTAAGGTCAAGTCTGAACCAAATAGCTTTGGAAGAGATTCCCATAGTACAGGGATACCCGGACGTGTTCCCGGACGATTTACCTGGTATGCCGCCTAGGAGAGATATTGAATTCAGAATAGATCTGATACCCGGAACAACTCCGATCCATAAGAGACCTTACAGAATGGCAGTCAATGAGTTGGCAGAAGTCAAAAGGCAAGTCGACGATTTGCTTCAAAAGGGATACATCAGACCGAGTTCATCTCCATGGGGAGCTCCAGTTATTTTTGTGGAAAAGAAAGATCATACCCAGAGGATGTGTGTGGACTATCGTGCATTAAATGATGTGACTATCAAGAATAAGTACCCGCTGCCCAGAATTGATGACTTGTTTGATCAGCTTAAAGGTGCCACCGTTTTCTCCAAGATAGATCTTCGATCAGGGTATCACCAGTTGAGGATTAAAGAAGAGGATATACCTAAGACGGCTTTTACCACTAGGTATGGATTGTTTGAATGTACTGTTATGTCTTTTGGACTTACCAATGCCCCCGCTTTCTTCATGAACTTAATGAATAAGGTGTTTATGGAATACCTAGACAAGTTCGTGGTGGTCTTTATTGATGACATTCTTATCTACTCCCAAACAAAAGAAGAGCATGAAGAACATCTTCGTCTTGCACTAGAGAAGCTGCGAGAACATCAGTTGTATGCCAAGTTTAGCAAATGTGAATTTTGGTTGTCTGAAGTAAAGTTCCTTGGTCACGTCATCTCAGTCGGAGGAGTTGCCGTTGATCCTAGTAATGTGGAATCCGTAACCAACTGGAAACAACCGAAGACAGTTTCAGAGATTCGCAGTTTCCTGGGTCTTGCAGGTTATTACCGGAGGTTCATAGAGAATTTCTCCAAGATTGCTAAGCCCATGACACGACTGCTTCAGAAGGATGTAAAGTACAAGTGGTCAGAAGAATGTGAGCAGAGTTTTCAAGAGCTGAAGAATCGCTTAACATCAGCTCCTATTTTAATTTTACCTGATCCAACGAAGGGTTTTCAAGTGTATTGCGATGCATCTAAGCTTGGCTTAGGTTGTGTTCTGATGCAAGATGGGAAGGTGGTTGCCTATGCATCTCGTCAGTTACGCCCGCATGAGAAGAACTACCCTACTCATGATCTTGAGTTGGCTGCAGTGGTTCATGCGTTGAAAATTTGGCGTCATTATCTTTTCGGTACTCGTACAGAGGTGTACACCGATCACAAGAGCTTAAAGTATATCTTTACTCAGCCAGATCTGAACATGAGACAACGGAGATGGTTGGAATTAATTAAGGATTATGACATGGGAATTCATTATCACCCGGGAAAGGCTAATGTTGTAGCAGATGCTCTTAGCAGGAAAGGTTATTGCAATGCTACGGAAGGACGACAGTTGCCATTGGAGTTATGCAAGGAATTTGAAAGATTAAATTTGGGAATTGTTAGTAGAGGTTTTGTTGCAGCCTTAGAAGCAAAGCCTACTCTAATTGATCAAGTTAGAGAAGCTCAAATTAATGACCCCGATATTCAAGAAATTAAGAAGAATATGAGAAGAGGAAAAGCTATCGGTTTCTTGGAAGATGAGCAAGGAACTGTATGGTTGGGCGAGAGAATCTGCGTCCCAGACAACAAAGGTTTAAAAGATGCAATCCTGAAGGAAGCTCATGATACTTTGTACTCCATTCACCCTGGTAGTACCAAGATGTACCAGGATCTCAAGGAAAGATTTTGGTGGGCAAGTATGAAGCGTGAAATCGCAGAATACGTAGCAGTATGTGATGTTTGTCAGCGAGTCAAGGCAGAACATCAGAAGCCCGCAGGTTTGCTGCAGCCTTTGAAGATTCCTGAATGGAAGTGGGAGGAAATTGGTATGGATTTCATCACTGGTCTACCCAGAACATCATCAGGCCACGACTCTATTTGGGTGATAGTCGACAGACTTACCAAAGTGGCTCATTTCATTCCAGTAAAGACAACATATTCCGGAAGTCGGTTGGCGGAATTGTATATGGCAAGGATTGTGTGCTTGCATGGTGTCCCTAAGAAAATAGTGTCTGATCGAGGTAGTCAGTTTACTTCACAGTTTTGGAAGAAGCTTCAAGAAGAGATGGGTTCTAAGCTGAACTTTAGTACTGCTTATCATCCGCAGACAGACGGACAAACCGAAAGGGTAAATCAGATTTTGGAGGACATGTTGAGAGGTTGTGCTTTAGACTTCGGTGGAAGTTGGGATAAGAATTTACCTTATGCAGAATTCTCGTACAACAACAGTTATCAAGCTAGTCTTCAGATGGCTCCTTACGAAGCGCTGTATGGTCGGAAGTGCCGCACTCCGCTTTTGTGGGATCAAACGGGAGAACGTCAGGTTTTTGGGACTGATATTCTAAGGGAAGCAGAAGAAAAGGTAAAAATCATTCAAGAAAGATTGCGTGTGGCCCAGTCTCGTCATAAGAGTTATACCGACAATCGTCGTAGAGATCTAAGTTTTGACGAAGGAGATTATGTGTACCTTCGTGTCACGCCTCTTCGAGGAGTTCATCGCTTCCACACTAAAGGAAAATTGGCACCGCGTTTCGTGGGACCTTACAAGATTGTCAGTAGAAGAGGAGAGGTCGCTTATCAGTTGGAGTTACCTCAATCTCTAACAGGAGTCCATAATGTGTTCCATGTGTCGCAATTGAAAAAGTGTTTAAGGGTACCAACCGAAGAAGCTAATCTTGAACAGATAGAAGTCCAAGAGGATCTGACCTATATTGAGAAACCGATCCGTATCTTGGAAACAGATGAGAGAAGAACCAGGAATCGAGTTATCCGTTTTTGTAAAGTTCAGTGGAGTAATCACTCGGAAGAAGAATCAACTTGGGAACGAGAAGATGAATTGAAGTCAGCTCATCCGCATCTGTTCGCCAGTTCTTCCGAATCTCGAGGACGAGATTCTGTTTAAGGGGGGTAGGTTTGTCACACCCTAAAAATTTCAAATATATAAATTGTTGTTTAATTGGAATTAATAGAATTGATTTTAAAAGCCTAGAAGAGAAGATCTAATTTTAAATAATAAATTCCAATATAAAATGGGGCTAGATAAAATTTTATTAAATACTTTGCTTAATTCTATAATTCCTAGATTTTTCTGGGATTTATTTGAGCTAAGGAAGTATTTTTAATAAATGGAATTGCATTTCATGAATAATTTAAATGGAAAAGGTTTTTAAAAGTCTCTTTTGGCTTTGGGCCGAAAGTCGGCCCAAAACCTTCTCTTTCTCTCCCCGGCCCAAGTCGGCCCAGTCCGCAGCCGCAGCCGTCGCTCGCGCGCGCGTCCGCCCGCTGACAGGTGGGGCCCGCCTGTCAGACTCGTCGTCTTCCTCGCGCCGCCGCCGCCCGAAACCCTAGCGCCGCGCCGCCGCCGTCTCTTTCCAAATCCGGCCGATCCTTTCCGTTTCCGGTGAAATCAATAGAGGGGAAATGATCTTCTCGATCTCCTCTACCTTTTCCCTTTTGGAACTTCGGCTAAAATCGTTTGGAAAGCGGAGGATTCGATCTCGAATCGGATCGGTCTCTCTCCTCCGAACCCTAGACTTTCCTTCTCGTCGCCGGCCGTCGTGGGCCTTCGCTGCCGTGTTCTTGCCCCTATAAAAGGATCCCCGGTGTCTCCGCTACCCGTCGCCACCCTCGCCTTCACCTCTCGTCGTCCGTAGAGCCCTAGCGCCGTGAGTCCTCGCGCCGCCGTCGTCGCCGCCGCTCCAGCCGTGCGCCGCCGTCGCTCCAGTCGTCGCCGTCGCTCGGGAAGGCCGCCGTCGTGGTCGCCATCACGTCGCCGTCCTCGTCCGCCCCTTCGCCGTCGCTGTCGACCGCCGGAACATCGTCGCCGTCGTCAAGCCGGAGGTTGCCGCCGCTTCTTCTTCGCCGCTGTCGCCGACCGTTGTTCATCCGCCGTCGCTTTGGTCGTCGGTGAGTTCGCCGTGCCGACCGCTACCCGTAGAGGCTTTCCGTTCGCGCCGCCGCGCCGTCGTTCGCCGGCGAGCTCGCGCGGTTCGGTCGCCGCCGGTGGTGACGTCATCGCCGACGTCATTGATGCCGTCCGCTGTGGTCCGGCCGTGGACCGGTCGATCTCGGCCGTTCGTTTTGGATGGATCGATCTCGGCCGTCCGTTCCTGTGAACCGTCGCCGTGCACCCGGTCCACCGCTAACCCTAGCCGCTGACGCAATAAATCCTCTTTTCCTTTTCAAAAATAATTCATTATTGCGTCATAATTCAATTAAAATCCATATAAGTGTTTTAATCCGATTTAATCTTTAAAAATTCATAACTAATTCATCTTAGCTCGGATTTAGTTGGTTCAAGTCTCTAAATTTTTCTAAAATTGAGATCTACATGTTAAAAATATCCACATGTACTGTTCATGCTTGTTTATGTGCTGTTTTGGTGTTTTGCTCTTTTCTGTTTAGATTCCGACGTTTCCGGAGAGTCCGTTTTCGCAGGAGAAGAATTTGAAGAGTTCCAAGGCCAGCAAGGCAAGTCACACAGATCCCAAACAACCCCTTTGAGCATGTTGATCCCATTTAAAGCTATTGTTTCTATTCAACTATTGCATTTATTTTCAAATGTCATTGGGTGGAATTAACCTATTGTTTGTTATAGCCCTTTTGTTCTTGATTACTTTATTCCTTGATACCTTGGGTTCTTATAAATTGACTAGTTGAGCTTTATATATTGGTTCAGCTAGATATTAGATGTGATTGCTTAGCCATGCTTAGAAACATTAGCACACTATTGGGATAACTTATGACTCACTATTATTCAATGATGGCTTAATGATAACTCATGATGGTTAATCATGATTGGTTAATTAATTAATTTGCCAACTAAAACCTGTTAATGGTGGGTTGTGAGCACATGGTTTTGATGGTCGTGCTCATGACAATTAAGGACCGGTTCACGAGTTTCGGTTGTGAAACATTAACCGTGCCAACCACAAGCCAGCGTGGGCAACGGCTTTACCTTTTGTATAGCATAGTTCATTGCGGGGCACCAGACTGAGAAGTGGCGGAGATAAGCCCACGGGGGTCGCTGGGGAGTCCATGCCTTGTTTATAAGGGGGTGATTATGATCCAGGAACGGTGCGCTGTGGTGGATTGTGTTGTGCGAGGGGTACTGTCACAGCTCCTTTCTGAGGTACCGTGGTGGTATCAAGGCGCATGGTGACATGTCGTGGGGCTGTGTCTTGTGGGTACAGTGGTACACCTCTGGTCAGAGTAAAACTATTCGAATAGCCGTGCCCGCGGTTATGGGCGGGTCAAACAATGTCTTTCGTGATTAGTCTCACACCTCTCATCATAATAAAAGATACTATTAGCTCCTGGTTTGGAATGGAATATTCCTGGTTTGGAGATAGAACTGTGCAGCCGGGATTGGTTGTTCAGAATGGTTGGGCCTATGCAACAGGGTATGTTGTATAGCGTTGGATTAATATTGTTTAATTATTACTCAACTGTTTTACTAAATTCTGAAATGTTTATTAAATGCTGTTTATGCAAATGAAACCCTATTATGCCATCCTTTGTTGTCCTGTGCACTTGCATATTTGCTGCGTGGCTTGCTGAGTATGTCATATACTCACCTTGCAATCATTCATCAGAGGAGGAGTTCTACAGTGATGCTGATGGTGTGGAGGATTAGGTGTAGCCCTGGTCAAGCTGCCTGTGGAGTGGAATCGTCTGCGCCGTTTATCTTATTTTCCGCTGCTTAGATCTTTATTGATTGAGAGGAACTATCTACCTCTGTAATGACATTTTATTCGCTTATTAATTAGAGTAATAATTGTACTCTATTATCAATTTGTTATTGTGTGCCTCGGCTGATTCCTGGACGAGGGTTCGCGCACATGTAAGCGTTTGGAATTTTGGATAGAAATTCCGGGCGTGACAGCCCGCGCCCGTGGTTCCTCAGGAGGGGGAAGCCTCCGGCGTTGGTAGCACGGATGATGCGCTACTGCTCACCTTCCGCCCTGGACCGTCGCAGAAGTAGACGAGCAGTTAGTAGGCTTGCGCGTGTGTTCTTTCTCGTTTGTCTTCCTGTTGGAGTCGTGTGGAGCATGGTTGTACCGGTGTGTGGTATGACTGTGTCGGAGCCTGTCTTTATTTTATTGGCTTAAGCAACCTGAACCTTAATGAACCCATTTCAATAGCTGTAATAAGTTCAATAATTCTGGTAGTCGTGAGTGGTTAGTTTTAATAGTCTGTTCTCTCTGTTGGCTGGTTTGTTTTGGGGTATTTCAGATGGTGACAACCAGGAGAACTGCTGCTACCGGTGATGGCAACCAACCCGAAGGTAGCAACCCCAACATCCAAGGCGGCCCACCTCCACCTCCTCCCCCGCCACCACCACCACCACCAGACACCAACACCATCCTTACCCAAATCCTCGCCCTGCAGGCCAACATGATGGCTGCTTTCCTCCACCACATTCAAAATCTACCACAGCATAATGCTCCACCTCCACCACCACCCCCGCAGCATTCTAAGCTCGCCGAGTTCCTTCGCATCCGCCCGCCTACCTTCTCCAGCTCCAATAACCCCGTGGATGCCTTGGATTGGTTGCATGCCGTGGGGAAGAAGTTAGACACCGTGCAGTGCAACGATGAGGAGAAAGTCATCTTTGCCGCTCACCAACTGCAGGGGCCCGCATCTCTATGGTGGGACCACTTTCAGGCTACGCAGCCAGAGGGGCAGCCTATTACTTGGGCCCGATTCACCGCCGCTTTCCGGAGGACCCATGTGCCCGCCGGAGTCATGGCCCTTAAGAAAAGGGAATTCCGGGAGTTGAAGCAAGGCAACCGCTCTATGATGGAGTATTTGCATGAGTTTAACAACCTGGCCCGGTACGCCCCGGAGGATGTTCGGGAAGATGAGGAAAAGCAGGAGAAGTTCTTGGCAGGAATGGACCCTGAGCTATCTGTGCGTCTGGTCTCTGGGGATTATCCGGATTTCCAGCGTCTGGTGGACAAGAGCATCCGCTTGGAAGCCAAGCACAAGGAACTGGAGTCGCACAAGCGTCGCTTGGCGAATTTCCGCAATCAACAGGGGGCTAACCAAATGGTCCGCTACACCAATCCCTACCCAGGGGGATCCTCCTCGCAGCAGCAGCAGCAACAACCTCGCTCCGCGCTCCGACCCCAATTCGTGGTGCGCGTCCCACAGCCGCAGCAACAGCAGAGTCAGCAAGGTACCCGTGCACCCCGTCCTCCTGCGCCCGTTGTGCAGCCTGGTCAAGGCCGCAGAGACGTTCAAGGTCAGCAGCGTCTGTGCTTCAACTGCTTCGAGCCCGGGCACTTTGCAGACAAATGCCCGAAGCCGCGGCGCCAGCAAGGCCAAGCGCCTCCCCGCCCCAACAACGGTGGTAAGGACGTCGCTCGGGGTCGTGTGAACCACGTGACTGCCGAGGATGTGCTGACGACTCCGGACATCATCGTTGGTACGTTCCTCATTCATTCCATTCCTGCTACCATTTTGTTCGACTCTGGAGCTTCCCACTCGTTTATATCTGTGCCTTTCGTGGGAAGAAATCAACTGGGGGTAGAACGGCTTAGAAACCCTCTGCTCATCACCACCCCTGGAGGGGATATGACAGCAAAGTATTATAGCCCAGCCGTTCCTATAGAAATCCAGGGAATCCCTTTTCCCTCGGATTTGATTCTTCTGGACACCAAGAACTTGGATGTGATCCTTGGGATGAATTGGTTGGCTCAATTCCAAGGTGTAGTGGATTGCGCAAGGCGCACTGTCACTCTGTACCGAGGGCCGGAACAACCAGTTGTGTTCTTTGCACCCCCAACCTCTGTTGGCAGTTCGGGACTTCATCAGATAGGACTGTCAGAAATCCCCATCATCAGTGAATTCGGTGACGTGTTTCCGGAAGAACTACCCGGTATGCCGCCCAAGCGGGAGATCGAGTTCCGGATAGATCTTGCTCCAGGAACAACTCCTCTGTACAAGCGGCCCTACCGTATGGCCGCAAATGAACTTGCTGAAGTCAAGAAGCAAGTGGAAGAGCTGAAGGAAAAGGGGTATATTCGGCCGAGCACTTCCCCCTGGGGTGCTCCCGTGATTTTTGTGGAAAAGAAGGACAAGACAAAGAGGATGTGTGTTGACTACAGAGCTCTCAATGAAGTCACTATCAAAAACAAGTACCCTCTTCCTCGGATCGATGATCTGTTCGACCAACTCAAAGGTGCCACCGTCTTTTCTAAAATCGATCTTCGCTCCGGATATCACCAATTGCGTATTCGTGAAGAAGATATCCCGAAGACCGCATTCACCACGCGATACGGGCTGTATGAATTCACGGTGATGTCATTCGGTCTAACCAATGCTCCTGCCTTCTTCATGAACTTAATGAACAAAGTGTTCATGGAATACTTGGATAAGTTTGTCATGGTCTTCATTGATGACGTCCTGGTTACTCACAATCAGAGGAAGACCATCAGAAGCATCTCCGTCTGGTGTTGGGAAAACTGCGGGAACATCAATTGTATGCCAAGCTTAGGAAGTGTGAGTTCTGGTTGTCCGAAGTCAAGTTCTTAGGGCACGTGATATCTGCTAAAGGAGTTGCTGTGGACCCCGAAACGGTGACCGCTGTCACCGATTGGAAGCAACCCAAGACGGTCACTCAAGTCCGCAGCTTTTTGGGTTTGGCCGGGTACTACCGGAGGTTCATCGAGAACTTCTCCAAAATCGCTCGACCCATGACACAGTTGTTGAAGAAAGAAGAAAAATTTGTGTGGAGTCCGCAGTGTGAGAAAGCATTCCAAACTCTCAAAGAGAAGCTGGTTTCCTCGCCAGTATTAACTCTACCGGATACTCGTAAGGACTTCCTGGTGTACTGTGACGCTTCGCGCCAAGGTTTGGGGTGTGTATTAATGCAGGAAGGTCATGTGGTAGCCTATGCCTCACGCCAGCTGCGGCCTCATGAAGGCAACTACCCTATCCATGATTTGGAATTGGCCGCTGTGGTTCATGCTCTAAAGATCTGGCGGCACTATCTCATTGGAAATCGCTGTGAAATATATACTGACCATAAGAGTTTGAAATACATCTTCGCTCAGTCGGATCTGAATCTTCGGCAGAGGAGATGGTTAGAACTCATCAAGGATTATGATGTGGGGATCCACTATCATCCTGGCAAGGCCAACGTAGTCGCCGACGCTTTAAGTCGAAAAAGCCATTGCAACACTCTTGGCGTCCGTGGCGTTCCACCGGAACTTAATCAACAGTTGGAAGCCCTGAACCTAAGCATAGTTGGTCGTGGATTCTTGGCTACATTGGAAGCCAAGCCTACCTTGCTCGATCAAATCCGCGAGGCTCAGAAGAATGATCCGGTTATGCATGGGCTCCTCAAGAATATGAAACAGGGTAAAGCCGCCGGTTTCACAGAGGATGAACACGGAACCCTATGGAATGGAAATCGGGTATGCATTCCAGACGTCAGGGAACTTAAACAGTTGATACTTCAGGAAGCTCACGAAAGTCCCTATTCCATCCATCCTGGCAGCACGAAGATGTACCTGGACTTGAAAGAGAAATATTGGTGGGTTAGTATGAAGCGGGAAATTGCAGAGTTCGTGGCCCTTTGTGATGTGTGCCAGCGTGTCAAAGCCGAGCACCAACGACCGGCCGGACTTCTCCAACCTCTACAAGTGCCAGAATGGAAATGGGATGAAATTGGGATGGATTTTATCACCGGACTTCCAAAAACCCAAGGTGGATATGATTCTATATGGGTAGTCGTGGATCGACTAACCAAGGTAGCACGGTTCATTCCCGTAAAGACCACCTATGGAGGGAACAAACTAGCTGAACTCTACTTCGCTAGGATCGTAAGTCTGCATGGCGTCCCCAAGAAAATTGTATCTGATCGGGGAAGCCAGTTCACCTCTCATTTCTGGAAGAAACTCCAAGAAGAGTTGGGAACCCGATTAAATTTCAGCACCGCGTACCACCCGCAGACAGATGGGCAGACCGAGCGTCTGAACCAGATCCTCGAAGATATGCTTCGCGCATGTGTCCTATATTTTGGGAAGACATGGGATAAGAGTCTCCCCTACGCCGAGTTCTCCTATAATAACAGCTACCAAGCCAGCATACAGATGGCACCATACGAAGCGTTGTATGGCCGCAAATGCAGGACACCACTATTGTGGGACCAAGTTGGGGAAAGCCAAGTATTCGGGACCGATATCTTGAGAGAAGCTGAAGCGAAGGTCAAGACCATTCGGGAAAACCTAAAGGTGGCACAGTCTCGGCAGAAGAGTTATGCAGACAACCGACGCCGTGACCTGGAATTCGCAGTGGATGACTTTGTGTATCTCCGGGTAACGCCGTTGCGGGGTGTACACAGGTTTCAAGCGAAAGGGAAGCTCGCTCCTCGGTTCGTGGGACCTTTCTGCATCATTGCTCGACGCGGAGAAGTTGCTTACCAATTGGAGCTGCCCGTTTCCTTGGGCAACGTGCATGATGTGTTCCATGTGTCGCAACTCAAGAAATGTCTTCGAGTGCCGACCGAGCAGGCCGACATAGAGCAGATTGAAGTTCGCGAAGACTCGACCTACATGGAGAGACCAGTGAAAATCCTAGACACTATGGAGCGCAGGACCAGGAACCGGGTAATCCGTTTTTGCAAGGTCCAATGGAGCAACCACGCCGAGGAAGAAGCTACCTGGGAGCGTGAAGGCGAGCTGAAGGCAGCCCATCCAGATCTCTTCGCCAGTTCTTCCGAATCTCGGGGTCGAGATTCCGTTTAAGGGGGGTAGGTTTGTCGCGTCCCAAATCGACCCTAAAATACATCCTCTAAATTATGTCTAGAATAATTAAAATGCTTGTGAAAGCCTTCAAAAAATTAAAATGTGCAAAGTTAAAAGTCAAATAGGGCTTGGAGGATTTTTGTATATTTCCTAAAAGCCTAAAATGTGTAAATAAATTTTCGTGCAATTTTCAGAGCAAATAATAATTATTAAGAAATAAACAAAGTTCAAAAAGGTTTTATAAAAAGAAAACCCTAAAAATCACCCTCTCCCCTCTAATGGGCCGAATTCGGCCCATCTCCCTCCCCCTCTCTCCTCTCCCCCACGGCCCACTCGGCCCTCCCCGCGCGCGCGCCGCTGACGGGTGGGCCCGCCCGCCACCCTCGCTGACGGGTGGGGCCCACCCGTCATCCCCTTCCTCCCGCCGCCCCCGCCGCCTCGCCCGTGCCTAGCACCGCCGCCGCCGCGAATCCCGCCACCTCCCGCCGTCCCCGCGCGCAATAAAGTGGGGGGAATTATTCCCCGGGATCCCCTCCCCCTTTCCCCCCATTTTTCCCTCCCTCTCTCCCTCGGATTCGTTTGGAAACCTCTCCCCTAACCTCGCCGGCGCCATTAATGGCGGCCGGGTCTCCCGCGCCCGTTTCCCCCTCCTCCGGCCGCCCTCTCTCACTCCCAACCCTATATAAACCCTCCCCGAGCTCCCCACCACCGTTTCCGCCACTCACCGCCCTCTCTCCTCGCCGGAATCGAGCTCGCGCCGTCGCTCTCTCTCTCCGCCGTCGCCGCCGAGCTCCGGTCCGCCGCCGTCGTCGCCCCGGACCACCTCCCACCTCGGCGCCGCCTCCTTCGGCTTCGCCGCATCCTCGCCAACCTCGTCCACCCCTCCGTTTCGCTCGCCGACCGCCGGAGCGCCGTCGACCCCGTCCACCCGAGCCGCGCCGCCACCTTCCTCCGCTCCGGTTGCCGTTTCCGTCGTCGCCGTCGACCCGAGGTGAGCCATGGACCGCCGCTTCGTTTCCCCCTTTCCCTCCCCTCTCTCGGCCGCCGCTCCGCCTTGCCTATGGCCGCCGCCGGCGACCATAGGGGCGCGGGCGCGCCGCCTCCCGCCGGCCGCGCTGACGTGGCCGCCTCCGGGCGCGCCTAGCGGCTGCCACGTGGGGCCCGACCGTCAGCCGCCCGCGCCCTTGGGTGCGGCTGACGCGTGGGGCCCACGGCGCTGGCCGGTGTGAGCCGGGTGCACCCGGTCCACCGTGGACCGTGAGGCTGCCGCGTGGGTCCCACTCCCGTGGACCCGGTCCACGCGCCCTCTCTCCCGGCTGACGCAATAAATATATTTTTAAATTAAAATTTAAATGAAGAAATTCGTAAATATTCATTTAAAGAGCATATAAACTTCAAATGGCCATAACTTGGCCATTTGAACTCGGAATTGGACCGTTCAAGTCTCTAATTTTTCCTTAAGAAGTCAAGAACCCATTTTTGTGCTTTGTTCCTTCTTGTTATATGGAGTTTATTAGAGTAAAAGCCCTTTTATTTTCCGTTGGTCGTGTAGACGCTGCAGCTTCGGAAGATCCGCTCTTCGTGGAGGTTGAAGCCGACGTTTGGGAAAGCGAGCAAGGCAAGTCACATCATCCTTGAACATATTGAATCCCAAATTGTAAAGTTATTTTGATTTAAATTATTGCATTACCGCTTTATTTAAATTCCCGCGTTATCACTGTTTTATTTAGCCATGCCTATTTACCTTTGTTATGAACTTATTATTGTTATTCTTATTATTACCTTGTTCACCCTAGGATAAACAAAACCCCAACTAGTGGACATTTTATTCATGGTTCCACTAGTATGAATTTAGGTAGATGCTCCGCCGTTTAATAGGACAACATAGGGTGGTTTTATAACTCTAGACTTTGGGAATATTCATATCACTTGGACACCATGGAATGGTTGGATTATTGTGGAATTGGATTCACACCTCTCCCTCTATTCAAAACCATCAAAATGGTTTTAGGCTGGGCTCGGGGTGCATGGTTTTGATGGTAGCACCTCGGCCATATAAGGACCGGTCTTCGGGCCTCTGTTGCAAAGCACTACCGTACTTCCACATGTCTAATGGGTAAGGCTTAGTTTGTGGCTCAGTCTGGTTATAAACAAAAGTACACGGATGGAGATGGACGAAGTCGGGGGTCGATGGACATCTCTAGGGCAAATGAAGGCTACACGAGCTGCGGCCCGGTAGTCGAGATGTCATGGCACAGGGCCGGTGTCCTGCTGCTAGGGGCTCAGTCCTGCCTACCTGTCCCGGGGGTTCCGGCCGTAGGTGGGCTGGGTCGGTACTCTTGTCTATGGCTAGGATGGGTTGGAAACTATGTCATGTCTTCCGTCCATATGCCGTGGTGGTATGTGGTACGTGTTTGCACGTGAGGAAGACGTGTCTTGTGGGTAAAGATGTACACCTCTGATCAGAGTAAAACCTATTCGAATAGCCGCGCCCTCGGTTATGGGCAAGCCTAGCAATGTACCCAAGTTAGTGTTTTTAATTCTTAAAACCGGCTTAATAACTAAAATGTGGAATGGTTGGCCTAGGTTGGCTTGGGACGAGCTGGGACCCAGGGTCGGGTTGCCAGTTCGGTCTGAATCATCGTAGGCCTTGGGTTAAGGCAGGTTCGTGTGGGTTCACAGCCTTGTTTAATAATATTAAATAGTTCTAGGATCGTGTTTTAAATTTAGCTTTGAGCAACTAAGGGTCTTTTAAATGCTGTTTATTGCAAAACCTAACCCCTATACTATAACTCCATTGTACTCCTTTGTATTTATGCTGCACTTATGGGTGTGTCTTGTTGAGTACGGTGGTTGTACTCAGTCTTGCTCAATTTTTCCCAAGCCCAGAAGAGGAGCCCCTGGATGATGAAGGCTTTGGTGTCTAGCTCGTGCCTGCCGTCAAGCGCCTGTGGTCGTCGCCTTAGTCTTCCGCTGTTTTTCGTTGTCTTTGAGTGTGCTGGGCCGTCGCTGCCCATGTAATAATTAACTATTTACGCTTCCGCTTATTAAACTCTGAATTGTATCAACTTCTGGTGTACCTTGCCTCCTGGGACAAGGAATAATACACGCACGTAAGGAACGCCCGTTGGGCTATTTCCGGTCGTGACATTTATTCTAGGGTGAACAAGGTAATAATTATAACAATAGCAATAATAATAAGGTCATGACAAAGGTAAATAGGCATGGCTGAATAAAATAGTGATAACGCGGGAATTTAAATAAAGCGATAATGCAATAATTTAAATCAAAATAATTTTATAAAATGGGATTCAATAATTTCAATAGGTTTGTTATGACCTTATTATTATTGCTATTGTAATTATTACCTTATTATAAAACCCCAACTAGTGGGTACTCTATTCATGGTTCCACTAGTATGAATTTAGGTAGATGCTTCGCTGATTAATTAGGCAACATTAGGTCATTTTATAACTTTAGACTTTGGGAATTCTCATATCATTTGGACAGTATGGAATGGGTTGCTTATGTTGGAATTGGACACACACCTCCCCCTCTATTCAAAACCCCCAAAATGGTTTTAGGCTGGGCTCGAGGTGCGTGGTTGGGTTTTGTTAGTCGTACCTCGGGTACTATAAGGATTAAGCTCGGGCCTCTGTTGCAAAGCACTACCGTACTTCCACATGTCTAGTGGGTATGGCTTAGTTTGTGGCTCAGTCTGGTTATAAACAAAAGTACACGGATGGAGATGGACGAAGTCGGGGGTCGATGGACATCTCTAGGACAAATGAAGGCTACACGAGCTGTGGCCTGATAGTCGAGATGTGATGGCACAGGGCTGGTGTCCTGCTGCTAGGGGCTCAATCCTGCCTGCCTGTCCCGGAGGTTCCGGCCGTAGGCGGGGCTGGGTCGGTACTCTTGTTTATGGCTAGGATGGGTTGGGAACTATGTCACGTCTTCCGTCCGTATGCCGTGGTGGTATGTGGCACGTGGTTACACGTGAGGAAGATGTGTCTTGTGGGTAAAGATGTACACCTCTGATCAGAGTATAATCTATTCGAATAGCCGCGCCCTCGGTTATGGGCAAGCCTAGCAATGTACCCAAGTTAGTGTTTTAATTCTTAAAACCTGCTTAACAACTAAAATGTGGAATGGGTGGCCTGGGTTGGCTTGGGACGAGCTGGGACACAGGGTCAGGTTGCCAGTTCGGTCTGAATCATCGTAGGCCTTGGGTTAAGGCAGGTTCGTGTGGGTCCACGACCTCGATTAATAATACTGTGTAACTCTAGGATCGTCTTTAATAAAATGGCTTTGGGCAACTAAGTGACTTTTAAATGCTGTTTTCTGCTAAACTTAACCCCTATATTATTACCCCTTGTACCTCCTTGCATTAATCATTCATCTGCCAGTGTGGCTTGCTGAGTACTGTGGTTGTACTCATTCTTGCTCAATCTTTCCCCCCTTCAGTAAGAGAAGCTTTGGAGAAGAAGTCTTAGGTGGAGTCCTGGCTTATACCCCAGTTGAGCGCCTGTGAAGATGGAGCCGTAGGCCCGCTAGTCCGCTGCTGTTTATTTTTGATTGTCAGGCCTTAAGTGCCTTTGTAATAATGTAAATATTATCGATATAATAAAGATGTGTCTTTTGTATCATGTTTGTGTGGTGTACCCCGGCTTTTCCTAGAACGGGGATTAATACACTAGCGTTCGGGAAAAAGTATTTTTCTCGGTCGCGACAAGCTGGTATCAGAGCCATCTCGACTGTAGGATAAGCCAAGTGGTTAAAACCTAAGGACATATTTTATAAATAAAACTATTTGCGAAAGTTCCTCTTTTTCTCCTTCCCCTAATGCTATTTGCAAAAGGTTTACTCTTTTCTTCCTTCTTCAAATTTCAACTAGTACTAGATGGTCAGCTTTGCGAAGAAGAAGATGCCATCAATTGTCTGCCGAAACTCCAGAAGACTGTTGGATTTGCTAGCGAAGCGAAGGAAGCAGTGAAGCCAGCTGTGAAGGAGTGAAGATCTTGGGAACCAGTCGCAGAACCTAAGCCGTCCTCTAGGGTAGTGTCGTTAGTCGTGTGTTTCCTTGCTTGTGTGTGTAGCGCGTGGTTTGCATCAGTGGGGTGTGATGTAAACATGCTAGGTTTTTTGCTTAATCAACTTGCAGAATAAGTGAAACAAACAACACATCAACAAGAAGAGTTAGTTCCTTTAAGGTCCTGTCTCTAGTTCTGGTCTATTCTTTCCTCGCTTGTTTCCTCTCTCACCTCAATCCCTGTAACAGATGTTTAACAGAGAAAAAGGAAAGAATGTCAGCGGGTATGCCTCAAGTAACTCAAGTTTTCAACTCAATCCACCACTGTCCTCAAGAGAGTTAACAAGGGCACACCCTTGGTCCATTCCAAGCATGCTGCTGAGTTCACAGCTACCATTGGTTCGAAGTCAAAACCAAAATCAGTCCGTGTTTGATCGAGCATTTGCCCCCAGGTCAATGAGCTTCCAATGCCAGAAGAGGATGTCCCCTTTTGTCATGATTGTAGAGAACAAGGACACTATGCCCTAAATTGTCCATGGGTATATGCCAAAGAAGCCCCTTCCTTTGGTTTAGCAGGGCAGACATCGCTAAACCAGCCTCCTCGCACCAAGTCAAGCTTGCAGCCTAGTGTGCAAAGTAGAGAGCCCAATGGAGAGAATCCATTGAATCCCGGGAAATGCTTTCCTCCTAGCCTTTCGTATCACGTGGGGTCACGTACTAAGCAAGCCAAAGGCAAGAAGAGTAAGAATCAGAAGAGAAAAGCACCAATGCGAACTGAAGAAGAAGTACGTAAGATGACTATTACCAGCACCGAATGGCCTCCAGCAGGGATAACTATTCCTAGACGTCAAAGAGGAAATACCTTCCGAGGTGCACGACAGTTGACCCAGCACCTCCTAAGCCATGGTGGCAGAGTATCTGATAGTGAAGGGTCAGATCAAGTCTCCTCGGATGATGAAGATGAGTCTCCCCGACATCTCGGCGAGGAAGAGATGGAATCAAAGGCATGCACCTGTTGTGGAGAAATTGGACACGTTGCTAGCATGTGTCTCACACTCTGCCCTCATTGTGAAGAAGACCATCCACCAGGGGAGTGTCCCACCCGCAAGGTCACATGTTTTTTGTGCGAAGGTACAAACCATGTGCCCAAGGATTGCCAACTTAGTGTGTTGTTGACCAAGACCGCAGAAATCCAACGAACAACCCTACGATTGTCTCATCAGCTAGTCAGCTCCAACGGCAACATCGACGATATCATCCACAGCACCAATGCTCCTCCTGCTCCACCTGACTCTACAATAAATCATAGCAATAATACCTTCAGCACCAACCATTCTCTGCACCGACAGCCTCAGCAAAGAATTGTCGTCGATGGAGGAAGTTGTGTCTCTCCCCGACCTACTCTAGGCCGAGCAAAGGGCAATCAACCTCAGGAGGGCGATACCAAGCAGAAGACCGTCATCCGCTTCAACCAGCAATCAGAAGGAAGTTTCTCTCGTGAATGATAGCAATATGCAGTTCTATCACATCATCACAGAACCAATCAAGGATGATGCAGTCACTAGAACAATGCCAGCTATATCTCTCTAGAATCAGAATGAGTAGCCATGTTTGTGATTTTCAGTTCGCTACCTATCACTGTAATCGGGAGTTTGCAGCAATCATGTAATAAATAAATATATTCATGTTTATAAACAGTGAGTTTGCTATGTTTATGGATGATTCATGTTGAGGATGCAATGTACCGATGTTAAGCACCTTCCCTTTTTGTTTAAGGTAGGGCCTTGTATTCATGTAATAAGGGAGAAATGTGTAATAAAAACAAGTTCTATGAGGATTCTTTTGGAAGATGCTGATATGGGATTATGTGTATAATTGTTTACTGAAAAAGGAGACCTAAGGTCTCATTTCAGAGGAACTATGTTCTAACCTCGAGTTAATAACCAACCTTATGATGGAAAAGAAAATCAAGCGATTAACCAAAGAGACATTTGTTTGGAGTAAGAGTTTCAGATGTGTCTTTTTCGGATCAAAGGCAATGACAGTCAGTACAGCTTTTGGCGAAACACTTCAAGGTTTCACTGAAAGGCAGCAGACCAAAGGGCCTCATCGCCACCAGAAGTGTCCGCAACCCACATTAAAGTGTACCACCTGTTAGAGATACGCCGAAAGATGATTGATAAAAGAGGTTGGCCAAGATGTTCTCTAGCAGGAAAGATGTAGGCCGAAAGGTGATTGATAAAGGATAATCAGAAACATGCTCTGCATCACACAAGAAAGACTCCTGACAGTAATCGCCCTACAACAGTCACCTTGTCATTGAGAGAAAAAAAATCGTGAGTAAGCAAGATGACCTAGGTAAAAGTGTTTCTATGAAGGCAAGGAGTGAAATCTTCAACTCGGTATCAGATGCTACACGGAGTGAAAAGTGCAGGCACCGGTTACCAGGCAATGCCATGTCTTGGAAGATGATCCAATGGGAAGGAAGTCATCAAGGTTGAAGGTGTAAAGGAATACGTTGAATGCTAAATAATGACAACCTGAAGATAATAGTGGGAAGTAAACTGAATGTAAAGAAAGTGAATCCGAGCTGCTTGTTCGTGGGAGCTATTCCCAGTTATGAACCAAGTGATATGTTCGAAGATAGTCTACAGAGGTCAGATTAAAATCACATCTAACAACGAATCTTCAGATTTGGCAGGATAACAACCAGACAATTACAAGTCCAGCAGTAAAGCCATTTGGGAAAACGTCAAAGCATGTCAAGTGGGATAAGTTGGTTCTCTTGGGAAATATAGTTCAAAGGCAAAGTTATCGACCCTCGCATCGAATAGCAGAAGTAGCTAGCACCTGGAGACCAGGAAAGCTAATATGAGGCAGTTGGTGGCAAGTTAGAAGTAAATGACAAGCATGATATTCTCATGATGACAAGCATGGTATCCTAGTAATGACAAGCTGATGTCGACGCATAACGTGAAGTGGGTAACTTGTATGAGGTTGACGCCAAAGATATGAATTATAAGAAGTTCTGGAACTGAAGCCCCATCCTCAACTACCGCAGCCTAGTCTGAGTCAGTTAAAGGTGCAACCAAGGACAAGTCAGGTGAAAAGAAGATTCCATCTGCAACAGGAGATCAAGCCAAGCAGTTCAGAGTGGGGAAGTTTTGCTGGGCAAGTCCGTTCAAGAAGATGCAACGGAAGAAGTTAGACCAGAAGAGAAGACCGCCCAACCTATCTTCTTGCTAGCCTCCTCGAATCTCGGGGACGAGATTCCTGTAAGGGGGGTGGATTTGTCACGTCCTGATAAATTCATCCTGAAATTAAAAATCATTCTCTAAAAGGAATAATAGAATTAATTAAAATTCGAAAAGAAATTGGCAAACACTAAAACACGTACAAGAAAAATTCGAATGTGGCCCGGAGAATTTTTGTTAAGTTCTCCTTCGTCTAAAATGAGCCCTTGAATTTTCAGAGCACCGAAAATATTTATTAAGCAACAACAACAATTAACAAAGTTTACTAAAAAGAAAAAAAACTAAAATTAATCCCCCTCCTCCCTCTGGGCCAAGTCGGGCCCAAAGTCTCCCTCTCTCCCCCTCGGCCCGCAGTCCAAGTCCCTCTCCCCTCCCTTTGTTTTTCTCTCTTTCCTCCCGGGCAGCCCACTCCCTCCTCCTCCTTCCTCCCGGCCTGTCTCGGCCCAGCCGCCTGGCCCAAGCCGCGCCCTTGCCCGAGCCGCAGCGCCCTCCTGCCCTAGCCGCGTGCGCACGCGCGCCGCACGTGCGCTGACCGCGCGCCCTGCGTGGGACCCGCCTGCCAGGCGCTTCTTCCTCCTCCCGCACAGCTCCTCTCTCTCTCCCGTGAACCCTAGTTTCTTGCTCTCTCGAATCCGCGCGATTCAAGCGTTGGATTCCAAAATTAATTGGGGGGAATTAACCCCCTTTCCTTCGTCTCCCTTTTCCCCCTAATCTCCCCTTTAATCGTGTACTATTTTGACTAGAACGGCTGCGCCATTAATGGCTGCCTTCCATGGCCGCTGGGCGCCATTTCCGCTGCCGTTCCCACCTCTCCCGTGCCCGCCTCCCTCTCCTCTCCTATAAAATGGAACCCCCTCGCTCCGTTCTACCGTTTTAGCCCCTTCTCGAGCTCCCCCGTGGCTGCACCACTTCTCCCCGCCTCCTCCCTCTCTCTCCCGTGCCGCCGGCCGGCCTTCAGCCGCCTCTCCCTCCTCGCCCAAGAGCCGTCCGGCCGTGCCGCCACCTTCCCCGGTGTCGCAGCAGCCTCCTCTCCCCCGCCTGCCCTCCGTTTCGCGCGGAGACCCCTGGAGGTGCGCCCCCGCCGGCAACAGTGGCGTTGCCGCCACTGTTCCGCCTCCGGCTGCCTCTGCCGCGTCTCCCGTGCGCCGGCCGACGTCGCCACCACCTCTCCCGGCACCGGAATGCCGTCCTCTTCCCCGGCCAGGCCACGACGTCGCCCGTATTTCGCCGGAACACCGCCGTGCCGCGCCGGCCTCTCCATCCACCTCGCCGGAATTTCCCCGGTCGACCGCGTCGCCGTCTTCTCCGTCGCAGCGACAAGGTCGTCCTCGGCATCGCCTTCCCTCCATCCGAACCCCTCCGCTGTCCGTCGTCGTTGTCTCCGTTCGTCCTCGTCGACGACTCCTCCGGTCGGTCGTTCGTCCTCGCCGGCTCGTCGTCTCGCTGCGCTGCCACCCTCGTCGTCATCGCAGCGGCGTGTTCCGCGCCGTCCTCGTCTCCGTGCAGCTGCTGCCGGCTGCCCACGTCGCCTCCTCGCCGGCCCCGGTCGTCGTCATCGTTGTCCTCTCGTCGTTCCCGGTCTTCGTGGCGTTTGTCCCTCCGTCGAGCCATTCTCGTCCGTCGTTCGCGTCCGTCAAGCGAGCCGCGGCAGCCCCGTCGTCGTCTTCGTCCTCGGCTCCGCGTCGTCAAGCGTTGCACCGGCCGCGTCTCGCCTTTGTCCAAGGATCGCCGCCGAAGTCGTCCCCTCGCCTTTCGTCTCCGTCGTACCCGGCCGTCTCCGCCGCGCTCGTTCGTCGTTATCGTTCCCTCACCTCGTCGCGTGGTGGTAAGGATCTCTCCTCTCGCTGCCCCGTCCTCGTCCTTTCGGTGTCGCCCCGTACCCGTTGTGCGGTTGTAGACCCCGGTACCCGTGTACCGGTGTCGGTAGTCGTTCGCTTGTGCATATGGTGACCCTGTTAGTGTGCTCGCTCGGTAGCCGCGTGATTTCACGTGTGCAGCCCGCGTGGTGTCTAGTAGAGTCCGTTTGTTGGCCACTGGCCTCGGTTGACACACGGGGTCCGTTTCCGTCGACCCGTGGACCGTCTCTGTGTACTCGGTCTACCGCGGTCCTTTAGGTTGACATGTGGGGTCCGCATGTCAACGGCGCAGCCTTCCTATCTTTTCTAGGCTAGCGCTTGCACATGTTTTATAGTTGTAAAACCTAATTATAATAATCCGTAAATCTCCATATAACAACATTAAACTTCTGATGACCATGTAAGGATTAAGCTCGGGCCTCTGTTGCAAAGCACTACCGTACTTCCACATGTCTAGTGGGTAAGGCTTAGTTTGTGGCTCAGTCTGGTTATAAACAAAAGTACACGGATGGAGATGGACGAAGTCGGAGGTCGATGGACATCTCTAGGACAAATGTAGGCTACACGAGCTGTGGCCCGGTAGTCGAGATGTCATGGCACAGGGCTGGTGTTCTGCTGCTAGGGGCTCAATCCTACCTGCCTGTCCCGGAGGTTCCTGTCGTAGGCGGGGCTGGGTCAGTATTCTTGTTTATGGCTAGGATGGGTTGGGAACTATGTCACGTCTTCCGTCCGTATGCCGTGGTGGTATGTGGCACGTGGTTACACGTGAGGAAGATGTGTCTTGTGGGTAAAGATGTACACTGATCAGAGTATAATCTATTCGAATAGCCGCGCCCTCGGTTATGGGCAAGCCTAGCAATGTACCCAAGTTAGTGTTTTAATTCTTAAAACCTGCTTAACAACTAAAATGTGGAATGGGTGGCCTGGGTTGGCTTGGGACGAGCTGGGACCCAGGGTCGGGTTGCCAGTTCGGTCTGAATCATCGTAGGCCTTGGGTTAAGGCAGGTTCATGTGGGTCCACGGCCTCGATTAATAATACCGTGTAACTCTAGGATCGTCTTTATAAAATGGCTTTGGGCAACTAAGTGACTTTTAAATGTTGTTTTCTGCTAAACTTAACCCCTATATTATTACCGCTTGTACCCCCTTGCATTAATCATGCATCTGCCGGTGTGGCTTGCTGAGTACTGTGGTTGTACTCATTCTTGCTCAATCTTTCCCCCCCCCTTCAGTAAGAGAAGCTTTGGAGAAGAAGTCTTAGGTGGAGTCCTGGCTTATACCCCAGTTGAGCGCCTGTGAAGATGGAGCCGTAGGCCCGCTAGTCCGCTGCTGTTTATTTTTGATTGTCAGGCCTTAAGTGCCTTTGTAATAATGTAAATATTATTGACATAATAAAGATGTGTCTTTTGTATCATGTTTGTGTGGTGTACCCCGGCTTTTCCTGGGACGAGGATTAATACACTAGCGTTCGGGAAAATGTATTTTTCTCGGTCGCGACAAAATCTCATCAACATTGATGATGGATCGGCTACTCAATATCCCAGGACCTCTCTTGGGCAGCGTCGAAAACATAGAGCTAGCAAGATTCAGGAGCAGGGCTTTTGATAGATGGTGGGGTGAATGGAAGCAGCATTTGTTCCACCAATCGGCTTCTATGTACATGACAGATCTATTCCCGGATGTTATCCCTAAGGTAAACCTTTTACTTTGTCAATTTTGTATAATAACTATCAGCCGATTTGTATCTTGACTAACCTCTTCTTCTGTTTTGCAGACAACAGAATCTTCTCCTCCTCGCAAGAGCAACAGCGGCAAAGATATAGAATATGCTCCAGGCCTTATACCAAATGGAGGTGGATTAGCTCCCCCTGTCATCGGCTACCATGCCCCCAAGACCTCGAGTCTTCTTCAAGGGCAGCTTAGAGGGCTAGCCGATACCGGCAGGAAGAGGAAGACAAAAACGTCAACTGTTGATCCATCGGCCCCGGTTCCAAAGAAAAAGGCCAAGAAGCAGAAACTCAAGCCAGCCGATGACCTGCCTGCCTTAGATCCATCCATAGAAAAAGTCTTGGATGAAGAGGAGATTGAGGAAGACGTTGACCAAGCAGCAGCTGAACTGAGTGACTTGGGAGATAAAACACCATCAGCTTTACCTAAAAGGACACCTTCTACTCCTGCTGCTCCAGCTCACTTTTCAAGGGCAAACAACTCATCTTGATCATCTCTTAAAAAAGTTTGTATAGCCGATTGCTCATTAATCTTGCATTTGCAGAAAAAGAAAACTGCCGTGAAGAAGAAATTGGCACCAGCACCATCTAAACCAGCTCCACCAGTAAGATTCCCTCTGTAAAATCCTTTAAATTTGGTCATAACCGATGTTAATTAACACTTATCTTTTTCAGCCTCCTCCTCCTCCGCCTCCTGTGCAGCCGATGTCAAGCGATCGTACTCCATCGGCTACAGGCAGCCACAATTTGACGAAGGAGAAGAAGAAGATACAACCAGCAAAGCTCTAGCCCCTCTGTCCGATGATGTAAAGAAAAGCCTTCAAGACATATCTCATCGGCTAGAAGCTTCCTTAGATACCCTGGTAGCTGATTGTGGATCAATCAGGTCTCGGTTTAATGCAATCCAAGACTTGATCCCTGACAATTTGGCTGCCATCATCACTCCAACTATCTTTCCTGAGCAGCACCAATTCAAGTTAGAAAAGGCTAGGCAAAGGATAGCCGATCGACGGGAGAGGAAGGATATAGAAGCAACCATCCAGGCCAATCGGCAGACTGTCCATGCAGAGAAGGCAAAACTTGATCAACTCTTAGTCAGGCCAATTCAGTCTAACATAGATCGGCTTGAAGCCCGCAAGATTGATCTCCTAGCGCAACTTGAAGAGTGTAATGCAGAGTTGGATCTGGAGAAGCAAAAATTAGCCGATCTCCCCAAGGCTGAGGAACAGAAGTCGAGGTTGAAACCGGCTATCAAGAACGTAGCTGACATGACTAAGTCCCTCAAGGTCATCCCTAGAGCCGACTCTCAGGACATTCAAGCAATTGCTGAACTTGAAGAAATCAGATAGAGGGTGATATCGGCTATCCAACGCTACCTTTCTCAGTGATTATCTGTAATAGGGACTTAGAAATTTTTTGTAATCGGCTGGAAAAACTCCAATGTTTCCTTTGTGATCCGATTAATATGACTTTTGTGTTGAAAACTCACAATTTTTGTATGTATGTGCCCCCCTAATTTTGCAATGACGAAGGCATTGATAAAATTATAATTTGGACTAAGGGCGATATATTAAATATCGGTCATCATACATCGGCAGAACACAACCGATTATGATAATAAAAACTGCTAAGGGCGAAACAATTGATATCGGCCATCATACATCGGCAAAATACAACCGATTAAGATAATAAAAACTGCTAAGGGCGATATAACTTATATCGGCCATCTCTAGGCGATGTCAACACATCAGCTAACATGTATCGGCAGCATCCAGCCGATCATGAATTGACCCAAACACTTGGGTAATATTTCTTCAGATATTTTCCATTAAGCGCTCGTTCATAAACCTCACCGTCAAGTCCTTGCAACATGTAAGCTCCCTTGGACACAACCTTATGTATTTGAAACGGTCATTCCCAATTAGGTGACCACTTGCAGAATTTGTTGTCTCGAGTTCTTACCGGCAAAATCAATTTCCAAACTAACTCTCCTTCAGAAAAAGACTTAGGCACCACTTTTTTGTTATAGTGCCGAGCAACCCGTTCCTTGTCCTTAGTCACCTTGGCAAAGGCTCTCAATCTGGATTGGACCAAATCTTCTGTTTCATCTACCATGAGATTGTAATACTCATCGGCTGCTAAACTGTCTTGTAAATCTAATCGTCTGGAGCCGATTTTAGTTTCCCACGGCAAAACCGCTTCGTGTCCATAAACAAGTTTATAAGAAGGAACTTGAATTGATCCATGACCCAACGGGGCAGGTAGGATCACAGAGCATGGACGCTATGCAAACTCAGGACGAAACCACCTGCCCCGTTGATGAAATCACGCAGCAGACACCACGTGAGCTGCATATTCCCTTCAAGAACTTATCAATCAAGGTATGCCCATAGTTTATGTTTTTTGGACTTGTACATTCCGCAAGTTTCTGCTTAGGTTGATTACTAATAGATAACCTCTCATCACGTGAAGGTTGTGTCGGGAATGGCCATCCCAACGGACCCTTCAGGGACTTACCACTATAGGCCGATTCCAGCAGGATACTCGAGAGTCGAAGTTGAGCTGGTGGAAGCCACGTACGAGGACCTCGAATTGGACTACCCTGGAGGAGACGGTGAGACGCATCTACGTGACACAAGCCACACCATTATACTATGGCGCAAGCGCTACATCATCCTCCCTGGGCGACAAGCGGCGTCTCGTGCACCATCCTCTCCGGCTCCACCGTCTCCTCCTCAGGCTCCTACACCGTCTCCTCCTGATCAGGCTCCTGCGCCGTGTCCTCCGGCACCTTCCAAGTCAAGAACTCACCAAGCTCCACTGCCTGCCGGCACAAGGGCAATGAAGAAGGCGAAAGTTGACGCCGCCGAGAACAAGGAGCCGCCGTACGATTGCACACAAGAGGAGCTTGACGCTTACGTGGCTGCAGAAGTGAAGAGATAATTGAAGCCTCGAAGTCCAGAAAAGCAGATTCCTATAGACCCGAGTGCCAAGAAGTTCTTCCAGAAGATGTCGGGACCACTCAAGCAGGCCTTAAAGCTAACGGACTATGAGCGAACACTTAGGAAAGCATATTATGGAAAGTCCAAAAAAGTCCCTCAGCTTGGAGAGCAACCAAACCAGGAGGTCGAGCCATTGGTGACCGGGCAAGAAATTGGAATAAAAGAATTCATTTCTGACATCGGGCTAACTAGGGCTCAGTCGCTTAGAGGTGCACCTCCAAAGGCGGAAGTGAGACACCTTGACGAACTTGGTAAACCGCTTGTCAAGCCTGAGCAGGTGCAGTCCCTACCCACACAGATGTACCAATTCCATGAATGGTACATGGAGATGAGCGCCAGCGGTAGGGAGATTATTGGAGCGAGGATCAAGAACTCCGACTTCTTACAAGGAGAAGACGTTCTCTGGATCAATTTCAAGGATATCTATGAACTATACCAACTAGATGCCCTCGACGTCTCTATTCTGAGCGCATGGATTTTGTACATATCGTTGAGTTATATTTCTTACGTTCCTTTAATTAGCTCCTTGTATATATGTACACCATATATAACAATTCCTTTATCGTTGTAGAATGGAGATTCAAAGGGCTCGACAGCGGGGGTTTTTCAATACTGGATTCATCGACCCTCGGAAAGTAAACGTCGAAATGGTCACCAAGTATCCGCAACCCACAGAGGTCAATCTCGTCCATCTCCTCAAGGAGCAGCATTTCAAGACGTTCATACTACTGCCGTACAACACAGAGTTAGTTTTTACTATCTACCGAACAAATTTCGTTCCCGTACATATAGATGCACAGTGTTTCATATATCATCTCACACAAATTGCATATTCCACTGGGTCCTTTTACTCTTCGACTTGAAGGAATGTAGAGTCAATGTCTATGACTCAATGAATAAAGATGAGTCTACTTTTGACCAGATTTTTGAACTTATAAACAGGTAATGTCATATGTTCCAGTGTTATTAATTATTACGAATTTTGCTATTGCTAGTACGAATCATATATAGTTTTAAACTTCATGTAGGGCTTGGTATCGGTTCCGTCATTTGGTCCGTGGCACTTGGAAAGAAAAACTTCGCCGGAGGTTCAAATTTGTAGTGAGTACATGATCAAAATTTATATCGAATCTCTAATTCAAATATAAGTGTATATTAAATCTCTCGTCGTTTGTCATGTATATAGTGTGCAAAGCAGGAAGAGGGAACTAACTTGTGCGGCTACTACGTATGCGAGTATTGCCACTGCGTTACAACCCAAATCATCACCACAAGAGAACTCGATGTACGTATAAATAAACCATTCAAAATTTCATTGCATATGTATCGATTTCTTGTTTACTAATTAACTTCATACATTCATAGGTTATTCACATGAGGGACAACCTCACACACGAGGACTTTATCACAGCTGTTCAAGAACAACTCATGGGATTCATCAATGAACAAGTCCTTGATCCCAAGGGTGAATTCTACTACGACGGATCTACAATTCATAAGTTGTTAACTTCTGAGATAACGACTACATCGAAGTCGTAGCTAGGACATAATGAATTGTAATACATATCTATATTTATATATATTTATATATGTACACATTTACTTTAGTGTAAATATATTATATATGCACATAAAATGTTAAGTATATACATATATGTCTATTTTGTACATGTACATATGCATAGATATATGTATAAATACATATTATTAATATATGTCATATATATATATAATATATATATATATATATATGAAAATGATTATGTACTCCCGGGAGTACGTACACCCGGTTCCATCTACCGTCCATCACAGCCATCTCGATGAAGCTCCTTAGCGGATCACCGAACGGACCCGTTTTGATTTTCCTTTTGTAAAATAATCCATGATCCTTAATTAGCGCTTAATTATATAAATCGCACCGGTTAGTACTCAACAGATCGAACAGCTCTCGCGACATTTGCGGTTTGACGCGAGGCGGAGGCGGCGACGGTTCCTTGACGGTAGCTTGGTTGGAGGTCGCGAAGTCCGCCGGCGGTGGAAGAACTGGAGCAATCTTGCCACGGCAGCCACGGACGGGTGGACGGCGCGCTCCATCAACCAGTTCGACCACCCGCTTCCTCATACAGTACTCAGACAGATGGGATTAGCAACGACATCAGGTAGTTGGGTTGTGCTCCCCGTCGATGGTGCCGATCGACTAGATTTACGTCCTTTCAATGCTTGAATTATCATTGATGGTTGTTTACATCCATTACTCCCCTTTCGCAGGATTCCCATGGCAACAGAATCAGGGTCGGCGGCGGCTTCCACAGTTCCACTACCGCAGCAAGAAACGCGAACTCTCCTCCAACTAAAATCAGTACGGCTGGTCGAGGCAAACGAATCGAACGATTCGGCCGGCGGCTGCCACAGATCGACCATGCACGATGATGCCAGTTTGTAGAGTTATTCCCAGCTAATGAATCACGGCAACGGTGGCAGACCGCAGATACGAACATGTACGCACATCTCCCATTGTGATTTGGTTTCTGGTAGAGATGTAACAATTAGCTTAGCTTAAGATTATAGTCTGACGACGATGGCGATGCAGTGATGCAGTTTTTCCTCTGTAGCTATGATTTCTTTTTCTTAATCTCAGTTGTATCTATGTACTGTTACCGTCTTCTTAGTTGATTATAACTTAACCTTCTGTACTTCTTAATCGATTATATCTTACATACCACTCGTTATTGTAATCAGTATGATTACACACTGCTCGTTTGTTTAAACAGCATGCACTGCTTAGTGGTATATACGTACTGTTCTTTGATCGTTGATACTACCAGGTAAAAATAGTATGTACGTACTGACCAAACAAAAAAAATACTAGCATATACCGACTTAAAAACGTTCTAGCATATACTCCTTCAATGAGAAACGCAGTAAATACAGATCAAACAGAAGTATATAAACTTCTCAGGAATGTAGTATATACTGATTAAAAAAAAATTATACTGATTAAGAAGAGGCATATACCATTTACTAATTAAAAAGAAATATAAACCACTACTAATCTAAAAGATCAGTATATACTCATTCTCAGAGGAGATCCGTATGTACTCACTCTTAGAAGAGATAAGTAGGTACTCACTCAAAAAGAGATCAGTATATATACTTCCTCCAAGGGAAGATCAGTACATACTCATTCAGGGAGGATATCAGTATATATACTTCATCCAAGAAAAAATCAGTATGTACCCATTCCAAGATATCATAATATATCCGGAAACAAAGGTATACATGTACTGACATTAAATTATAATGAGAAAAAAAGGTATATACTCCTAACGAGCTACCATTAATTTTTTTTAACCTAGTCCTACGCACCAGCCGTTGCATGCAGATAATTTAAAAAAAAGAATGGTGTTTTATTTTTTTAATCTAATTATTCATTTTGAACTAATGGATATCCATTAAGAAAAGGGAGTACATACACCTGGGAGTACAAAAGAGAGATCCGATCCTATATATATATATATATATACACCCAGGTGTACGTACTCCTGCTCTCATCCACCGTACATCAGCGGCCTAGTCCCGATCAAACCTGGTACTGGGTCTAACTACCGGACCCGTTTTGATTTTCGTGGATATAGCGATCCGAACAACCGTGAAAACCACTTTTAAAAACTCTCGTTCGTAGACGGTGGTGCCAAATCAAACCACAGATCGATTCCAGGGCGAGACCGCGATTTACGGACGAATTCGGCGGTGACCGTGAGATCGATAGGCGACTCGGCGTCCGCGGCGGCAATTCGGCGTACATTCACGGTGTGATCTGTCGGCGTTTCTGCATCTACGATGCAGTCACATTAGCAAGCCGGAGCCGACGTCACGATCCAGTGGCAATGGTGTCCACAGCGCAGCCCATCGGCAAGCCGGAGGCGACGGCGTGATCGATCTGCTCGCTGAATCATACGGCAACGTCATCGATCATCAAGAAGATGGATCTGTTTTCTTTTTGTTTTCTTGTGAGATCTCTATAGGTATGCACCAAATCATTCGTTTCCAAATATGATTGTGAACTTCTGTTTAATTAATTTTCTTTGGATGCATGCATAGATCTTGCTTCCGGCGCCATCATCCATCTCGCCGCTTCCTGAGCGGCGGTAACTTTTTTCTTACCAGTATATACTTTTCTAGTGTACTAAGTATACAAAGAGAATCCCTTATATGCCACTCTAAATTAACCGGCTCCCTTATATGCCACTTTAAATTGGCTTCTCCCTTTTATGCTGCCGGTTCAAGTTTCTCCTCCCTTTTATGCCATTACCGTCAATCCACCGTCAGTTGACCGTTAACTTGATTATAAAAAGACGCATTTGCCCTTGAGAATTAGTATACAACCAATAATAGGTATTTTAGTACTAATATAGCTACTGGATATAACATATGAAAATTGATTTTTTCTGCATCACATGCAATTTTAGCCATTACCATTACCATCACAAATAAATTTTCAATGTAAGCATGAAACATGCAGTTTTCCAACAATATTTTTAATATAAAGAGCATTTTTCACTGGTTATGACAAAATTTTGTTCACTCAAAAAAGATTTAAAATAAACTAGTTATGATTTTTTGAAGTTTACACATTTTTTAGTTGAGAGGGCATATTGGTCATTTATGAAAAAAACTAACCTTTGACTAACAGTCAACTAACACTATAGTGGTGGGAGTGGCATAAAAGGGTGGAAAAACTTGAACTAGTGGCATATAAGGGAGAAGCCAATTTTAAGTGGCATATAAGGGAACTGGTTAAATTCTAGTGGCATATAAGGGATTCTCTCATATAGAGAGTATATACTATTTTTTTTTTCTAGATTTGCAGTATATACCACTTTTCTAAATATCAGCATGTACTCATTGACGATTTGGCCAGTACGTATATACTGCATTCCTCATTGAAGCTAGATTGTTTTTTGCAGATTAGTAGTATATACTGATTTTTGCTTCCGGCGCCATCATTCATCTCGCCGCTTCCCGGGCGGTGTCCGGGTGACGACGACGGCATCGATCCATCGGCTAGCCTGTATGGCCGTGCAGCAGAGATTCCGGCCAGGTGACAGCCTCGATCATAATTGAGGCGATGCAATTCTTGTACAAAAATTGAAACGATACTTCTTTCTCCAGCGATATATATACTCAGTAGTTGTTGTAACTCTGACAATTCTGCAGCTCGTACAATTCTATACACACCCCTTGCTGGGTAAATCTGCTACGAGTACATTTTTTTTTAATAATCGTGTACATATATCTTCAATGAGGAATGTAGTATATACTGGCCAAAGAATACTACATATATACTGAAAAAAAAAGGGGGGCAATATATATATACTCCGTCAACGAAAAAAAAATCAGTATATACTACTATTATGCAAAAAAAAAAACAATCTAGCTTCAATGAGGAATGCAGTATATACGTGCTGGCCAAATCGTCATTGAGTACATACTGATAAAAAAAAAAAGAGCAGTACATACTACTAATTTAGAAAAGTGGTATATACTGAAAATCTAGAAAAAAAATGGTATATACTTAGTACACTAGAAATAACAGTATATACTAGTATGAAAAAAAGTTACTACCAATGTATGAAAAGTGATATATATTAGTAGTCCAAAAATCCAGAAAAATGTGTTACAACTAATCAGGAATAACGGTGTGTTACTAATCTAGAAATAGCGGTATATATACTACTGATCTAGAAATAGTGGTATATACTACTGATCCAGAAAAAGGTGAAATATAGTACCGATATAGAAAAAAAAGTATATACTACCAATAGCCAATGTATGGTGGTACATAGTATGATCTAGAAAAGGCTGTATGAAGTGCTATGCAAATTTTAAACGTGCCCATTCCTCGGCAGTGTGCATGCATGCAAAAATTTGAAAAAATAGAACACCTACAGATGGACATGAAGAAA
The DNA here is from genome assembly GCF_000147395.1 of Oryza glaberrima. Lineage (NCBI taxonomy): Eukaryota > Viridiplantae > Streptophyta > Magnoliopsida > Poales > Poaceae > Oryza > Oryza glaberrima. The sequence goes on from NC_068333.1 coordinate 5,822,236, forward strand.
TTTGAAAAAATAATATTATTTATTTCTTTTTAATCTAACTATTCATTATCAATTGATGGATATCCAACAAGGAAGAGGGAGTACATACACCTGGATATACAGAAGAGTAAATGATTCCATACACCCAGGAGTACGTACTCCACTAGTGGAGAAACCATCTTTGCCCGGTCGATCAAAAACCACAATAGTCTCAGATGCAGTAAAAACCGAGACTAAAGATGGTTTTTAGTCCCGGTTTATAAGTAGAACGGGACTACGTGATCTTTAGTCCTGGATGGTGTTACCAACCGATCTTTAGTCCCGATTCACATGCTGTCAGGTGTTGTCAGGCCCCTCCAGGATCTTTAGTCCCGGCTGGTGTTACGAACCGGGATTAAAGATCAAAACACACTATATAATCCCTATTATTTATCATCTTTTCTCGTCCACTCTTTTCTCATCCACACCCACTCCTCTCTCCCTCCATCTCTAATCTTATCTCTTCCCTTCCTCCTTATCTCTTTTCCTTCTTATCCCTTCCCAACTCCCCTTCCCAACTCGATCTAGTGTGCGCAGCAGGAGGGGGTGGGCGGCCCGGCGCGGCCGCCGTCGCGGAGGGGCGGCCGGCGCGGCGAAGGCGCGACGGGGGCGGCGTGGAGGGCCGCGTGGCGGCGGCCGGGGAGGAGGGGAGGCAGCAGCCGGCTCAGCCGGCCGGCGGCTTTGCTTCGTTTTTTTTTCTTTTTTTTTTCAAAGAATTTGTGATCCATGTGTAGTTTGAGATGAAGAATCTGTGGTTCATTGTATGGATTGAGATGTATAATTTTTTTTTGAATCTCATGGTATGGATCTGAGATGTACATGATTTGTGTATGATTTGTATATTTGGGATGTTTCTTTTGATTTGGGGTTTGATTTGGGTTGTATAATCTGTAGTGTATATGATTGATTTTTGTATTTGGGATGGTACGCATCCCACCTAATTTGGGAGAAAATAAATTAGAGATTAAATAATAAGTAAATGAAAAAAAAACTATTGCCCATTCCCATCTTTAGTCCGGTTGGTAAATCGATATTTAGTCCCGGATATTTGAACCGGGACTAAAGATAGGGATCTTTAGCCCCGGATTCGTAAGTCCCGGTTTTCAAACCAGGACTATAGGGGGTTATGAACCGGGACTAAAAACGATTTCTCGACTAGTGCTCCCGCTCCCATCTACCGTCCATCATAGCCACCCCGAAGAAGCCCGTTACCGGATTCACAGAACGGACCCGTTTTCATTTTTAACAAGAAAAAAAAAACATAATCTTAATTAACCCGCGGTAATCGGAAAACCGGATAGATAAATCCCTTTTCCCAGCTCATTGGATCGATAAATCAGTTATCAGTGGAGACCTCGATCTTCGGAGGGGTTGGCATCGTTGCCGACAAGGGCAGCATATCTACATCATTGATTTGGCGTCAACGACGAGTCGGAAGCGACGGCGTGATCCATCGGCCTGGTGTCTTCTGCCCTACCGGCGTCGGAGGACCACGGAATGGCATTGGCTGGCTCCGCTCGACAGAATGAGAATAGGTCTAGGTATTGGCGATGCGCTGATCTACTCCTTTTCTCCAGTTCGTTTTTCTTTCCGTTGTTTCTCGCTTATTAAGCGGAGATCAGAACGGATTATAGGTCAGCTGCTAGAGTGCCGCAAGGATTAAAACGCACAGAGATCACGGTGGCCAGGTATTTTGTCTAATCCGATTGATCGTCTCGATCTCGATGAGATCCGGTAAGCACCTTTGTTAGTTAATTTCACCATTAGTTGTTATTTGTTTTCATATATGTCTAGCCAAGGCAGCCGTGGCGGCCTATCGCTACTACCAGATCTCCAGGATGGTGGTGTGTACTGTTCTTAGTTTATATATGAAATTCTGAATCACAGATCCACACTCAGATGAGTATACACTATTTCTTATTCGTCTTCCTTTTAATCTCTGTACGTACACGTAGATAAAAATTAATCCTAGAGTTCAGAATGAAAAATACTGTGATTTGGATGAAAAAAATGTCATCAACAGATGGTAGATTAATTGTCCTTTGCATGCGTGAATGTTGTTCCAGGATAGTGGTTTGTGATGGATTTCTTTAGTTCCTTGAAATTTGAATGAATAAGCCCCTAATCTTTTTGTTGCTTGCAGGTGGTGTCCGGCCGCGCCGGCCGTCTGCAGAACATGTCGACTCAACGCCACAATCCAACGGCACCAGCGGAGAGAATATACACGCAAGGGGAAGGATCCTTGTTTTACAAACTGTGATTTGGATGTACATTATTACTTTTTAATCTGCGATTCAGCATGTTCAATTTGTGTTCTTGATCATGTTTTCTCGTCTGTGAGGCTAGTTCTTTTGGAACTACATATATCTTTGAGAATATACTAAAACTTTTGGATCATAATACGTGCATGCAGCACGAACACTGAGTTCTGCGACAGGGTAAAAGCAAGTAATAAAAATAGCATATATACTGCTACTATCTTAAAAAATAGCATATACTGCTACTGCTAAAAATGGTATATACTGCAATTATCTTAACAAAAGTATAAACCTGCACCTTAAAAAGGTATATGTTACTACCACCTTAAAAAGAAGTATATATGTATATTGCTATCACCTAGGAAACAGTATATATACTAGTCTTAACTGAAGCACAGTACTTATACTACTTTGGTGAAGCACAGTACTAAGTAAAAAAAAGAAGTATATACTATTAAAAAAAATAAGTATATACTGTCATAAAAAACACGTATGTGGGATATTTATCTGTATATATTTCTCTACATGAAAATGAAGTATATGGCAGCTGCCTATAAACTGCTGCCAACTACAAATAAAAGAAAAACAGTATATACCGTTGCTTACTAAAAACAAAAACAGTATATACTTTCATGCAGAAATGGCAGCATATACATAGCTAGGAAATATACTGCACGAAAAAAGAGTATAAACTGTTACCTACTACTAATAATAAAAAACAGTATATACCATTGCTTACTAAAAACAGTATATATCCTATATGGGCTCTTCTGGCCCCAGCTTCCTCCGGGAGACTTCCATGTGGGCCCCTAAAACAGTGACATACATTCTAGGCCCATTTGTGATTGTTAAATTGGACTTTTGGGCCTTCTCATGCAATTGCAGATCACCAGCAGACTTTCGAATTGATCGATATATTTCCACCTCCTTCTCTTCATTTATGAGTGCTTCTCCTGCATACATGTTAGTAGCATAGCATATAGTGGAAGTAATTATTTTATTTGGGAATTATGCATTACAACCATAGGTAGTCTTCATATATTGGATAATATTGACGATCGAAACTGGTCGACAACGACCGCTTGTTCTTGTACATAAGCGAGGTTGACACCGGCCTCAACATCATCGACGTCTTCGCCAAGCTAATCCTACAGAAGTTCACCGACACGATGAACAGGAGGGAGCTACTCCTCCAGAGCGACAAGAAGACAGTTGCGGAGGCCTTCTGGCGGGGCATCGTGGATGGAAGGGTCGATGACATGGTCCCCGCGGAAACGATGAGGACTCCGTGGCATAGTGGCGGCCTTTTACCTCACACGCAGGGGTACACACATGAGGAGCAGCAACATGATTGCGCAGCGTTGGCCGTGGAGCCCTCGCGGCGGAGCGGTGTAGCAGTGAGGACGGGGCAGTGGGGCACACGTGCGTGGCCTATGACCTTACGCACAGCAGGGGGCGCGTGAGAACTGAGAGGAGCGTCGGAAGAAGACCGGAAGAAGGGAGAAACACAAGCACAAAACTATTGTTTTATGTGGTTTCTCTCTCATCAATTGGGTTGATATTATATTGGCAGGGCCAGAAAGTTTTACAATATAGAACGGAGGGAATAAAAAAAATTGATAGATGGAAAATAAATTGGTAAAAATTAGTAGATGGGAAAAAAGTAGCACTAAGTTGATAGGTTGGGTATAAAATATCGTCGCGGATCACAAAATATATATCTTACATTTGGGACAAATTTAAAGGGCAAAATCATTTATATTATGGGACGGAGAGAGTAGTTATATAGCTGAATTTTGCTTCTGGCCTGTGGTGCAGTTGCTTCCAAAATAATAATTCTCTCCGTCTAACAATATATTTGGAGCTTTTTTTCTGGATATTAACAATGAGTATGTGAATAAAGAGTTATTATTGAATGAGATGAGTAGTTATGTGAGAAAATTAAACGAGCAGTAGTAGTTTTGATTGGTTAAGAAAAATAGATTGTTGTAGATATTCGTATATTATATTAAATAAATTTTAAACTATATATCATTATATTTCTAGACCTAATGATTAACCAAGGAAAAATGCAAGGATTTGACAAAAATATAGAAGCCAATGCTAGGCGCCTAAGTGAATGGATATGAAACAAAAAGCGAGCAGGCTGTCTATATATGGACAATTAGTTGCATTAATATAGTAGTTTATAATTGCAAGCATGGCACTACATCACAACACCAAAAAGACATGCCGTGATTCTAGAACAGCCATTGAATAAATTAGAAAGAAAGGTTGTGGTTAATTTGTTAACGACCAATCGAGCCTACTAGTATAAATTGTACCTCGTTGTTATGAAGTAATTCATCCTGTAGTAGCGAAACAAGCAGAGAGATAGAGAGAGAGAGTATACAGAAATGAGCAGGTTGAGCTCGAGCATGGCCACCGTCCTCGTGGTGTTGATGGTCGTCAGCACCCGCGGCTTATCCCCACCATGTGCGGCCGCAGCGAAGGAGGAGAAGCCAGTGGTGGTGCTGCCACCAGCGGCGGCGCCAGGGGAGGCGCCCTCCGCGGAGGCGGCAGCGTTCGTCCGCTCCTGCTGCGAAACCGCCCTGCCGGCCGAGCGCGACGCCTCCAGCTTTTGCTACGACGAGCTGCTCCCCTACGCTGACTCCTTCGGAGGCAACCAGGTGAAGGTCACCGAGGTGGCCGCCACCATCCTGAGCAACAACCTCTCGGCCTACCTCGACGAGTTGCGCAAGGTCCAGGATGGGGCCGGCAAGGGGGACCAGAACCTGATGGCCTGCGTCGATGGCTTTACCGATGCCACCAACGTGAACATCACCAAGGAGGCGCTGGACAGCCTCGGCCGTCTTGCCGCCGCCGGAGATGGCAAGCGCAGCAAGGAGGATCTGGAGAATGTGCAGAAGTGGATCAAAGGGGTGGACAAACACTACGTCGGAGGGAACGCGGCTGGGTCCGATTGCGAGACAGGTTACCTGTACACTTATAACGATGATCTCCCCGCCCAGGAAACCCTTGGAAATTGTCTCTACACTGCCAGCTCCCTCATCAATCACATAAAGCTTTAATAATCCAGCTATATATATAGCCCTCCATACATGCTCTCTAGCTACCTACTACTAAGTGGAAGTACATTATTTTATTTATTATACTTGTTGTTAATTCCCATGATCGATTAGTGGTGTTGTCCACGATTTTTGGTAACATTGTTTTTCTCAATTTTCTATTTCATATATTCCCAACTCTCAATTCTACATTATATATCATTTTTTCATTCAACTTCATACATACAATTCCTCAGTTCTTTCTTATATATAGGCCTTACGCTAAATTTTTTTTGATACACACCACCGTCGATTATATCGTGCATACTTTTGTATTTCAATTAATTAATTGTGATACTTGCTTCCCACACATTGATCGCTTGCACGCCACATTTGTAACATTGTTATCAAATTTCGGAAATAAATTTATCTATCGTGTGAATTATTTCAGCTTGCATGAATCTTTCTTTTTATTTTAAGCAACCTTTTTCTGGTCAAAACAAACTACACAAAAAGAGATGACAACCAAAATATGTTGATATATTATTAGGAGTATCCTGATTCACACCAATGCTAAAACAAAAACATAAAATTACAATAGAAAAATGGAAGTAAACATCAAGGCTAGAGCTAGGCATTTAATGCTAAAAATAAATGTCAATGTGTAGCTGTGTGAACCAAAATAGAAAAGAGAAAACAGATAGTTAGTTATTGATCGTCCTTGTTCCTGTAGAGAAACTTGTGGAGAGTATGCATACCGGGTACCGACACGGCCTCCATATTCGACTAAAGATAGGAGTGGGCCGGATCCATCTATTATGTACTAGAGTGGGCTGTCTGGCTTGTTTTCTACTTTGTAACCCTACCCCCCAACCTATATAAGGCGGGCAATGAGCCCCTACAAGGGCATCAGCACGGATAACCACAATCAGATCGTCAGATCAATATACACCTAGCGGATACAAATCCCCAAACAGGTGTAGGGTTTTACCTCTCATCGAGAGGGCCTGAACCTGTCTAAATTCTTGTCTTCGCATCCATCCACTTTTATGTCTCATGCGATACCCTTTTTCATATTGCCGAATTCCAGTTTAAACAGTTGGTGCGACAGGTAGGGGAAGCGTCAAATTATCCATCAAGAAGTGCGATGGAAACAACTTCAGGAATCAAAGGCATTGTTTTTGCTCGAGGGCAATCTCAATGAGATCGATGATTCTAATCTCTGACGTCGATTGGTTTGTCGTTTCAATCTATATGAAATCTTTTTTGACCTGAAATACTGCCAGGGCTTTGCCGAGCAGTGTAATTTTATATAACTCAAAAAATATTTACAAAGTTACAGTCGAAGGAACTAAATAAAACTATAAAGCTTGCAACCAATCAAAAACAATTTGATTTAAGGGATCCTTCATTCTGCACATATACAGAAGAACTTCTTTCACAATCTATATGAGATTATTAGCTTGATTTATAATCATGGATTGATCTGTCGTACGATGTCTTCTTTGCATGCATGTACGGGTGGCTGATGAGGTCCATGGGCCGCCGAACCAGCACGTCTGCCCGGGAGGGAAAGCGAAGTCGGTGATGCCCGAAACGAATCCCATCGCACTAGTCGGCGAAAAACATGGCGCAACCCCTACCTGACGCACCAACTGTCAAAACAAGATTCCGGCAATACTAAAAGGGGTAGCAATCAAGCTGGAAAAGTGGATAGGTTAGGACGTAGGAGGCAAAGGTTTATACAGCCGGGGAATTATTCCACCGAGTGTATTATTGATCTGATGATCTGGGAGAAAAGTTATGCCCCTAGGTACACTTGGACCCGACCTTTTATAGGGGGAGGAGCCAAGATTACAATGTACAGCCCATATGGCTTACGTACTAGGCTAACGAATATGTATTACAGCTGTAACTAACTAGCACTACTGGATATTTCCTTGACATACAAGTTAACATAATTCCCGAGTCATTTCCTAAACATATTCTATCTGTACAAGCTATCCCCTATAACCAGTCGGATATACGTGCCATGTGGGTATGTGGTACCCAACTACCTATAATCTCCACTCTGCGTGTAAGACGAATCCCTTCATTTGTAGGAGTCAAGTCACTATCTTTCTTCTTGTGGTTTCTTCTAGCAGTCTTTGTCACATCCTTATTTTCGTATTAGGATTTATAAATTATTTAATAAATTATTATTAAAATTTATATTAAATGTACATTAATAAACAAGTGAAGTTAAATGTGGGAAATAAAATTTCCTAAATATAAAGCATGGATGGATTAAATTTTTATTAAATTCTACATGGTTAATTATACTCTCTGAAATTTTCTCGGATTTTTTAGAGCTCAATTACTAATTTTAATAATACAAAGAACATTTTAGGAATTATTTAAATATTAAATTAGTCATTAAATGATCTTATCTTAAGTTTGTTAAATACTCTAAGTGTCCAAGCAGTTGCGAGATTTTTCTTGAACATATTTGAGTATTTGAAGTATTTTTAACAATTCAAATATCATTTCAGTGATTAATTTAGTTGGAAAAGTAATTAAAATCCTTTCCAAAGCTCAGGTCTTAATCTGGCCCATCTCTCTCCTTCAGCCCAGCCGATCCAGCAGCCTCTTTCTCTCTATCGAAGTTTGCTTTGGGCCTGTTTGGGGGAGCTTTAAATTCTGAGAAGCAGTTGTTTGGTAGCCAGCTTCTGAGAATGTGGAAAAGCTCTGAAACCCAGCTTCTCCAGCTTTTGGCTTCTTAGTTCATTTTTCAGAATCTGTAACTACAGATTCTCAGAAGCTGTGGACTGTTTGAGGCAGCTTCTAACAGAAGCAGCTTTTGGGAAAAGCTGCAGCTGGGAGAAGCTCCCGTAAACCGGGCATTTGTTTCCCTCTTTAATCAGGCCTTGGAAGATGAAGCCCAGCTGAAAGTCTATACTTTTTCCCTCCAGCTACAGTGTCGTCTTCCAGCTCCAGATAGAGCCCGTGCAGCTGCCGAGGCGCTGCCGTTTCCTCCGCCTGATTCGCTCGATTCTCTCAGCCGTTTCTTGAATTGGTTCTCTTCCGTTTCCCTAGACTTTATCCCTTTTAATTCGACACGGAATCGAGCTCGGATTGAGTTTATCTCTGCAAAAACAAACCCTAATTTTCCTTCAACGAATCCATCCGTTCCCGAGCCGATCTCTCTTTCCCACGCCTATAAATAAAGTCCCCTCCCTCTCCTCTTTCGGCCGCCACCTCTCCCTATCTCCGCCGTCGCTTGTAGCGCTGCCGCCACGTTCGCCTTCTCAGTCTATCGCCGGCCGCCGCTCCAGCCGCATCTCGCCGTCGCCCTGGCCGTCCTCGGTCTTAGCTGCTTCCTCCCTCGGCTCCGCAAGGTCAAGAGCAAGCCCGGCAGCCATCTTCCCGAAGCCAAAACCCATTGGAATCCCCTCATCGACGTGAAGCCGATCTACTCCACCTCCGGTCGAGCCCCGTCGATGACTCCGTGGTGGTCGGTTTTCGCCGTCGTCTTCCTCAGCATCGCAGCGCCAAGCTGAGGCCCGGCCACCGGTTTTCCTTCGCCGAAGATCGCCAAAATGTCGCCGTCACCTTGGACCAGTACTTCCACGCCAGCGTGGGCAACGGCTTTACCTTTTGTATAGTATAGTTCGTTGCGGGGCACCAGACTGTGAAGTGGCGAGAAGTCCATGGGGATCGCTGGGGAGTCCATGCCTCTGGTTATTGAGGGGGTGATTATGATCCAGGTATGGTGCGCTGTGGTGGATTGTATTGTATGAGGGGTATTGTCACAGTCCCGTTTCGAGGTACCGTGGTGATACTGAGGGCATGGTAACATGTTTTGGGGCTGTGTCTTGTGGGTACAGTGGTACATCTCTAGCCAGAGTAAAACTATTCGAATAGTCGTGCCCGCGGTCAAGGGCGGGTTGAGCAATGTTTTTCGTTATTAGTCTCACACCTCTCATAATAATTATTGATGCTATAACAGGTAATAATTTGCTTAGCTCCTAGTTTGGAATTAGATCTGTACAGCCGGGTATGGTTGTTCAGGATGGTTGGGCCTGTGCAGCATGGTTGTGCTGTTCAGTATTGATTAATATTGATGATTAATTATTCTATTGTTTTACTACTCCTAAATGTTTGCTAAATGCTACTTTTGCAAATGAGCCTATATTATGCCGTCCTTCGGAATCCTTGTGCACTCACATATTTGCTGTGTGGCTTGTGGAGTATTCCATGTACTCATCTTGCAACAATCAATCAACCTCAGTTGAAGAAATTAAAATGATCCAGAGGGAGAAAACGTTTGGCTTATACCCCAGTTGAGTTGCCTGTGGGAGTGCAGCCGAAGCTTCGCTAGACCGTAATTCCGCCGCAGCTTTTCTTCTCTTTTGTAAGTATGTAATGATATTATTATGATGGATTGGTATATTAAATTGTCAGTTTGTGTACCTCAGCTGATTCCTGGACGAGGATTTTATGCACAAATAAGTTCAGAAATTACCAGGAAATTTCCGGGCGTGACGGTCTTGCTGCTCCTTTTCATCTTATGATTCCATCCAGTTGTGTTGTCACGTCCCAAAACGACTCTAAAATACATCCTCTAAATTATGCCTAGAATAATTAAAATCCATGTGAAAGCCTCCAACAATTAAAATGTGCAAAGTTAAAAGTCAAATAAGGCTTAGAGGATTTTTGTATATTTCCTAAAAGCCTAAAATGTGTAAATAAATTTTAGTGGAATTTTCAGAGCACAAATAATAATTATTAAGAAATAAACAAAGTTAAAAAGGTTTTATAAAAAGAAAAACCCTAAAAGTCCCCCTTCCCTCCCTTGGGCCGGCCCGGCCCATCTCCCTCTTCACCCCCTTCTCTCTCTCCTCTCCCCCGCGGCCCACTCGGCCCCTCCCCGTGCGCGCGCCGCTGACGGGCGGGCCCGCCCGCCACCCTCGCTGACGGGTGGGGCCCACCTATCATCCCCGACCTCCCGCCGCTCCCGCCGCCTCGCCCGCGCCCTAGCGCCGCTGCCGCCGCGAATCCCGCCGCCTCCCGTCGTCCCCGCGTTCAATAAAGTGGGGGGAAATATTCCCCGTGATCCACTCTCCCTTTCCCCCCAATTTTCCCTCCCTTGCCGCACCGTCTCCCCGCCGGAATCGAGCTCACGCCGTCGCCCTCTCTCTCCTCCGTCACCGACGACTTCCTGCAGGCTTTCTCCGCTCGCCGGGACCGTCTCCCGCCCCGGCGTCGCCTCCTCCGGCTTCGCCGCACCGCCGTCGACCCCGTCCACCCCCTCGCCGAGTCCGCCGACCGCCGGAATGCCGTCGACCCCGTCGACCCGAGCCGCGCCGCCGCCTTCTTCCGCTCCGGCCGCCTTTTTCGTCGTCGCCGTCGGCCTAGGGTGAGCCGTGGACCGCCGCCTCTTTTCCCCCTTCCCTTCCCCTCTCTCGGCCGCCGCTCCGCCGTGCCTATGGCCACCACCGGCGACCATAGGGGCGCGGGCGCCGCCTCTCGCCGGCCGCGCCGAGTGGACGCCTTCGGGCGCGCCGAGTGGCTGCCGCGTGGGGCCCGGCCGTCAGCCGCCCGTGCCCTCGGGTGCGGCTGACGCGTGGGGCCCACGGTGCCGGCCGGTGCGAGCCCGGGTGCGCCCGGTCCACCGTGGACCGTGAGGCTGCCGCGTGGGCCCCACTCCCGTGGACCCGGTCCGCGCGCCCCGTGTCACGCCCTAAAAATCGTCTAATGTAAAAATACATTGTTTAAATCATTTTTAGAAATTAAAATTAAAAGCCTACAAGCTAAACCCTAATTATCTAGGAAAATTTTCAACATAAAAATGAGCTAGATAAAATTTTATTAAATACTTTGCTTGTTCCTTTATTTTCTAGAATTTTCTGAGAATTGTTTGAGCAAGGGAAGTATTTTTAATAATTGGAACAACATTTCACAAATTATTTTAATTAAAAAGTTCAAAAAAAAAAACCCTTCCTTAAGTGGTTGGGCCGTTTTTGGCCCAACATCTTTCCTCTCTCTCGCGGGCAAGCCGGCCCAAGCCGGCCCAGCTGCCGCCGAGCCGCCCTTCCCTCCCCAACCGCCGACAGGTGGGACCCACCTGTCAGGGTGGTCTTCCACCTCCGGCCGGTTGCAGCCGTGCCCGAGCCGGCCGACCGAGCCGCCTTCCGCCTCCGAATCCGCCCCAATCTCTCCACTTTTAGTCCGGATTTTTGAGGGGTTTTTATCCTCTCGTTCTCCTCTATCTTTACCCTCAAAAATCGGAGCAAATCGTTGGGTATTTTATCCGAATCGAACTCGTTTTCGAGTTTATCTCTAAAACCGAGTTTTTGATTTCCCGAGTCGATTTCTTGCGGGAGGAGTCTGATCTCTTCAATCCAAGGCTGTAAATAGGACCCCCTAGTCCTCCTCTTTCGTTTGCCCCAACTCCCGTCCTCTCCCGTGCCTCCTAGCCGCCGCGCCGCCGCTGCTTAGCCTCGCCGCCGCCGCCGGCCATCTCCGGCGTCGCCGCGCAGCCGTCTCCGCCGTCGCCGCCGCTTGCCGCCACCGCCATTAGGTGCGTGGGAGCGACGAGAAGCTCGGCCGCCCCTTCCCCGAAGCCGCCGGCCGCCGTAGCCCGCCGTCCCCGTGTAAGCCGTCGCCGCCCCTTCGTCGCCGGCCGTCGTCGTTTGTCGTTTGACTCGAGGGTGAGTACCGTTGGGTTCGTCTCGTCGTCCTCTACGCGTACATGTCCTCCAAATTCGCAGCCGATCATCCAATCTCCGGCGAGTTTGCCATCCTAGCCGGCCACCATTGATGATGTCATCATGTCATCATCGGTTTTTTTTTTCTTTTTCCCGTTTTTCTAATAGATTAAATCTTCGGAAAATCATAACTAAATAATCGTAGATCCGTTTCAGGTGGTTCAAGTTGCTAAATTTTTCTAAAATCAAGATCTACATGTTAAAAATATCCACATATACTGTTTATGCTTGTTTTTGTACTGTTTTGTTGATTTTTGTTTAATTGCTTTAGTTTCCGACGTTCCGGAGGAGAGCGTTTCCGTTGAGGAAGGTTCCGAAGCGTTTGCGGAAGCCCAAGGCAAGTCACACAGATCACAAACAACCCTTTGAGCATGTTGAACCCGTTTAAAGCTAATGTTTTATTTCAACTTATGCATTATTTTCGAATGTCATCGGGTGGTGAACCTTTTCCCAATTAATTAATGGCCGAAGATGATCTTATTTTCCTATGGGTTATAATGTGATTAGCATGAACCTTATATATTGGATTGGTTCAGCTAAATGCCATATGTATGTTTGCTTAGCCATGCTTAGAAACATTAGCTAACTAAAGGGGTTAAATATAAATTATATAATTATTATTGTTAATTATGGTTAAATTCAATGGTAGCTCACGATGGTTAATCGTGTGATGGTAAATAATTGCTAATTAAAACCTGGTTAAGGTGGGTTGTGAGCATATGGTTTTGATGGTTGTGCTCATGACAATTAAGGACCGGTTCGCGAGCTACTGTTGTGAAACATTTACCGTGCCAACCACAAGCCAGCGTGGGCAACGGCTTTATCTTTTGTATGGCATGATTCATTATAGTGTGCCAGACTGTGAAGCGGCGAGAAGTCCGTGGGGGTCGCTGGGGAGTCCATTGCCTCTGGTTTTGAGGGGGAGATTATGATCCAGGAACGGTGCACTGTGGTGAGTTGTGTTGTGCGAGGGGTATTGTCACAGTTCTTTTCCGAGGTACCGTGGTGGTACTAAGGCGCATGGTAACATGTTGTGGGATTGTGTCTTGTGGGTACAGTGGTACACCTCTAATCAGAGTTTAATCTATTCGAATAGCCGTACCCGCGGTTATGGGTGAGTTGAGCAATGTTTTTCGTGATTAGTCTCATATTACACATTAAATGGTAACGGTGTTAGTTAATGTAACTCCTGGTTTGGAATGGTATATTCCTAGTTTGGAGGTTTAATTTGTTCAACTGGGGTTGGTTGTTCAAATGAGGTTGGGCCTATGCAACACGGGTGTGTTGTATGGTGTTTATTTAATATTGATTAATTATACAACTGTTTTACTATTCTCTTAAATATTTGTTAAATGCTGTTATGCAAATGAGCTATATTATGCCATCCTTTGTTATCCTGTGCACTTGCATATTTGCTGTGTGGCTTGTTGAGTATGTCATATGCTCATTCTTGCAATATTCAATCATCAGAAGAGGAGTATTTCAGCGAAGGTGATGATCTGAAGGATTGAGCTTGTTCTGGTTAAGATGCCTGTGGAGTGGAGTCGCCATAGCTGTTCCGTAGTTTGTTATAGTTTTATTTTTCCGCTGCGTAGAAGGTTATTCTTTGAGAGGAACTATCTACCTCTGTAATAATTTATTATTTGCGAATATTAAATAGTTATTTATTTGTACTCTATTATCAATTTGTTATTGTGTGCCTCGGTTGATTCCTGGACGAGGGTTTAACACACATGTAAGCGTTTGGAATTTTGGATAGAAATTCCGGGCGTGACAAGTTGGTATCAGAGCCACCTTGACCTTAGGATAAGCCAAATGGTAAACCTTAAGTAGCCTTCAAAATATTTTGAAAAAAAATAGAACTGCTCTTCTCTATTCTTTTATAAATTAATTAAGTTGGCAGCACATGCAAGGTTTTGCACAAAATTAATTTAATTCATTTTCTTTTCTTTTAAAAGAAAAAAAAAAGATTGTTCTTCTCAAAATGTTTCTTATTCCGCCATAGTAAACTTCATTGATTAGTCGGCTCTGTACATCTATTATGGTATCGATACAATCATGATAGCACTAGTACTACTCATCCTTCTTATGGTGACACTGTACCGTGCTTATAATAGATCATAAGTATTTTAGTTTTATTTTAGTTATTTGTCAAAAAAATTATTTGTCTCTGTCCAAAAAGTTAAATTCTAAAAAAAAATATATATATATAATAGCTTAGTATGTGTCTTTTCTTTTATTTTTCTTCCTCTTTGGTCAAATCAGTAAGTCTAGATGGTGCAGCCAACTTAAAAATATGCATTAATTCCTCCCTTCTATGTTTCTTTAGATGCCGCCCCATTCACCGAGAAACTTGATCAAGGTGTTAGGATTTGTCAGGGAGCTGAGGTTGATGGCTTTTGAGGTAGGCTATGAAGTTGCTCCTGAGTATCGCCGGATTTCCCATGACCCCAACGAGGAGAAGTGTCGTGTTCGTGTGACGTTGGCTAGTGATCGTGAAGACCTTCCGTCCATTAAGTTCGAAGCTGGAGGAAGATCGTACAGCCATGCTTGTCAAGAAGCAGCTTTGGTGGCCATTGGAGAGTTGCGTCAACGCTTTGAAGAAGAGTTGGATTCATCAGCTTTCCAGTATCATCCTCACAAGCCTCATGGTCAAGACTATGGAACCTATACCTGTCCTGATGGTGAAGAGAGTGTCACTCTGATGCATGCGGTGCATATGCTTAGTGCTATGGATGCAGTAAGTGTGGAGCGAGACAAAGCAGCTCATGACAGGGAAAACTGGAATCGAGGCAAGATTTGCAAGTTGGAGAGCAAAGTGTACCGTCTACAGAGGGAATTAGCTGAACTTAAAGGAGAAACGCCGCCGCCAACACCCAAGCTTCGCCTCACTGCAAGAAAGAGAACCTGTCCGCCACCTCGTCTCCAGTTAGCTTCGAAGATTCGCGTGATGGGTGAAGCTGTGCCCGATCGTGCTGAACCTGTCATCGACATCGTAAGTGATGAGGAAGAAGAGGAAGACCCTGAAGAAAGAGAGCCAGCTACTCCAGAGGAAGAAGATCCATCGCTTCGTTCCGACGCAAGGCGGGATTAGTCGCTTAGTTAGATCGTTGCCGTAGTTCGCTGTGTTAGATTGCTTGTTTAAGTTTGCTTGTGAGTGTGTGGGTTTTAGTTGTTGCTTACATCATTGGTGGGATGTAACAGCATGAGTCTAGTTCTTTTGCTTGTCAGAGTGTAAGATAGTTGGTGAGATAGTGTTAATGCAATTTAAATGTAATCATACACAGTTAAGAGCAATATAGAATTTAAATTAATTAAATAACTCCGTTCTAAGGGTGTCTCTCTGTCGTTCTTTCCTGTTGTCTCTGCTTATCGTCAGATGGTGAACACGCGCACCGGAAGTGGAAGTGGAAGTGGAAGTGGAGCTGCTAACAATGGAGGAGATCCCACGCTAGCTCAGATTCTGGCCCAACAAACACAACTGATCAATCTGTTAGTGCAGCAGGCACAGAATCAGCAGGCAAACAATCAGAACCAGAATCCACCCCCACCTCCCCAAAACAAGCTGGCAGATTTCTTACGTGTGAGACCCCCTACCTTTTCAAGCACCACCAATCCAGTAGAAGCAGGAGATTGGCTGCATGCGGTGGAAAAGAAGTTGGATTTGATCCAGTGTACTGAGCAGGAGAAAGTTTCTTTTGCTTCGCATCAATTGCATGGTCCTGCTGCTGAATGGTGGGATCATTTTCGCCAAGGCAGGGCTGAAGGAGAGCCTATTACTTGGCAAGGAATTCACGGCCGCTTTCAAGAAGACACACATACCAACGGGTGTTGTAGCTCTAAAGAAGAGAGAATTTAGAGCACTCAACCAGGGATCTCGTTCGGTCACCGAGTACCTCCATGATTTCAACCGTTTAGCTCGTTATGCTCCGGAAGATGTTCGCACCGATGAAGAGCGTCAGGAGAAGTTCTTGGAGGGACTGAATGATGAGTTGTCTTATGCCTTGATGTCTACGGATTTCCGGGATTTCCAGCAGTTGGTGGACAAGGCGATTCGTCAGGAAGACAAGTATAACCGGATGGAGTAGAAGAAGCGCAGGGCTGCCCAATTCAAGGCACAACAGGGCAGTAACCAGAGGCCGCGTCTCGTTACGGGACCTCAAGCTCCATCGTACCCTCAAGGAGGATCTTCATCAGTTGTCCGCCCCCAACGCCAGTTCTACAACAACAATACTGGTAATCGTGGCAATGACAACCGCAACATGGTTGCTCGTCCTGCAGCAACTCCAGCTCAGAACCAGCCCGTCAGGAAGGAACAGGGAAGCAAGCCAGGGGTGTGCTTCAATTGTGGTGATCCAGGACATTATGCTGATAAGTGTCCTAAGCCTCGGCGCGTGAAGAACGCTCCAGCCTCGAACAACTCCAATGCTCCAGCACCAAAGGCACGTGTTAATCATGTTGCAGCAGCAGAAGCTCAGAATGCACCAGATGTGGTTTTGGGTACGTTTCCTGTTAACTCTATACCCGCATCTGTGCTTTTTGATTCCGGTGCTACACATTCCTTTTTGTCTAAAAGTTTTGCGAGCAATCATGGGATGGAAGTTATTAGTCTTGGGAGACCTTTACTAGTTAATACCCCAGGCAATCAAGTATCTTCGACACAGTATTGTCCTTCCGCTACTATAGAAATAGAAGAAGTTCCTTTCCCATCCTCGCTTATCTTGCTAGAATCCAAAGATCTAGATGTTATCTTAGGGATGGACTGGTTATCTCGTCACAGAGGAGTTATAGATTGTGCCAACCGTAAGGTGACTCTAACCAGTAGCAATGGGGAAACCGTTTCTTTCTTTGTGTCCTCTCCTAAATATCATGGTGTGATCTTAAACCAAGTTGCTCTACAAGAGATCCTCATAGTACAAGACTACCTAGACGTGTTTCCCGAGGATTTGCCAGGTATGCCACCTAAGAGAGACATAGAGTTTCGGATAGACTTGGTACCTGGAACCAACCCTATCCATAAGAGACCATACAGAATGGCAGCTAATGAGTTAGCTGAGGTGAAGAGACAGGTGGATGATTTGCTTCAGAAAGGATACATCAGACCCAGTACTTCGCCATGGGTAGCACCAGTCATCTTTGTGGAGAAGAAAGATCATACTCAGAGAATGTGCGTGGATTATCGAGCGTTGAATGAGGTTACTATCAAGAATAAGTATCCTCTACCCAGAATTGATGACCTGTTTGATCAACTGGAAGGTGCTACAGTTTTCTCCAAGATAGATCTCCGTTCTGGATATCATCAACTTCGAATCCGTGAGGAAGATATACCAAAGACCGCCTTCACAACTCGGTATGGTTTGTTCGAATGTACCGTTATGTCATTTGGACTCACTAATGCCCCAGCCTTTTTCATGAATCTGATGAACAAGGTGTTTATGGAATATCTGGATAAGTTTGTCGTGGTGTTTATTGATGACATTCTTATTTACTCCAAGACGAAGGAAGAACATGAAGAGCATCTTCGTCTAGCTTTAGAGAAACTACGTGAGCATCAGCTTTATGCCAAGTTCAGTAAATGTGAATTTTGGTTGTCCGAAGTGGAGTTTCTTGGTCATGTCATCTCATCTGGAGGAGTGGCAGTAGATCCAAGCAATGTGGAGTCAGTGTTAAGTTGGAAGCAACCCAAGACGGTTTCAGAAATTCGTAGTTTCCTTGGACTTGCGGGGTATTACCGCAGGTTTATTGAGAACTTTTCAAAGATCGCCAGACCAATGACTCGTCTGCTTCAGAAGGAAGTGAAGTACAAGTGGACAGAGGATTGTGAACAAAGTTTCCAAGAACTGAAGAAAAGGCTAGTGACTGCGCCTGTGTTAATTTTGCCTGATTCGAGGAAAGGTTTCCAAGTGTATTGTGATGCATCCCGACTCGGTTTGGGTTGTGTGTTGATGCAAGAAGGAAAGGTGGTTGCCTATGCATCTAGGCAATTACGTCCTCATGAGAATAACTACCCAACGCATGACCTAGAGTTGGCAGCTGTGGTGCATGCATTGAAGATTTGGCGTCATTATCTTTTCGGTAACCGTACAGAGATGTATACGGATCATAAAAGTTTGAAGTACATTTTCACTCAACCTGATTTGAACATGCGTCAGCGAAGATGGTTAGAGTTGATTAAAGATTATGATATGGAAATCCACTATCACCCGGGGAAAGCAAATGTTGTAGCCGATGCTCTTAGCAGGAAAAGCTACTGTAATATGTCAGAAGGTCGACATTTACCTTGGGAGTTATGCCAAGAATTTGAAAAGTTAAACTTGGATATAGTCAGCAAAGGTTTTGTGGCTACTTTAGAAGCTCAACCTACTCTGTTTGATCAAGTTAGAGAAGCTCAAGTGAATGATCCTGATATCCAAGAAATAAAAAAGAACATGAGAAGAGGAAAAGCCATCGGTTATGTAGAAGATGAGCAAGGAACTGTGTGGTTAGGAGAAAGAATTTGCGTCCCAGATAATAAGGAGTTGAAGGATACTATCATGAAAGAAGCTCATGAAACTTTGTATTCCATTCACCCTGGAAGCACTAAGATGTACCAAGACCTAAAGCAACAATTCTGGTGGGCCAGTATGCGACGTGAGATAGCAGAATATGTGGCTCTATGTGATGTATGTCAGCGGGTCAAGGCAGAACATCAGAAGCCAGCCGGTCTGTTGCAACCGTTGAAGATTCCAGAGTGGAAGTGGGAAGAAATAGGAATGGATTTTATAACCGGTCTACCCAGAACGTCGGCAGGACATGATTCTATTTGGGTAGTGGTTGATAGGTTGACAAAAGTCGCTCACTTCATACCGGTCAAAACAACCTACACGGGGAATAAGCTTGCAGAGTTATACATGGCCAGAGTGGTATGTTTGCATGGCGTTCCTAAGAAGATAGTGTCAGATAGAGGTAGCCAGTTTACTTCGAAGTTTTGGCATAAATTACAAGTAGAGATGGGTACCCGTTTGAAGTTCAGTACCGCTTATCACCCTCAAACAGATGGTCAGACAGAAAGAGTAAACCAAATTTTAGAAGATATGTTGAGAGCCTGTGTTCTAGATTTTGGTGGAAGTTGGGATAAGAATTTGCCGTACGCGGAATTCTCATATAACAACAGTTATCAAGCTAGTTTGCAAATGGCCCCGTATGAAGCATTATATGGCCGAAAGTGCCGTACGCCGCTCCTTTGGGATCAAACCGGTGAACGTCAAGTTTTTGGGACAGACATATTGCGAGAGGCAGAAGAAAAAGTGAAGATTATCCAAGAAAGGTTGCGCGTTGCTCAGTCACGTCAGAAGAGCTATGCCGACAATCGTCGCAGAGATTTGGCTTTCGAAGAAGGAGATTATGTATACCTTCGGGTTACGCCGTTACGAGGTGTTCATCGTTTCCAAACCAAAGGGAAATTGGCACCGCGTTTCGTGGGACCTTTTAAGATTGTGAGTCGAAGAGGTGAGGTAGCTTATCAGTTAGAGTTGCCTCCGTCAATGGCGGGAATACATGACGTGTTCCACGTGTCTCAGTTGAAGAAATGTTTACGTGTACCTACGGAGGAAGCAGATCCTGATCGTATAGAGCTTCAAGAAGATTTAACTTATGTTGAGAAGCCAGTCAGAATCTTGGAAGTAAGCGAGAGGAATACCAGGAATCGCGTTATACGGTTCTGCAAGGTTCAGTGGAGCAATCATTCAGAAGAAGAAGCCACTTGGGAGCGAGAAGATGAATTGAAGTCAGCTCATCCTCATCTCTTCGCCAGTTCTTCTGAATCTCAAGGACGAGATTCCGTTTAAGGGGGGTAGGTTTGTCACGCCCTAAAAATCGTCTAATGTAAAAATACATTGTTTAAATCATTTTTAGAAATTAAAATTAAAAGCCTACAAGCTAAACCCTAATTATCTAGGAAAATTTTCAACATAAAAATGAGCTAGATAAAATTTTATTAAATACTTTGCTTGTTCCTTTATTTTCTAGAATTTTCTGAGAATTGTTTGAGCAAGGGAAGTAACTTTAATAATTGGAACAACATTTCACAAATTATTTTAATTAAAAAGTTCAAAAAAAAAAACCCTTCCTTAAGTGGTTGGGCCGTTTTTGGCCCAACATCTTTCCTCTCTCTCGCGGGCAAGCCGGCCCAAGCCGGCCCAGCTGCCGCCGAGCCGCCCTTCCCTCCCCAACCGCCGACAGGTGGGACCCACCTGTCAGGGTGGTCTTCCACCTCCGGCCGGTTGCAGCCGTGCCCGAGCCGGCCGACCGAGCCGCCTTCCGCCTCCGAATCCGCCCCAATCTCTCCACTTTTAGTCCGGATTTTTGAGGGGTTTTTATCCTCTCGTTCTCCTCTATCTTTACCCTCAAAAATCGGAGCAAATCGTTGGGTATTTTATCCGAATCGAACTCGTTTTCGAGTTTATCTCTAAAACCGAGTTTTTGATTTCCCGAGTCGATTTCTTGCGGGAGGAGTCCGATCTCTTCAATCCAAGGCTGTAAATAGGACCCCCTAGTCCTCCTCTTTCGTTTGCCCCAACTCCCGTCCTCTCCCGTGCCTCCTAGCCGCCGCGCCGCCGCTGCTTAGCCTCGCCGCCGCCGCCGGCCATCTCCGGCGTCGCCGCGCAGCCGTCTCCGCCGTCGCCGCCGCTTGCCGCCACCGCCATTAGGTGCGTGGGAGCGACGAGAAGCTCGGCCGCCCCTTCCCCGAAGCCGCCGGCCGCCGTAGCCCGCCGTCCCCGTGTAAGCCGTCGCCGCCCCTTCGTCGCCGCCGTCGTCGTTTGTCGTTTGACTCGAGGGTGAGTACCGTTGTTTCGTCTCGTCGTCCTCTACGCGTACATGTCCTCCAAATTCGCAGCCGATCATCCAATCTCCGGCGAGTTTGCCATCCTAGCCGGCCACCATTGATGATGTCATCATGTCATCATCGGTTTTTTTTTCTTTTTCCCGTTTTTCTAATAGATTAAATCTTCGGAAAATCATAACTAAATAATCGTAGATCCGTTTCAGGTGGTTCAAGTTGCTAAATTTTTCTAAAATCAAGATCTACATGTTAAAAATATCCACATATACTGTTTATGCTTGTTTTTGTACTGTTTTGTTGATTTTTGTTTAATTGCTTTAGTTTCCGACGTTCCGGAGGAGAGCGTTTCCGTTGAGGAAGGTTCCGAAGCGTTTGCGGAAGCCCAAGGCAAGTCACACAGATCACAAACAACCCTTTGAGCATGTTGAACCCGTTTAAAGCTAATGTTTTATTTCAACTTATGCATTATTTTCGAATGTCATCGGGTGGTGAACCTTTTCCCAATTAATTAATGGCCGAAGATGATCTTATTTTCCTATGGGTTATAATGTGATTAGCATGAACCTTATATATTGGATTGGTTCAGCTAAATGCCATATGTATGTTTGCTTAGCCATGCTTAGAAACATTAGCTAACTAAAGGGGTTAAATATAAATTATATAATTATTATTGTTAATTATGGTTAAATTCAATGGTAGCTCACGATGGTTAATCGTGTGATGGTAAATAATTGCTAATTAAAACCTGGTTAAGGTGGGTTGTGAGCATATGGTTTTGATGGTTGTGCTCATGACAATTAAGGACCGGTTCGCGAGCTACTGTTGTGAAACATTTACCGTGCCAACCACAAGCCAGCGTGGGCAACGGCTTTATCTTTTGTATGGCATGATTCATTATAGTGTGCCAGACTGTGAAGCGGCGAGAAGTCCGTGGGGGTCGCTGGGGAGTCCATTGCCTCTGGTTTTGAGGGGGAGATTATGATCCAGGAACGGTGCACTGTGGTGAGTTGTGTTGTGCGAGGGGTATTGTCACAGTTCTTTTCCGAGGTACCGTGGTGGTACTAAGGCGCATGGTAACATGTTGTGGGATTGTGTCTTGTGGGTACAGTGGTACACCTCTAATCAGAGTTTAATCTATTCGAATAGCCGTACCCGCGGTTATGGGTGAGTTGAGCAATGTTTTTCGTGATTAGTCTCATATTACACATTAAATGGTAACGGTGTTAGTTAATGTAACTCCTGGTTTGGAATGGTATATTCCTAGTTTGGAGGTTTAATTTGTTCAACTGGGGTTGGTTGTTCAAATGAGGTTGGGCCTATGCAACACGGGTGTGTTGTATGGTGTTTATTTAATATTGATTAATTATACAACTGTTTTACTATTCTCTTAAATATTTGTTAAATGCTGTTATGCAAATGAGCTATATTATGCCATCCTTTGTTATCCTGTGCACTTGCATATTTGCTGTGTGGCTTGTTGAGTATGTCATATGCTCATTCTTGCAATATTCAATCATCAGAAGAGGAGTATT
This sequence comes from Oryza glaberrima, assembly GCF_000147395.1. Classification (NCBI taxonomy): domain Eukaryota; kingdom Viridiplantae; phylum Streptophyta; class Magnoliopsida; order Poales; family Poaceae; genus Oryza; species Oryza glaberrima. The sequence continues at coordinate 5,844,661 of NC_068333.1, forward strand.
TCAGCGAAGGTGATGATCTGAAGGATTGAGCTTGTTCTGGTTAAGATGCCTGTGGAGTGGAGTCGCCATAGCTGTTCCGTAGTTTGTTATAGTTTTATTTTTCCGCTGCGTAGAAGGTTATTCTTTGAGAGGAACTATCTACCTCTGTAATAATTTATTATTTGCGAATATTAAATAGTTATTTATTTGTACTCTATTATCAATTTGTTATTGTGTGCCTCGGTTGATTCCTGGACGAGGGTTTAACACACATGTAAGCGTTTGGAATTTTGGATAGAAATTCCGGGCGTGACACCCCGTCCCCTCGGCTGACGCTATAAACCTTTTTTTTAAATTAAAGCTTAAATGAAGAAATTCGCAAATATTCATTTAAAGAGCATATAAACTTCAAATGGCCATAACTTGGCCATTTCAACTCGGAATTGGACCGTTCAAGTCTCTAATTTTTCCTTAAGAAGTCAAGAACCCATTTTTGTGCTTTGTTCCTCCTTGTTATATGGAGTTTATTAGAGTAAAAGCCCTTTTATTTTCCGTTGGTCGTGTAGACGCTGCAGCTTCGGAAGATCCGCTATTCGTGGAGGTTGAAGCCGACGTGTGGGAAAGCGAGCAAGGCAAGTCACATCATCCTTGAACATATTGAATCCCAGTTTATAAAATTATTTTGATTTAAATTATTGCATTATCGCTTTATTTAAATCCCCGCGTTATCACTGTTTTATCTAGCCATGCGTAATTACCTTTGTTATGACCTTATTATTTTTATTGTTATTATTACCTTGTTCACCCTAGAATAAACGAAACCCCAACTAGTGGACACTCTACTCATGGTACCACTGGTATGATTTTAGGTAGATGCTTCGCCGCTTAATTAGGTAACATTAGGTGGTTTTACAACTCTAGACTTTGGGAATATTCATATCACCTGGACACTATGGAATGGTTGGATTATTGTGGAATTGGATTCACACCTCCCCCTCTATTCAAAACCCTCAAAATGGTTTTAGGCTGGGCTCGGGGTGCATGGTTTTGATAGTAGCACCTCGGCCATATAAGGACCGGTCTTCGGGCCTCTGTTGCAAAGCACTACCGTACTTCCACATGTCTAGTGGGTAAGGCTTAGTTTGTGGCTCAGTCTGGTTATAAACAAAAGTACACGGATGGAGATGGACGAAGTCGGGGGTCAATGGACATCTCTAGGGCAAATGAAGGCTACACGAGCTACGGCCCGATAGTCGAGATGTCATGGCACAGGGCAGGTGTCCTGCTGCTAGGGGCTCAGTCCTGCCTACCTGTCCCGGGGGTTCCGGCCGTAGGTGGGGTTGGGTCGGTACTCTTGTCTATGGCTAGGATGGGTTGGAAACTATGTCACGTCTTCCGTCCGGATACCGTGGTGGTATGTGGCACGTGGTTACACGTGAGGAAGATGTGTCTTGTGGGTAAAGATGTACACCTCTGATCAGAGTATAATCTATTCGAATAGCCGCGCCCTCGGTTATGGGCAAGCCGAGCAATGTACCCAAGTTAGTGTTTTAATTCTTAAAACCTGCTTAACAACTAAAATGTGGAATGGTTGGCCTGGGTTGGCTTGGGACGAGCTGGGACCCAGGGTCGGGTTGCCAGTTCGGTCTGAATCATCGTAGGCCTTGGGTTAAGGCAGGTTCGTGTGGGTTCACGGCCTTGATTAATAATATTGTATAGTTCTAGAATCGTGTTTACAAAATAGCCTTGAGCAACTAAGTGTCTTTTAATGCTGTTTACTGCAGACCCTAACCCTTTATATTATAACCCCCTTGTACTCCCTTGCATTTATTCTGCACTTATGGGTGTGTCTTGTTGAGTACGGTGGTTGTACTCAGTCTTGCTCAATTTTTCCCAAACCCAGAAGAGTTCCTGGATGATGAAGGCTTTGGTGTCTAGCTCGTGCCTGCCGTCAAGCGCCTGTGGTCGTCGCCCTAGTCTTCCGCTGTTTTTCGTTTGTCTTCTTGTGTGCTGGGTCTTCGCCGCCCATGTAATAAATTAATTAGTTACGCTTCCGCTTGTTAAACTCTGAATTGTATCAACTTTTGGTGTACCTTGCCTCCTGGGACAAGGAATAATGCACGCACGAAAGGAACGCCCGTTGGGTTATTTCCGGTCGTGACAGTGTTACCACACGGCAGGATATGGACCTGTTCTAAAACAACAGTTTCGCAGTGTAATTTAATTCGTTACTCCTCTCTATAAAACGATTAGATTAATGGGCGCACCTTTTTTCCATATCCTACACGGCCTGTTGTCTTTGTGTTTGATCTGAGTGAACTAATTTGATTACTCTCTACGATCTCAATAACCATGAAATGGTCATCTCTGCTCATGATGAATGGGTTTACTGTATCTTCCTACTTCCCCCATCTTAATCGAATTGCTTGACTTACGGCCTCTTCTTGCACCTAATCCACAATGAATGTATGTCAGGATCCCGGGTGGGCCGCACACGGGCTGGTCAGCCCATCGCCATGAGGCCCAAGCAAACGGAAGGGAGCAGCATATAAGCGGCAGCATCGGCAACACCAGGGGGCATCGAAAGATCATTTGGACTTGGCGGAGCTGAAGCTCCCGGCGGCGGCGGCGACTTGGGCGGCCGGTGGGCACCCTCGTCGATCTCTCTTCCCTACCTCTCCTCCGATCTCGAGCCTTCCCCCCCCCCCCCTCGGTTCTAGAAGTTTCCAGCACTTGTATTCATAGCTTCTTCTTCTCTTGTCCCCAAAGCAGTTGTTGCTTCTATGGTGGATGCTTGTTGTTGAGTTGGACGTAGTGGGTTCCTAACAATCTAGTATCAGAGCTAGCCTGGTTTCCCCCATTTAGCTCTTGGTCTAGTTGAGAAAGTTCTCATCAAGCAGGGTGCCATGGCAATAGAAGACAAATTGGACTTGCTGTTGAGGCGGATAGAGAAGTACGAGCTGAGGCAAGAGGAGGCTGATCGGAGAACTAGAGCTGATATACGGTCTCTCATAGATGATGAAGGCTTTGGTGTCTAGCTCGTGGATGATGAAGGCTGTGGTTGAAGCATGCACACCGGAAGTTGGGAAGAAGGCAAAAGACTTGCCAGCGTCAATTAAGAAAGAGCAGTCAAAGGTGACGCCCACCACATGTTCGACGAAATGCTCTAGTCCCGACATCGAGCCCGATCTCACCGTGGTTGCGGTGGTCAAATGTGCCGCCACTGCCATGGCCTCCATGAAGTTGGTAGCTGATAATGGTGCAACCAGCACCACCAAAATTCCCACCACTGACTATTCCAAGGAGACGCACGCCAAGTGTTCGATGTTGGGCTTCGATGTCAAGTGGGACGCCAACAAAGCCGACATCACGTTCCTGACCAAGACGGTTGTACTTGAGACCGTTCCAGCATCCATTGCATCATTGAGCGCCTTCTCACCAAGGATGATCGCCGACATCAAGCATTACACATTGATGCCCACCAGGTATTCAGCGAAATGTTCTGGGTCTAACAACTCTCAAGTTGTGTCTTATTTGTCCTTCTTAAGCACCCTAGTGTTAGTGGAATCAGTTGAAGGACATTTGTTAGTTCCATGGCAACTGCTGTTGCAACACTTTGAGGTTGATCCATGGCCATCCATAACATCAAGGGATCAAGAGTTGATCATATTGGAGTCACAGTTAATGTCATGGCTGGCATTCAACTGCAGCTGTTGTAAAGTACATATACTGCCACCTTGGCCCCCTCCAACCGAAGCGAAATGGTTTCAACTCTTTGTGGGCAAGCAATTTTCATTGGTAAACTCGCTGAACATTATACATGTCATGTTTGGGCCACTAGTGTGGGATCCAGGTGATGGAAAGGTCCACCTTCGCAAAATATTAATATGGATGGATGATTGGTTCCCACAACATTATTTTCATTGGAGGTAAATTTTGTGGAGCAATAAGCTGAAATTCAATGTTGGAGTGAAAAGTGAGTTGTCCTTTTTGATCAACCTTATAGCAGCCACTAGCAAGGAAGGTATCTATGCTGCTGGTGAACCTGAATATTTACTTTTGGGGCTATCTTTTGTTGAAATGGAAAGAAAGGGCAACTGCTACTTAAGTTGGAGTCACTTACTTCTTGCAAGAGTGATGGTTGTGGAGCTGAGCAGTACTGGGCAATTTGGTTCTGTGAACTTTTCCTTCAAAGGAAAACATGTTGACAAGCTGAGACTATTTGTCATGCCACCTTGGCTGCCATTAGTTTGTTTGCTGGAAGTTAGAGAAGGGAAATGTTGCACTACTAATTCTGCTGCAAGTATAATTCCTTGGAATGAGCAAAAGAAAATGATGATTACTGAAACTTGCACTTGCTTTGAGCAAAACATGCAGAAGTTTTGGGATCTGACTTTCCTTTGACATCACTTGCTAGCAAGGAAAGCAATCTAGTTATTTGTGATCCTAAATCATTATCTGTTTGGTTATCATCTGTTGATCTTCAGGGGATGTTGCTCAACTACTACCAAACTAGAGTGGAGAAATGGAATATGAGAATAATTTGCATGGTGATATCAGAATCTGAGTCATGTTTGGAATCAAATTACATTGGTTTGAATGTTGAAAGAGATTTGCTATATGTGATTGCTGTTGAAAAAGGCTGCAAAAGGGTGAAAGAAATGGAAGAAGATGCTAATTCAATTCATGATGAGAAGTATACTTTTGGGTTAGTTCCTACAGTGGTGTTGATCAAGCGAGGTTGTCACTGTTTGCAGCATATCAAATTGTTGGGAATCAATGTTGGCAAGCGATTCGTAACAGTGCCATTGTCATGCATCACCCAGGAGTACTTTACATGGAGTAAGCAGTTATTCAAGCTAAAGCTACTTGCTCTATTCTTCTTCAATGATGGTTCATTGTCTAACACCAAATATTTGGAGCAACCATGGGATCCGAGAGGTGTATTCCATCGGCTTGTGGACAAGCCGAATTTCAAGAAGAGGGGATTGTCAGGATCCCGGGTGGGCCGCACACGGGCTAGTCAGCCCATCGCCATGAGGCCCAAGCAAACGGAAGGGAGCAGCATATAAGCAGCAGCATCGACAACACCAGGGGGCATCGAAAGATCATTTGGACTTGGCAGAGCTAAAGCTCCCGGCGGCGGCGGCGACTTGGGTGGCCGGTGGGCACCCTCGTCGATCTCTCTCCCCTACCTCTCCTCTGATCTCCAGCCTTCCCTCCCCCCTCGGTTCTAGAAGTTTCCAGCACTTGTATTCCATAGCTTCTTCTTCTCTTGTCCCCAAAACAGTTGTTGCTTCTATGGTGGATGCTTGTTCTTGAGTTGGAAGTAGTGGGTTCCTAACAATGTGTAACAGAGAATGTTTCTCTAGAACACTCACTTCTATATATGTATAGATCTTTTAAAATTTCCAATTATGATATTTCGAAAGAGAATGACCATATATGCAATGTAATAGAAAAAAAATGTTTCTGCAGCCTACCAAGTAATGCAAATGGACATGGCGAGCTTGTGCACTGTGGAGAAGTGCAGCCCCGTATGTCCACGTCATCACCCTAACTGGTGCTGGCGAGCACTGCCTTGGCCTGGCCCTCATGTCTGCGCCACTGTGGGTGCCAGTGCACCTGCGATTGCCACCATGGAGAAGTGCTTCTCCAACGGCTTTGGCCTGCCTGGGCGCACATGCACCAGCCGAGCTGCACGCCTCTATAGGCGGTGCCCCTCGGGACCTCGTTGCCGACCTCGTCGCTCTCCCGATGCCAACCGTTGCTGCCGTCACCGGCCACACGTTCGCAATCGCGCATGACACGGTGGACATGAGCGCCTTGTTGGTATTTCTTAGTAACACTGCTGGAAATATAATTCCCAGCAATAGCACTAGAAATAATCCTGGTATATTATGGTTACAAATATGATCCGCAAATGCACGGATATACCATTGTAGCATTTCACCCGGGAGTATTCCAAGATATCGTATTTATTTTATCCCAAGGAAATATATGATAAAAGAGTACTATGCTAATAGTTTATGTATTACCTGTATACATTAAGGTCTATGCAGGGGTAAGTTAAGCTTAAGGGTAGAGTGACACACAGCTAAGGATTCCGCTAACTCCTCCTTATCCTAAATATGAATAAGTGGAAATAGAATAGAAATGTCTCACTCATGTATTTCTAGTATACAACATCCTAGTCTATTCTAGCTAGTATGCTCTATGTAGTATATTCCCTTTAACAATGCAGCATAGCTAAGCCGGAACTCAGCTATGCATCGCAAAGTTACCCTGGGTTGACGAGTTTCTTACGACAACCTGTCATAACCCTCAAACCAAAGTAGGATACAAAGGTGTATCCAACCCCAGGAAATTGTACGTAGAAATATAAACTGTGGGGAAGACGCACGTACTAAGCTGTCACCATCAGCGGCCTGCTACTCTCCCGGCGAATATACCCCAAAATAATGGTAAGTGATAACCTAAACCCCATGCTTAAGTTACTACTTATTACTCTACAGCCTTGCAATCGGTGTAGAGCATCTGAGTCCCCGGGGCATAGTTCTCGGCCTAGCCAGAGCAGACTTATGACCTGGTAATCAGACATTATACCAGCATCAATGCAAATCCCAGAAGGTTTAACTACTAAGATTATACTGATTATAAATAAACTAAGAATGGTACTCATATTCTATGATTGGAATAAAGTACCGAACTTGTATAAAGAAGAAATATTATATTAATAAAAAGGAAGTCTTACAAAAGAAGAAAGGAAAAGCTAAGAACTTTACCGAACTTCCTGAAGCTTCCGCAACTCGGAACTACTATAATTCTATTCCATTAGTAGTATACTAATTCTAACTTTGGAGAAATGGAGCTTCAATCCTTACTTGAGCTTGTGTTGAAAGTGAAGGAGGTGAGGTCCTTTTATAGCTCCCAATGACGGTTCTAGAGCATGGGAATTGTCAGAAATGCCTTGCAACCGCCATCAGGAGTTCATCCGGAGCATCCACGCCAAAGGGGAGAGCCAACGGCTAAGATCAGGGTTCGGCCGAACCCTAGACTGGCCCAACAGGCCAAGGTTATGGCCTGCTGCTTCCTCCTCGGCCTCCATTATCTCCTGGCCAAAATGCGGCTGGATTGGGCTAAACAAGGGATCGGCCGACCCCATATGGGCTCTTTTGGCCCCCCAGCTTCCTGCAGGAGACTTCCATGTGGGCCCCTAAATCAGTGACATACATTCTAAGCCCATTTGTGATTGTTAAATTGGAGTTTTGGGCCTTCTCATGCAATTGCATATCACCGGCAGACTTTCGACTGATTGATCGATATATTTCCACCTCCTTCTCTTCATTTATGAGTGCTTCTCCTGCATACATGTTAGTAGCATAGCATATAGTGGAAGTAATTATTTTATTTGGGAATTATGCATTGCAAGCATAGGTAGTTTTCATATATTGGATAATATTGACGGTCGAAACTGGTCAACAACGACCGCTTGTTCTTGTACATAAGCGAGGTTGACACCGGCCTCAACATCATCGACGTCTTCGCCAAGCTAATCCGACAGAAGTTCACCGACACCATGAACAGGAGGGAGCTACTCCTCCAGAGCGACAAGAAGACAGTTGCGGAGGCCTTCTGGTGGGGCATCGTGGATGAAGGGGTCGATGACATGGTCCCCGCGGAAATGATGAGGACTCCGTGGCGTAGTGGCGGCCTTTTACCTCACACGCAGGGGTACAGACATGAGGAGCAGCAGCATGATTGCGCAGCGTTGGCCGTGGAGCCCTCGCGGCGGAGCGGTGTAGCAGTGAGGACGGGGCAGCGGGGCACACGTGCGTGGCCTATGACCTTACGCACAGCAGGGGGCGCGTGAGAACTGAGAGGAGCGTCGGAAGAAGACCGGAAGAAGGGAGAAACACAAGCACAAAACTATTGTTTTATGTGGTTTCTCTCTCATCAATTGGGTTGATATTATATTGGCAGGGCCAGAAAGTTTTACAATATAGAACGGAGGGAATAAAAAAAATTGATAGATGGAAAATAAATTGGTAAAAATTAGTAGATGGGAAAAAAGTAGCACTAAGTTGATAGGTTGGGTAGAAAATATTGTCGCGGATCACAAAATATATATCTTACATTTGGGACAAATTTAAAGGGCAAAATCATTTATATTATGGGACGGAGAGAGTAGTTATATAGCTGAATTTTGCTTCTGGCCTGTGTGGTGCAGTTGCTTCCAAAATAATAATTCTCTCCGTCTAACAATATATTTGGAGCTTTTTTTCTGGATATTAACAATGAGTATGTGAATAAAGAGTTATTATTGAATGAGATGAGTAGTTATGTGAGAAAATTAAACGAACAGTAGTAGTTGTGATTGGTTAAGAAAAATAGATTGTTGTAGATATTCGTATATTATATTAAATAAATTTAAACTATATATCATTATATTTCTAGACCTAATGATTAACCAAGGAAAAATGCAAGGATTTGACAAAAATATAGAAGCCAATGCTAGGCGCCTAAGTGAATGGATATGAAACAAAAAGCGAGCAGGCTGTCTATATATGGACAATTAGTTGCATTAATATAGTAGTTTATAATTGCAAGCATGGCACTACATCACAACACCAAAAAGACATGCCGTGATGCTAGAACAACCATTGAATAAATTAGAAAGAAAGGTTGTGGTTAATTAGTTAACGACCAATCGAGCCTACTAGTATAAATTGTACCTCGTTGTTATGAAGTAATTCATCCTGTAGTAACGAAACAAGCAGAGAGAGAGAGAGGGAGGGAGAGAGATAAATAATATACAGAAATGAGCAGGTCGAGCTCGAGCATGGCCACCGTCCTCGTGGTGTTGATGGTCGTCAGCGCCGGCGGCTTATCCCCACCATGTGCGGCCGCTGCGAAGGAGGAGAAGCCAGTGGTGGTGCTGCCACCAGCGGCGGTGCCAGGGGAGGCGCCCTCCGCGGACGCGGCAGCGTTCGTCCGCTCCTGCTGCGACACCGCCCTGCAGGCCGACCGCGACGGCTCCAGCTTCTGCTACGACCATCTCCTCCCCTACGCTGCCTTCTTCGAGGGCAACCAGGTGAAGGTCGCCGAGGTGGCCGCCACCATCCTGAGCACCAACCTCTGGGTCTACGTCGACCAATTGCGCAAGGTCCAGGGAGGGGCCGGCAATGAGGACCCGAACCTGAACGCCTGCGTCGATGACTTCAGCGTAGCCGCCGGCGAGAACATCACCAGGGAGGCGCTGCAGAGCCTCGGCCGCCTCGCCGCCGCCGGAAATGGCAAGCGCAGCAAGGAGGATCTGGAGAATGCGCAAAAGTGGATCAAAGGGGTGGAGAAACCCTACAACGGTGGGATCGGGAAAGCATCCGGTTGCGAGATAGGTTACCTGTTTACTTATAGCGATGGTCTCCCCGCCCAGAAAACCCTTGGATATACTTTCGACACAGCTAGCTCCCTCATCAATCACATAAAGCTTTAATAATCCAGCTATATATATAGCCTTCCATGCATGCTCTCTAGCTACCTACTAAGTGGAAGTACATTATTTTATTTATTATACTTGTTGTTAATTCCCATGATTGATTAGTGGTGTTGTCCACGATTTTTGGTAACATTGTTTTTCTCAATTTTCTATTTCATATATTCCCAACTCTCAATTCTACATTATATATCATTTTTTCATTCAACTTCATACATACAATTCCTCAGTTCTTTCTTATATATAGGCCTTACGCCAAATTTTTTTTGATACACACCACCGTCGATTATATCGTGCATACTTTTGTATTTCAATTAATTAATTGTGATACTTGCTTCCCACACATTGATCGCATGCATGCCACATTTGTAACATTGTTATCAAATTTCGGAAATAAATTTATCTATCGTGTGAATTATTTCAGCTTGCATGAATCTTTCTTTTTATTTTAAGCAACCTTTTTCTGGTCAAAACAAACTACACCAAAAGATGACAACCAAAATATGTTGATATATTATTAGGAGTATCCTGATTCACACCAATGCTAAAACAAAAACATAAAATTACAATAGAAAAATGTAAGTAAACATCAAGGCTAGAGCTAGGCATTTAATGCTAAAAATAAATGTCAATGTGTAGCTGTGTGAACCAAAATAGAAAAGAGAAAACAGATAGTTAGTTATTGATCGTCCTTGTTCCTGTAGAGAAACTTGTGGAGAGTATGCGTACCGGGTACCGACACGGCCTCCATATTCGACTAAAGATAGGAGTGGGCCGGATCCATCTATTATGTACTAGAGTGGGCTGTCTGGCTTGTTTTCTACTTTGTAACCCTGCCCCCCAACCTATATAAGGCGGGCAATGAACCCCTACGAGGGCATCAGCACGGATAACCACAATCAGATCGTCAGATCAATATACACCTAGCGGATACAAATCCCCAAACAGGTGTAGGGTTTTACCTCTCATCGAGAGGGCCTGAACCTGTCTAAATTCTTGTCTTCACATCCATCCACTTTTATGTCTCGTGCGATACCCTTTTTCATATTGCCGAATTCCAGTTTAAACAGTTGGCGCGACAGGTAGGGGAAGCGTCGAATTATCCATCAAGAAGTGCGATGGAAACAACTTCAGGAATCAACAACATTGTTTTTGCTCGAGGGCAATCTCAATGAGATCGATGATTCTAATCTCTGACGTCGATTGGTTTGTCGTTTCAATCTATATGATATTTTTTTTGACCTGAAATACTGCCAGGGCTTTGTCGAGCAGTGTAATTTTATATAACTCAAAAAATATTTACAAAGTTACAGTCGAAGGAACTAAATAAAACTATAAAGCTTGCAACCAATCAAAAACAATTTGCTTTAAGGGATCCTTCATTCTGCACACATACCGAAGAACTTCTTTCACAATCTATATAATATTATTAGCTTGATTTATAATCATGGATTGATCTGTCGTCCGATGTCCTCTTTGCATGCATGTACTGGCGGCTGATGAGGTCCATGGGCTGCCGAACCAGCACGTCTGCCCGGGAGGGAAAGCGAAGTCGGTGATGCCCGAAACGAATCCCATCGCACTAGTCAGCGAAAAACATAGCGCAACCCCTACCTGACGCGCCAACTGTCAAAACAAGATTCCGGCAATACTAAAAGGGGTAGCAATCAAGCTGGCAAAGTGGATAGGTTAGGACGTAGGAGACAAAGGTTTATACAGCCAGGGAATTATTCCACCGAGTCTATTATTGATCTGATGATCTGGGAGAAAAGTTACGCCCCTAGGTACACTTGGACCCGACCTTATATAGGGGGAGGAGCCAAGAATACTATGTACAGCCCATATGGCTTACGTACTAGGCTAACGAATATGTATTACAACTGTAACTAACTAGGACTACTGGATATTTCCAAGACATACAAGTTAACATAATTCCCGAGTCCTTTCCTAAACATATTCTATCTGTACAAGCTATCCCCTATAACCAGTCGGATATACATGCCATGTGGGTATGTGGTACCCAACTACCCATAATCTCCACTCTGTGTGTAAGATGAATCCCTTCATTTGTAGGAGTCAAGTCACTATCTTTCTTCTTGTGATTTCTTCTAGCAGTCTTTGTCACATCCTTATTTTCGTATTAGGATTTATAAATTATTTAATAAATTATTATTAAAATTTATATTAAATGTGCATTAATAAACAAGTGAAGTTAAATGTGGGAAATAAAATTTCCTAAATATAAAGCATGGAAAAGTCTGCGTTGGGCCTGTTTGGGTGAGCTTTAGATTCTAAGAAGCAGCTGTTTGGTAGCCAGCTTCTGAGAATCTAGAAAAGCTCTGAAACCCAGCTTCTCCAGCTTTTGGCTTCTTAGTTCATTTTTCAGAATCTGTAACTACAGATTCTCATAAGCTGTGGACTGTTTGAGGCAGCTTCTAACAGAAGCAGCTTTTGTGAAAAGCTGCAGCTGGGAGAAGCTCCCCTAAACCGGGCATTTGCTTCCCTCTTTAATCAGGCCTTGGAAGATGAAGCCCAGCTGAAAGTCTATACTTTTTCCCTCCAGCTACAGTGTCGTCTTCCAGCTCCAGATAGAGCCCGTGCAGCTGCCGAAACGCTGCCGTTTCCTCCGCCTGATTCGCTCGATTCTCTCAGCCGTTTCTTGAATTGGTTCTCTTCCGTTTCCCTAGACTTTATCCCTTTTAATTCGACACGGAATCGAGCTCGGATTAAGTTTATCTCTGCAAAAACAAACCCTAATTTTCCTTCAACGAATCCATCCGTTCCCGAGCCGATCTCTCTTTCCCATGCCTATAAATAGTGTCCCCTCCGTCTCCTCTTTCGGCCGCCACCTCTCCCTCTCTCCGCCGTCGCTTGTAGCGCCGCCGCCGCGTTCGCCTTCTCTGTCTACCGCTGGCCGCCGCTCTAGCCGCATCTCGCCGTCGCCGTGGCCGTCCTCGGTCTTAGTTGCTTCCTTCCTCGGCTCCGCAAGGTCAAGAGCAAGCCCGGCAGCCATCTTCCCGAAGCCGAAACCCGTTGGAATCCCCTCATCGACGTGAAGCCGGTCTACTCCACCTCCGGTCGAGCCCCGTCGATGACTCCGTGGTGGTCGGTTTTCGCCGTTGCCTTCCTCAGCATCGCAACGCCAAGCTGAAGCCCGGCCACCAGTTTTCCTTCGCCGAAGATCGCCAAAATGTCGCCGTCACCGTGGACCAGTACTTCGCCGCCTTTTGGAGCTCATCGCCGGCCGTTTTCGTCGTCGTCCTCCGCCGCGCCGCCCGCTTGGTGAGTTCCCTGCGTCGTGCTCGTCGCGATGGTGCCCTCGGTTTGTGCCGCTGCGCCCTAGATCACCGGCGACCAAAGGAGTCCGAGCCACCGCCGGTGATGACGTCATCAGTGATGTCATAAAGCCCTTTTCCTTTTAACATAAATCGTTAATCCTTTTCTGTTCAAGGCTAAAATCAGATTATTCTTACAAAATTCATAAATCGGATTAATGTGATTCAAGTTGTAAAAGTTGCATAAAATAAAGATCTATATATTAAAAATGTATATAAATTGTGTTATAGATTTATTTAATTTTTTTAATAGGTTTAATTGGAATTAATCTTGTAAAATTCATATCTAATTCGTATGAAGTCGGAATTAAGTGTTTCAAGTCTCTAAATTCATCTAAAATCATGATCTACATGTTTGTTTATTTTTATGTACTGTTTCTTCGGATTTTCTTAGTCTTTTCTTCGTTTTGCGTGTTAGCTTGTCGTTTCCGTCGTTGCGAAGGTTCGTGAGTGCGTCAGAAGTGTTCAAGAAGACTAATTGAAGACCGGTTATTGTAAGGCAAGTCACACAAATCACAAATAACCCTTTGAGCATGTTGAACCGTTTAAAGCTATTATTTTATTTCAACTTATGCATTATTTTCGAATGTCATCGGTGGATTGTGTTGTATGAGGGGTACTGTCACAGTCCCGTTTCGAGATACCGTGGTGGTACTGAGGGCATGGTAACATGTTTTGGGGTTGTGTCTTGTGGTTACAGTGGTACATCTCTGGCCAGGGTAAAACTATTCGAATAGCCGTGCCTGCGGTCATGAGTGGGTTGAACAATGTTTTTCGTGATTAGTCTCACACTTCTAACAATAATTATTGATGCTATAACCGGTAATAATTTGCTTAGCTCCTGATTTGGAGTTAGATCTGTACACCTGATTATGGTTGTTCAGGATGGTTGGGCCTGTGCAGCAGGGTGTGCTGTTCAGTGTTGATTAATATTGATGATTAATTACTCTATTGTTTTGCTACTCCTAAATGTTTGCTAAATGCTACTTTTGCAAATGAGCTAATATCATGCCGTCCTTCGGAATCCTTGTGCACTTGCATATTTGCCGTGTGGCTTGCGCAGTATTCCATGTACTCATCTTGCAATAATCAATCAACCTCAGTTGAAGAAAAATGATCCAGAAGGAGAGGACGTTTGGCTTATACCCCAGTTGAGCTGCCTGTGGGAGTGGAGCGGAGCTTCGTTAGTCTGTAATTCCGCTACTGTTTTTCTTTTATTTTGTAAGTATGTAACGATATTATTATAATAGATTTGTATATTAAATTGTCAGTTTTTGTACCTCGGCTGATTTCTAGATAAGGATTTTATGCACAAATAAGTTTAGAAATTACCAGTGAATTTCCGGGCGTGACAGTCTTGCTGCTCCTTTTTATCTTCTGATTCCATCCAGTTGAGTTACCACACGACAGGATATGGACCTGTTCTGAAACAACAGTTTCGCTGTATAATTTAATTCGTTACTCCTCTCTATAAAACGAATAGATCAATGGGTGCACCTTTTTTTGCATATCCTACACAGCCTGTTGTATTTGTGTTTGATCTGAGTGAACTAATTTGATTCCTCTCTATGATCTAAATAAGCATGAAATGGTCATCTCTGCTCATGATGAATGGGTTTACTGTATCTTCCTACTTCCCCCATCTTAATCGAATTGCTTGACTTATGGCCTCTTCTTGCACCTAATCCACAATGAATGTATAAGAGAGAATGTTTCTTTAGAACACTCACTTCTGTATATGTATAGATCTTTTAAAATTTCCAATTATGATATTTCCAAAGAGAATGACTATACATGCAACATAATAGAAAAAAAATATGTTTCTGCAGCCTACCAAGTAAGGCAAATGGACACGGCGAGCTTGTGCACTGTGGAGAAGTGCAGCCCCGTATGTCCACGTCATCACCCTCACTTGTGCCGGCGAGCACTGCCTTGGCCTGGCCCTCATGTCTGCGCCACTGTGGGTGCCAGTGCACCAGTGACTGCCACCAAGGAGAAGTGCTTCTCCAATGGCTTTGTCTCCATAGGCGGTGCCCCTCGGGACTGGTTGCCGACCTCGTTGCACTCCCAATGCCCACCGTTGCCGCTGTCACCGGCCACGCATTCGCAATCGTGCATGACGCGGTGGACATGAGCACTTTGCTGGTATTTCTTAGCAACACTATTGGAAATATAATTCCCAGCAATAGCACTAGAAATAATCCTAGTATATTATGGTTACAGATATGATCCGCAAGCGCATGGATATACCAATGTAGCATTTCACCCGGGAGAATTTCAAGGTATCGTATTTATTTTATCCCAAGGGAAGATATTATAAGAGAGTACTATGCTATACCATTGTAGCATTTCACCCGGGAGTATTCCAAGGTATCATATTATTTTTATCCCAAGGGAAGATATGATAAGAGAGTACTATGCTAATAGTTTATGTATTACATGTATATATCAAGGTCTATGCAGGGGTAAGTTAAGCATAAGGGTAGAGTGACACAGCTAAGGATTCCGCTAACCCCTCCTTATCTTCAATATGACTAAGTGGAAATAGAATAGAAATGTCTCACTCTTGTACTTCAAGTATACAACATCCTAGTCTATTCTAACTAGTATAATCTATGTAGTATAACTGTTGACGTAAAACACTAGGCCTGGGAGATCTGCTTAACTCCAGTGCAGGTCCAAAACTCGCCTTCGGATATGCTAGCGTACCAGTTGATTTGATCCTGCAATCAACAAGAAACAGAGACAAAGAAACCGTGGTTAAATCCATAAACGATAGCCGATCGGCTAGGTGCCGATGACATATCATTTATCTTTGAGCCGATGTCATTTATGCATCGATCGGCGAGCGTTAATAAGTAGGAAAGAACTAAATCTACTCGATCGGCTGTAGATATTAACAATATATAATCCTTATGTCGATATATACTTAAATCAAGTGATTGGGATAGATCGGTTGCCATGCCAAGACAGTATAAATCACTTAGAGCGAAATATATATTAACAATAAGACTATATACGTTCATAGCATAGCTGATCAAATAGATCTAGCATGTATCGGCTAATACTCCGATACCACTCTATATTAAGATATGAAAGCAAGTAGAATATACTAAACAAAAGCAAAATATACTTAAACAAAAGCAAAATATACTTAAAAGCAACAAGATCTTAACATAAAGGGAAAATTTGACATATCAATCAAGCATATAGAATAGATGTAGTTAAACCAGGTAAGATCGGCTGAAACCCCGATACTACCCTAATCGGCAACCAATGAGCATGCTAGAGATAGAGATTCTAATCACGACTCATAAGATCAAACTCAACTGATGCAGCTCTAAGTATGAAAAGAAGGACAATATCTAGACAATCAAGCCATTGGAAGTTTCATAAAGTGGTGGATATCCTATATAATCTGAGTCAATATCGATATTTAACCTAATCAGCTGCCCTCTTCTGACAGATGTTAGCCGATTGTAGGTTAGATAGCGATATTGCCAGAGATAATGTAAGATATATGATAACTCGACGAATTACATAAACAAGATTAGAGTATCATAAAGATGGAAGCACTAATCCCGTGAACGCAAGCCGCCATAACAAGTTTTACCTCTTGTTGAAGATCGAAATCGATGCAGCTCAACCCGAAAGCAAGAACTCGTCGAAACAAAACGAAAGTAAAAAGGGTGGCGATGCGCCGAGATTGTATTGAACTTGTTTTAATTGATTACATGGGGTTCGGTGTCTATTTATACCAGACAATTACAAAACATGTCCATATCGGACACGACTCTTATCTCTAACAAACTCTAAGACACCATAAGTCTTTGCGACAGACTTTTGCCCACACTTATCTCTAAGGAAATTACATAAAATATCCTAATTAATAGATACAATTGCCTTCTTAGGACTCTATCCATGCGCGGCAATCATCATGAAGCACATCAACCTAAACCGACAACGTATGCCGTGTCATATTGTCGGATTTGGCTCAATTGGCTAACCCCATCCGACTCGAACTCTGCCGATCTTAGCCGTAGTCGATTCGGCTTCCAACCGATCCTTACTCTGTTTCCGGGACGATTTCTCGATTTCTTCTTCATCTCCGATCCCCGAATTACCAAATTTGGTCGTTAACACATGCCCCCCAAGTCCGGAATATTGGATAATGTTTCAGATTTGCCATATGTCGATTCCGAGAGAAATCCGCTCTTGCCGTTTTTTGACTGTTATTCCAGCGCTTTAAAAACTAACCGTTATCCCCGAGAAATCTCACACCGTCTTCTTCCGTTTTCACCGCCGAAGCAAACTCTGTCTTCTCTTTCCTCAGCGATTTCTCCGACGCACAAGGCGATCCTCAGACGACTTCGTCTCCGGCCAGATCTCCGCCCGCGGCGATGTCGTCCTCCGCCAGCCCTTCTGCTGCACCGTCGGCCAAGTACTATGAGGTAAGTTTTCATCGGCTAGATCTCTCTTCTTTGCAACAGATCGATTTTCCAACTCCTCATCTTGTTTTCCTCTTCTCGGTTCTTCTGGATTTGTAGCATCTCTCCAACCTTGTTGCAATTCCCAGCCTGTCACATGAAAATTACTACTTCCTTGGCCCAGTTGGCAACATTGATCCTACCGAGTTCATCATTGGCGAAACCAATAGGATTCCCTTTAGATTGGCCAACCCAGATCTAGGTCACTGAAAGAACACCTTTAAATCTTGGCCATCTCTTGAGAAAACCCCACCCGAGAGGAGCTGGATTACATGGTACAAGCGCGTGTCGGCCAGCAAAAAAGTTCACTGGGACGATAGCCAATTCAGCCAAAGATGAACCTTTGATGTCCGCCGCCACCTATTTCTGGTCCAACACCATCAATGCTTTTTTGTTCAACCAAGGGCCGATGACTCCAACTCTAATTGACATCACCATGATCACTGGATTAGATGTAACCTCATCGACTAACCCTATGAGCATGAACACCAAAAATCAATTTGATTTCAAGACCAAAAGCATAGGCGGTTGGTCTAGCTATGTGGCAGCATATATGGGTCAAGGATCGGTTACTCCTCGAGAACATGTGGCCTTTTTGCTCATGTGGCTAGAAAAGTTCCTTTTCTGTGGATCCAGTTGTGGCCCTACAACCAGTTGGCAGTTTGCAGCCGAGGCTCTGGAATCAAAAAGAGAATTTCCCTTAGGCAAGATCCTCCTCGGCTACTTATACCAAATGCTGAACAATGCATCGGCCAAAATAGCTGTTGGCTCAGTAGTTGGAGCAGGCTGCTGCAGACTTGGCTAAACCTGATGGTCATGAAAGTTGTCAATCGGCCATCTGTAACAGAAGCCGAATTCCCAAGTCTAGAGCCGATTATAGAAGATGATGGAGAAGAGCGCACTCATCGCAGATGCATGTCATATGAAGAATATGCATCCACACCAGCCGATACTGGAGCAAAATTATCGGCTGAACTGCTCAAGGACTGGTTCTGCAGTTTCTATGAGGGCTTTCAGAAAGATGCTCGAGTTTGGTTTCCTTATGAAGATTCGGCAAACCTTGAGCTCCCATCGGACTTTAGATTTGAAGACATAAATCATGAAAGATACCAAAAGTCCAGGGAAATTTTCTCAGCTGCAATCAGCCCATGCATCCTTCCTGTCGGTATCCATCAGGGAAGAAACATCCAAGTTTCTTGTGAATTCTATCATCCAATGAGCTCAGCCAGACAACTTGGAATGGGTCAACTCCTAATCGGCTTATTCTTTGCCGATAAGATCCAGTGCCAAGGGGAAATTTCATCAACTTTGATGATGGATCGGCAGCTCAATCTCCAAGGACCTTCTCTGGGTAGCATTGAAAATATAGAGCTGGCAAAGTTCAGGAGCAAAACCATTGACAGATGGTGGGGTGAATGGAAACTGCATCTATTCCATAAATCAGCTTCCACGTACAGGACAGACCTCTTTCCAGATGTTATCCCTCAGGTATGCCTTGATTTAACTAACTCTGTTTGAATAATTGCTTAGCCGATTCATAACTTGACTAATTTTCTTTTTGACCTGCAGACGACAGAATTCTCCCCTCCTCACCAGAGCAATAGTGGTAGGGACATAGAGTATGCTGCAGGCCTTATTCCAAATGGAGGTGGGCCATCTCCCCCTGTCATCGACTATCATGCCCCCAGGACTTCAACTCTTCTCCAAGGGCTCATCAGAGAACCAGCCGATGCCGGCAAGAAGAGAAAAACCAGATCATCGGCTGTAGATACTTCGGCCCCAGCTCCAAAAAAGAAAACCAAGCCAAAGAAGACCAAGCCAGCCGATGACTTGCCTGCCCTAGATCCATCCGTTGAGCAAGCTCTGGATGAAGTAGAGATCGGAGAGGATGTTGATCAAGCTGCAGACAAGGTGAGTGATACAGAGAAAACACCATCAGCTTCACCCAAGCAAACTCCTCCAACTCCTTCTGCCCCAGTTCATTTTTCCCAGGTAAAGAACTCTCCTTGATCCCTTTCGTAATCAGTTCACTTTATAGCCGATAACTCACAGATTTTATAGTTGTAGAAGAAAAAAATTGCTGTGAAGAAGAAATCTGCAGCAACAATTCTCAAACCGGCTCCACCAGTAAGATATCCTTAATTCTTCCATTAGTTGATCTCAGCAGATTTTATCTAACACTTGTCTCTTTTACAGCCTCCTCCTCCTCCTCCTTCTTCTCCTGTACAACAATCATTGAGTGACCAAACTCCATCGGCTGCAGAGAGCCATCATATTGAAGAAGAAGAACAACCAGCTGCTCCTGTTATCCCAGTAAGTTTCCTTTTGACACAAGAATTTAGATCGGCTATATCTATTTAGCTCTAACTCCCTTTAAATAATTACTGCAGGTCTTAGCCGATCTTTTCTCTTTCGACATTAGAGATTATCTTGATGAGACAGAAGGGGATACCACAAGCAAAGCTTTAGCCCCATTATCCGATGATGAGAAGAAAATTCTTGAAGATATCTCTCATCGGCTAGAGGCATCATCGTTAGACAGCTTAGTGGTTGATTGTGGCTCAATTAGGACTCGGCTACATGAGATTCAAGCTCTGATCCCAGATGAGCTAGCCGATGTCCTTACTCCAGCCGTCTATGTCGACCAACATCAATTCAAGCTGGAGAAAGCCAAGCTGAGACTAGCCGAATGCCAGGAGCGCAAAAATAATGAAGCCACAATCCAGGCCAATCAGCAACTTGTTCATGAAGAGAAGGCCAAACTTGATCAGCTATCTGAGGGCCCGATCAAATCTAATATTGATCGGCTCGAAGCTCGCCAAATTGAGCTCTTGGCACAACTCGAAGAATGCAATGCCGAGCTGGATATGGAACATAAAAAGCTAGCCGATCTCCCAAAGTCTGTTGAAGAGCAGAAGGCAAGACTAAAATCGGCTATCAAGAATATTGCTGATCTGACCAAGTCTTTAAAAGTCATCCCTGGAACAGATGCTCAAGATGCCCAAGCCATTGAAGAAGTAGAACAAATCAGGCAAAGAGCTATTTCAGCTATCCAGCAATATTTGTCTCAGTGATATCTTGTGTAATAGATCTTAGAAATTTTTTGTAATCGGCTAAGAAACTCTGACTCTTTATGTAACTCATCTCGACAATCTTTATGCCGATTCAAAAATTTGTAATTTTTCATATATATGTGCCCCCCTAATTTTACAATGTCACAAGCATTGATAAAATTATAAAAACGGCTAAGGGCGATATAACAATATCAGCCATTGTACATCGGCAAACCATAACCGATTAGAATATGAAAAACAACTAAGGGCGATATAACAATATCGGCCATTGTACATCGGCAAACCATAACCGATTACAATATGAAAAACAACTAAGGGCGATATAACAATATCAGCCATCTCAAGGCGATGCAAACACATCGGCTATCATGTATCGGCAACATCAGCTGATCATGCATTAACCCAAACACTTGGGTAATATTTCTTCAGGTACTTGCCATTTAGCGCTCGTCCATAGACTTCTCCATCGAGTCCTTGCAACATGTAAGCTCCCTTAGACACAACCTTATAGATTTGGAACGGTCCTTCCCAGTTCGGTGACCACTAGCCAAATTTGTTATCCCGAGAACCAATCGGCAAAATCAACTTCCATACAAGTTCACCTTCCGAAAAAGTTTTGGGCACCACTTTCTTGTTATAATGTCGAGCAACTCGTTCCTTATCCTTGGTAACCTTTGCAAGGGCTCGCATCCGTGATTGAACCAAATCCTCCCTTTCATCGGCCATAAGGTTATAATACTCATCGGCTGTCAAATCATCTTGCAAATCCGTTCTCCCTGAGCCGATTCTAACTTCCCATGGTAAAACAGCCACATGTCCATAAACAAGCTTATAAGGAGGGACTTGAATCGACCCATGAAAAGCCATCCGATAAGACCACAATGATTCGGCTAAACGAGTATGTCACTGCCGAGGATAATCAGAAATCTTTGTCTTAATCAATTTGATCAAACTCTTGTTAGATGCCTCGGTCTGCCCATTCGCTTGTGCATAATACGGTGAAGAATTCAACAATTTAATACCCATGCTATCGGCAAACTGAACAAACTCATCAGACACAAAAATTGAACCTTGATCGGTCGTAATGGTTTGAGGAATACCAAATCGATAGATTATATGCTCTTGAACAAATTGGATAGCGTCCCCATAATCAACCTTCTTCAAAGGAATCGCCTCTACCCATTTGGTAAAATAATCGGTGGCCACCAATATAAACTTATGTCCTTTACTCGATGGTGGATTAATCATGCCGATCATATCAATTCTCCAACCTCTAAATGGCCATGGATTAATGATAGGATTCATAGTCGATGCTAGTGCCCTCCTAATTGCTCCAAATTTTTGACAATCTTGACATCCTTTGTAATATTTGAAACAATCCTCCAGCATTGTCGGCCAAAAATACCATGCATGTCGAAGCAACCACTTCATCTTATAAGCCGATTGATGAGTGCCGCAAATCCCTTCATGAACCTCGCCGATTGCAACCTTAGCCTGATCGGCACTCAAACACTTAAGCAATACCCCATCAATTGTCCGATAATAAAGCTCATCATCTAATAAAGTATACTTCGCTTTATATCTCAATTTCCAAGAAGCCGATTGAGACGGATTCTGTAAATATTGATATACATCATATCTCCAATCATCGGCTGTTATTGCAGCAACTTCAACCTTAACATCTTTGATCATCGGCTTATACCCTGATGCCCCTTGGGCCAAATCATTAGCTTCAATATTCTGCTCTCGAGATACATGCCTCAAAGTAACCAGCCGAAATTCCTTCATTAGTTCTTGGCACTTCTCATTATAAACCATTAATGTATCATTCTTGCACTTATATTCTCATGCCAATTGACTGATTACTAGCAAAGAATCCCCCATAATTTCGATAGCATCGGCTTCAACTTCCTTGAGTAACTGCAACCCTTTGAGAACTGCTTCATACTCAGCTTAATTATTGGTCGCATAAGGTTTAATAGTATAAGCAAACTCAAAACATGCCCCCCGAGGGGAAATTATAACTAAGCCGATACCACAACCATGAGTACATACTGATCCATCAAAGAATAAAGTCCATGGCACAATCTCAACTGAGCCGATTAAATCATCACGATGATCAACAATGAAATCGGCTATAGCTTGCCCTTTGACCGCCTTCGGTGACTCATACCGAAGATCAAACTCGGTTTAGGAAAATATCCATTTTCCAACCCTTCCTTTCAAAATTGGAGCCGATAACATGTACTTGACAACATCGGCCTTGCATATGACAGTGCATTCATTGGACAATTGATAATGCCTTAACCTTGTACATGAAAAATATAAGCACAAGCACAACTTCTCCACAGGGGAATATCTAGTTTTTGCATCCAAGAGCCGACTACTTAGATAGAACACAACTCTTTCTTTTCCTTCAAGCTCCTGAATCAAGACCGAGCCGATTGACTTCTCACCGGCCGACAGATATAACCTAAAAGGTATCCCTTTCTGTGGAGGAATCAAAACTGGAGGAGAACTCAGATATTCCTTAATATTATCTAAAGCTTTTTGTTGCTCTCCCCCCAAGTAAACTGTTGATTAGCTTTCAACCTTAACAATGGTGTAAAAGGCTCTAACCGTCCAGACAAATTAGAAATAAACCTTCTAACAAAATTTATCTTGCCGATCATCTCCTGCAACTCTGTCTTGTTCTCCGGGGGTTGAATCTTCTTGATTGCATTAACACTCCTTTGGGTAATCTCAATTCCCCACTCATGAACAAGAAATCCCAAAAACTGGCCAGCCGATACGCTGAAAACACATTTTGTTGGGTTCATTTTCAAGCCATATTTCCTAGTCCTTTCAAAAACCTTCCTCAGATCGGCTATGTGGTCCTCCACCTCTCTAGATTTAACAACCACATCATCAATGTAAACCTCAACCAACCAGCCGATCAGATCATGATATATATAATTCATGGCTCTTTGATATGTAGCCCCAGCACTTTTCAAGCCGAAAGTCATCACAATCCACTCAAACAAGCCAATTGCACCGGGACACCTAAAAGCTGTCTTACGGATATCCTCTTTGGCCATAAAGATTTGATTGTATCCTGCATTACCATCCATAAAACTTAAAATCTTGTGTCCTGAGGCAGCATCAACCAGCTGATCGGCTACTGGCATTGGATACTCATATTTTGGGGTAGCTTTATTTAAATCCCTGAAATCAATGCACACTCGGACCTTGCCGTTTTTCTTAATAACAGGAACTATACTAGAAACCCACTCAGCATATCGGCAAGGACGAATAAAACCAGCATCATATAAACGTTTGATCTTAGCCTTGACAGGTTCGAGCATATCGGCTTTGCATCTTCTAGGCAGTTGTTGGTGTGGCCTAACCCCTGGTTTGATAGGTAGCCGATGTTCAACAATCGATCGGCTAAGTCCAGGCATCTCATAATATCCCCAAGCAAAGCAATTTCTGAACTCCTTTAACAGCTCTATCAACTTGGTTCTGAATTCCGAAGATAAATTCTTACTAATAAATGTCGGCCTTGGTCGATCACCTAGACCAATTGGCTATATATCAGAATCGGACACTTTTAGAAAATCTCCATTCCAAACTTTTCCAGATAGGCAATCAAGACCATCCATCTCCCAAAGAGCTAAATCAGCACTGGCAACATTGACTGACCTGTCGGCTGGCACGATCTCAACCTTGTTGCCTTGCCATTGAATCAAGCATTGATGCATGGTTGAAGGAATACAACAATTAGCATGAATCCAATCCCTTCCAGGCAACAAGCTGTAGGAACCCTTCCCATCGATGACAAAAAAACGTTGTCGGAATAGTTTTGTTGCCGACTGTCAGCTCCACACTCAAAACTCCTTTGGTTTCTAATGGATTGCCACCAAAATCCTTGAGCACCATATTTTTCTTGATGAGATCTTCAGCGTTTCTGCCCAACTTACTGAATGTAGCGTAAGGCATCAAATTCACTGCAGCCCCACCATCGACCATCATCTTAGACATCGGCTTCCCATTGACATAGCCATTTATATACAATGATTTAAGATGCCGATTCTCTGTCCCTTCAGGCTTCTCGAAGACTGCTTGTTCTGGTGATAAAACCAACTTAGCCGATTCTTCTTCAACTTCATCAACATCGGCTTGTTTAACCCCAAACTCAGCAGGCAATGTGAAAACCATGTTAGCCGATGCCGTAACAACACTTTTTCCTTTGGCTAATCTCTTTG
This sequence comes from Oryza glaberrima, assembly GCF_000147395.1. Taxonomy (NCBI): domain Eukaryota; kingdom Viridiplantae; phylum Streptophyta; class Magnoliopsida; order Poales; family Poaceae; genus Oryza; species Oryza glaberrima. The sequence goes on from NC_068333.1 coordinate 5,869,276, forward strand.
CTTCATCGGCTGTGGCCTCATCGGCTGCAGGAGCTTGATTCTTAATGCGCCATTCCTGCCTCGGCTTTGTCTTCTTCAGCCGACGATTGATTTCTTGTTCAACCTCCTGAAATCGTTCTCTGTTCCTCAACCTCTGAACCCTTCTCTTTTGATTCTTTATAAAGATACCAGAAGGACACCATTGAGTCTTCCTGTCTTCATTGTCCTCTTGGTTACACTCTTGATTCATCGGGCCCAACCTTTGATGAACAGGAACTCTCGTTTGCTTCAGCCGATTGCCTCTATTATACGATCGGCTTGAACTTTCTGCAACATTACCGCACCCAGGACAGTCCTCGATAGATGGCAGCCTCATATCCTCATTCTAACAGAATTTAAAGAACTCGCAACCCCAATGAGGATCAAAACCATCATCACCTTCTTTGTAATGTTTCTCCTGTTGTTTGTCATACTTCTTCTGATACTTGTTGATAATTTTAGCCGAATTCGCCTGAAAACTTCTCGCATGTCCTCCATCGGCTGTTCGACCAGCTGTATGCACCATATTGACAGGAAAAGGATTGCCATCAACCTTCATCGGCCTCTTAGAATCATCAAATTTGATTTTGCCTCCCTCAATAGCCGCCTGGATCTGTTGTCTGAAAACTTTGCAATCATTTGTAGAATGAGACCCAGAATTGTGCCACTTGCAATACCTCCTCTTGCCCAATTCTTCAGCCGAGGGAATTGTATGGCCAGCAGGAAGTTGAATCTGCTTCTCTCGAAGTAGCAAATCAAAAATCTTATCAGCCTTGGTAATATCAAAGTCATACCTCTCCTCTTTTCTAGAATTCTTTACCCATTGACATGGTATAACCTTTTTGCTTCTCACCCATTCGGCTGCTGCTATCTCAAAATCATCATCATCATCATCATCATCATCCGATCGATATATGTAAGGACAGACATGATTAACCTTTTTGAAATTCTTCCTGGCTTCTGCAAACCTTTGTTCATGCAAGGTTACCTTCTGTGCAAGATGTGACAAGTTATCAAAGTCTTGAGACGAGAACTTCTCCCTAATCGGAGCAATCATATCCTGAAAAGCCAAATCGGCTAACTGGGCATCAGTCAAACTCAAGCTACAACACTTATTCCTCATCTCTCTGAATCTCTGAATATACTCATGCACAGGCTCATCATGTCTCTGCTTGATTGCTGTTAATCGGACAATTTCATCTCATGAATCCCACTGTAGAAATAGCTATGAAAATGCTTCTCCAAATCGGCCCAACTGTTGATTGATCCACATGGCAAAGAAGAAAACCAAGTCAAAGCCAATCCAGACAAAGACAACCGGAACAACCTAACCCTCAAGGCATCCACAGCCGATGCTTCACCACACTGAGCTAAAAATCGGCTAACGTGTTCATAAGATGACACACTATCCTGCCCTGAGAATTTCAAAAAGTCTGGAACTTTGAATCAGTTAGGTAGAGGGACTCTCTCAAACCACACAGGGTAAGAATGCCGATACAGATTTCCAGCGTCTCTTGGCTTGAGCCCAAACTGCTCCTTCATCACATCTGCAATCATATCAGCCCAAGGTCGTGGCTGAGGTACTCCTTGAGGTTGTTGTTGCATGGGTTCGAATTGATTGTATTGAGGAACAAACTGGGGCTGAGCCGGTCCTCCCTGTTGATATTGAGCTTGCGGCGAAGGAGGCTAATACTAATAATTCAAATTGCCCCCTGGTAATTCTGGAAGTTCGGCTGAATATTGCGCACCAGATGTTCGGGAACAACTTGAGGTATCATCGTTTGATCTGGCTGCACATAATGAACTAAATGCTCTGGGACAACTTGATTCACAGCATGCTGCCCTAGGTGATTGTTAGGTGTTGCAAATCCAGTCGATGCATTCATCAAACCTTGCTGCTAAATCGGCTGAATAACCTGTTGCCTTAATGGCGTTTGCTGAATCGGCTGCAAAACCTGTCGTCTTGGTGGCGTCTGCTGAATTGGCTGCACAACCTGTTGGATTGGGGGTGTTTGTTGAACCAGCTGCACAACCTGCTGCCTTGGCGGTGTTTGCTGAATCGGCTGCTGCTGGACTGGGTCAACGGTAGGTTGAGGTGGTAAAAACATAGCTGCAACCTGATCTTGCGTTAGCCGATTCACATTCTGCCCACTATGCTGTGGTTGTTCTCTCACCAACAACCGAGGATTGATTAATTGACCTGGTGCCGACGATGGTGCAGCGGGTGCAGGAGCCGATACTGGTGCCGTCGGCTGAGTCGATGGTGCGTTAGGAGGAACTGATTGAACGGCTTGTTGATTATCAGTGATTAAGGGCCGATAATTCGGGAAAGTACCTCCTTGAAGATAAACTGGTCCCGTATTCTGATATTCAGCTATTGAACCATCAACCATTGACTTCACCATGTTTGACAAAGTATTGACTAATATCCCAAATTGATTGATCAAAGCATGATGTACGGCATAGTCGACCTGATCCTGGAAGTTGTTAAACTGTAGCTGTGCCGCGTTACCATCTTGGTTAAGATTACCACCTTGAAATCCCTGAGAACCATCACCTTGAACTCCTTAAGAGCCAATACCCTGAACTCCTTGAGAGCCATCACCTTGGTCTCCTTGAAAACCATCTGTAGCACCTTTATCACTCGGTTGAGCCGAGCCATCTGGAGCTTGTTTCACTTCTCCATCTTTAGAAGAACCTGTCCCAGGAACATCAGCAATTACTTTTACTTTGTACTTCTGAACAAGTGTTCCCTTGCGGGTCTCCGTGAATGAGCTAAAGAACTGTGTCACGACCGGAAATAACCCAACGGGCGTTCCTTACGTGCGTGCATTATTCCTTTTCCCAGGAGGCAAGGTACACCAAAAGTTGATACAATTCAGAGTTTAACAAGCGGAAGCGTAAATAATTAATTTATTACATGGGCGGTGAAGGCCCAGCACACACAAAGACAAACGGGAAACAGCGGAAGACTACGGCGACGACCACAGGCGCTTGACGGCAGGCACGAGCTAGACACCAAAGCCTTCATCTTCCAGGAACTCCTCTTCTGGGTTTGGGAAAAATTGAGCAAGACTGAGTACAACCACCGTACTCAACAAGACACACCCACAAGTGCAGAATAAATGTAACGGAGTACAAGGGGGTTATCATATAAGGGGTTAGGGTTTGCAGTAAACAGCATTAAAAGACACTTAGTTGCTCAAAGCTATTTTGTAAATACGATCCTAGAGCTATACAAGATTATTAATCAAGGCCGTGAACCCACACGAACCTGCCTTAACCCAAGGCCTACGATGATTCAGACCGAATTGGCAACCCGACCCTGGGTCCCAGCTCGTCCCAAGCCAACCCAGGCCAACCATTCTACATTTTAGTCGTTAAGCAGGTTTTAAGGATTAAAACACTAACTTGGGTACATTGCTCGGCTTGCCCATAACCGAGGGCGCGGCTATTCGAATAGGTTATACTCTGATCAGAGGTGTACATCTTTACCCACAAGACACATCTTCCTCACGTGTAACCACGTGCCACATACCACCACGGTATACGGACGGAAGACGTGACATAGTTTCCAACCCATCCTAGCTATAGATAAGAGTACCGACCCAACCCCACCTACGGCTGGGACCTCCGGGACAGGTAGGCAGGACTGAGCCCCTAGCAGCAGGACACCGGCCCTGTGCCATGACATCTCGACTACCGGGCCGCAGCTCGTGTAGCCTTCATTTGACCTAGAGATGTCCATCGACCCCCGACTTCGTCCATCTCCATCCGTGTACTTTTGTTTATAACCAGACTGAGCCACAAACTAAGCCTTACCCACTAGACATGTGGAAGTACGGTAGTGCTTTGCAACAGAGGCCCGAAGACCGGTCCTTATATGGCCGAGGTGCTACCATAAAAACCATGCACCCCGAGCCCAGCACAAAACCATTTTGAGGATTTTTAATAGAGGGGGAGGTGTGAATCCAATTCCACAATAATCCAACCATTCCATAGTGTCCAGGTGATATGAATATTCCCAAAGTCTAAAGTTTTAAAACCACCTAATGTTGCCTAATTAACCAGCGAAGCATCTACCTAAATTCATACTAGTGGTACCATGAGTGGAGTGCCCACTAGTTGGGGTTTTGTTCATTCTAGGGTGAACAAGGTAATAATAATAACAATAGCAATAATAATAAGGTCATAACAAAGGTAAATAGGCATGGCTGCATAAAACAGTGATAACGCGGGAATTTAAATAAAGCGATAATGCAATAATTTAAATCAAAATAATTTTATAAAATGGGATTCAATGTGTTCAAGGATGATGTGACTTGCCTTGCCCCGATGGAGGCGGCGCGCCCACGCCCCGATGGTCACCGCCGGCGACCACCGGCGCGGCGGAGCGGCGGCCGAGAGAGGGAAGGGAAGGGAGAAAGGAGGCGACGGTCCACGGCTCACCCCGGGGCGACGGCGGCGACGGGGGAGGCGGCCGAAGCGGAGGGAGGCGGTGGCGCGGCTCCGGTCGACGGGGACGACGGTGCTCCGGCGATCGGCGACCGAAACGGAGAGGTGGATGAGGTCGGCGAGGATGCGGCGAAGCCAAAGGAGGCGGCGCCGAGGTGGGAGGCGGTCCGGGGCGACGACGGCGGCGGACCGGAGCTCGGCGGCGACGGCGGAGAGAGAGAGCGACGTCGCGAGCTCGAATCCGGCGAGGAGGAAGGGCGGCGAGAGGCGGAAACGGACGGAGGAGGTGCGGGGAGGGTTTAAATATGGTTGGAAGAGGGAGAGAGCGGCCAGAGCGGAGGGAAACCGGCGCGGGAGGTACGGCCGCCATCAATGGCGCCGGCGAGATTTGCGGGGGCAAATCCGCCCGTTTGAACGCGAGAGAGAGAGGGAAAAAAGGGGGAAAAGGGAGAGGGGATCACGGGGAGTATTTCCCCTCACTTTATTGCACGTAGGGACAGCGGGATGCGGCGGATTTGGCGGCGGCGGCGGTGCTTGGAGCGGGCGGAGCGGCGGGAGCAGCGGGAGGACGGGGATGACGGGTGGGCCCCACCCGTCAGCGAGGGTGGCGGGCGGGCCCGCCCGTCAGCGGCGCGCACGCGGGGAGGGGCCGAATGGGCCGCGGGGGAGAGGAGAGAGAGAGGGGGGGAGATGGGCCGAGCCAGCCCAAGAGGGGGAGGGGGGAAAATTTTAAGGTTTTTCCTTTTATAAAATCATTTTAACTTTGTTTATTTCTTCTTAATTATTATTTGTGCTCTGAAAATTCCACTAAAATTTATTTACACATTTTAGGCTTTTAGGAAATATACAAAAATCCTCTAAGCCTTGTTTGACTTTTACTTTGCACATTTTAATTTTTGGAGGCTTTCACACGGATTTTAATTATTCTAGGCATATTTTAAAGGATATATTTTAGGGTCGTTTTGGGACGTCACAAACTGATTTCGTGCTTGCTGCATCATTGCCTCAAGATCCTTTTGCTGCTTAGGTGTCAACTTATCCGTAGTGACGGGCACAATGTTGGCTTCATCAACCTCAGATAGGCCCAGCTTTAGGATCTTAGCTTTTATAGAGCCAGGTTCACCAGCCGAGGACGGTGATTCTGGCGGTTTCTCGGCCATGAGGAAAAACTACTGTTGTGATTCTGACTTCTAATCGGTCCGACCAGGCGTGCCAAAAGCGTGTTGACGTAAAACACGAGGCCTGGGAGATCTGCTTAACTCCAGTGCAGGTCCAAAACTCGCCTTCGGATATGCTAGTGTGCCAGTTGATTTGATCCTGTAATCAACAAGAAACAGAGACAAAGAAACCGTGGTTAAATCCATAAACGATAGCCGATCGGCTAGGTGCCGATGACATATCATTTATCTTTGAGTCGATGTTATTTATGCATCGATCGGCGAGCGTTAATAAGTAGGAAAGAACTAAATCTACTCGATCGGCTGTAGATATTAACAATATATAATCCTTATATCGATATATACTTAAATCAAGTGATTGGGATATATCGGTTGCCATGCCGAGACAGTATAAATCACTTAGATCAAAATATATATTAACAATAAGACTATATACGTTCATAGCATAGCCGATCAAATAGATCTAGCATGTATCGGCTAATACTCCGATACCACTCTATATTAAGATATGAAAGCAAGTAGCATATACTAAACAAAAGCATAATATACTTAAAAGCAACAAGATCTTAACATAAAGGCAGATTTAACATATCAATCAAGCATATAGAATAGATGTAGTTAAACCAGGTAAGATCGGCTGAAACCCCGATACTACCCTAATCGGCAACCAATGAGCAGACTAGAGATAGAGATTCTAATCACGACTCATAAGATCAAACTCAACTGATGCAGCTATAAGTATGAAAAGAAAGACAATATCTAGACAATCTTTTTGAAGCAAATGACAGCAGGAGATCTGTTGGATATATTAGAAGGATTAGAAATCAGTTATAGAGGGGAGTAAGAGACAGTCCAACTACAGCAGTTGCTATTTCAAAGATTTACAGGAAAGGTGATCAACAACTTGAGAAGTGCAAACCCTCAGTTTTGGGGGTAGTACTGAAGAAGATCTATATATTATTTTACTAAGAAAGCTACTTGGGTGGCAGTTAATAGTTGTTGATGGAAAATTCTTCGATTGCGTTCTAGCCACACCTGCCACCAAGTTATGAGGAGCGCCCCTATCATTTTCTTTCTTCTCCCTCTATGTCCTGAATTCGCTAATATTTCCCACCAGTCAGAGATGTGTTGATATTGTGACTGATTTGGAACCTGTGTAAGGCCTAACCAACTGCAGATCTGGTTCCAAACTGAATTTGTGAAGCTGCACTCTTTTGCTAAATGATTTGTGTCTTCAAAAGCATCAGTGCAAAGACTGCAAATCCAGTCACATGGCCAATGCCGAATTAGAAGATTATCTGATGTGAGAATTTTCTGGTGTAAGATTAGCCAGCCAAGAAAACGCTGCTTTGGCTCTGCTTCAGCTATCCAAAGGGGTTGGAAATTTGTGCTGATAATGGTACCTTGGAACTGTGCTTCATAGGCGCTTTTTGCTGTATAAATTCCATTCTGAGTCCATTTCCAGATGATGCTGTCCGAGGTTTTGGCTTGCAGATTGATCTCTTGCAATAGACTGCCGAGGTGAACCGATTCATTGATTTCGCTTATTGTGGTGATTGGTCTTAGCGAAATAATCCAGTGATTACCCTCCATCTCAAAATGTATACAATTAGCTTTTCTTTTTGCTAATCTGAAAATTGCCGGCGCTATGTCTTTGGGTGCACATCCTGATAACCAATTATCTTGCCAAAAACAACACTTCTTTCCATTTCCCAGGGAGATTTTTGTGCTTGCCCTAAATAATTTTTTGTCGATCTCATCACATGGGGTTTCCATGTTAAACCAGGGCTTACTTTCATCTTTCCATTCAAACCAAAGCCAGCGTAATCTCAAGGCCATTGCGAATTTTTCCAAATTCAGAATTCCTAGACCTCCCAAAGATTTGGGTCTACAAACTGCATTCCAGTTTACAAGGCAATTGCCCCCGTTTACTTTTTCAGGATCATCCCCTTCCAGAGAAAAGCTCTTCTAAGGCGGTCAATTCTTTTGTAAAGCCATTTATTTTGATGAAGAACTGTTTAATGGAATATTGGTGTCGAGGACAAAGTGTTTTTTACCAGAATTTCTCGTCCTGCAGAAGTGAAGAAGCGCCCTTTCCATCCAGGGATTCTTGAACTCACTTTATCTACCAGCTGTTGAAGATCAATTTTGCGCAGCTTTCTTGTGTGAATAGGAATGCCCAAGTACTTGCAGGGGAAGGTTGAAACCTTTCCAGGAAAGATGGAGAGACAATCTTCCAAATCAACTTCATTGCAGCTTATGGGATAGATTTCAGTTTTGTCCATATTTGTGTGTAAACCACTAACATCTGCAAAGGCAGAGAGAATTCGACGAAGGACTAACATTTCTTCTCGCTTTGGCTTCAAGAAAAGAGCAACATCATCTGCATAGAGGGAACATCTGAAACGTCTGTCTTTGTAGGGTGGAGAGGAAGCCATGAGCTTCTGCTTTCTCAAATAATTTGTGTAAAGGCTCCATTGCGAGAATAAAAAGCATAGGGGAGAGCGGATCTCCCTGTCGGAGCCCTCTTGCATGATCAATTTCTGATCCTGGGGTGCCATTTAAAAGGACCATCGAAGAGGAGGTGCCGAACAGATTGGAGATCCAATTACACCACTTTTTGGCTGAAACCAAAATTTTGTAGAACTTCAAGCAGGTATGCCCAATTAACAGTGTCAAAGGCCTTAGAAATGTCAACTTTTAGGAAAAGAGTAGGCTTTTTTGCTCTATGAAAAGATTTGATCATGTTTTGAACGAATAGGATATTGTCATGGATTGCTCTTTTCCTAATAAAAGCACTCTGACTTTGGGAGACAAGATATCCTAATTTCGGTGCAAGTCTGTTTGCAAGGAGTTTGGCAATGATCTTTGCAGAGCTGTGCATTAAGCTTATAGGTCGGAAATCTTCAGCTTTGGAAGCATCAGTCTTTTTAGGAATGAGGCATATGTGCGCACAGTTCAAATCATGAAGTCTGTAGTAACCCATGTCTCCAAAGAAAGAAACAGCTTGCATGAGATCCGTTTTGATAATGCACCAGGCCTGCTTGAAAAAAGCCCCAATATAACCTTCTGGTCCAGGGGCCTTTTCTGAGGGTAAGTCTGAGATAGCCTCCTTAAGTTCTTCTTCAAAGAATTCTTCATCAAGGTCGGAGAGATCTACTGTCGGCAGGTCCAGAGATGACCAGTTCAGACTTTTCTCCCTAATAACAAAGGAACCTAGCTTTTGAGTGAAGTATCTGTTGAGTTTTTCTTCTTTTTGGCTTTTTGTAACTGCAACACCACTAGGGGTGTGAAGGAGAAGAATGTGATTCTTTCTTTTTCGCCCATTTGCTTTAATCTGGAAGAATTTTGAATTGACATCACCAAGCTTTAACCAAGTGATTCTAGCTCTCTGTCTCAGACGAGTTCTCTCAATGGCTGCAAGTCCCAGAATTCTGGATTTAAGAGATTTCCGAAGGGACTGTTCTGCATCTGACAAAGTTCTTTCCTCTTGGGCTACATCAAGCTGATAAACTACCTCGTTGGCAATGGTCAACTGCAATCTTATGTCTCCAATTTTTGTAGCTTTCCATCTTCTCAAATCTCTAGCAAGTCTTTTTAGTTTTAGATGAAGTCTTACAAAAGGATTGGAGGTCTGTATAGGCCTATTCCATGAATCTTCAGTTATTTGAAGGAAATCCGGGAATTTGAGCCAATACGACTCAAACCTGAAGGAATTGTTTTGCTCTCTTTCTACACAGCCGGTTATGAAAAGGGGGGCATGATCTGAGCAAGAGGTGGAGAGAGCAGACATTTGGGCAGAGTCAAAAAGGATATCCCATTCGAGGCAACAGAAGGCTCGATCAATTTTCGTTTGCGTTGGGTTAGAACACTCCTGCGACCAAGTCAATTTCCTTACTGAGAGGGGCAGCTCTTTTATTCCCAACCTGTCCAGGGTCGATTTGAAACGCTGCATCATACCTCTGTTGAGCCTGTTGTTGTTCTTGTCTGAAGCTTCATAGATCAGGTTAAAATCTCCTAAAAGTAACCAAGGAGAAGAGATGCTCTGCTCAACTTCCTGAAGTTCAGAGAGGAAAACAATCTTTTCTGCATCCTGTTGAGGCCCATAAACCACAGATATTGACCAGCTTACACCCTCATCTTTCATTGTTATGGATGCTGAGGCTGTACTGTCTTACAACAATGCTGGAGAGGCTGAAGAAACTGTCATTACAGGCTAAGAGGATTCCTCCCCTTGTTCCATCAGCAGGGGTGAATGCAAAATTACTTTTGAATCGAGGGCCCAGTGTGCACAACACATCATTCTCAGAAATCTGGCTTAATTTTGTTTCCTGAAGACAAACAATAGTTGCATTCATTTGTTGCACCAAAAGCCTAACATTTTCTCTTCTAGCTTGGTTGTTCAAACCTCTAACATTCCAATTAAGGATGAAACAGTTCAGTTGCGACATTAACAACAAACACAGCTACTGGGGTGATCTCCATCTGCAAGGGCAGGCATGGAGTCTGATCGGCGACCTCTGAAACACAACCGAGAAACTCGGCAGAAACACACAGAGGTAGACACCCACAAAACAGGAACCGACAACAACTTTTTTCTGCTACGAAGGGCTGACGACATGTTGGGGCAAAGGAACAACTTATAGCGCCGAAGCTTCATTAGACTGGTACCACAGATGCCGTCTTCTTGGCACGCAGACGGAAGCCTTTGCATCCTCCGTTCTCCACCAAGGTCATTATTGTTTTCACGGCTGCAGGGGAGAGAGGCTTCTTGTAGTGCTGCAAATACAATTTTTTAATCTGATCATCTAGCTGTTTGCTTTCATCAAGAACACCAAATTTCTTAGCAAGGATTTCTTGTGCAATAAATTCAAGTTTTGTACTCTTTCTGGCTTTTTGAGCCAGCCTTACACTGTGTCTTTGAATGGGGGTAGTCACCTTGTTGCGGCAAGGGCTGCGTGCCATTGGAAGTTTAATAGAGTGGTGGATATCCTATATAATCTGAGTCCATATCAATATTTAACCTATTCGGCTGCCCTCTTCTGACAGATGTTAGCCGATTGTAGGTTAGATAGCGATATTGCCAGAGATTATGTAAGATATATGATAACTCGACGAATTATATAAACAAGATTAGAGTATCATAAAGATGGAAGCACTAATCCCGAGAACACAAGCCGCCATAACAAGTATTATCTCTTGTTGAAGATCGAAATCGATGCAGCTCAACCCGAAGGCAAGAACTCGTCGAAACAAAACGAAAGTAAAAGGGTGGCGATGCGTTGAGATTGTATTGAACGTGTGTTAATTGATTACATGGGGTTCGGGGTCTATTTATACCCGAGAATTACAAAACATGTCCATATCAGACACGACTCTTATCTCTAACAACCTCTAAGACACCATAAGTCTTTGCGGCAGACTTTTGCCTACACTTATCTCTAAGGAAATTACATAAAATATCCTAATTAATAGATACAATTGCCTTCTCAGGACTCTATCCATGCGCGGCAATCATCATGAAGCACATCAACCTAAAACGACAACGTATGCCATGTCGTATTGTCGGATTTGGCTCAATCGGCTAACCCCATCCAACTCGAACTCTACCGATCTTAGCTTTAGTCGATTTGGATTCTAGCCGATCCTTACTCTGTTTCCGGGACTGTTGTCGGAACGACAACTACATACGTCGAAAGACGTGGTTATTCAACAGTGGTTGGAAAGAAAGTAAAATGTATTAAAATGAGGATTTTTATTCCCATCCCCCTATTACATGGCCCCATGAGACTATTTATAGCCTCATTACAGGTTCTTACTACTAGGGTTTAGGTTATACAGGGGAATTTACATGGTTTCCCTTATGAAAGGAACATTTACATGGGTATACAGTGTAATTGAGGTACATGGGCCTCTAATGGGCCGACTGGCGAACGCTGGCCCAGTGGCCCCCGGGCTTGATCGGCTGAGACGGCCTCTTGGGCCTCCTTGAGGCTGGACTTGCTATGGCGAAGTCATCCGCCTTCGCCATACCTTCTCCGCCATATAGTCTTCGCCCAAAATGCCTTCAACCTTATGGGATACCAGCGCGATTCTCCACCCTTCGCCATTTTTGTTTCATAGTCTTCGCCATGGGGGCTTCGCCTCGACACACTCGACGTCTTGGGCTTGAAACCTCCATGGGTTGCGTGGTTTCGGCAGGTCCGGTCGAAGGGCCCCATGCTATACTGCCAACAAGCCCCTCACGGGCAAGGGTGAGAGAGGAGCTTCGGGCGAGACTGTGCAAACCATGTGGTATGGTATGTGGCGCCCCCTTTCGACCGAAGCTCCTGCCGAAACCTATATTGTTCCTGCAAATAAAGTTTGTTGTCTTTTTGGTTGGTATTGTTTTGCCGCTTTTCGCCTCCTGCAGACGGTGGTATATTATTTTTTATTTTTCCCGGGCCAAAAGGAATAGTAATGGGCCTTCCCTTCGTGGGCTTATTACTGTGCGGCTCGGTCGATCGGAATTTACCGTTTCGCCTACCCTCGCGACACGTGGCGCTTTACTACTGGTGGGTAAGCGAACCGTCGCCTGGGTGAGCTATCTATTCTCCCCCCCCCCCCCCACTTTTCCCTTTTCACTGCCACACTTGTCATTTTCACCGCGTGCTCTCTCTTCCTCCGTTCTTTTCTTTCACGGCGCCCCTTGGTCCTTCGGACCTTTTGCTCGCTCTCCCTGTTCGCCACTGCACACACCCTTCGCCATGGCTCCTCGCAAGCCAAACCCCTCTTCGGCGAAAGGGCCTGACCCCAGCCGGGTTGACGATGACACCACCGCCTTCTTGGGGGTTTCTCTCGTGGACGACGGCGAGTTGGCGAAGTTGGTCAGCTCAGGGGCGTTGGTCGAGGGGCAAGCTTTCGCCCCGGGGAAAGTCGTGGTACTGAAGCCTATCGACAACCGGGCGGTAGTGTTCGCCGTCTTTTTTGAGGCGGGGCTTCAGTTTCCGTGTAACGCATTGTTGCCGGAGATCCTTCGCCTCTTCTAGGTGGAGCTTCCACAGTTGAGCCCGTCGGCGCTAGTCCGGATCGCTATCTTTGACTGGGCGTGCCGGACCTCCGGGTTTGAGCCTAGCGCCGAACTCTTCGGTGCCATATTTTTCACCACCGTGAATTCGAAGACGGTGATTACCCCGGCCGGAACGAAGAAGACGGTGTTCGGGAGTGTGAATTTTGACGTTCACCCCGAGCGCTCCGATCTCTGGCCGGTGAATGCCGCCATGTCGAAGTGGGATCGCCATTGGATGGCGAGGTGGTTTTATCACACCATCCCCTTCGAGGCTGGTTCCGAGTCGGCGAAAGCCCTCCGGTGCCGGCGCAGGGCGATTGCGCCGAACTGGAAACCCAAGGTTGCCGTGGACGACGCTATAGAGGCACGGTTCGCCTTGCTGCGCAAGGTTTGCTCCCGCCTTAGCTGCCGCGACTTGGTAGAGGAGTTCTTCATGCTTCGCATCTTTCCCCTTTCCCAGACATGGCAATCGCGGTTGACCAAGGCGAGGAGGTCGACGGTTTGCCGAAGTTGGTTCTTCCTGAGGGGACGAACGGTGAGACTGCACTTTTGTTACGCACTCCTGTGCTTCGTTATTTTGCCTTGTTCGACGCTTAATATGGCTGCACCCTCTATTTTTGTAGTGTTGACTCTCGATCAGGCCGACGCCAAAGCCCGAAAGATGATCGGCGATGTGTCGGTCGTCGAGTATAGCTAGCTGCTGACACGATAGGTGGTCGGTCGGGTGAACCGGGTTTACAATGGCGAGTTTTCTCCCCGGGCGAACCCCCACAAGGCCGACGACGATGTAGGGCCTTCGCAAAAGCGAAAGCGCGGACAAGTGAAGCTGGCCCCTGCTTCCTCCGATTCTGATGCTGACGATGAGGACGACGTCGAGGAGCATGACGGCGAGGAGGAAAGGGAGGAAGAAGAGGAGGCGGAGGCCGTGGCCGAAAAGGCTGCGGACGAGGCGATCGAAAACCATGTCGATACCCCTGGCTATACTCCTACTCCAAGTCCAGGGCACAACGAGACTGGGGTGGAGCCAAATAGCTCCCCCCTTCATCAAAAGGATTTAGAGGGGGCGAAGGCGCTGGTCGCATTTTCGGCGGGCAAGGTGGCGAAAGGAGGTCCGGTTAAAAAGATCTCCAAGAAGAAAGGACTCGTTGATGTTACTCGTGTCTTCAGCGATGACGAGTCTTTTGATGAAACCCCGACTTCGCTCGTTGGCTGCAGCTTGGATCTTTCGACCGCCCCCATTATTCTGATCGACGCTATTGGAGCGGGTGGTAGTGCCGCCGCTAGGGCCTCAGCCTCCGCCGATCGGATCGTGAAAGCTGCGGCGAGGGTTTTCGGAAGCCCTCCATGTCACCCGGTTGTTTCGCCGCTGGTCAAGCCGAAGGGGAAGGGGGCGGCTGTCGAAACATCCGCCTCGGAGTATTCTCTTGCGGCACCCCATTTCGCCCCTGGCGATTTCGAGACCCGGGCGGATCTTATTCCCTTCGTCGAGGGAGTAAGCAATCTTGTCTTACCTGCCAGCACCCCGAGCCTATTCACCGAGTTGAATGAGTTCGATGAAGGGTGTTTGACCATTAAAAGCTTGGCGGTCCGGTATGCCTTTTGCTTTCTTTTTTATTTCCCTTCTCTTCCTTTTTACCTGGTCCCATAACTTACGTTTGCTCTTCTTCGTTCGCTCTTATCTTGCATCTAGATTCTTGTGGCTCACTGTTCGACAGAGCGAACCGTGTGGGCCCATCTTGACGGGTTTAAGAACCGTCTTCGAGCCAAGGACGACAAAATAGGCCGCAAGAGCTTGGAGATGGAGGCTCTTGCCAATACCCTTAAAGAGGCGAAGGCCGAAAACAAGCGGCTCCAAACTGAATTGGAGAAAGGATAAGAGGCTAGCGCCGAGGTCGATCGCCTCAAGGCCGAACTGGAGAAGGGGAGAGAGGCCAGAGCTGAGGTTGATCGCCTCAAGGCCAAACTGAAGAAAGAAAAAGCCCATTCCGCCATGCTGACCGATTATTACAACCTCACTGAGCCGAAGATGGAGGCTTTTCACCTAGAGGTCAGCAAAGCCGAGGCGAGCGCTGTGGAGGAGTCGTAGCGGTTTTCGCGGGAGATGGCGAAAGCCACCGAATCCGCAAGAACGGTGTGCCAAATGCTCCGCCTTGCCCTTACTGACATGGGTGCAAGGGTACAAGGAGTCCCTGCCGAAGATGCTTCAGCCTTCGACTTCTCAGAGTGGACCCAGCAGGCTGGTGGTGCGGTTTCGGACTACGCCACTGCGTACGGCGATTGTTGTGCGTGTGTATCAGCGGCCTTCACTATGGGTCTTCTGCAACAGTTCGGCTGTGAGCACGTCGCCGAGTTCCCTAACTATGTGAAAGGGGACTGGGAGGTTAGTGCGCAGAACGTTTTGCCCGCACTTCGTGCGTGGCGAAAACAGTTCTGGCAGAAGGACGGCCGATCCACTGCCAAGGCGCACCTTTTGGAGCAACTGGCGAAGGCAGAGGCGGTAGACCGCTATGAAGAAGAGGATGCGGCGACCGGAGGGGGTGGAGGCGATGCCCAGGATCACCCAGAGGTATGAGGTCCTCCGCCCTTTCCTTAGATTTTTGTAGTTTTTTCCTTCTTCTTTTTGTGTTCGCCGGGAAAGGCGAACAATGTATATTTGGCAGGCTGCCCCTAACCCACCTTATTGTAGCCGAAAAAGGCCCTTTGGATATTTGGAATGAATGACTCAATCTTAGCCACTTTTTATGGTCGAGGCCTTTGGTGTATATGATTACGCCACTTTCGCATTATGTAATATTTGCTCTTTTTTCGCCCATTCTTACTATATAATTCGTCTTTTGCCCTTTCTGCACTGTTTAACAAGGTGTTCGCCGAAAATTGTGCATTCGGCCCCCTTCTGGGAGTTGGCGAAACAAAAACAAGAAATTTGTGGCGTTGAAGGGTCTGACAAAGGTGCGATGCCCGTTTCGGCCTATTTATCGCGAAATGGTGATAAACAGCCGCAGCTATAAGGTTTTTGTGACGTCCCAAAACGACCCTAAAATATATCCTTTAAATTATGCCTAGAATAATTAAAATCCGTGTGAAAGCCTCCAAAAATTAAAATGTGCAAAGTAAAAGTCAAACAAGGCTTAGAGGATTTTTTTATATTTCCTAAAAGCCTAAAATGTGTAAATAAATTTTAGTAGAATTTTCATAGCACAAATAATAATTAAGAAGAAATAAACAAAGTTAAAATGATTTTATAAAAAGAAAAACCTTAAAATTTTCCCCCCTTCCCCTCTTGGGCCGGCTCGGCCCATCTCCCCCCTCTCTCTCTCCTCTCCCCCGCGGCCCATTCGGCCCCTCCCCGCACGCGCGCCGCTGACGGGCGGGCCCGCCCGCCACCCTCGCGGACGGGTGGGGCCCACCCGTCAGCCCCATCCTCCCGCCGCTCCCGCCACTCCGCCCGCTCCAAGCGCCACCGCCGCCGCCAAATCCGCCGCATCCTGCCGTCCCCGCGTGCAATAAAGTGGGGGTAAATACTCCCCGTGATCCCCTCTCCCTTTCCCCCCTTTTTTCCCTCTCTCTCTCACGTTCAAACGGGCGGATTTGCCCCCGCAAATCTCGCCGGCGCCATTGATGGCGGCCGGACCTCCCGCGCCGGTTTCCCTCCGCTCCGGCCGCTCTCTCTCCCTTCCAACCTTATTTAACCCTCCCCGCACCTCCTCCATCCGTTTTCGCCTCTCGCCGCCCTTCCTCCTCGCCGGATTCGAGCTCGCGACGTTGCTCTCTCTCTCTGCCGTCGCCGCCGAGCTCCGTTCCGCCGCCGTCGTCGCCCCGGACCGCCTCCCACCTCGGCGCCGCCTCCTTCGGCTTCGCCGCATCCTCGCCGACCTCGTCCACCTCTCCGTTTCGGTCGCCGACCACCGGAGCGCCATCGTCCCCGTCGACCCGAGCCGCGCCACCACCTCCCTCCGCTCCGGCCGCCTCCCCCGTCGCCGCCGTCACCCCGGGGTGAGCCGTGGACCGTCGCTTCCTTTCCCCCTTCCCTTCCCTCTCTCCGCCGCCGCTCCGCCGCGCCGGTGGTCACCGGCGGCGACCATCGGGGCGTGGGCGCGCCGCCTCCCACCGACCGCGCCGGCATGGCCGCCCTCGGGCGTGCCGAGTGGCTGCCGCGTGGGGCCCGGCCGTCAGCCGCCCGCGCCCTCGGGTGCGGCTGACGTGTGGGGCCCACGGCGCCGGCCGGTGTGAGCCCGGGTGCACCCGATCCACCGTGGACCGTGAGGCTGCCGCGTGGGCCCCACTCCCGTGGACCCGGTCCGTGCGCCCCTCCCCCTCGGCTGACGCAATAAACCCTTTTTAAATTAAAATTTAAATGAAGAAATTCGTAAATATTCATTTAAAGAGCATATAAACTTCAAATGGCCATAACTTGGCCATTTGAACTCAGAATTGGACCGTTCAAGTCTCTAATTTTTCCTTAAGAAGTCAAGAACCCATTTTTGTGCTTTGTTCCTGCTTGTTATATGGAGTTTATTAGAGTAAAAGCCTTTTTTTCTTTCCGTTGGTTGTGCAGACGCTGCAGCTTCGGAAGATCCGCTCTTCGTGGAGGTTGAAGCCGATGTTTGGGAAAGCGAGCAAGGCAAGTCACATCATCCTTGAACATATTGAATCCCATTTTGTAAAATTATTTTGATTTAAATTATTGCATTTTCGCTTTATTTAAATTCCCACGTTATCACTGTTTTATTCAGCCATGCCTATTTACCTTTGTTATGACCTTATTATTATTGCTATTGTTATTATTATTACCTTGTTCACCCTAGAATAAACAAAACACCAACTAGTGGGCACTCCACTCATGGTACCACTAGTATGAATTTAGGTAGATGCTTCGCTGGTTAATTAGGCAACATTAGGTGGTTTTACAACTTTAGACTTTGGGAATATTCATATCACCTGGACACTATGGAATGGTTGGATTATTGTGGAATTGGATTCACACCTCCCCCTCTATTCAAAACCCTCAAAATGGTTTTAGGCTGGGCTCGGGGTGCATGGTTTTGATGGTAGCACCTCGGCCATATAAGGACCGGTCTTCGGGCCTCTGTTGCAAAGCACTACCGTACTTCCACATGTCTAGTGGGTAAGGCTTAGTTTGTGGCTCAGTCTGGTTATAAACAAAAGTACACAGATGGAGATGGACGAAGTCGGGGGTCGATGGACATCTCTAGGGCAAATGAAGGCTACACGAGTTGCGGCCCGGTAGTCGAGATGTCATGGCACAGGGCTGGTGTCCTGCTGGTAGGGGCTCAGTCCTGCCTACCTGTCCCGGAGGTCCCGGGCGTAGGTGGGGTTGGGTCGGTACTCTTGTCTATGGCTAGGATGAGTTGGAATTTATGTCACGTCTTCCGTCTGTATACCGTAGTGGTATGTGGCACATGGTTACGCGTGAGGAAGATGTGCCTTGTGGGTAAAGATGTACACCTCTGATCAGAGTATAACCTATTCGAATAGCCGCGCCCTCGGTTATGGGCAAGCCGAGCAATGTACCCAAGTTAGTGTTTTAATCCTTAAAACCTGCTTAACAACTAAAATGTGGAATGGTTGGCCTGGGTTGGCTTGGGACGAGCTGGGACCCAGGGTCGGGTTGCCAGTTCGGTCTGAATCATCGTAGGCCTTGGGTTAAGGCAGGTTCGTGTGGATTCACAGCCTTGATTAATAATCTTGTATAGCTCTAGGATCGTATTTACAAAATAGCTTTGAGCAACTAAGTGTCTTTTAATGCTGTTTACTGCAAACCCTAACCCCTTATATGATAACCCCCTTGTACTCCCTTACATTTATTCTGCACTTGTGGGTGTGTCTTGTTGAGTACGGTGGTTGTACTCAGTCTTGCTCAATTTTTCCCAAACCCAGAAGAGGAGTTCCTGGAAGATGAAGGCTTTGGTGTCTAGCTCGTGCCTGCCGTCAAGCGCCTGTGGTCGTCGCCCTAGTCTTCCGCTGTTTCCCGTTTGTCTTTGTGTGTGTTGGGCCTTCGCCGCCCATGTAATAAATTAATTATCTACGCTTCCGCTTGTTAAACTCTGAATTGTATCAACTTTTGGTGTACCTTGCCACCTGGGACAAGGAATAATGCACGCACAGAACGCCCGTTGGGTTATTTCCGGTCGTGACAGTTTTTAAGGTTGTCGGCTGGCTACGGGCGCACCCCGGGCGAACCTTAGAAGACTACGATCTTGTTCATACAAAATGTTTGGAGGATATGGCTCGCTTTTGGCGAAACCATCAGAAGATTGATCGGCAGGAGGCGATCTCCCAACGTCGTTACAGTCTAGTCTGTGTTTCGCCCCCTTCTCCTCTTAGAGTCGTGTATGATATTAGTAGTGATGACGAACCCAGTTCGCCCGACCCTTCCTTAGAAAGGGAGAGTGATTGTGGGGATGAAGATGTAATTTATCTATAAGCTGGGCTGTAAAGCTATTGCTTTTTCTTTTACTTGTACCATGTTGTTGGGTTTGTATTCTCCGATATATTTTTATTCGAAGTCAACAAAGATGTGTTTTATTTCCTTTTCGCTATTTTTGCATTGTCACTTCGCGTGCTTTCGTTGGGCCGGAACATGTCGGCCCCTTTGCGTATATTAGCGAAATATGTTTTTGACTTTTCAGCTTTCGGCTTCCGTTTTCGATCCATTTTATTCTACGTTGGAGGAAGCACTTCGTGCTTTCATTTTGATCGAGTGTAATGGTGTTCGGTTAGTTGTTTCCCGAAACAAGCTGTTGCGGTTTCAACGTTCGGCGAGCGATGCTTCGGCCGATTCGTTTCGCCCCCCCCCCCCCCCGGTATTTTCGCTGATCAGGCGTTTGTCTTAGGGTTTTTCCACAAATAATCAATTACACAAATAAAAAGGCGAAAGACACAAAGATTTTATACTGGTTCAGGCCTCCGGGATGGATAATAGCCCTACATCCAGTTTTTTTGTCTTTTTTCATTTTCCTCTTTTTTTTGTATTTTTGTGCCAAAAGGCTTACATAGTGCCGAAAGGCTTACATAATGGTACGTACATTTTTACAAGTTGGCGATTTGGGTGCCACCCGTTCTAGACATAGAAACGCTTGAGAGATGCAGCGTTCCAGGAATGGTCGAACTCTTCGCCTTCGAGTGTCGCCAGTCGAAAGGATCCCGTCCTAGACTTGTGTTTGATGAGGTACGGTCCTTCCCACTTCGATTCAAGCTTGCCAACGGCTACCGGGTTCGCCTTCTTCCTTAGGACAAGATGGCCAGGCAACAGCTCCGTCGGTCGAACTTTTTTGTTGTAAGTTGCCGAAGTGCCTGTGGCATACTTGCGCATGTGTTCAAGTGCTTTGACTCTTACCCCCTCCAAGAGTTCGAGCGATACCTCGCGCCCCTCTTCGCCCCCAGAGAATATCACCTTTGGTGAATTAGCCCCTAGCTCTGTCGTGGTCATTGCCTCATCGCCATAGAGGAGCATGAATGGGCTGAACTTGGTTGGCCTTGTGGGGGTCGTCCGAAGGGCCCAGAGAACAGACAACATTTCATCTGGCCATTTGCCCTTCGCTGCCCCCTCAAGCCTTTTCTTTAGTGCTTCTAGGATCTTACCATTTGTGCGCTCGGCTGCCCCATTTGACTGTGGGTGCGCGACCGACGCGAACCTGATTTCCAGGTTAAGCCCTTCGCACATTTCTCTAAACTTGTTAGAGTCGAACTGCTTGCCGTTGTCAGTTATGAACTCTTTTGGCACTCCGAAACGGCAAACAATGTTTTTCCATACAAACTTCTGTACTGCTGCCGAAGTGATTGCTCCGAGGGGTTCGGCCTCAATCCATTGGGAGAAGTATTCGACGGCCACAATTGCGAACTTGTACCGATTTCGCCCACCGGGAATAGCCCAATGATGTCCAACCCCCATCTAGCGAAGGGCCAGATTGGTGCAATGGGCTGCAGCTCATATTGGGACGCGGTTTGGCTTCGGCCATGGTGCTGGTAGCTTTCGCACTTCTTGACTTGCTCAACACAGACTTTCAACACGGTGGGCTAGTATACACCTTGTCGAAACACTTTGGAGGCAACTGTTCTTGCGTCCTGGTGTGCGCCACAGAGCCCCTGGTGTATTTCCTTCGCCATTTCCTCGCCTTCGGCAAAGGAGATGCAGCGAAACAAGGGTTGAAGCACCCCGGAGCGGTATAGCTGGCCCGAGACCATCTTGTACTTTGCGGCTCTGAGTTGCAGGCGCTTTGCTTCTGCTTCATCTTCCAGAAGCCAGCCAGTTTCAAGGTATTTCACGAACGGGGTTCGCCAGTCGCCTGGATCTTCGCCCAGTTCTGCCTGGTCGATTGCCATGACATCCAGGCTCTCCATGGGCACACTTGGTGCGTATAGGACTTCAAAAAAGATGCCCGGAGAGTGTGGGCCCCCACAAGCAGCAGATTTCGCCAAGGCGTCTGCTTCCTCATTCTGGCCTCTAGGTAAATGTTTGACCGTTATGCCGGCGAAGCACTTTTCCATAGATCGAACAACCTCCAAATACCTCTTCATTCCTTCTTCTTCTACCTCAAAGGATTTGTTGACATGACCTGCCACCATCTTGGAGTCGGTTTGGATTAGCAAGCGCCGAAACCCCAATGCTTTCGCCTTTTTTAGGCCCAGAAGAATGGCTTCGTAATCTGCTGCATTGTTGGTTGTGTCGAACTGCAGCCTTGCGGCGTACCGAATCGGCACACCACTTGGCGAAGTGAGCACTGCTGCAATGCCCGCCCCCTTGTGCGACCACGAAGCGTCGGAGTACATCACCCAGGGTTGTTCGACGGGCTTGGGCTCAGGGGCGAATGCCGGTGTCCATTCGGCCACGAAGTCAGCTAGCACTTGAGACTTGACAGTAGTGCGGGCAACAAAATGCAAGTTGAAAGGGGATAGCTCCGCCACCCACTTGCTAAGCCGGCCAGTAACTTCCTTGCCTCGGAGTACTTCGCCCAAAGGGTACTGTGATGGCACCGTGACTTTGTGGGCCTGAAAGTTAAGCAAGCTTTTCCATTTCAATGTATCTTGTCTTCGCTCCTTGCAATGCTTCGGAGACGAAATAGACCGGTTTCTGGCCTGACTCTATTTCTTGGACGAGGGCAGCACTGACTGCCACTGGCGAAGCTACCAGGTATAGTAGTAGTTCGCTTCCTGGTGCTGGGCTGATCAGAGCGGGCGGGCTTTGCAGATATTGCTTTAGCTCATCGAACGTTGCTTGGCATTCGGGTGTCCAGCTAAACTTTCCCGTGCCCTGGAGGGTCTTGAAGAAGGGCAAACCTCTTTCGGCTACCTTTGAGAGGAATCGACTGAGTGCCACAATTCAGCCTGCGAGCTTTTGTACTTCACATACGCTCGACGGAAGCTTCATTTGCTGAATGGCATCGATTTTCTCGGGGTTCGCCTCGATGCCTCTTTCAGAAACAAGGAAACCCAACAACTTGCCCGCGCGAACACCAAAAACACACTTCTTAGGATTCAGTTTCATACCCGCCATGTGTAAGTTGTCGAAGGTCTCCTGCAGGTCGGACGCGTGGTTGAAAACCTTGCGGCTTTTTACGACGATATCGTCGACATAAGCTTCCACATTTCGCCCCAACTGCTTGTAAAGGACCTTGTACACCAGCCTGGCGAAGGTTGCCCCGGCATTCCTCATGTCGAAAGGCATCCTAAGGTGACAAAAGGTACCAAATGGTGTGATGAAGGCTGTCTTGGGGATGTCAGCCGGGTTCATGTGGATCTGGTGATAGCCGGAGTATGCATCCAGGAAGCTCATGAGTTCGCAGCCGGCTGTCGAATCCACGAGTTGGTCGATCCGTGGCAAGGGGAAATCGTCCTTCGGACATGCCTTGTTCAGGTCTGTGAAATCGACACACATGCGCCATTTGCCGTTTGATTTCCGCACCAGCACTGGATTTGCCAGCCATTCAGGATGGTCGATCTCTTGAATGACCCCAGCCTTGAGCAATTTTTGGACTTCGGCTTTTGCTGCTTCTTGGCGATCAGTGGACATCTTGCGTAGCTTCTGTTTCCTTGGCTTGGCATCCGGTTTGACTGCCAGGTGATGCATGATGAGATCTGTCGAAACACCTCCCACCTCATCAGGTCCCCAGGCGAAGATATCAATGTTTTTCTTGAGTACCTTTAGGATGTTCTCAACCTCTTCTTCACCCATGTCGCCCACCAGCGATACGAGCTTTGTGGGGTCGGCGTCATCAATCTGTGTCACGACCGGAAATAAGCCAACGTGCGTTCCTTACGTGCGTGCATTATTCCATGTCCCAGGAGGCAAGGTACACCCAAAGTCGATACAATTCAGAGTTTACCAAGCGGAAGCGTAATTAAATAATTATTACATGGGCAGCGATGGCCCAGCACACTCAAAGACAACGAACTAAGGCGACGACCACAGGCGCTTGACGGCAGGCACGAGCTAGACACCAAAGCCTTCATCATCCAGGTGCTCCTCTTCTGGGTTTGGGAAAAATTGAGCAAGACTGAGTACAACCACCGTACTCAACAAGACACACCCATGAGTGCAGAATAAATGCAAGGGAGTACAATGGAGTTATAGTATAGGGGTTAGGTTTTGCAATAAACAACATTTAAAAGACCCTTAGTTGCTCAAAGCTAAATTTAAAACACGATCCTAGAACTATTTAATATTATTAAACAAGGCCGTGAACCCACACGAACCTGCCTTAACCCAAGGCCTACGATGATTCAGACCGAACTGGCAACCCGACCCTGGGTCCCAGCTCGTCCCAAGCCAACCCAGGCCAACCATTCCACATTTTAGTTCTTAAGCAGGTTTTAAGAATTAAAACACTAACTTGGGTACATTGCTCGGCTTGCCCATAACCGAGGGCGCGGCTATTCGAATAGATTATACTCTGATCAGAGGTGTACATCTTTACCCACAAGACACATCTTCCACACGTGTAACCACGTGCCACATACCACCACGGTATACGGACGGAAGACGTGACATAGTTTCCAACCCATCCTAGCCATAGACAAGAGTACCGACCCAACCCCACCTACGGCCGGAACCCCCGGGACAGGTAGGCAGGACTGAGCCCCTAGCAGCAGGACACCGGCCCTGTGCCATGACATCTCGACTACCGGGCCGCAGCTTGTGTAGCCTTCATTTGCCCTAGAGATGTCCATCGACCCCCGACTTCGTCCATCTCCATCCGTGTACTTTTGTTTATAACCAGACTGAGCCACAAACTAAGCCTTACCCATTAGACATGTGGTAGTACGGTAGTGCTTTGCAACAGAGGCCCGAAGACCGGTCCTTATATGGCCGAGGTGCTACCATCAAAACCATGCACCCCGAGCCCAGCCTAAAACCATTTTGAGGGTTTTGAATAGAGGGAGAGGTGTGAATCCAATTCCACAATAATCCAACCATTCCATGGTGTCCAAGTGATATGAATATTCCCAAAGTCTAGAGTTATAAAACCACCTAATGTTGTCCTATTAAACAGCGAAGCATCTACCTAAATTCATACTAGTGGAACCATGAATAAAATGTCCACTAGTTGGGGTTTTGTTTATCCTAGGGTGAACAAGGTAATAATAACAATAACAATAGTAAGTTCATAACAAAGGTAAATAGGCATGGCTAAATAAAACAGTGATAACGCGGGAATTTAAATAAAGCGGTAATGCAATAATTTAAATCAAAATAACTTTATAAACTGGGATTCAATATGTTCAAGGATGATGTGACTTGCCTTGCTCGCTTTCCCAAACGTCGGCTTCAACCTCCACGAAGAGCGGATCTTCCGAACCTGCAGCGTCTACACGACTAATGGAAAATAAAAGGGCTTTTACTCTAATAAACTCCATATAACAAGCAGGAACAAAGCACAAAAATGGGTTCTTGACTTCTTAAGGAAAAATTAGAGACTTGAACGGTCCAATTCCGAGTTCAAATGGCCAAGTTATAACCATTTGAAGTTTATATGCTCTTTAAATGAATATTTGCGAATTTCTTCATTTAAATTTTAATTTAAAAATATATTTATTGCATCAGCCGGGAGAGAGGGCGCGCGGACCGGGTCCACGGGAGTGGGACCCACGCGGCAGCCTCACGGTCCACGGTGGATCGGGTGCACCCGGCTCACACCGGCCGGCGCCGTGGGCCCCACGCGTCAGCCGCTAGGCGCGTCCGGAGGCGGCCACGTCGGCGCGGCCGGCGGGAGGCGGCGCGCCCGCGCCCCTCTGGTCGCCGGCGGCGGCCATAGGCACAGCGGAACGGCGGCCGGGAGAGGGCAAGGAAAGGGGGAAACGAAGCGGCGGTCCAAGGCTCACCCTGGGTCGACGGCGACGACGGAAACGGCGACCGGAGCGGAGGAAGGCGGCGGCGCGGCTTGGGTGGACGGGGTCGACGGCGCTCCGGCGGTCGGCGAGCGAAACGAAGGGGTGGACGAGGTCGGCGAGGATGCGGCGAAGCCGAAGGAGGCAGCGCCGAGGTGGGAGGTGGTCCGGGGCGACGGCGGCGGCGGACCGGAGCTCGGCGGCGACGGCGGAGAGAGAGAGCGACGGCGCGAGCTCGATTCCGGCGAGGAGAGAGGGCGGTGAGTGGCGGAAACGGTGGTGGGGAGCTCGGGGAGGGTTTATATAGGGTTGGGGGTGAGAGAAGGCGGCCGGAGGAGGGGGAAATGGGCGCGGGAGACCCGGCCGCCATTAATGGCGCCGGCGCGGTTAGGGGAGATGTTTCCAAACAAATCCGAGGGAGAGAGGGAGGGAAAAATGGGGGGAAAGGGGGAGGGGATCCCGGGGAATAATTCCCCCCACTTTATTGCGCGCGGGGACGGCGGGAGGCGGCGGGATTCGCGGCGGCGGCGGCGCTAGGCGCGGGCGAGGCGGCGGGGGCGGCGGGAGGAAGGGGATGACGGGTGGGCCCCACCCGTCAGCGAGGGTGGCGGGCGGGCCCGCCCATCAGCGGCGCGCGCGCGGGGAGGAGGCCGAATGGGCCGCGGGGAGGAGGAGGGAGAGGGAGGGAGCTGGGCCGAGCCGGCCCATTAGAGGGGAGAGGATGATTTTTAGGGTTTTTCTTTTTATAAAATCATTTTAACTTTGTTTATTTCTTAATAATTATTATTTGTGCTCTGAAAATTCCACTAAAATTTATTTACACATTTTAGGCTTTTAGGAAATATACAAAAAATCCTCCAAGCCCTATTTGACTTTTAACTTTGCACATTTTAATTTTTGAAGGCTTTCACAAGAATTTTAATTATTCTAGGCATAATTTAGAGGATGTATTTTAGGGTCGATTTGGGACGCGACAAACCTACCCCCCTTAAACGGAATCTCGACCCCGAGATTCGGAAGAACTGGCGAAGAGATCTGGATGGGCTGCCTTCAGCTCGTCTTCACGCTCCCAGGTAGCTTCTTCCTCGGCGTGGTTGCTCCATTGGACCTTGCAAAAACAGATTACCCGGTTCCTGGTCCTGCGCTCCATGACGTCCAGGATTTTCACTGGTCTCTCCACGTAGGTCAAGTCTTCGCGAACTTCAATCTGCTCTGAGTCGACCTGCTCGGACGGCACTCGAAGGCATTTCTTGAGTTGCGACACATGGAACACATCATGCACGTTGCCCAAGGATGCGGGCAACTCCAACTGGTAAGCAACTTCTCCGCGTTGAGCAATGATGCGGAAAGGACCCACGAACCGAGGTGCGAGCTTCCCTTTCGTCTGAAACCTATGTACGCCCCGCAATGGCGTGACCCGAAGGTACACAAAATCGCCCACTGCGAACTCCAGGTTACGGCGTCGGTTGTCTGCATAACTTTTCTGCCGAGACTGTGCCACCTTGAGATTATCCCGAATGGTTCTGACTTTAGCTTCAGCTTCTCTCAGGATATCAGTCCCGAACACTTGGCTTTCCCCAACTTGGTCCCACAGTAGCGGTGTCCGGCATTTACGTCCATACAACGCTTCATAGGGTGCCATTTGTATGCTGGCTTGGTAGCTATTATTGTAGGAGAACTCGGCATAGGGGAGACTCTTATCCCAGGTCTTCCCAAAATCTAGAACATAGGCACGGAGCATATCTTCCAGGATCTGATTCAGACGCTCGGTCTGTCCATCTGTCTACGGGTAATACGCGGTGCTGAAATTTAATCGGGTACCCAACTCTTCTTGGAGCTTCTTCCAAAAGTGAGAGGTGAATTGGCTTCCCCTATCAGATACAATTTTCTTAGGAACGCCATGGAGACTCACGATCCTAGCGAAGTAGAGTTCGGCTAGTTTGTTCCCTCCATAGGTGGTCTTCACAGGAATAAACCGAGCTACCTTGGTTAGTCGGTCCACGATCACCCATATAGAATCATATCCGCCTTGGGTTTTTGGAAGTCCGGTGATGAAATCCATCCCAATTTCGTCCCATTTCCACTCTGGTACTTGGAGAGGTTGGAGAAGTCCGGCCGGTCGTTGGTGCTCTGCTTTGACATGCTGGCACACATCACAAAGAGCCACGAACTCTGCAATTTCCCGCTTCATACTAACCAACCAGTATTTCTCTTTCAAGTCTAAGTACATCTTCGTACTGCCAGGGTGGATGGAATAAGGACTTTCGTGAGCTTCCTGAAGTATCAGCTGTTTAAGTTCCCTGTCGTCTGGAACGCATACCCGATTTCCATTCCATAGGGTTCCGTGTTCATCTTCTGTGAAACCAGCGGCTTTACCCTGTTTCATATTCTTGAGGATCCCATGCATATCTGGATCATTCTTCTGAGCATCGCGGATTTGATCGAGCAAGGTAGGCTTGGCTTCCAGCGTAGCCAAGAAGCCATGGCTAACGATGCTTAGGTTCAGGGCTTCCATCTGTTGATTAAGTTCCGGTGGAATGCCACGGACGCCAAGAGTGTTGCAATGGCTTTGTCGACTCAGCGCGTCTGCGACCACGTTGGCCTTACCAGGGTGATAGTGGATTCCCACATCATAATCCTTGATGAGCTCTAACCATCTTCTCTGCCGAAGATTCAGATCCGACTGAGTGATGATGTATTTCAAACTCTTATGATCAGTATATATTTCACAGCGATTCCCAATGAGATAGTGCCGCTAGATCTTTAGAGCATGAACCACAGCGGCTAACTCCAAATCATGGGTAGGGTAGTTGCCTTCATGAGGCCGTAACTGGCGTGAGGCATAGGCTACCACATGACCTTCCTGCATGAGCACGCACCCCAATCCTTGGCGCGAAGCATCACAGTACACCATGAAGTCCTTGCGAGTATCTGGTAAGATTAAAACTAGCGAGGAAACCAGCTTTTCCTTGAGAGTTTGGAATGCCTTCTCGCATTGCGGGCTCCACACAAATTTTTCTTCTTTCTTCAACAACTATGTCATGGGTCGAGCGATTTTGGAAAAGTTCTCGATGAATCTTCGGTAGTATCCTGCCAAACCCAAAAAGCTGCGGACTTGGGTGACCGTCTTGGGTTGCTTCCAATCAGTGACGGCGGTCACTGTTTCAGGGTCCACAGCAACTCCTTTAGCAGATATCACATGCCCTAAGAATTTGACTTCGGACAACTAGAACTCACACTTGCTAAGTTTGGCATACAATTGATGTTCCCGCAGCTTTCCCAACACCAGACGGAGATGCTGCTGATGGTCTTCCTCTGATTGCGAGTACACCAGGATGTCGTCGATGAAGACCATGACAAACTTATCCAAGTATTCCATGAACACTTTGTTCATTAAGTTCATGAAGAAGGCAGGAGCATTAGTCAAACCGAACGACATCACCATGAATTCATACAGTCCATAACGCGTGGTGAATGCGGTCTTCGGGATATCTTCTTCACGGATACGCAATTGGTGATATCCGGAACGAAGATCGATTTTAGAAAAGACGGTGGCACCTTTAAGCTGATCGAACAAATCATCGATCCGGGGAAGAGGGTACTTGTTTTTGATAGTAACTTCATTGAGAGCTCTGTAGTCAACACACATCCTCTTTGTCTTGTCCTTCTTTTCCACAAAAATCACGGGAGCACCCCAGGGGGAAGTGCTCGGTCGTATATACCCCTTTTCTTTCAACTCCTCCAACTGTTTCTTGACTTCGGCCAGTTCATTTGCTGCCATACGGTAGGGTCGCTTGTACAGAGGAGTTGTTCCGGGAGCAAGATCTATCCGGAACTCGATCTCCCGCTTGGGCGGCATACCGGGTAGTTCTTCCGGAAACACGTCACCGAATTCACTGGCGATGGGGATTTCTGACAGTCCTATCTGATGAAGTTCTGAACTGCCAACAGAGGTTGGGGGTGCAAAGAAAACAACCGGTTGTTCCGGCCCTCGGTACAGAGTGACAGTGCGTCTTGCGCAATCCACTACTCCTTGGAATTGAGCTAACCAATTCATCCCGAGGATCACATCCAAGTTCTTCGTGTCTAGAAGAATCAGATCCGAGGGAAAAGGAATTCCCTGGATTTCTATAGGAACGGCAGGACTATAATACTTTGCTGTCATAACCCCTCCAGGGGTGGTGATGAGCAGAGGGTTCCTAAGCCTTTCTACCCCCAGCTGATTTCTCCCCACGAATGGCACAGATATAAACGAGTGGGAAGCTCCAGAGTCGAACAAAATGGTAGCAGGGATGGAATGAATGAGGAACGTACCAACGATGACGTCCGGAGTCGTCAGCACATCTTCGGCGGTCACGTGGTTCACATGACCCCGAGCGACGTCCTTACCACCGTTGTTGGGGGCGGGAGGCGCTTGGCCTTGCTGGCGCCGCGGCTTTGGGCATTTATCCGCAGTGTCCGGGCTCGAAGCAGTTGAAGCACAGACGCTGCTGACCTTGAACGTCTCTGCGGCCTTGACCAGGCTGCACAACGGGCGCAGGAGGACGGGGTGCACGGGTACCTTGCTGACTCTGCTGTTGCTGCAGCTGTGGGACGCGCACCACGAATTGAGGTCGGGGCGCGGAGCGTGGTTGCTGCTGCTGCTGCTGCTGCGAGGAGGATCCCCCTGGATAGGGGTTGGTGTAGCAGACCCTTTGGTTAGCCCCCTATTGATTGCGGAAATTCGCCAAGCGACGCTTGTGCGACTCCAGTTCCTTGTGCTTGGCTTCCAAGCGGACGCTCTTGTCCACCAGACGTTGGAAATCCGGATAGTCCCCGGAAACGAGACGCACAGATAGCTCAGGGTCCATTCCTGCCAAGAACTTCTCCGGCTTTTCCTCATCTTCCCGAACATCCTCCGGAGCATACCGGGCCAAGTTGTTAAACTCATGCAAATACTCCATCACGGAGTGGTTGCCTTGCTTCAACTCCCGGAATTCCCTTTTCTTAAGGGCCATGACTCCGACGGGCACATGGGTCCTCCGGAAAGCGGCGGTGAATCGGGCCCAAGTAATAGGCTGCCCCTCTGGCTGCGTAGCCTGGAAGTGGTCCCACCATAGAGATGCGGGCCCCTGCAGTTGGTGAGCAGCAAAGATGACTTTCTCCTCATCGTTGCATTGCACGGTGTCTAACTTTTTCCCCACGGCATGCAACCAATCCAAAGCATCCACGGGGTTATTGGAGCTAGAGAAGGTAGGCGGACGGATGCGGAGGAACTCGGCGAGTTTAGAATGTTGCGGGGGTGGGGGTGGAGGTGGAGCATTATGCTGTGGCGGATTTTGGATGTGATGGAGGAAAGCAGCCATCATGTCGGCCTGCTGGGCGAGGATTTGGGTGAGGATGGTGTTGGTGTCTGGTGGTGGTGGTGGAGGCGGGGGAGGAGGGGGAGGTGGGCTGCCATGGTTGTTGTGGTTGCTGCCTTCGGGTTAGTTGCCATCACCGGTAGCAGCACTTCTCCTGGTTGTCACCATCTGAAATATCCCATACAGAACCAGCCAAGAGAGAGAACAGACTATTAAAACTAATCACCCACGACTACCATAATTCTTGAATTTATTACTGCTATTAAAATGGGTTCATCAAGGTTCAAGTTGCTTAAGAAGATAAAAATAAAGACAGGCTCCGACACAGTTATACCACACACCGGTACAACCATGCCCCACACGACTCCAACAGGAAGACAAACGAGAAAGAACACACGCGCAAGCCTACTGACTGCTTGTCTACTTCTGCGACGGGCCAGGGCAGAAGGTGAGCAGCAGCGCATCCTCCGTGCTACCGACGCCGGAGGCTTCCCCCTCCTGAGGAACCACGGGCGCGGGCTCGGCACGAGGGGTCTCCACGAAGCAGGTCCACGCCAGGGACTGACGAACAAGCTCAGGCCTGGAGGTGCTCTTGCGGGCGGTGATCTTCTAACTGCGGTAGACGCGGCGGCGCTTGGGACGGCAGACCTCTCCCTGGGCGACCTTGAGCTGACACAACTGCGCCTCCAGCGCGTCTAGGTCCTTCTTCAGCTACAGATTCTCCTGACGCAGCTCCAGGATCTTCATGTTGTTCTCGACCATCCCACGGCGCACCATATGATGGAAGTCAATACGGGCCGCATCGTACGCCTCCACCATGTGCGCCAGGTGCATGATGGTAGCGTCATCCTCCGCACTAGCATCCCGGAAGGTGGCGTGGTCGCGGGCTCCTCCGCGACGAGGGTGGTAGCAGTAGAGCGAGTGCTGCAACTCGTCCGGGTAGCGCTGGTGAAGAGTGCCGATAGCGAGGAGTGCGGCGTTCTGGCAAGCGGCGAAGAAGGAATCTCCTCCCGCGGTGACTGCCAATGAAGTCCTCTCGGGAGAGCCAGTGAGGATCACTGCAGTGACCTCCCAAGCAGCGTGCGGCTCGGCATCGTCACCCTCCTGCTCCGGGAGCTGCTTGCCCTGGTAGTCCACTCCATGCGGATATCCCAGGACAACGCACATGCCCCGCAGCTCCAGAACAAAGCCGGTCAGGTCCAGGCCACGACGGTTCATGCTGCCGGCCATCTACAAGCAAGGACAAAAGAGAGAAAATATTTTAGAGATCAGCTTTAGATGATAAATGAAGCAGCAAGACAGAGAGAGACTAAAGGATTTTCACAAATAAGAGAGGATTTTTATTCCGAAAATATTGCTAAGGCTTGGGATCTAAGGTTCGTCCTAGGGTCAAGGAGGCTCTGATACCAACTTGTCACGACCGGAAATAACCCAACGGGCGTTCCTTACGTGCGTGCATTATTCCTTGTCCCAGGAGGCAAGGTACACCCAAAGTCGATACAATTCAGAGTTTACCAAGCGGAAGCGTAATTAAATAATTATTACATGGGCAGCGACGGCCCAGCACACTCAAAGACAACGAAAAACAGCGGAAGACTAAGGCGACGACCACAGGCGCTTGACGGCAGGCACGAGCTAGACACCAAAGCCTTCATCATCCAGGGGCTCCTCTTCTGGGTTTGGGAAAAATTGAGCAAGACTGAGTACAACCATCGTACTCAACAAGACACACCCACAAGTGCAGCATAAATGCAAAGGAGAACAATGGAGTTATAGTATAAGGGTTAGGTTTTGTAATAAACAGCATTTAAAAGACCCTTAGTTGCTCAAAGCTAAATTTAAAACACGATCCTAGAACTATTTAATATTATTAAACAAGGCCGTGAACCCACACGAACCTGCCTTAACCCAAGGCCTACGATGATTCAGACCGAACTGGCAACCCGACCCTGGGTCCCAGCTCGTCCCAAGCCAACCCAGGCCAACCATTCCACATTTTAGTTATTAAGCCGGTTTTAAGAATTAAAACACTAACTCGGGTACACTGCTCGGCTTGCCCATAACCGAGGGCGCGGCTATTCGAATAGATTATACTCTGATCAGAGGTGTACATCTTTACCCACAAGACACATCTTCCTCACATGTAACCACGTGCCACATACCACCACGGTATACGGACGGAAGTCGTGACATAGTTTCCAACCCATCCTAGCCATAGACAAGAGTACCGACCCAACCCCACCTACGGCCGGAACCCTCGGGACAGGTAGGCAGGACTGAGCCCCTAGCAGCAGGACACCGGCCCTGTGCCATGACATCTCGACTACCGGGCCGCAGCTCGTGTAGCCTTCATTTGCCCTAGAGATGTCCATCGACCCCCGACTTCGTCCATCTCCATCCGTGTACTTTTGTTTATAACCAGACTGAGCCACAAACTAAGCCTTACCCATTAGACATGTGGTAGTACGGTAGTGCTTTGCAACAGAGGCCCGAAGACCGGTCCTTATATGGCCGAGGTGCTACCATCAAAACCATGCACCCCGAGCCCAGCCTAAAACCATTTTGAGGGTTTTGAATAGAGGGAGAGGTGTGAATCCAATTCCACAATAATCCAACCATTCCATGGTGTCCAAGTGATATGAATATTCCCAAAGTCTAGAGTTATAAAACCACCTAATGTTGTCCTATTAAACAGCGAAGCATCTACCTAAATTCATACTAGTGGAACCATGAATAAAATGTCCACTAGTTGGGGTTTTGTTTATCCTAGGGTGAACAAGGTAATAATAACAATAACAATAGTAAGTTCATAACAAAGGTAAATAGGCATGGCTAAATAAAACAGTGATAACGCGGGAATTTAAATAAAGCGGTAATGCAATAATTTAAATCAAAATAACTTTATAAACTGGGATTCAATATGTTCAAGGATGATGTGACTTGCCTTGCTCGCTTTCCCAAACGTCGGCTTCAACCTCCACGAAGAGCGGATCTTCCGAACCTGCAGCGTCTACACGACTAACGGAAAATAAAAGGGCTTTTACTCTAATAAACTCCATATAACAAGCAGGAACAAAGCACAAAAATGGGTTCTTGACTTCTTAAGGAAAATTTAGAGACTTGAACGGTCCAATTCCGAGTTCAAATGGCCAAGTTATGACCATTTGAAGTTTATATGCTCTTTAAATGAATATTTGCGAATTTCTTCATTTAAATTTTAATTTAAAAATATATTCATTGCGTTAGCCGGGAGAGAGGGCGCGCGGACCGGGTCCATGGGAGTGGGACCCACTCGGCAGCCTCACGGTCCACGGTGGACCGGGTGCACCCGGCTCACACCGGCCGGCGCCGTGGGCCCCACGCATCAGCCGCACCCGAGGGCGCGAGCGGCTGACGGCCGGGCCCCACGCGGCAGCCGCTAGGCGCGCCCGGAGGCGGCCACATCGGCGCGGCCGGCGGGAGGCGGCGCGCCCGCGCCCCTATGGTCGCCGGCGGCGGCCGTAGGCACGGCGGAGCGGCGGCCGGGAGAGGGCAGGGAAAGGGGGAAACGAAGCGGCGGTCCAAGGCTCACCCCGGGTCGACGGCGACGACGGAAACGGCGACCGGAGCGGAGGAAGGCGGCGGCGCGGCTTGGGTGGACGGGGTCGACGGCGCTCCGGCGGTCGGCGAGCGAAACGGAGGGGTGGACGAGGTCAGCGAGGATGCGGCGAAGCCGAAGGAGGCGGCGCCGAGGTGGGAGGTGGTCCGGGGCGACGACGGCGGCGGACCGGAGCTTGGCGGCGACGGCGGAGAGAGAGAGCGACGGTGCGAGCTCGATTCCGGCGAGGAGAGAGGGCGGTGAGTGGCGGAAACGGTGGTGGGGAGCTCGGGGAGGGTTTATATAGGGTTGAGGGTGAGAGAAGGCGGCCGGAGGAGGGGGAAATGGGCGCGGGAGACCCGGCCGCCATTAATGGCGCCGGCGAGGTTAGGGGAGAGGTTTCCAAACAAATCCGAGGGAGAGAGGGAGGGAAAAATGGGGGGAAAGGGGGAGGGGATCCCGGGGAATAATTCCCCCCACTTTATTGCGCGCGGGGACGGCGGGAGGCGGCGGGATTCGCGGCGGCGGCGGCGCTAGGCGCGGGCGAGGCGGCGGGGGCGGCGGGAGGATGGGGATGACGGGTGGGCCCTACCCGTCAGCGAGGGTGGCGAGTGGGCCCGCCCGTCAGCGGCGCGTGCGGGGAGGAGGCCGAATGGGCCGCGGGGAGGAGGAGGGAGAGGGAGGGAGCTGGGCCGAGCTGGCCCATTAGAGGGGAGAGGATGATTTTTAGGGTTTTTCTTTTCATAAAATCATTTTAACTTTGTTTATTTCTTAATAATTATTATTTGTGCTCTGAAAATTCCACTAAAATTTATTTACACATTTTAGGCTTTTAAGAAATATACAAAAATCCTCCAAGCCCTATTTGACTTTTAACTTTGCACATTTTAATTTTTGAAGGCTTTCACAAGCATTTTAATTATTCTAGGCATAATTTAGAGGATGTATTTTAGGGTCGATTTGGGACGCGACAATCTGTATCTTGATTATCTTGCCATGAGGGGCGGGTTTTGGCGCGTGCTTCGCCCGGTCATGTGGTTCGGCCTCAACATTATGCACTGTTCTGTTGATTATGGCCAGATCTCCCTTAGAAGTAGCCGAAGGCTGTAGCCCCTTGACCACGATCACTCATGTCGAGCCAGGCATCTTGAGCTTGAGATAATTATGGTGGGAGATGGCTTCGAACTTATTCAAGGTCGCACGGCCAAAGATGACATTGTAGTTGTATGGGATATCGACAACGTCGAACAATACTTACTCTTCGTGTCTGTTTTCGCCTGCGCTGAAAGCTACCAGCAATTGTGTTTGGCCTAGAACTTGAACTGCTTCTCCGCCGAAACCACGGAGCGAGGTCGGTGCTGGGGTAAGGGCTAGGGTGGGTAATCCCATCTTGGCATATGCTTCGGCGAAGATGACATCAGCCGAACTCCCTCCGTCGACCAGGATTCGTCGGACCTCAAAGCCAGCTATCTCGGCTGAGATCACCAGAGGATTTTGATGCGGGAACATTACTCCTTCAGCATCTTCCGACCCAAAAGAGATTAGCTGGTTCAGATACTGCGGGGCCCCTTCGCCCGCCGAAGTGATGTTGTGGACCGTTCGGAGCTGCATCTTCTTTTGCCGCTTTGACTGCTGGCTCGGCGAGTCGGCCCGTATAATCACTTGGATTACTCTACGCTGCACATCTTGGCGTTGTTCGGCCGGGGGTGCCTGTTCTTGAACGGCTTCGCGAGGTGCTTTGATAGCTACTCCCTGCTGCGGCCTTGGATCTTGTGCGTTGCCACGTTGCCGAATGTTTCGGCATTGCTCCGTGGTATGCGAAGAGCGTCCGTGGAAGGCGCGGTAGAGGTCTTTTCGGACCTTCTTGCGGACAGGCTGCTGATGGTTGCCTGCTTGCTAGGCGTCGAACTCCTTGCGGAGGGCTTGAACTTCTTCGACAGCCATCACAACCTTGCCCGCACGGTCGGTTCTGAACTTCCTCCAGGTCATGGGGGCTTGGCCTTGCCTTGGCGGTTGTCCTTGGATCGCCGGCTGAGGCTAGCGAACAGCGAGAGGAGGTGATTCGGCGATCTGAGCTTGTGCTTGGGCATGGGCAGCGGCGACAGAGGCCTTATCATACTCAGCTTGAATTGCTTGCCGTTGCTTGGAATCCTCTTCGCCCCTTGCGTAGCCGTCAATGATGCGAAGCAGGTGTTCAAGCGTTTGCTGCTCTTTGTTGGCGATTTTTCTTGTGAGTTCGCCCTCGAGTAGCCCGGCTGAAGCGGCGTTGATGACAGACGCCTCGGTTATGTCTTGCACTTAGCACCGAGCCTGCAAGAAGCGACGCATGTACTCCCTTATTGATTCTCCGGGACTCTAGCGAATGCCGAGCAGATGCTGCTATGTCTTCGGCTCCTCGTAGGTGCCTCGAAAGTTAAGGACAAAGACATCACGCAATTGCTCCCATGAGTAAATACTATTGACTGGTAAATTAAAGTACCAAGAGCGGGCGATGCCGTCTAGAGCGAGATGTATTACCTTTGCCTTGGTATTTTCGTCGCCATGAGCCGCTTCTATCGCGGACTCGTAAATGGAGAGGAATTCCTTTGGATCAGTTTCGCCTGAGTAGCGTGGGACGGGTGGGAACTTGAACTGGGGTGAGATTGGACGGATCTTGATTCCCCCGCTCAGCGGTAGCCCCATTTCGCCCCTTGCCCTGTTCACGGTACCTTGCTGTGGGTAGAGCGTGGCGAAGGGCGAAGTCACGGCTTGCGCATGAGGTTGGGCCATGGCATTCGGCTGCCCGACTCCGATTGGTGATGCTTGGTGAGCCGCCATGGGCAGGTCGAACGTAGGTTAGGGCCACGCCATGGCTGCCTGGTTTGGTGCTTGGTTTGCCCCCAAGCCCGGTGTTGGTGCTTGTGGCCAAGCGGTTGGTGCCGGAGCAGCATTGATGAAGTCGAACTGCGGTCCTTGACTCCAAGGCGAAGCCCTCGGACCCGGCTGGTTCGATGGCAACCAACTAGGCCGCACCTTGACTTGTATTCCCCTCCGGCTGGGCCGAAGGGGCTATACTTGAAATATTGTGGGGTTGGCTGAATTGCTGAAGGAAAGCTTGAAGCTGCGCCTGCAGAGCCGAAGCCCCTTCCGCCATTGCTTGCGATACTTGGCCAAGCGGTTGAGAATGTGCTTGGGCAGCGACCTGCTGAGCTTGCAGCTGCACGTGAGGGGCTGGATGAATAGCCGCGGTCGAAGGCTGCCCGGCGAAGTATGCTGGCGCTTGCGTGACTTGTGGCGGAAGGAGCTGGATCGGCGCTTGTGGATGTACTTGGGGTGGGACGTAACCTGTCGAATACTGGAGGATTGGGGTCGAAGAGGCCTTGGCCCGCCTTGCTGCCTCGTACGGCTGCTGCTGCTCGTGCATCTGTCGAAGCATGTCCTGGAGCCGTGTCATGTTCTGTCGCATGGCCTCCATGTCGGCTTCGGCTTGAGTCTCGAGGTCAGGATTGACTTGAGCGGCGGCGAGCGCAGTCGGAGCCGCCGCCGGCTGCGTCGGAGCGACTTGGGGCACCAGCGGTTGGCTTGTCGAGAGGATTTCCGCCCTGGTCTGAAGTGCCCTTGCCGTCGCGGCTGCCTTCGCCATGTCAGCCGCGTTCGGCACCTGCACAGAAGCTACAGGAGCCGAAGGCGGTTGTGATGGCGCAAGTGCGGAGGCAGGCGGCGCTCCTCCATCTTCGGCGATAAGCGCCGAAGGCTCTTCTCCCTGTTCGGCGGCCATCCCCCCCTCCCGACTTCGCTTTCCTTTCGCCTTGTAACCTTCTCCTTCACGACCCTCTTCGATGGCATTCGCTCTCAGTGGTTTCGCTCGGAGGTCCCCACGGTCGACGCCAACTATTGTCGGAACGACAACTGCATACGTTGAAAGACGTGGTTACTCAACAGTGGTTGGAAAGAAAGTAAAATGTATTAAAATGAGATTTTTCTTCCCATCCCCCTATTACATGGCCCATGAGACTATTTATAGCCTCATTACGGGTTCTTACTACTAGGGTTTAGGTTATACAGGGAAATTTACATAGTTGCCCTTATGAACGGGACATTTACATGGGTATACAGTGTAATTGAGATACATGGGCCTCTAATGGGCCGATTGGCGAACGCTGGCCTAGTGGCCCCGGGCTTGATCGGCTGAGACGGCCTCTTGGGCCTCCTTGAGGCTGGACTTGCTATGGCGAAGTCATCCGCCTTCGCCATACCTTCTCCACCATATAGTCTTCGCCCAAAATGCCTTCAACCTTATGGGATACCAACGCGATTCTCCGCCCTTCGCCATCTTTGTTTCATAGTCTTCGCCATGGGGGCTTCGCACCGACACACTCGACGTCTTGGGCTTGAACCCTCCATCGGTTGCATGGTTTCGGCAGGTCCAGTCGAAGGGCCCCATGCTATACCGCCATCAAGGACGATTTCTCAATTCCTTCTTGATTTCTTCTTCATCTCCGATCCCTGGATTACCAAATTTGGTCGTTAACAATAACCCCTTTAACAATGCAGCATAGCTAAGCCAGAACTCAGCTATGCCCTCCCGATGCATCGCAAAGTTACCCCGGGTTGCCGAGTTTCTTATGACAACCTTGTCATAACCCTCCAACTGAAGTAGGATATAGAGGTGTATCCAACCCCAGGAAATTGTATGTAGAAATACAAACTGCAGGGAAGACGCTCGTACTGAGCTATCACCATTAGCGGCCTGCTACTCTCCCGACGAATATACCCCCAAATAATGATAAGTGATAACCTAAACCCATGCTTAAGTTACTACTTATTACTCTACAGCCTTGCAATCGATGCAGAGCATCTGAGTCCCCGGGCCATAGCTCTCAGCCTATCCAGAGCAGACTTATGACCCGGTAATCAGACATTATACCAGCATCAGTGCAAATCACAAAAGGTTTAACTACTAAGATTATACTGATTATAAATAAACTAAGAATGGTACTCATATTCTATGATTGGAATAAAGTACCGAACTTGTATAAAGAAGAAATATTATATTAATAAAAAGGAAGTCTTACAAAAGAAGAAAGGAAAAGCTAAGAACTTTGCCGAACTTCCTGAAGCTTCCGCAACTCGGAACTACTCTAATTCTATTCCACTGGTACTATACTAATTCTAACTTTGGAGAAATGGAGCTTCAATCCTTGCTTGAGTGTGTGTTGAAAGTGAAGGAGGTGAGGTCCTTTTATAGCTCAAAATGACGGTTGTAGAGCATGGGAATTGTCGGAAATGCCCCGCAACCGCCATCAGGAGTTCATCCGGAGCGTCCAAGCCAAAGGGGAGAGCCAACGGCTGAGATCAGGGTTCGGCCGAACCCTAGACTGGCCCAACAGGCCTGGTTTCTGGCTTGCTGCTTCCTCCTCGGCCTCCCTTATCTCTTAGCCAAAATGCGGCTGGATTGGACTCAACAAGGGGTTGGCCAACCACCTATGGGCTCTTCTGGCCCCCAGCTTCCTCCAGGAGACTTCCAAGTGGGCCCCCAAATCCGTGACATACATTCTAGGCCCATTTGTGATTGTTAAATTGGACTTTTGG
This sequence comes from Oryza glaberrima, assembly GCF_000147395.1. Classification (NCBI taxonomy): domain Eukaryota; kingdom Viridiplantae; phylum Streptophyta; class Magnoliopsida; order Poales; family Poaceae; genus Oryza; species Oryza glaberrima. Next base: position 5,908,810 of record NC_068333.1, read on the forward strand.
GCCTTCTCATGCAATTGCAGATCACCGACAGACTTTCGACTGATTGATCGATATATTTCCACCTCCTTCTCTTCATTTATGAATGCTTCTCCTCCATACATGTTATTAGCATAGCATATAGTGGAAGTAATTATTTTATTTGGGAATTATGCATTGCAAGCATAGGTAGTCTTCATATACTGGATAATATTGACGGTCGAAACTGGTCGACAACGACCGCTTGTTCTTGTACATAAGCGAGGTTGACACCGGCCTCAACATCATCGACGTCTTCGCCAAGCTAATCCAACAGAAGTTCAACGACACCATGAACAGGAGGGACCTACTCCTCCAAAGCGACAAGATGACAAGTTGCGGAGGCCTTCTGGCGGGGAATCGTGGATGGCGGGGTCGACAACATGGTCGCCGCGGAAACGATGAGGACTCCGCGGTGTAGTGGCGGCCTTTTACCTCACACGCAGCGGGGGTACACACGCGAGGAGTAGTAGCATGATTGCGGGGTGTTGGCCGTGGAGCCCTCGCGGCAGAGCGGTGTAGCAGTGAGGACGGGGCAGCGGGGCACACGTGCGTGGCCTATGACCTTACGCGCAGCAGGGGCGCGTGATAACTGAGAGGAGCGTCGGAAGAAGACCGAAAGAAGGGAGAAACATAAGCACAAAATTATTATTTTATGTGGTTCTCTCTCATCAATTGGGTTGATATTATATTGGCAGGGCCAGAAAGTTTTACAATATAGAACGGAGGGAATAAACAATATTGATAGATGGAAAATAAATTGGTAAAATTAGTAGATGGGAAAAAAAGTAGCACTAAGTTGATAGGTTGGGTATAAAATATCGTCGCGGGATCACAAAATATATGTCTTACATTTGGGACAAATTTAAAGGGCAAAATCATTTATATTATGGGACGGAGAGAGTAGTTATATAGCTGAATTTGGCTTCTGGCCTGTGGTGCAGTTGCTTCCAAAATAATAATTCTCTCCGTCTAACTATATATTTGGAGCTTTTTTTTTTGATATTAACAATGAGTTTGTGACTAAAGAGTTATTATTGAATGAGATGAGTAGTTATGTGAGAAAATTAAACGAGCAGTAGTAGTTGTGATTGGTTAAGATAAATAAATTGTTGTAGATATTCTTATATTATATTAAATAAATTTTAAACTATATATCATTATATTTCTAGACCTAATGATTAACCAAGGAAAAAATGCAAGGATTTGACAAAAATATAGACGCCAATGCTTGGCGGCTAAGTGAATGGACATGAAACAAAAAGCGAGCAGGCTGTCTATATATGGACAATTAGTTGCATTAATATAGTAGTTTATAATTGCAAGCATGGCACTACATCACAACACCAAAAAGACATGCCGTGATTCTAGAACAGCCATTGAATAAATTAGAAAGAAAGGTTGTGGTTAATTTGTTAACGACCAATCGAGCCTACTAGTATAAATTGTACCTCGTTGTTATGAAGTAATTCATCCTGTAGTAGCGAAACAAGCAGAGAGATAGAGAGAGAGAGTATACAGAAATGAGCAGGTTGAGCTCGAGCATGGCCACCGTCCTCGTGGTGTTGATGGTCGTCAGCACCCGCGGCTTATCCCCACCATGTGCGGCCGCAGCGAAGGAGGAGAAGCCAGTGGTGGTGCTGCCACCAGCGGCGGCGCCAGGGGAGGCGCCCTCCGCGGAGGCGGCAGCGTTCGTCCGCTCCTGCTGCGAAACCGCCCTGCCGGCCGAGCGCGACGCCTCCAGCTTTTGCTACGACGAGCTGCTCCCCTACGCTGACTCCTTCGGAGGCAACCAGGTGAAGGTCACCGAGGTGGCCGCCACCATCCTGAGCAACAACCTCTCGGCCTACCTCGACGAGTTGCGCAAGGTCCAGGATGGGGCCGGCAAGGGGGACCAGAACCTGATGGCCTGCGTCGATGGCTTTACCGATGCCACCAACGTGAACATCACCAAGGAGGCGCTGGACAGCCTCGGCCGTCTTGCCGCCGCCGGAGATGGCAAGCGCAGCAAGGAGGATCTGGAGAATGTGCAGAAGTGGATCAAAGGGGTGGACAAACACTACGTCGGAGGGAACGCGGCTGGGTCCGATTGCGAGACAGGTTACCTGTACACTTATAACGATGATCTCCCCGCCCAGGAAACCCTTGGAAATTGTCTCTACACTGCCAGCTCCCTCATCAATCACATAAAGCTTTAATAATCCAGCTATATATATAGCCTTCCATACATGCTCTCTAGCTACCTACTACTAAGTGGAAGTACATTATTTTATTTATTATACTTGTTGTTAATTCCCATGATCGATTAGTGGTGTTGTCCACGATTTTTGGTAACATTTTTTTTCTTAATTTTCCATTTCATATATTCCCAACTCTCAATTCTACATTATATATCATTTTTTCATTCAACTTCATCCATACCAATATAAAAAGCACCAGTTCATCAAACACCTCTCTCTCGTGACCCTTAGATCTATTCATGCAACTATTTATATTAAAAGTTCAACCCTAGATTCCCACGTCGGTAAACAGCGGTTAGTGAAAGTCAGTGAAAATAAAAAGAAAAGAATCCACCGCCGCCGAAAAAGAAAAAAAAAAAAGAAAACCTATCCTCCTGCGATGCGCCGCCCGCCGCTCGTCTCCTGCGCGCCCGCCGGCGCCACTCCGCTCGCGCGGCTGCGCCCGCCGCCGCCGCTCTCCGGAGCCGTTCCGCCGCCGCCGCTCCGCTCGGGCGCGGCTGCGCCCGCCGCCGGCGCCTCTCGCGCGCGGCTGCGCTCGCCGCCGCCTCCTCCCACCGGAGCCGCTCGCCGGAGCCGCTCCGCTCGCGCGCGGCTGCACGCCAGATGGCGCCGCCTCCCGCTGGAGCCGCTCGCCCTACCCCGCCGCCTCGGATCCGTGTGTCGCCGCCGTCTCTGTTGCTCGACTCCACTGGGAGCAGGGTGCCGCCGTCATCGCCGAGGGAGCGGGCCGCTCGGAGCCGCGGGACGCACCGCCGCCGCCGCTGTGGGTCGCCGCCTTCTCCGCCGCTCGCCGGGTCTGCTCTCTCCCTCCTCGCTCGTTGGCAGATATGTTCCAGATAAGTGGTTTTCTGAAGCATTTAATATGCTACGTCTGTAGAAGCCCCAAATCATGAATACTTAGGAGAATGGAGATAAAGGCTGAACTTGCTATCCCTTTTACTAGCCAAAACCAGTCTGGTTAAGAGGAAATCCTTAACAGTACAAACTGAATCCTTCCTCTAAACCAGGTTATTTCAGTTTCTGACTTACATGTTCTATTCTATTTCAGTTGGTGACTTGAACGTTGGTAGAACCCTGCACAAATAGGAGGCGGCATCTTAATACAATGAAAAATGATGGGAACTCCACAACAGATTTGTCAATACAATCAGGTTTTTTCGTTTATGCCAACGCACTAAGGTGCAGCCGGAAAGGAGCATCCGATGCAGTGGGGGATCGTGGTGACGATCCTGGTGGTCAGCGACGACAATCGATGCCATTATTATTGCCTGCTACTAAGACAAAAATTGGTGACCTGCTGATTGATGTTTCTAACTTTCCCTCGATCAGGTATCAGCTTCATTCATTCATGGATAAAAAATCCAATAGATTGTTCTCCGGACTACAAAAATTTACAGAAAAATGCTCAGTGCATTTCCTGAAAACTTATGCCATAGATCACTACGTACTTATGCTAAACGATGTATTTTCAGACTGGTTAGAGTCTTGGAGCTGTTTATTTCCTTCATTTCAGGCTTCTTGCTGGTTCAGAGCCATGTAAAGATCGAGTTGCTTGATAAAATGTTCCAGTGCTTGATTTTTTATTATTTTCAGCTTGGCCATATTGTTTTCTAAGCTTTGCGAGTAGCTCAAATGAAGGCCATGGTGATCTGCTTGAGCAACATGGCAATAGTGGCTGGTACAAGGTATATGTCTATATTGGTACTGTTGCCTTATTGCCTACGGAGAGGGGTTGATGATAGTGAAATTTATACATTGATCAGTTTTGTGTTTCTCCCGGACGGGTTATGGCAGATAGATAGAAAAGATGATGGTGAAAATTGGTACAAAAGCTACATGCCTACATGTTCGATGAAATACTTCGGTATCCCCGCTGTCCTAACAAGAAATTTTGAGCAGCCATTATCGTAAATATGGTCTGTACTCAATTTTTTGTGCACTGCTGCAGCCACAAGATAGATGCACATAGATAAGTTGCTCAATGAAATGTGCCATTGGCCCTGTAAAAAATTGAGGTTAGAATTCTATAGGAACCTGAATTCAATGTTATATGTGATTTTTTTTTCATGTACATTGTGTTTTGCTTGATCAATTTTATTCTAGAAGCATAGCTCAATTTAACATGTGAAATGTATAAATGCTTCAAACATCTTTTGACTAAGATAATTTTGTCAGGTGAAATATGGAAGTGCTTTAACCTGTCAAGATTATAACCTAAAAGGCTGAAAGTAATATTTTTTCCCCTAGGAGCAATGTTGTTCATGCTCATTTTGAGATTATATCAATTATGTGGATTGTAGACCATGTATTTCTTTACACTAAATTTTTTTCATAGGAACAAGCCATTAGTGGTGATAACTGATATGTTGTGTGCTAAGCATATTTGGTTAACTGGATGTGTGTGACTAACGAAATAATGTTTATTATTTTCGAACAGAGCCAAAATGTTATGAATATCATATCTTTTATGTCATTAACAATGGAACGAATTATGAACTAATAATGGTATATTTATGTTCATGAAACATTCAATTAATGCTTTTATATGAAAGACGGAGTGAATATAAGAGCATTGGATGTGAAAAGCACAGCTTATTGCCAAGAGATGACAGAATATAAGTCTACGAAGAAATAGGAAAGATGCACATGGAAAGAATTACTCCATGTGATGCTTGCGCAACCAATATATTCAACCCCTCAGTCAATTAGGTTGCATTATACTAACTAGGTAACGAATGGCCAGATTTTGTCCACGCGTGGGAAAGAACGGCTTTGATCACGTGGACTCAATTAGAAATACGAAAATAACGAGGGGTTTTGTGCAAAATTTGATGACGTGGATTGGGTGGGCTTGCGGTGACTCTAGCACCTTTAAGATATATAGTATTACATGGTGGTAAACACGCAATAGCACCTTAATACTGTAGTAGTGATAATGAAGGTTAACCTTTCAATAATGAACTGGTTCCCCACTTATTATTCAATGATTCATCAATATGTGAAAATGTTGGACAGTGAATGGAAATGGAAACAAAGATACTTCTACAAATTATTCTATTTTGATGGAAGTGCAAAAAGAACTCAATATTTATTTTATGTTTCTATTTTGAAATTGTGATGGAAACGACACATTCTAATTTTTACATTAATATTTTAGATGGAAACAAACAACATATATTAGATGGATCTTAAGATTCTAATTTGACACAATTGATAAATTCAGCTTGAAAAGATCATAAATGGTGAAAAATGTGCCTTGCACGTGCACGCTCACTGGTACATATAATTCCTCAGTTCTTTTTTATACATAGGCCTGACGCTAAATTTTTTTGGGGATACACACCACTGTCGATCATATCGTGCATACTTCTGTATTTCAATTAATTAATTTTGATACTTGCTTCCCACACATTGATCGCATGCACGCCACATTTGTAACACTGTTATCAAATTTTGGAAATAAATTTTGTCAGAGAAAGAACTCCTCCACCAGGGAACCGTGAGGCCCCCCTTTGTGAGTTCAGCCGGGGGCAGCAGGTGAGATTCGAGGGCTTGGTGAGCGAATTGTGTGATCTTGAGGGGGTTCCATCCCCCAAAGACGATGAGACAAAAGGGGTTTATACAGGTTCGGGCTGCTGAGAAGTGTAATACCCTACTCCTGTGCTTGATTGATTGAGTGTAGAACACAAGTGTTTGGGGTTGCGAGACCCAAGCGCCAGTTCGCTCGGAAGTCCCCCCTCCACCACTAGGCCTGGACCTCCTTTTATACCTCAAGGGGTTATCACATGGGCCCAACAACCTAACCTAGCTCCGGTGGGGAAGTATTATAATCTTTGCATTAAATGCATGTCTTGTCTCTTGACTTGGGAAGCCAAGCGCACGTCGTCTTGATGATGGGGCCTGTCAAATCTTGCCGCCTGACACGGGGGTGCCCCTGTCAGTCACCATTTAATGGGTGAAGACTTCTGGGCTCCTATTACACCGGGAAACGGGAGCCTTGCTTTGACCAAAGCGGGAGGACCGACTCCGGCTGGGATAAGAGGATGAGAACCTCTCACCATCATTATTTGATGGGATATGTCGGGCTGCACGTCGCCTGACACATGCGATGGTGCGCCTGACATCCTGGGTCCTATCAGTCATTCGACCGGTCACAGACCGGTTGAGTGCACTGCACACTGCATTAAATGCGGCGTGGCGCAACCGCTCGGGTCGCCATAAATGCGGGTAGGTGGGCACCTGGAGGCGGACACCTAACCCACCGTACGTGGTGACCTAGAGAGGGGGTCGGCGGAGCCCGACCCCTAGTCACGGGAGGGGGCGGCCGCCGCCCGACCTCGGGCCCGATCCCCCCTCGGGGGGAGCTACGTGGCGCCTGGGGCGGCCTTCTCCCTCTAGTCTCGGCCAGGGAGTGGCCGCCGCCCTACCTCGGGCCCGACCCCCCTCGAGGGAGGGCCACGTGGCATTGGGGGGCAGCCTCCTCCCTCTAAACCTAATACCCCTAGGCCCATATCACTGACAGTAGCCCCCGGCGTTAGCCCTGACCAAAACCTTCCCTAGGTGGTCAGGGTTGACGCCACTCTCCTAGTCTGATGATATGTGGGTTCGATCTCTTCTTCTTTCTTTGCTGGCACTAAGGCCCATGCGCCTTTTTCGCCCCAGCCTGAGGGCAACTCGCTAGCCCGTACCTTAGGCTGTGAACTTATTTTCTATATATATTCAGCAAACGTTGTTAGATTCTCTCGGGCCCGTGACGTTACGCCGCGTACCTCGCTTGCCCCTACTTTTTGTTAACCTCTGTTCGTGTTCTACTTCATCTATTCAACCGATTATTTTCGCGTGAGTGTGAGGACTGAACTTTCCATAGCCAGCAATCTTCACCCGCGATCAAGCTAAGCTGGGCGCTGTAGCCAGCCGACAGGGCCAAAGCCAACCGCTACGGAAGAGCTAGCACAGGGGGCCGCGGGAGTCGACGGTACCCAAAGCTCGATGCAGGGCTAGGATAGAGCTAGGAATCGTAGCCACCACACTTTTAGCAAAAAATCGTTTCGATGGATAAAGCGAATACAAACTTTTTGTTACCAAGGGAGGCAAGCCAGCGCGCGACACGTGGGTACCGCGGGACCGCGAGGAAGAGATGAGAGATAAATATAAGCAATAATAATTCTATGCAAACGATTATCTTCGCACGAGTGCGAGGACTAAATTTTCCATAGCCAACAATCTTCACCCACGATCAAGCCAAGCTGGGCGCTGTGGCCAGCCGCTACGGAAGAGCCAGCACAGGGGGCCCCAGACGTGGACAGCACCCAGAGCTCGTCGCAGGCCTAAGATGGAGCTAGAAATCGTAGCCCCCCACACTTATAGCAAAGAATCGCTTGTATGAATGAAGCAAACACAAACCTTGCTTGCATGTCGCAACCTTTCAAACCGTTAGCTCGAAGAGGGCCTCCCACCATGGGTTCCTAACCATTTGGGAAGCCTGTGACCACTTAGCAAACGCTGCGACCACTTAGCAAATGAGGTCAGGTTCCCACGAGCCTGCGTCCCCACACTACACATTTTGTTCGCTCTTTCCTTTCGGTGACCTCCTTCCAATCTCTTTTGCTCCCACATGGACGATTACTTCCGCACGAGTGTGAGAGCCGAAAAACTCCAGAGCCAGCAATCCCCGTCCACAGTTGAGCCGGGCCAGGCACCATGGCCAGCCGGTGAGACCAAAGCCAGCTGCTACGAAAGAGCCAGCACAGGGGGTCCCTGGCTTTGACGGCACCCAGGGCTCAACTTAAGGCTAGGATAAGGCTAGAAAACTTAGCCCCCACACTTAGCGATGAATCATTCATGTAGATTGGAGAGGGGTTGGGCTCTTACCACCGAGGGAGCAAACAAATGCGCAACACGCGAGCGTCGCAGGGCCATGAGAATAGAATGGGGGGAAATCTGTAACATACCGAAAATTAACCATTTTCTAATTCTGCATCATGCTGAGTCTTATGTTCTTAATAAACTTCCTAAACCTAGGAAAATATAATTAGAGGGACCTTCTAAAACTAATTTGCATAAAATCTCTTTCTGGTATTTAACTTCTTTTGTGGTTTTCATTTTAAATACATGTGGTTGAATTGAGGTATTTCTTGATTTGGTTTAAAACCTTCCTTTGACTAAAATTCTTTTATTCAAATTTAGTTTGAAAACCCTTTTTACTTTTATGAATTATGGTCCAATAAACCTTCCCATATTCCTCTAGAACCTAAACCAAAGCAATTCCAATTTTATTGGAATTTAATTCTCGACCCATCCTTTGATTCCAAACCTATTCGTAATCCTTACTTTTGATCTAGCCGCCAATTTAATTCCTGTAGCTTGATTTTCTTCTCGGCACAAGAATAATATTATTACAAATATTGTGAATAATTGCTCTTGTGCTAAGAACATAGATTTTATCCTTGTCATCTAAATTTCTTTTTAGCCTCAAACAATTCTTTGCAACCCATGCCATATATTTTGAGGCTAAAAATTCTATTTATCTTCCTCCATTTATTTCCCTCCCACATTCCTAATAATAGGTTCAATTTTAGGAATCATAGTATCCATGCTAATATATATATTTCTTTCTCATTTGAGTGCATCAAATAAATTCTATTATATGCCACCTCTAAGATATTGCACTCAAATAAACTAAAAAAATATCTCTTTCAGAAATTATATCCAAATATAAATTCTTTTCATCCTTTCCCATTCAAATTCCCTTCAAATACAATTCAAATTCTATTAGAAATTCACAAACAATTCTTTTGGGCCGAAATTCCCTCCTCAGCCCACCTTCCTTCTCAGCTCAACCAACACAAGTCCATATTGCCTCCCTCCTTCCTCGTCCTGTGGGCGTGTATGTCGCCCACAGTGCCGCTGCCAGGCGCCAAATGTCACATCCTGATTTTCGTCTTAGGATTTATAAATTATTTAATAAATTATTATTAGAATTTATATTAAATGTTCATTAATTTACAAGTGAAGTTAAATGTGGGAAATAAAATTTCCTAAATATAAAGCATGGATGGGTTTAACTTTTATTAAATTCTCCATGGTTAATTATACTCTCTGGAATATTCTCGGATTTTTCGGAGCTCAATTCCTAATTTTAACCATACAAAGAACATTTCAGTAATTATCCACATATTAAATTAATCATTAAATGGTCTGATTATAATTTTGTTAAGTACTTTGAGTGTTCAAGTATGTTCATGATTTTTCTTGAAACTATTTGAGCATTGGAAGTATTTTTAACAATTCAAAGATAATTTCAGTGATTATTTTAATTGGAAAAAGTTTTTAAATCCTCTCCTAAACCGTTGGGCTGATTTCAGCCCAACATGTCTCTCCCTCGCGCGCGTGCTGTGCAGCCCAAGTCGGCCCAGCCGAGTTCCTCCTCTTTCTTTCTTTGCTTTGTTTTCAGCCAGCCCAAGACGAAAAGTCTAATACGCATCCCTCTCGCTACAGTGCGTCTTCAAGCTCCAGCAAGCCGTCCAGAGGCCGTGTTCTTCCCGAGAGCCGCCGTCTCCTCCATCAAATCCGGTGAATCCGTTGCTTCCCTTCCCAAATTGATTGCAAAAACGAATTCCTCTCTATCTCCTCTATCTTATCCCCAATAAACCCCCATCAAATTCGTTATCTATCCGAGGAATTTTGGCCGTTTTTATCCGGGTGAACTCGGGATAAATCCTAACTTCCTTCACCAAATCCATCCGTTCCCGAGCCGATCTCCTCCACCTTTGCCTATAAATAGCATCCCCTCGGCCTCCTCTTCGATTTCCCCCTGTTTCCCGAAGTTTTCCCTAACCCTAGCAGCCTCCCCACGCTCGCCTTCACTCTCCAACTCCGGCCGCCATCTCCAGCCGCCTTTTCCCGTCGCGCCGGCCGTTCCCGATCAGTGCCGCCACTTCCCTCCGCTCCGCGAGGTTGATCTTCACCCCGGCCACTGGTTTCCCTCCGCCAAATCCTGCCGGAAGCCGCTGTCACCGTGAAGGCCGAGTTCGCCGTCCCGGTTTGATCTCCGGCCGATCCTCCTCGCTGTTGCGGTCGTCGCTGGTTCACCCCGAGGCCGTTGTCGGCATCGCAGCACCGAGAAGAAGCCCGTCCACCCATACGTTGCCGCTGCTCGTCGCAGGAAAGCCACCGCCGTCGTCGTCCTGACTTTGCCGCCGTTCGGAGCTCGTTGCCGGTCGTTGTTCGTCGTCGTCCGTCGTTGTTCTTTGCACCGGTGAGTTCGCGTCGTCGTCCTCTTCGCGTTGGAGTCCTCGGAAGACCCGGCCGAGTCCTCTAGCTCCGGCGACCTCATGGTTCAGAGCCTCTCGCAGGTGATGACGTCATCGATGATGTCATAAAGCCCTTTTCCCTTCTAAAAATAAATGTTAAAATCAGTTTAATCTTGTAAAATTCATAACTAATTCATATGAAGTCGGAATAAGGCCGTTCAAGTCTCTAAATTTATCTAAAATCATGATCTACATGTTTGTTTACTTTTTATGTACTGTTTATTTGGTTTTTATTAGTTTTTTTTTCCATTTTGCGTGTTAGCTTACCGTTTCCGTCGTTGCGAAGATTCGTGAGTGCGTCGGAAGTGTTCAAGAAAATTAATTGAAGACTGATTATTGTAAGGCAAGTCACACAGATCTTAAACACAATCCTTTGAGCATGTTGATCCTATATTTAAATTCTCTATTTATTTCAACTGTGCATTTATTTTCGAATGTCACCAGGTGGTGTGAACCTATTCCTTTGTTATGGCCAATTTGCATTGAATACCCTATTCTTTGATACCTTGGGTAATAAATTGATTTGCTTGAACCTTATATATTGGTTTGGTTCAGCTAAATGCTATATATATATAATTGCTTAGCCATGCTTAGAAACATTATCACATAATTGGGATAACTAATGTTACACTATCACTTATGATTATATTTAATGGTAGCTCATGATGGTTAATCGTGTTATGATAATTAATTGATAATTAAAACTTGACAATGGTGGGTTGTGAGCACATGGTTTTGAAGGTTGTGCTCATGACAATTAAGGACCGGTTCGCGAGCTACTGTTGTGAGACATTAACCGTACCAACCACAAGCCAGCGTGGGCAACGGCTTTACCTTTTGTATAGCATGGTTCATTACGGGGTGCCAGACTGAGAAGCGGCGAGAAGTCCGTGGGGGTCGCTGGGGAGTCCATGCCTCTGGTTATATTTATAGATGGGGTGATTATGATCCAGGTATGGTGCACTGTGATGAGTTGTGTTATGCAGGGGGTATTGTCACAGCCTCTATTCGGGTACTTTCCAGTATCGCGACGCATGGTAGACATGATGTTGAGACTGTGTCTTGTGGGTACAGTGGTACACCTCTGGCTAGAGTAAAACTATTCGAATAGCCGTGCCCGCGGTCATGGGCGGGTTGAGCAATGTTTTTCGTGATTAGTCTCACACCTCTCACAATAATTATTGATGCTATCTTAGCTCCTGGCTTGGAGTTAGATCTGTACAGCCGGGTATGGTTGTTCAGGATGGTTGGGCATGTGCAGCATTGGGGTGCTGTGCAGTGTTGGTTAAAATTGATGATTAATTACTCTACTGTTTTACTTCTAAATCTTTGCTAAATGCTGCTTTCGCAAATGAACCCTATATTATGCCATCCTTTGGTATCCTTGTCCACTTGCATATTTGCTGTGTGGCTTGTTGAGTATGTCATATGCTCATTCTTGCAATAATCAATCAACCTCAGTTGAAGAAAAAGGATCCAGAAGGAGAAAACGTTTGGCTTATATCCCAGTTGAGTTGCCTGTGGGAGTGGAGCTGAAGCCATCGCTAGACCGTTATTCCGCGTTTGGCTTATATCCCAGTTGAGTTGCCTGTGGGAGTGGAGCTGAAGCCATCGCTAGACCGTTATTCCGCTGCTGTTTTTCTTTTCTTTTGTAAGTATGTAACGTTATTATTATGACGGATTTGTATATTAAATTGTCAGTTTGTTTATCTCGGCTGATTCCTGTACGAGGGTTTTCTGGACGTGACATCCAACCAGAGACGCCGTCGCCCGCATCTTTATGCCGCCGCCGCTATACCGCCGTCGACGCCAAGGAATTGCTGCCCGACGTCAGCCGCACCTCATCTCGCCGACGTCAGCCGCCGAGCCGAACCGCCATCACCAGCCAATCAGCGATCAAAGCCGACGCCGTGTACTTCTTCTCCACGCCGTCGTCGCCGTGTCCCCTTCATCCTCCCCCTCCAAACCGACCTTCGACAACCGCCTATCGTCCCCTATAAATAGCCAGCGAGGTCTCCTTCTCTCTCCACACACATGAGCCGAGTTCCTCGAGCTCTCTCTCTCCTGTTATGGCGACCACCGCCGGCCATCGATCGATCTCCATCCCTAGAGCATCCTAAATCAAATCCATTCGCCACCAGCCTCCCCGTACACCGAAGAACCCATTTTAGCCCTTTTCCCCTTCACTCCCACTTTCAATCGAGCCTCACCGGAGCTCTCTCTCTCTCTCCGGTTCATGCCATTGTGCTCGCCGTTCCGGCCTCCTCTCTCACTCCCGTGTCCAGCCACCACACTCCCTAGGTGCGCAACACCCGGGAACACCCTATGCCGCCCGCGACGAAGCCGTTCCACCACTGGAACACCGGCGCCCCTTCCTCCCTCTCCTCTCCCTTCTCTCGAGCCTCTGTGTAACGGGAGGAAGAAGAAGACGTGAAGAAGGAGAGAGAGAGAAAAGAAGAAAGAAAAGAAAAGAAAAGGAAAGGAAAAAGTATTGACAGGTGGGTCCATCAACAGTGACTTTTTACATTTTCTCTATTTAATTTAAATACCATTCTTTAGAAGCCCATATCTCCTAAACCGTAGATCCGATTCTAGTGAAAATTGGACCTAAATTCATCTAAATTCAAAATCTACATTTTGGTACCAAATTTACTATTTTAATATTTTATTTGAATTTTCTTGATTTATTCAAATGTTATTTGAATAAATATTTGATTTAATCCTATAATTGAACTTACAATTTAAACTTATATTTACTTTTCAAATATTTTCTTTTATTTCCAAAATAACCTTTAGCCACTAAAAAGCTGACGGTTGGAACTTTACGCCTTCCATGAGGACGTTTGCGTGGTCCACTATCCCCGACGTCGGACCGTTGGTTGTAAAGCCCGGCAAAAACCAAACCTAAGGTCGAAGTGCTGCTCCTGTCACCCCACACCTTGATGCGTATAGCGGTCGGAGCTTCACTATTCCCTCGACCTCCACAGCATGCCGCACAGTTAGCTCTCGGGCTCTATGTGATCCTAGCCACTCCGCTGCCATTCACGGTTGTCGGATTAACACTTCCGCCCCACCCAAACCTACACCAACCTCCTATTCCTCTAGCCAATATGTTGTCGGTCGACACCGGCTAGAGAAGGTATCAAATCTAGTCGTTATGCTCTAGCATCGACTAGCATACAACCAAACCCTAGCTAATACCTTGCCAGTCAAATTCCAGTTATCATCCAAATTTCACACCCACCAGTATCGCATATCCACCCTACTTTTAGCCACATACTCTCCAACTAACTAGAACCTACACATAAAATATAGAGCCTATCGATATGCTGCCCTATCCACAATCGGTTTAAATATAACCAAACCCTAGGTATTATACTACCCAAACCTACCACTAGCCATATACCAATTGAACCAGTTCAATTATCCAATATACATTCTATCCTTTCAGCAACCAAGCATTCCCATAAAATATAAGCAACCTTAGTTGCCTGATTCCCTCTCCACTTTAGCCTCCAACTCTTTAGAACCTTATACCCCTTTAAAGGAGATATTTATACCCCAAACCTAGCCCTTCTTGCTCTTCATCACTTTCTTTCTATTTCATGATTTTTATTGAATTTGGTTCTTCGTCTTTCTTAGTAGAGTCTATTTTATTTTGGATGGCAACCTATGGTATTTCGAGGATAAGATAATCAGGTTGCCTATCTCGGATTTATTTGCGTTGGAGCAAGGCAAGTTATTATTCCTCTCCTTTGAGCATAAATGCCCTATATTCTATACCTCTATTCTATGCATTAGCCATTCATGATTTTGAATGCATAACCTGAACATATAGCAAACCAGATATGCTAGCTTTTGCTTAGCCCTGCCTAGTTAGACTGCATAAAAATATACTGAACTTAGATTGGGACAGTACGTAAGATTTGGTTGATTTCTGGGTGGCTAGTACTGTCTCGGTCGATATAATTGCCACCAAATACTTATGTCAAAAGAACGAGTACGACCGTAGCTTCTAGAATGGCGACAGACCTAGATATTATGTTAATTAACAATATGGTACCTCTATACAGTGGTTCCTTTTGTAAGTCCTCGCGCAGGAGGCAATCTTATGCCGAGCAAGGCATCCTATGATATTTACCGAGGCGCAGGTAAATATATTGATTTTTACTCATGAGTTGTGTGTGTGATTTTATGGAAACCTGGTTGAGATGATGTGGGGTCTCTCATCCAGTTCTCTCTAAAAACCCCGGGAATGCCAGAACTCCTCTCGCTGCTGATAACGTTACGTTCAGAGCGCATGGGGACTAGAGTTCATGGAACAGGTGCCACTATTGTTAATAACCTAATACTAGGCCATGACTAAGCTAATGAATATTGGCAAGTCGTGGACTGCGGGTAAAGTGTACATCTACTGCAGTAGAATATTCATGAAACTATTCGAATAGCCGTGCTCACGGAATTGAGTACCGGGACTCATATGGTATTTGGTTAGAAACCTAATTCAAGATTTTACTAAATATTGTTGCATTAAAGTCATTACAGGCTTTCTTCTTCTATATCCTCTGCTTTCTGCAATTAAATCTAGCCCTACTCAAATACTACTATTTCATACATTCATGTTGAATATAATAGCTTGCTGAGTACGTTGTACTCACCCTTGCTTCAACCCCACCTTTTTCAGAGTCAATTTAGAGTTCTTATCGAAGCTGGGAGTTCAATCCCATAAGTTAGTTCCCTTTAAACCTAGTCTTCAAGTCTAGTATTGTTAGATGGTTTAACTCTATAGCAAAACATTAGAGTTGGTTCATTCTATAGCTCCTGCTGTATTAGTGTCGCGTCCCAAATCGACCCTAAAATACATCCTCTAAATTATGCCTGGAATAGATAAAATGCTTGTGAAAGCCTTCAAAAATTAAAATGTGCAAAGTTAAAAGTCAAATAGGGCTTGGAGGATTTTTGTATATTTCCTAAAAGCCTAAAATGTGTAAATAAATTTTAGTGGAATTTTCAGAGCACAAATAATAATTATTAAGAAATAAACAAAGTTGAAATGATTTTATAAAAAGAAAAACCCTAAAAATCATCCTCTCCCCTCTAATGGGCCGGCTCGGCCCAGCTCCCTCCCTCTCCCTCCTCCTCCCCGCGGCCCATTCGGCCTCCTCCCCGCGCGCGCGCCGCTGACGGGCGGGCCCGCCCGCCACCCTCGCTGACGGGTGGGGCCCACCCGTCATCCCCTTCCTCCCGCCGCCCCCGCCGCCTCGCCCGCGCCTAGCGCCGCCGCCGCCGCGAATCCCGCCGCCTCCCGCCGTCCCCGCGCGCAATAAAGTGGGGGGAATTATTCCCCGGGATCCCCTCCCCCTTTCCCCCCATTTTTCCCTCCCTCTCTCCCTCGGATTTGTTTGGAAACCTCTCCCCTAACCTCGCCGGCGCCATTAATGGCGGCCGGGTCTCCCGCGCCCATTTCCCCCTCCTCCGGCCGCCTTCTCTCACCCCCAACCCTATATAAACCCTCCCCGAGCTCCCCACCACCGTTTCCGCCACTCACCGCCCTCTCTCCTCGCCGCAATCGAGCTCGCGCCGTCGCTCTCTCTCCGCCGTCGCCACCGAGCTCCGGTCCGCCGCCGCCGTCGCCCCGGACCACCTCCCACCTCGGCGCCGCCTCCTTCGTCTTCGCCGCATCCTCGCCGACCTCGTCCACCCCTCCGTTTCGCTCGCCGACCGCCGGAGCGCCGTCGACCCCGTCCACCCAAGCCGCGCCGCCGCCTTCCTCCGCTCCGGTCGCCGTTTCCATCGTCGCCGTCGACCCGGGGTGAGCCTTGGACCGCCGCTTCGTTTCCCCCTTTCCCTGCCCTCTCCCGGCCGCCGCTCCGCCGTGCCTATGGCCGCCGCCGGCGACCATAGGGGCGCGGGCGCGCCGCCTCCCGCCGGCCGCGCCGACGTGGCCGCCTCCGGGCGCGCCTAGCGGCTGCCGCGTGGGGCCCGGCCGTCAGCCGCCCGTGCCCTCGGGTGCGGCTGACGCGTGGGGCCCACGGCGCCGGCCGGTGTGAGCCGGGTGCACCCGGTCCACCGTGGACCGTGAGGCTGCCGCGTGGGTCCCACTCCCGTGGACCCGGTCCGCGCGCCCTCTCTCCCAGCTGACGCAATAAATATTTTTAAATTAAAATTTAAATGAAGAAATTCGCAAATATTCATTTAAAGAGCATATAAACTTCAAATGGTCATAACTTGGCCATTTGAACTCGGAATTGGACCGTTCAAGTCTCTAATTTTTCCTTAAGAAGTCAATAACCCATTTTTGTGCTTTGTTCCTGCTTGTTATATGGAGTTTATTAGAGTAAAAGCCCTTTTATTTTCCGTTGGTCGTGTAGACGCTGCAGCTTCGGAAGATCCGCTCTTCGTGGAGGTTGAAGCCGACGTTTGGGAAAGCGAGCAAAGCAAGTCACATCATCCTTGAACATATTGAATCCCAGTTTATAAAGTTATTTTGATTTAAATTATTGCATTACCGGTTTATTTAAATTCCCGCGTTATCACTGTTTTAGCCATGCCTATTTACCTTTGTTATGAACTTATTATTGTTATTGTTATTATTACCTTGTTCACCCTAGGATAAACAAAACCCCAACTAGTGGACATTTCATTCATGGTTCCACCAGTATGAATTTAGGTAGATGCTTCGCTGTTTAATAGGACAACATTAGGTGGTTTTATAACTCTAGACTTTGGGAATATTCATATCACTTGGACACCATGGAATGGTTGGATTATTGTGGAATTGGATTCACACCTCTCCCTCTATTCAAAACACTCAAAATGGTTTTAGGCCGGGCTCGGGGTGCATGGTTTTGATGGTAGCACCTCGGCCATATAAGGACCGGTCTTCGGGCCTCTGTTGCAAAGCACTACCGTACTTCCACATGTCTAATGGGTAAGGCTTAGTTTGTGCCTCAGTCTGGTTATAAACAAAAGTACACGGATGGAGATGGACGAAGTCGGGGGTCGATGGACATCTCTAGGGCAAATGAAGGCTACACGAGCTGCGGCCCGGTAGTCGAGATGTCATGGCACAGGGCCGGTGTCCTGCTGCTAGGGGCTCAGTCCTGCCTACCTGTCCCGGGGGTTCCAGCCGTAGGTGGGGTTGGGTCGGTACTCTTGTCTATGGCTAGGATGGGTTGGAAACTATGTCATGTCTTCCGTCCGTATACCGTGGTGGTATGTGGCACGTGGTTACACGTGAGGAAGATGTGTCTTGTGGGTAAAGATGTACACCTCTGATCAGAGTATAATCTATTCGAATAGCCGCGCCCTCGGTTATGGGCAAGCCGAGCAATGTACCCAAGTTAGTGTTTTAATTCTTAAAACCTGCTTAATAACTAAAATGTGGAATGGTTGGCCTGGGTTGGCTTGGGACGAGCTGGGACCCAGGGTCGGGTTGCCAGGTCGGTCTGAATCATCGTAGGCCTTGGGTTAAGGCAGGTTCGTGTGGGTTCACGGCCTTGTTTAATAATATTAAATAGTTCTAGGATCGTGTTTTAAATTTAGCTTTGAGCAACTAAGGGTCTTTTATATGCTGTTTATTGCAAAACCTAACCCCTATACTATAACTCCATTGTACTCCCTTGCATTTATTCTGCACTCATGGGTGTGTCTTGTTGAGTACGGTGGTTGTACTCAGTCTTGCTCAATTTTTCCCAAACCCAGAAGAGGAGCCCCTGGATGATGAAGGCTTTGGTGTCTAGCTCGTGCCTGCCGTCAAGCGCCTGTGGTCGTCGCCTTAGTCTTCCGCTGTTTTTCGTTGTCTTTGAGTGTGCTGGGCCGTCGCTGCCCATGTAATAATTATTTAATTACGCTTCCACTTGGTAAACTCTGAATTGTATCGATTTTGGGCGTACCTTGCCTCCTGGGACAAGGAATAATGCACGCACGTAAGGAACGCCCGTTGGGTTATTTCCGGTCGTGACAATTAGTTAGCCACAAGTTTGTAAATATCCATATATTTTATCTCCTCTGGAGCCTTGTTCAAATGTATGCAATGAAGATCCAGATTGTTGAACCTGTATTAATCTACTGATCCAGGGCTTAATACAGTCTAAACATGTCGGTTACCAAATCATTAGTTTTGGGACCCGACAAAATCAAATATAAGATTTCAAGCTAATGAATTGAAAAATTGAAAATACATGAAACTTGAAAGGACGATTAGTTGAGCCGGGCCAGGCACCGTAGCCAGCCGGCGGGACCAAAGCTAGCCGCTGCGGAAGAGCCAGCACAGGGGGTCCCGGGCTTCGACGGCACCCGGAGCTCAACTGCAAGAGTCCTCCCAGGAGTAGACCGAGGCAGGTGGTAGGTTCATGAGCGATCCCCGCGCTTGGCCCTGGAGGGCCATGGGGAAGAAATTCGCCTTGACCCGGTCGTCACCCCACGCCGCCTCTATGATCGTCGTGTGGATCTGGAGGGACTCGGAGGGGTTGACACTACCGTGGTACCTTTCGGTGAGGCCGGTGAAGATGCAGGGAGACTAGCCCCCTGCCTGGGGTGGTGCGGCTCTCCTGAGGAGGCTGCGCCTTCCCCCGCATTGGCGGTGCGACGCACGTCACGCCGGCGCTCGAAAGAACCTCAAAAATCACGAACGCGTCCCCTACCTGGCGCGCCAGATGTCGGAGAAAGAACTCCACCAGGGAACCGTGAGGCCCCGCTTTGTGAGTTCGGCCGGGGGCAATGGGTGAGATTCGAGGGCTTGGTGAGCGAAGTTGTGTGATCTTGAGGGGGTTCCATCCCCCAAAGACGATGAGACAAAAGGGGTTTATACAGGTTCGGGCCGCTGAGAAGCGTAATACCCTACTCCTGTGCTTGATTGATTGAGTGTAGAACACAAGTGTTTGGGGTTGCGAGACCCAAGCGCCAGTTCGCTCGGTAGTCCCCCCCTCCACCACTAGGTCTGGACCTCCTTTTATACCTCAAGGGGTTACCACATGGGCCCAACAACCTAACCTAGCTCCAGTGGAGAAGTATTATAATCTTTGCATTAAATGCATGTCTTGTCTCTTGACTTGGGAAGCCAAGCGCACGTCGTCTTGATGATGGGGCCTGTCAAATCTTGCCGCCTGACACGGGGGGTGCCCTGTCAGTCACCATTTAATGGGTGAAGACTTCTGGGCTCCTATTACACCGGGAAACGGGAGCCTTGCTTTGACCAGAGCGGGAGGACCGACTCCGGCTGGGATAAGAGGATGAGAACCTCTCACCATCATTATTTGATGGGATATGTCGGGCTGCACGTCGCCTGACACACGCGATGGTGCGCCTGACATCCTGGGTCCCATCAGTCATTCGACCGGTCACAGACCGGTTGAGTGCACTGCACACTGCATTAAATGTGGCGTGGCGCGACCGCTCGGGTCGCCATAAATGCGGGTAGGTGGGCACCTGGAGGCGGACACCTAACCCACCGTACGTGGTGACCTAGAGAGGGGGTCGGCGGAGCCCGACCCCTAGTCACGGGAGGGGGCGGCGCCGCCCGACCTCAGGGGGGAGCTACGTGGCGCCTGGGGCGGCCTTCTCCCTCTAGTCTCTGCCAGGGAGTGGCCGCTGCCCTACCTCGGGCCCGACCCCCCTCGGGGGAGGGCCACGTGGCATTGGAGGGCAGCCTCCTCCATCCAGTCTCTGGGAAGGAGTGGCCGCCGCCCTACCTCGGGCTCGACTCCCCTCGGGGGAGGGCCACGTGGCATCGGGGGGCAGCCTCCTCCGACTAGTCTTTGGGAAGGAGTGGCCGCCACCCCACCTCGGGCCTGACTCCCCTCGGGGGAGGGTCACGTGGCATCGGGGGGCAGCCTCCTCCCTCTAAACCTGATACCCCCGGGCCCATATCACCGACAAATTTATCAATCGTGTGAATTATTTCAGCTTGCATGGATCTTTCTTTTCATTTTGGAGCAACCTTTTTCTGGTCAAAACAAACTACACAAAAATATGACAACCAAAATATGTTGATATACGTGCCATGAAGGTATGTGGTACCCATAATGTCCGCACTGCGTGTAAGATGAATCCCTTCATTTGTAGGAGTCAAGTCCCTATCTTTCTTCTTGTGATTTCTTCTAGCAGTCTTGCTGCTCCTTTTCATTTTCTGATTCCATCCAGTTGTGTTACCACACAACATGATATGGACCTGTTCTGAAACAATAGTTTCGCTGTATAATTTAATTCGTTACTCCTCTCTATAAAACGATTGATTAATGGGTGCACCTTTTTTGCATATCCTACACGGCCTGTTGTATTTGTGTTTGATCTGAATGAACTAATTTGATTCCTCTCTATGAACTAAATAAGCATGAAATGGTCGTCTCTGCTCATGATGAATGGGTTTACTGTATCTTCCTACTTCCCCCATCTTAATCGAATTGCTTGACTTACGGCCTCTTTTTGCACCTAATCCACAATGAATGTATAAGAGAGAATGTTTTTTTAGAACACTCACTTCTATATATGTATAGATCTTTTAAATTTTCCAATTATGATATTTCCAAAGAGAATGACTATATATGCAACGTAATAGAAAAAAAAATGTTTCTGCAGCCTACCAAGTAATGCAAATGGACACGGCGAGCTTGTGCACCGTGGAGAAGTACATCCCCGTATGTCCACGTCATCACCCTCACTGGTGCCGGTGAGCACTGCCTTGGCCTGGCCCTCATGTCTGCGCCACTGTGGGTGCCAGTGCACCAGTGATTGCCACCAAGGAGAAGTGCTTCTCCAACGGCTTTGGCCTGCCTGGGTGCGCACGCGCCCGCCGAGCTGCACGCCTCCATAGGCGGTGCCCCTCGGGACTGGTTGCCGATCTCGTCGCACTCCCGATGCCCACCGTTGCCGCCGTCACCAGCCACGCGTTCACAATTGCGCATGATGCAGTGGACATGAGCGCCTCCCGAGTGACAAGATGACAGTTGCGGAGGCCTTCGGGCGGGGCTTCGTGGATGGCGGCGTTGACGACGTGGTCACCGCGGAAACGTTGAGGACTCTGTTGTGTAGGCGGCCTGTTACCTCACGCGTGCGCGAGAAGCATTAGCGTGATTGTGCGGTGTTGGCCGCGGCGCCCTCGCGGTGAAAGCGGTGTAGCAGTGAGGATGGGGCAGCGGGGCACGCGTGCATGGCCTATGACCATACGCGCAGCAGGGGGCACGTTAGAGGAGCGTCGGAGGAAGACCGGAAGAAGGGAGAAACACAAGCGCAAAACTATTATTTTATGGTTTTGCTAGCTAGCTGTCGACAGTTTTTGAGGCTGAAAACTTTCGATTTTTTGACCGTGTGATCCGCGCCGTGATACGGGTTTTCGATTTTTTGACCGTGCGATCCGCGCCGTGATTCGTGTGAGATTTGGAAAAAATCAGCGCGTGTGCGCTTGCAGGGGATCGAACCCAGGACCTCCATCCTGGAAGTGTAGTTTGAGAAGTTAGACGAGTTATATTTTAGTTATATTCCAGTTACACCCTGTTACAATGTAACTGCATTGTAACTGCATCGTAACTACTATGTAACTGAACTGTAACTATATTATCATCTCTATATAATTTAATTTGGATATAGTGTTACATATATTATTTTAATATTTATATACGAGTTCCATTATACTTATATACGAAATTATATTGTAATTATACTATAGTTAGATTTGAAAGTTGTCTCCTTAAAAAACTGTCGACGGTTCTCTAAGTAGTCCCTTATTTTATGTGGTTTCTCTCTCATCAATTGGGTTGATATTATATTGGCAGGGTCAGAAAGTTTTACAATATAGAACGGAGAGAATAAAAGAAAATGATAGATGGAAAATAAATTAGTAAAAAAATTAGTAGATGAGAAAAAAAGTAGCACGAAGTTGATAGGTTGGGTATAAATTATTGTCGTGGGATTACAAAATATCTTACATTTCGGACAAATTTAAAGGGCAAAATCATTTATATTATATGATAGAGAGAGTAGTTAATTAGCAGAATTTGGCTTCTGGCCTGTGGTGCAGTTGCTTCCAAAATAATCACTCTCTCCATCTCACAATATATTTGGCGCTTTTTTTGGGAGATTAACAATGAGTATGTGAATAAAGAGTTATTATTGAATGAGATGAGTAGTTATGTGAGAAAAATTAAACGAGCAGTAGTAGTTGTGATTGGTTAAGATAAATAGATTGTTGTAGATATTCTTATATTATATTAAATAAAATTTAAACTATATATCATTATATTTCTAGACCTAATGATTAACCAGGAAAAATGCAAGGATTTGTCAAAATATAGACGCCAATTTCTAAGTGAATGGACAAGAAACAAAAAGCGAGCAGGCTGTCTATATATGGACAATTAGTTGCATTAATATAGTAGTTTACAATTGCAAGCATGGCACTACATCACAACACCAAAAAGACATGCCATGATGCTATAACCATTGGATAAATTAGAAAGAAAGGTTGTGCTAGAACAGCGATGATCTCCCCGCCGAGAAAACCCATGGAGATACTTTCAACACCGTTAGCTCCCTCATCAATCACATAAAGATTTAATAATCCAGCTATATATATATATATATATATATATATATATATATATATATATATATATATATATATATATAGCCTTCCATGCATGCTCTCTACATGTACTGGTGGAGAAACCCTTATTAGTCCCGGTTGGTAACCCCTGTAGTCCGGTTTTCAAACCGGGACTAAAGATCGACCTATCTTTTTTTTTATTTACATGGTGTTGCTGCATGGTTTATATATATATATGAAAATGATTCTGTACACCTAGGAGTACGTACACCTGCTCCCATCCACTGTCCATCCATTCAACCAGCGATCTACCCAATCGAACCTCCCCCTAACGGGTATAGCTGCATTGGCCCGTTAATATTTTCCAATAATATAAATGATTTTGCCCTTTAAATTTGTCCTAAATGTAAGATATATATTTTGTGATCCCGCGACGATATTTTATATCCAACCTATCAACTTAGTGCTACTTTTTTTCCCATCTACTATTTTTTACCAATTTATTTTCCATCAATCAGTTTTTTTATTCCCTCCGTTCTATATTGTAAAACTTTCTGGCCCTGTGTTGATGCGAAAAACACACACTGACCTGAAAGATCTACTTAACTCTTGTGCAGGTCCAAAATCTTGCTTTTAGGTTCGTGAGCGTGCCAGTTGATTTGATCATGCAATCAACAAGAATAAAAACAAGAAAAACCGCGGTTAAATCCATAAACGATAGCCGATCGGCTAGTTGCCGATGACGTATCAATTATCTTTGAGCTGATGTCATATTGGAATCGATTGGCAATAATGAATGAATAGAATAAAACTAAATCTACTCGATCGGCTGTAGATATTAACAGCATGTAGTCTTTACTTCAATATATACTTAAACTAAGTGATTGGGATAGATCGGTCGCCATGCCGAGACAGTATAAATCACTTAAGTCGAAATATATATTAAAGCAAAGATTATATAGGTGTTTATAGCATAGCCGATCAAATAGATCCAGTATGTATCGGCTAATACTCCGATACCACTCTATACTAAGATATCAAAACAAGCAAGATATATTAAACAAGAAGCCTAACATAACTTTAAGAGAAAATCCCCTGTGTACCCTTGAAAGTTCACCTAATCCCTTCTGTACCCCTGAATTTTGATCAATCCCTTACATACCCCTGAATTTTAGTTTGGATCCCTTCCATGCCCTTTCCGCTAGTTGACCGTTACTTGATCGTTAAATTCTTATGAAAAAGTCCATTTTGCCCTTTGGTATAAAGAAGCATATAAATTAATAGAGTACATTGTTGGAGCATAGAAATTTGTTATATGAGACTATTATGTTTATGAGATAGTTATGCACCATATTATTTGCGATAAATATACTTTTAGATATGACATAAAAAATAATACTTATTTATTAGTTATTAAATGATTTTTTTAGCATATGTGTTCTGAAGTAATAAACAAATCTGTTATATTACTATGAAAACACATATGCTACAGAAAAGAACTTTTAATAACTAATAAATAAGTATAAACTTTTTATATCATATGTAAAAGTAAATTTGTCACAAATAATATGATGCATCACATACTCATAAATATAATAGTCTCATCCAATAAATTTTTACATTCCAACAATATACTTCATTAATTTATTATGTTTCTTCATAGCAAAGGGCAAAATGGACTTTTTCAAAAGAATTTAACGATCAACTAACGGTCAACTAGCGGAGAGGGCATGGAAGGGATCCAAACTAAAATTCGGGGGTATGTAAGGGATTGAGCAAAATTCAGGGGTATAGAAGGGATTAGGTGAACTTTCATGGGTACATAGGGGATTTTCTCTATCTTTAATGTAGCAAGATCTTAATATAAAGGGCAAATTTAGCATAACAGTCAAGCATATAAGATCAGAATAGCTAAATCAGGTAAGATCGGCTGAAACTCCGATACTATCTTTATTGGTTATCATAAAACAAGCTAGATATCACAATTATAGATAAAACTTAATAGATCAAACTCATCTGATGCAGCATTAATCATAAAGATAACTGTAAGATCTAAACAAGATGATGAAAACCTCTAAGAGATGGTAGATATACGATATAATCTAGATTAATAACGAGATCTAACCCTATCGGCTACTTTCTAATAGTAAAAACCAGCCGATGGCAAGTTATATAACGAAACTAACAGAGATTATAAAGCATATATGATAACTCGACGAATTACATAAACAAGATTATAGTGTCATAAAGATGGAAGCACTAATCCCGAGAATACAAACCGCCATGACAAGTTGGCCTCTGGAAAGTATCTGCTAGGCTATCTGTACCAAACTCTGAACACCACCATAACCAAGATGGCCTCTGGAATATCAATCGGCACAGGGGGTCCATGGTGGTTACTTCAGATCTGGCTAAATTTGCACACCAGGATGGTTGCCAATCGGCCACCACTAGCCGATGCAAGATTTCCAAGGTTTGAGCCGATCATCGATGATGATGGAGAAAAGATCACCACATGCCGATGCATGTCCTTCGGAGAAGTAGCATCGGTCAGCATTGCATCCAAACTATCGGCTGAGCCCTTCAGCGAGTGGTTCAACAATTTTTATGACGGGGTTCCCCAGAAACACCAGGATCGGGTTTGCATACGAAGGATCTACTGGTTTTGAGCTGCCAGGTGATTTTCGGTTTGAAGAGATCAATTCCGAAAAATATGACAAATCTAGAGAAGTATACTCAACAGCCATCAGCCCTTGCATCCTTCTTGTTGGCATCCACCAAGGCAAAAACATTCAGATGACCTACGAGTTCTATCATCCGATAAGTGCTGCAAGGCAATTTGGCATGGGTCAACTGCCAATCAGCCTATTCTTTGCCGATAAGATCCAAAGTAGAGGAGAGATCACATCAACACTCATGATGGATCGGCTGCTGAACATAGCAGGACCACCTTTGGGTAGTATCAACAATATCAAGCTAAGGATGTTGAGAAGTGCAGCCTTTGACCGATGGTGGGTAGAATGGAAGAAACATTTATCTCACCAATTGGCTTCAATGTATCTGACAGATCTGTTTCCTGAAGCTGTTCCTCAAGTAAGTATTTAGCCCCTTGTCAATTCTATTAACCACAAGCCGATGCATTAATCTTAATCTCATGTAAATTCTTTCTTTCTCTGCAGACAATAGAATCTTCTCCTCCTCATCATAGCAATAGTGGTATGGAGATTCAATATGCTCCAGGACTTCTGCCCAATGGTGGTGGGCGATCTCCTCCAGTCATCGGCTATAATGCCCCCAAGACCTCAACACTGCTGCACGGCCTGCCCCGTGTGCCGATAGCCCCTGATGCTGGTAGGAAGAAGAGAGCAAAGTCGGCTGCTGCACCATCGGCTGCAAAGAAGAAACCTAAGAAGCAAAAGACCACTGCCGATGAATTGCCAGCCATAGATCCAGATGTAACGGAATTCCTGGAGGATGAAGCAACGGTAGAAGATGTAGATGAAGCGGCTGAACACATTAGTGAAACAAGGGAACAAACTACTCCAGCTGATCCACCTGCTCCTCAAAGAACGCCATCACCTCCAGTACGTCCCACATACAAACCAAGAGTATGTGTTTGCTTTCAATCTATGGTCTAAGTTTATTATGCCTTTATACCAATTCTCAACTTTGATTTCCTTGCAGAGGAAGTTTGCTTCCAAGAAGCCACCAGCACCAGCTCCATCGGTTAACTTTTTAACCCCATCACACTCTTTTGTCAATTTTTAAGTAACTGATGCTAATCGGTATTTGTGTTTTCAGCCTCCTCGTCCTCCAACTCATGTTCCTGAATCAAGTGAAAACACTCCATCGGCTGCAGACAGCCATCATGTGGATGAAGAAGAAAAAGCTACACCAGCTCCTGCTATTCCTGTAAGTATATACCTTAAGTCTGCAAATCATATCGGCTGCCATCTCTTTTTACATAACTCATAATCCCAACGTTTCTCTTTTTTAGGTTTTAGCTGACATGTTCTCTTTTGACATTAGGCAATTCTTGGATGAAGAGGAAGAAACAACAAGCAAAACTCTGGTGCCCTTAGCTGATGATATCAAGTCAACTCTACTACACATCTCAAAAAGGCTTGAAGGCTCTCTAGAAATCTTGGTGACAAGCTGTGGATCCATCCGAGATAGACTTAATGAAATCCATGACAAGATCCCGGATGAGCTAGCCGATGCCATCACTCCAGCAGCATACCTTAAGCAGCATCGGCTTAAACTTGAAAAAGCCCAAAGGAGGATTGCCGATCAGCGTGAAAGAAGAGATCTCGAGGCAACCATCCAAGCTAACAGGGTTTCTATCA
This sequence comes from Oryza glaberrima, assembly GCF_000147395.1. NCBI lineage: Eukaryota > Viridiplantae > Streptophyta > Magnoliopsida > Poales > Poaceae > Oryza > Oryza glaberrima. The sequence goes on from NC_068333.1 coordinate 5,936,264, forward strand.
ATGAAAAGAAGGCAAAGCTTGATGAATTGGAGGCTGGTACAAACCCCACTCAAACTAACATTGATCGGCTGAATGCTCGAAAGATAAAACTCTTGGCTGAGTTGGAGCAGTGCAATGCACAGGTCGCCCTTGAATAGCAAAAGCTTGCTGACTTGCCAAAAGGCATTGAGGATCAGAAGTCAAAGTTGAAAGTATCTGTCAAGCACTTGGGCGATCTGACCAAATCTCTGAAGGTGTTCCCAAGCACTGATGCAGCCGATGCCCAAATCATAGACGAAGTAGATCATATTAGGCAAAGGGCAATACCGGTCATCCAAAAATACATGTCTAGATGAGCTAAGTCTTGTAATTCCAACTTTAAATTTGCAAACTTAACTTTTGGGACGTAATATAACTTTCTGCTTGTGAAGCTTGCTCTTGAATTTTGCTTTTGAAATCCAGACTTGTCATATATATTTGCCCCCCTAATTATGCAATGTTGAAGCCATTGATAAAATTATAATTTGGACTAAGGACGATATGTCAAATATCGGCCATCATACATCGGCAAAGCACAACCGATTATGATAAGAAAAAACCACTAAGGGCAATATAATCTATATCGGCCATCATATATCGGCAAATACAGCCGATTATGGAAGAAAAAACTGCTAAGGGCGATATAACTTATATCGGCCATCTCAAGGCGATGTCAGCACATCGGCTAACATGTATCGGCAACACTTAGCCGATCATGAATTGATCCGAACACTTGGATAATATTTCTTTAAGTATTTTCCATTACGCGCTCGTCCATAAACTTCACCATCAAGTCCTTGCAACATATAAGCCCCTTTGGACACAATTTTGTATATTTGAAACGGTCCTTCCCAATTAGGTGACCACTTGCAGAATTTATTATCGCGAGTTCCTATTGACAAGATCAATTTCCATACTAGCTCCCCTTTAGAAAAGGATTTGGGCACCACCTTTTTGTTGTAATGCCAAGCAACTTGTTCTTTATCTCTAGTCACCTTTGCAAGGGCTCTCAATCTGGACTGAACTAGATCTTCTGTTTCATCTACCATAAGATTGTAATACTCATCGGCTGTTAAGTTATCTTGTAGATCTATTCTCCTTGAGCCGATTGTAGTTTCCCATGGTCAACTGCCTCATGTCCACAAACAAGCTTATAAGGAGGAACTTGAATCGATCCATGACAACCATCCGATAAGACCATAATGCTTCAGCCAACCTTGTATGCCATTGCCGAGGAAAATCAGAAATCTTTCTCTTGATTAATTTAATCAGGCTCTTGTTAGATGCCTCGGCTTGCCCATTAGCTTGCGCATAATATGGTGAAGAATTCAACAATTTGATGCCCATGCTATCGGCAAACTGAGCAAATTCATCAGAAACAAAGATTGATCATTGATCGGTTGTTATAGTCTAAGGAATCCCAGATCGGTAGATAATATACTCCTTGACAAACTGTATTGCATCCCCAGAATCGACTTTCTTCAAAGGAACTGCTTCCACCCACTTGGTAAAATAGTCGGTTGCCACCAATATAAACTTATGCCCCTTGCTTGAAGGTGGATTGATCTGACCGATCATATCAATTCCCCAGCCTCTGAACGGCCATGGCTTGATTATAGGATTCATAGCCGATGCTAGTGCTCTCTGAATTGCTCCAAACTTCTGACAATCTTGACATCCTTTGTAATATCGGAAGCAATCCTCTAACATTGTCGGCCAAAAATACCCTGTACGCCGAAGCAACCACTTCATCTTGTGAGCTGATTGGTGAGTACCGCAAATACCTTCATGTACTTTGCCCATCACAACCTTAGCTTGATCGGCACTCAAACATTTAAGCAATACCTCATCAATCGTCTGATAATACAGCTCATCATCCAATAAGGTATATTTCAAAGCCTTATAACACAATTTTCGTGAAGCCGACTGAGATGAATTCTGCAAATACTGATAAACATCATACCTCCAATCATCGGCTGTGATTGCAGCTACCTCCACCTCAATATCCTTCATCATCGGCTTGTATCCTAACGCTCCATGAGCCAAGTCATTAGCTTCAACGTTTTGCTCCCGAGAGACATGCTTCAAAGTCACCAGCCGAAAATAATTCATTAGTTCTCGGCACTTCTCGTTGTAGATCATCAAAATATCATTTTTGCATTCATATTCTCTTGCCAATTGATTGATCACTAACAAAGAATCTCCCATGATCTCCACAGCATCGGCTTCAACCTCCTTGAGCAATTGCAACCCCTTGAGATCTGCTTCATACTCAGCCTGGTTGTTGGTCGCATAAGGTTTGATAGTATAAGCAAATTCAAAACTTGCCCCCGAAGAGAAATTATAACCAAGTCGATACCACAACCAGGAGTGCAAAGTGACCCATCAAAAAATAAAGTCCAGGGCACAATCTCAACCGAGCCGATTGAATCATCAGGATGTTCCACAATAAAATCGGCTATAGCTTGCCCCTTGATTGCCTTGGGTGATTCATATATGAGGTCAAATTCTGTTAAAGCATATATCCACTTGCCAACTCTCCCTTTGAGGACCAGAGCCGACAGCATATATTTGATCACATCAGCTTTGCATACCACAGTGCATTCATTGGATAACAAATAATGCCTCAACTTTGTGCAGGAGAAGTACAAACACAAGCATAATTTTTCCACCGGAGAATACCTTGTTTCTGCATCCAAGAGCCTTCGACTTAAATAAAAAATAGCTCTCTCCTTGCCTTCTAGCTCCTGAATCAAAACCGAGTTGATTGACTTCTCATCGGCCGATAGATACAACCTAAAAGGCACTCCCTTTTGTGGAGGATTTAAAACTGGAGGGGAACTCAAATATGCCTTAATATTGTCCAAAGCCTTCTGCTGCTCTGCCCCCCAAGTGAATTCTTGATCAGCTTTCAACCTTAACAAAGGTCTAAAAGGTTCCAATCTCCCAGATAGGTTAGATATAAACCTTCGAACAAAATTAATTTTGCCGATCAATGATTGTAGTTGTGTCTTATCTTCTGGAGGTTGAATTTTCTTGATTTCATTTATGCTCCTTTGAGGTACTTCAATCCCTCTCTCATGAACAAGAAAACCCAAGAACTGTCCAGCTGATACACCAAAAGCACACGTCGTGGGATTCATCATTAGGCCATATTTTCTGGTTCTCTCAAAAACCTTCCTCAAATCGGCTATGTGGTCCTCTACCTGTTTTGATTTAACAACCACATCATCAATATAGACCTCAACCAACAAGCCGATCAGATCATGGAATATTTAGTTCATGGCCCTCTGATATGTAGCTCCAGCACTCTTCAAGCCGAAAGTCATCACAACCCACTCAAATAAGCTGATTGCACCAGGACATCTAAAAGCAGTCTTATGAATGTCTTCTTCTGCCATAAAAATCTGATTGTAACCAGCATTGCCATCCATAAAACTTATAATTTTGTGACCTGAAGTAGCATCAACCAATTGATCGGCAATCGGCATTGGGTACTCATCCTTAGGGGTAGCCTTATTTAAGTCTCGAAAATCAATGCACACCCTAAGTTTGCCTTTTTTTTTTTCTTGATCACTGGAACTATATTGGAAACTCACTCGGTATATCGGCACGGTTGAATAAAACCAGCATCATATAATCGAGTAATCTTAGCCTTGATAGCATCATACATTTGGGCCTTACATCTCCTTAGAGGCTGCTGATGTGGTTTATATCCTAGCTTAATAGGAAGCCGATGTTCGACAATCGATCGGCTGAGTCCTGGCATCTCATAATATTCCCAAGCAAAGCAATTTCTATATTCTTTCAATAGCTCTATTAACTTGGTTCTGAATTCTGCATATAAATTCTTACTGATAAATGTCGGCCTTGGTCTATCCCTGGACCAATGTCAACTTCTTCCAAATCATCGGCCGACATGAAACCCTGTCCTTGCTTGTCATCGAGATCATCTATTGTGTCCTTAGTGTAGAAATAGAAATTTGAACCCTCCACGATGCTGTTAACGCCAAAATTTGGTAAGCCTGAAGTCATCATCGGCCTAGAGTCAGTATCGGCTTCAGAGTCTTAGAATCGGCCGATGGGAGTTGTCAAGTCGCCACCAGTTGTGTTCTTGATGGAATCGGATCAATTAAAGGAAATTTATCTAGAAGAGTCCGAGTTCAAGGAGGATGCGGCATGTCAAGTTATCTATTAATTAGGAATAGTTTTTTTTGCCGCCGGATCAGAGCTCTTGCCTGCGCAAGACCACCAAGACAAACCCCATCTTCTCCTCTACAACCGTGTTGACGTATAACACGAGGCCTGGGAGATCTGCTTAACTCCAGTGCAAGTCCAAAACTCGCCTTCCGGTATGCTAGCGTGCCAGTTGATTTGATCTTGCAATCAACAAGAAATAAAGACAAAGAAACCGTGGTTAAATCCATAAATGATAGCCGATCGGCTAAGTGCCGATGATATATCATTTATCTTCGAGCCGATATCATATGTAAATCGATCGACAGTTATAAATAGATAATAAAGAACTAAATCTATTCGATCGGCTGTAGATATTAAAAATATATAATCCTGGTGTCTATATATACTTAAATCAAGTGATTGGGATAGATCGGTCACCGTGCCGAGACAGTATAAATCACTTAGATCGAAATATATATTAACAACAAAACTATATATGTTCATAGCATAGCCGATCAAATAGATCTAGCATGTATCGGCTAATACTCCGATACAACTCTATGTTAAGATATTAAAACAAGCAGAATATACCAGACAGAAGCTTAATATACTTAGATGCAATAAGATCTTAATATAAAGGGCAGATTTAACATGTCAACGAAGCATAAAGAGCAAATATAGTTAAACCAGATAAGATCGGCTGACACTCCGATGCTACCCTAATCGGCAACCAGAAGGCAGGCTAGAGATTGATATTCTAAGCACGACTTAATAGATCAAACTCAACTGATGCAGCATTAAGTATGAAAAGAAGAGCAATATCAAGACAATCAAGCCGCAGGAAGTTTCATAGGGTGGTAGATATCTTTTATAATCTAAATCAACATCGATGTCTAACCTAATCGGCTGCCCTCTACCGATAGATATTAGCCGATTGTAGGTTAGATAGCGATATTGCCAGAGATTATGTAAGATATATAATAACTCGACGAATTACATAAACAAGATTAGAGTATCATAAAGATGGAAGCACTAATCCCGAGAACGCAAGCCGTCATAACAAGTTTTACCTCATGTTGAAGATCGAAACCGATGCAGCTCAACCCGAAAGCAAGAACTCGTCGAAATAAAACTAAAGCAAAAGGGTGGCGATGCGCCGAAAATGTATTGAACGTGTGTGTTAATTGATTACATGGGGTTCAGGGGCTATTTATACCCGAAAATTACAAACTATGTCCATATCGGACACGACTCTTATCTCTAACAAACTCTAAGATACCATAAGTCTTTACGGCAGACTTTTGCCCAAACATATATCTAAGGAATTTACATAAAATATCCTAATTAATAGATACAATTGACTTCTCAAGACTCTATCCATACGTGGCAATCATCTTGAAGCATATCAACTCAACTCGATGTCGTACATAAGTCATATTGCTGGAATCGGCTTTATCACTTAACCCAGTCTGACTCGGACTTAGCCGATCCAATCGTAGCCGATCCGGACTCCAGCCGATTCCTACTCTGTTTCTGCAACAATCTTCATCTTTGATTCCACTTCGATCTTATCCTCTTCTCCGATACTGATATAACCAAATTTGGTTGTTAACAAACCGACTCGATTCACCGCCTCTCACTGCCTATAAAAGGACGACGAGGTCGCCCTTTTCTTCCATATCCATCCGAGCTCTCTCTCTCTTTCTTCTTCATGTCCAGCTATGGCTGGCCGTCCGCCGATCTCCCTTACCGGAGCGTTGTCGGCCAAGTCCTCGCGCCACTAGCTTCGTCTCATCGAGGCGAATCCATTTCACCCATTTCCCCTTTCCCTTCCCCTTTGAAACAAGCCACCACAACCTCCTCTTTTGTTGCCGGAGCAGAGCTCTTGCCTGCGCCGTTCCAGCCTCCTCTCTCACTTTCTCTGCCGACTGTCACCCTCCCCGGGTGCGCGTCGCTCGAGAACATGTTTTACCGCCGACGTCGCAGCCTCTCAACCACCGGAGTACCGGCGCCCCTCCTCTCCCTTCTCTCTGTTTGTTCGTGGAGAAAGAGAGAAGAAGCAGGAGGAAGGAGGAAGAAGAAGAAGAAGAAAAAGAGAGAAAAAGAAAAAGAAAAAGAAAAAGTCTAACAGGTGGGCCCCTGCACAGTACTACTTTATATTTTCTAGATTTAACTTGAATCCTATTGTTTAGAAGCCCATATCTCCTAAACCGTAGATCCGATTCCAGTTAAACTTGGACCTAAATTCATCTGAATTCAAACCCTACCTTTTGATACCAAATTTGCTATTTAAATATTTTATTTGAATTTCCTTGATTTATTTAAATGTCATTTGCTTTTCAAATATCTCCTTTTACTCCAAAATACCCTTTAGCCACTAAAAGCCGCCGGTTAGAACTTTACGCCTTCCATGGAGACGTTCGTGTGGTATATTGGCCCCGACGTCGAACCGTTGGTTGTAAAGCCTGGCAAAACCCAAACCCAAGGTCGAAGTGCTGCTCTAGGTACCCCACGCCTCGATGCGTACAACGGTCGGAGCTTCACTATTCCCTCGACCTCCACAGCACGTCGCACAATTAGCTCTCGGGCTCTGTGTGATCTTAGTCGCTCCACCGCCACTCACGGTTGTCGGAGTAACACTTCCGCCCCCTATTCCTCCAGCCGATATGTTGTCTGCTGACACCGGCTAGAGAAGACACCAAATCTAGTCGTTATGCTGTTCAACACTAGCATCGACTAGCACACAATCAAACCCTAGCTGATACCTTGCTAGATAAATCCCAGCCGTCATCCAAATTCCACACCCACCAGTATCGCCTATCCACCCTACTCTCAGTCACCTACTCTCCAAACAACCAAGACCCACACATGAAATATAAGTGACATTTGTTGCTTGATCCCCTTTCTATCTTAGCCTCCAACCCTTTAGAACCCATACATGAAATATTAGCCAATAATCCCTATACCTTATAAAGGAGATATTTATACCCCAAACCCAACATTTCTTGCCCTTCATCGCTTTCTTGTTATTTTCTGACTTTTATTGAATTTGGTTCTTTCTCTTCTTTAGTAAAGTCTATTTTGGATGGCAGCCTGTGATATTTCAAGGATCGGATAATCAGGTTGCCTATCTTGGATATATTTGCATTGGAGCAAGGCAAGTTATTATTCTTTCCCTTTGAGCATAAATGCCCTATATTCTATATTCTATTCTATGCACTAGCCATACATGATTTTGAATGCATAATCTGAATATATAGCGAACTAGTTATATGCTATCTTTTGCTTAGCCCTGCCTAGTTAGACTGCATAAAATATAATGAACTTAGATTGGGACAATACGTAAGATTTGGTTGATTTCCGGGTGGCTAGTACGTACTGTTTCGGTCGATATAAGTTTACCAAGTACTTATGTCAAATGAACGAGTACGACCGTAGCTTCTAGAATGGGGACAGACCTAGATATTATGTTAATTAACAATGTGGTACCTCTGTATAGTGGTTCTTATGTAAGTCCTCGCGAAGGAGGCAAACTTACGCCGAGCAGGGCGATTGTAATATTTACCGAGGCGCAGGTAAATATTTGAGATAAATTGTAATATCACGAACTCTGTGTGTATTGTGAAAACCTGGTTGAGATAACCAGTTCTCTCCAAAAACCCCGGGAACGCCAGAACTCCGCTGCTGATAACGTTACGTTCAGAGCACATGGGGACTTAAGTTCATGGAACAGGTACCACAATTGTTGATAACCTAATACTGGGCCGTGACTAAGCTAATGAATATTGGCAAGTCGTGGATTGCGAGTAAAGCGTATATTTACTGCAGTAAAGTATAAATGAATCTATTCGAATAGCTGTGCTCATGGATTTGAGTATTGGGACTCATATGGTATTTGGTTAGAAACTTAATTCCGAAACTTAAATACTGTTGCATTTAAAACATTCTAGGCTTTCTTACTCTATATTCTTTGCTTTCTGCAAGTAAACCTAGCTCTACTCAAATATTACCATTTCATGCATTCATTATTGAATATAATAGCTTGCTGAGTACGTTGTACTCACCCTTGCTTCAACCCGCTTTTTCAGAGTCAATTTGATGTTCTTACCGAAGCCGGGAGTTCAATCATATAAGTTAGTTCCATTCTAACGTAATTCTCAAGTATAGACTAGATAAATGGTTTAAGTCTATATCAAAACATTAGAGTTGAGTCATTCTATAGCTTCTGCTGTAATAGTTAGCCACAAACTTGTAAATACCCTAATATTATTCTGTAATAATATCTCCTTTGAAACCTTGACCAAATATATGCAATGAAGAACCAGATTGTTGAACCTGTATCAATCTACTGATCCAGGGCTTGATACAGTCTAACCATGTCGGTTTCCGAATCATTAGTTTTGGGACCCGACATGTCCGCAGCCGATGTTATGGTTTGAGCCTAAGTGATGAGCAACTAGCCGATCTCGCCTTCCAAGGATTGTCAGTAGCTATCAGAGAGAGATTCTTTTGCCACGAGTTTGACAACCATGCTCATCTAATGCAAATAGTATCAGCTCATGAAAGCCGATTACAAGAAGCAAAGGAATATCAGTTTTGGGGTTATCAAGATCAGAAAGAAGATAATTTTGAAGCATGAGTTCTCATACTCCAAAACTGGGGGGCATGTGTTAACGTTAAAATTTGGTAAGCCCGAAGTCATCATCGGCCTAGAGTCATTATCGGCTTCAGAGTCTTAGAATCGGCCGATGGGAGTTGTCAAGTCGCCAGCAGTTGTGTTATTGATAAAGTCGGATCAATTAAAGGAAATTTATCTAAGGATTACTGGTGTGGTGGCCCTGTTCTCTTTTTTTTTTTGAGCTTCTTTTCGTTAAATTCATTTTTCTCTCTTAGATGTGACATGACTAAATACAGCGCTGCTGTAAATAAAAAATAAACATCTTCTGTTTTCATTGTTTTAATAGGTAAATATAAAGATTTTTAAGTAATATTTAAAAATAGTGCTGATCAACGACATTGTCACTTTATTAAAAGTTTTAGTTTGTTTTTTCTCCTTTTGAGTTTGGGCATATACCAATATTGAGATAGGTAGGCTAAAGTTAATTATGTTCTATTTTTAATGGATTGGGTTTGTAATATCTTGCATGCACTCATATTTGTATGTTTTGCCCTGTGGGAGAAATCTATACAGTTTTGTGTGCGTGGATGCTGGGAATGACTAGAAATTCATAGCGGAAGGTTTCAATGAAAGAAAAAAGAGCAGTGTAGGAAACAACGCGGAAGGCATGGACTTCTAGCTGTAGATTGGGTCTTTGTGAATAAACCTGGACTCCTAACCTGCTCCGGACGGACCTGGACTCCAGATGGACATGGGCACAATGAAGGAATGTACATGTAAATTTTTTTCCTATTAAAGAGCTCCGATTATGAAAATTAAATCAAACTGATAATTTTCTGTTCGTCACATCGGTATTTCATCCGTAAATCCAATCCAGCGATGCCCTGGCCTCCGTTCTCGCACGCACTTTGTCCCTACCATTGGTGATTGCTTTCCCCGCGGAAAAGAAAAACGCATCCGCACAGTGCAGTATTGAATTCCTGATCGACTAGGATCGGGACTGAATGGATCGTGTTAGCTCCTCACCGTCACCGGTGTGCCTCGCGTCGTTCTGCATAGAGATGGCCACTTTGCATAGCGATGGCCTCCCTGGTGGCCAGCTTGTTCGTCGGGAGCACCTCCGCGACGCCGCACACCAAGTCCTTGAGTGTCGTGGCCTTGAGCTGGGGATGACCCTGGACAGGCAAATAGCCCCGTGACACTCATCTCGGCAGCCTGCACTGACGCCATGTTGGCGGGGTCGACATGCTTGGATCTGGGGAAAGGTCGCCGATGGTTGTAGTGGTGACTTATCAACGTTGAGATACATAGCAAATGCAAATTCGTTGAGCTACACCCTCCAAAATTATCACCATAGATGGGCTCATCAGTAATGCTCCATATCAACACGACAATATGGAATTCACACGATTTACACAACTCATATGTATAAAATTTGGAGATATTTGCGAGGTATGTACAAATTCAATGTTTTTGTGCACATGTGTTATAAGTACATAAGCAATCTTATCCATCAATATTTATATTCACCCGGTGCAATGCACGGGTATATTTGCTAGTACAGTAATAATAATTCTTGGTGTAGTAGTAATCCTGGGAAAAATAAATAGGAGGATTTCCCATCTAGAATATCCAAAACGACCAAACCCATCTAGAATCCCAGATTTCCCATTTTACCCCCGGGCGCAAACCCTCGCCGCGTCTCCCCGATGGCCGGCGGCGGCGGCGGCGGCGGCTCCCCCTCGCCGGTAGCCGCCTCGGCGGCCCCCGTGCAGGTGCGCTGCGCCGGATGCCGCGGCGTCCTCGCCGTGGCCCCCGGCATGACCGAGTTCATCTGCCCCAAGTGCCGCATGGCGCAGCGCCTCCCCCCCGAGCTCATGCCCCCTTCCCCGCCCAAGGCCTCCCCTACTCCGCCGCCTCAGCCACAGCCTCATCCTCAGCTTCAGCCGCCGCCTCCTCCTGCTCCTCTCCCTCCCCCTTCCCGCCGCTCCGCGCCGCGAGCGCAGGGCGTGGACCCCACGAAGATCCAGCTGCCGTGCGCGCGCTGCAAGGCCATCCTCAATGTGCCCCATGGCCTCGCTCGCTTCCGCTGCCCCCAGTGCGACGTCGACCTCGCCGTCGACCTCTCCAAACTCCGCAATTTCCTCGCCACGGCCGGTCCAGGCTTCGCCCCTCCGCTTCCGCTTCCGCCGCCGCCACCACCGCCGATGCCGCCCATCCCGCTGCCGCACATGCCCTTCCTCCCGATGATGCCACATGTTCCGGTGCCGATGCCGCCGATGGCATCGCCTGCTGAATTGCCCGAGGAGATTAATGAGGTGAGCAACCAGCATTGTACTGGTTACAGATTTACAGTTGTGGTGGAATGTGTGTGTTATTTCAGGCCGAAATATTACAGTTATGGTCCTACTGCTAGCTGACTGAATTTATGTCTGAAGGCTTACCGTTTTCTCAGAATCTGTCATGTATGGATGCCCATGCTCATGTTATGCTTAGGAGAGCTTTGGCTCACTGGAACCCTTTTAGAGTTTTTTTTTAATTTTGCTGTCAAATCACCTCTACATTCGTGGTTACCCGATACCCATGGGGAACCGCATTATAGTACATGTGTTCTTTTACCGGGAATCCTATAAAAGATGGTATTGTTGCCTCATGCTCATCATCTATTCCCCCCCAGTTGGTAATAATAGGAGAGCAGTGAACCCATAAGTTGGGTAGGCTATGGCCTATGGGACACAACTTGTAGGCTTGTGATCTCCAGAAACGAAACTTCATGGAATGAAAAGCTATAACTTGCACCATTGCATGGACATGGGCTTGATTTATTTTTCTTGTTTGCTTCTGGACAAACAACTCGGTATGATGACTGTGACTTGTTACGTCATGCTTGTTTTGGGGTTGGGAGTGTCGGATGGTATCTTTTATGATCCTATCAATAAAGGATTTTGAGATTGGCACCAGAAACCTGTTTCTACCCTTGATTCTATAAAATGTAAGTGTGGCTTCTCACAATTCCATGTGATTCTATAAAATATAAGTGTGGCTTCTCACAATTCCATGTGAATGGTGAACCTGTTTTTACCCTTTGATACTGTTGTTTGGGCACTGCCCATACAGTTTGGCCCACACCCAGTTTCTATACGCTTTCCATACTGAAGACAATGGGCTGAATTATTATTTAGGTATTTGTCTCATCATTTTCAATTTTTTTTTGTCTATATGCAAGCATGAAAAAATAAACCTTATATTTTTGTTTGGAGGGAGTATCATTGGTGCACGTGAAGTCTTGTGTATTCCATAACATTCTGTCATAAACATTCAGTTGTTTTAGCGCATTTTCACTCAAGAACCAATGCCACTGCCTTCTTGCTATTATACTGGGGTTCTAACTGTAGCTATCTTCAAGCAGGTTGCAGTTGATGTTGAGCGTGAGGAAGATGAAGGTGGTACTGTCGGGGAAACTTTTATGGATTACGTAAGATTTTAGGTTTTTGACTGCTTTTATAGAAAATGGAGGGTAGTTCCTTCAAGTCCAAGATCTGTTTCTGACTTTCTGTTTTATTTTTTATGAGCTCTAATTTTTTGCCATATTTGTTTTCTATTTCCAGAGGCCTCCCAAGCTATCTCTTGGTCTTCCTCATCCAGACCCTGTGGTAGAAACTTCATCTTTGTCTGCAGTGCAACCTCCTGAACCTACATATGACTTGACTATTATGGATGAATTGGATGAGACCAAGGTGTTATCTTGCTTACAAATTGAAACGATAGTGTATGCTTCTCAGGTTAGTTATCTTCTTGCTGTTGACACGTCCTTATTTTTAAATTTATGTATGTATTGCATCTGTTGTAAGTCTAGATTCTTGTATGCAGAGGCACCTTTATCATCTGCCTACTGGTGCTAGAGCAGGTTTCTTTATTGGCGATGGAGCTGGTGTTGGTAAAGGCCGAACGATTGCTGGATTGATCTGGGAAAATTGGAAACAGGGAAGGCATAAGGCATTGTAAGAACATATGAAACAAAAAGAATTCAGTAACTTATCTGACAAAAGCACCTAACTATTTGTTTTGGCTGTACTCATGTTGTTTCTGCCCTTATGCTTCTGACGATGAATTAATTATCCAGGTGGATTTCCATTGGTTCAGATCTGAAATATGATGCTCGCAGAGATTTGGATGATGTTGGTGCAAAATATGTGGAAGGTATGATTCTACGCATGCATCTTACAACAGTTATCTAGCAAAAACAAAAAAAGAGTTGTAACTCACTTGGATTGATGCTACTGTATGCAAATACAATATTGGAGAACAGACACAGCAATGTGGGAGTGTTTGAATCTTCTATCCAAACATATAAGCTGGCATGCAATGTTATTTATAGGCCCTGCTTGGGGGAGCTTTTGGCAGCTGCAGCTTCTGCCAGAATCTCAAGCTCCCCCAAACAGTCCAGATTCTTACTCAGATTGTGAGAATCTGTACTTTTAGAATCCATAAAATGGATTAGAAGCCAGAAGCTAGGAAACTCACCTTCTCCAGATTCTCACCAGCAGATTCTCAGAATTTTAAGCTCTCCCAAACAGGGCCGTATTAACATATTAGATCATAACAGAGAACAGGTGACTTGAAAATAAAAATGCAATAAACCAGAGAAATTATCAAATTCATTTGTGGACATTTGCCTGCATAACTAAAACAGGAAAGGGTCTAAGAAAGTAAACTCGAATTCATTTTCATGTATATGTCAATGCTTAGCAAGTTTACATTGGGCATAAATTTCTGAGAGTACCAAAACACAACTCTGTGCATCCAAATTGGTGGTTAGCTTCATGGTTGTTAAGGCATTGCTGTGGTGTCGACAAAGCGGTAAGCAGGTGCAGGGGCTAAGGCGTTGGCTCTGCTTTTTAGGAAAACCAGAGGAGCAAGGAAAAAAGGACTTAAGCTCATCATGGAACCCTAGTTGGCGGTGTTTCTGTCCCGCCTCAGATCTGTGCTACCATCCTCCACTCTGCCTCATGGTCAATGTCCTCCCTGTCCCGTCGTTGAGAAAATTGATAGAATTCCATTCTTCAAAGTGGGCTTTGATAAGATGATATCCCCTTACATTGCACTCTTTAAAATGCCAGAAATTATCTCTTCTATATATTTTTTTCATTTAGGAGATTTTAAGTCTGCTTTAGTTCTTTTCGATAGCCTGGACATGTGGCTTAGTCAGGACCTGACTGAGCCGCACCCATCTGTCTAGAGCACGTCCCCGTTCCTCCCACGCAGGTGGCCGCAACTGCAAGACTAGCAAGAGTTCTTCCTCCCCCGGGACTTTTGGCTCTCTCCTAACCTCACGCTGCAGCCGCTGCTACGTATCTGATCTTGCACCACCCTGAGCTGTTGCTGTCGCATTGGATGCTGGATGGGATGTAGACCAGTGCCACGAACTCCAGTGGAATGGGCATGAGGGCATGGCGGTTGTTGCCGCGGGTGGTTCGGTTGTCACTTGCTTGTTGAAGAAGCCTCAAGTCATGCCTTCGGAGAAAAAGGGACATGCGAGATAAATGTGTCTTCTCAAGTACCCAGAATTTGGAATAGAAATTAAAATAGACTTAGCCAAAGATGGCAAAATATACAAGAGGCAAGGTAGAGTGGCATTTTAAACCATGCACTTTGAGGAGTGGCCTTTATGAATCCTCTCCTGGCATGGGTGGAGAGAGAACCTGTTTGGCTGGAGTTAAGTGCAACGTACTATAGTGTGGTGGCTGGCTGGATGTAATTCTGTGCCATATCTTTTCTCATTTTTTTTTATTGTGCAAGGCATGGCTCGCGTTATGCTGTCTGTAAGGCAGGGTCAGGGTCGCCTTACAACCATTGTTAGCGCTGTCAATAAACTGGCCTCGGCTTCAGCTCAATACAAAACTTAGTGTTCTAGGGATCCTAGTGCATGCTTCGTGGAGGCAGGCTCTGAGCCCAGATCAAGGTTTGAGCAGGCTGGTGCTTATATTAAGGAAGCTTGATAACAAATGCGGATCCAAGTTCTTTATCTTTAGTTATTGTGACAAATCAAGTATAATCAACACTAGACTCATCAAGATTTTGAGACCAAAAGAGAATGGATTCATACCAAATGCCTAGATCATGTAAAACATGGGCATCAGGACATGTCTAGAACTTGTAAATTCACAGCAACTGAGCTCTGATAGACAAAGCTCACGATTCTGGGCAGCTCTAGCTAGGATCATCTGGAGCTCTAGCCTAGTTTGAATCAAGCTCAGAGTGGGCGGAGTTCAAGCAGGTTGTAATTAATAAGAATTATCTATTTCTTAAATAATTAATCAATATAGTAGTCTAGGGATTAGTGAACTGGTATCCTATCTGTTAGTTTAGAAGGCTATTGGTTTGTTCAAGATGTTAGAGATATGATTTTTGTTAGTTAGGCAAGTGTTCTATTCTTGTAGGTCAAGTACTGTACACATCAGCAGTACCCATGGCTGCCATATCCGCATAAAAAGTGCTCACGTATGCAAGTATCAATCAACTAGCCTTAGGGCCTCTGTTCCATATCAGGAAGAAGCCTAGCTGGCGACCAGATGAGGGTGTCTTTGGACACCTACCAATCCAATTCATATAAACAAATCTTGGTAAATCTTTTCATGGATTTTTCTAAACTGGACTTTTAAGAATGTCTTTGTAAAACTGCATGTGCCCTACAGAAACTATCACTAAACAGCACTTTTAACCCATTCTCCATTCTATCCAATGGCTTCTCCCCATCTAGAATGGGGAGAGGATAAATCTGTAGCCACATGGATGGACATTGCATATCAGCATCTGACCTATTACTCTCTTTAACTGACATCGTGAATGTGACGGCATGCTGGCGCATGAGTTGTGCCCTTTGACTACTTCCTATTACAAGAAGGGTAGACACTGTCGTATGTCACATGTGGGTCCTGGCCAAATTAAATTATACTTTAGTGGTAGTTTTGAAGTGATGGAATGCCAAACACTCAGCAATAATTATATATATATATATATATATATATATATATATATTTAGGAAAGTATTTCAGATTTTAATGCTTTATCTGTCTTGTACTTTCAATAATTGAGTGGAGATGAAGGAACATAGTTACTTGTTTGAACAAATATACTGTGTTTATTAGGCAAATACATCTATTGGTTCCATGTTAATTGCTAATATTTGTAACTGATACCGATATATTTGTTCTGCAGTGCATGCTTTAAATAAGCTACCATATTCTAAGATAGACTCTAAGGCCGTTGGAATCACAACTGGAGTTATTTTTGTAACTTATAGCAGCTTGATAGCATCCTCTGAGAAAGGCCGTTCCCGTTTGCAGCAATTGATAGAGTGGTGTGGGTCTGAGTTCGATGGTCTTCTGGTGTTTGATGAGGTAAAGAAGACTCTGGTATAAATATTAATCGATTGTGCTAGGCATCTTCTAGTTAGCATGCAATTTTCTATTCAATCCGCTGCAAATTAATCTGGTATGCTTAAATGATGTGTTTCTTGCAGTGCCACAAAGCAAAAAATCTGATTCCTGAGGCAGGGAGCCAGCCCACTCGAACTGGTAAAGCAGTTCTTGAGATCCAGGTGTGTGACTATATATATATTTTGGGTTAATTAGATACGTGCCATTAAAAAATTGTGGAAATATGCCATTACTATTTGCGTATTTGTAACGATGCCACTGCTACATGTTGATAATCTTAGTAGTGCCACTGAGATACATATTTTGCTTGTATTGTACGAAATGCCCTTATCTTCTACCTCTCTCTTCCCTCATCTTCTACCTCTCTCTCTTCCCTCATCCTTTCCCATCTCTCTGACCCGAATCGACGCCTCACCGCTACTTCTCGACTAGGTTGGCCCGTCCACGTCCGCCGAGCCACTATGGGAGCTTGAGATGGCAGAGAGCACCGGACAGGTCCCCACGGCTCTTCACGAAGGCGATCCTCGCCGCGTCAAGTGCCGAGGTGGTTGGCAGCGGGGAGGTGGAGAGCGTCAGGCGGCCGCTCGCTCCTCGGTCCTCGTTTCTTCGTCGCCTAGGGACTCCTCGTGGTGAGGAGAGGTGACCGGATTTGGGACTCATTGGCCTCCCTCTTTCCCGACTCCGCCTTGCCAGCCGCGTAGAGGGATAAAGGGAGGGAGGAGATATGCCATCGGTGCCGGTGACCGTGAGCCTTGCAGCGACATCGTCGTCGTCAGTGTGGAGCTCTGCAGGAGATGGTCGGCGGTGGCGCGAGGTGGAGGGAGACATAGGTGTCGTGGACGAAGAGCGCCAGAAAGGGAGGCGGCGGCGACTGCGGTGGTCATGTCCATTGACAGCCGTGCTTGTGGTCGCCGCTGTCAAGCCATCGCTGTCTCAGGTTGTCGAAGAGAAGAGGGGGAAAGGGGAGGAAGGAAGAAGAAGGGCAATTTTGTCCAATCTTTTTTTGTACATGCATCCAAGGGGTAGATAGTGGCATGTCTCAAATATGTCTAAAATTATAATGGCACGGTTCCAAATACTTGAATACTAGTGGCAAATTTCAAAACCAGCATATTTTTAATGGCATGGATCTAATTAACCCTTTTTTTCTTGCTCTGGTCTCCCTATGATCAACAGAACATTACTAGTATACATTTATTGCGGTCATCTTATGTAGCCGACTTTTTGAATATAAATTCTTTGGCCCTGGAAAGCAAACACTTTCCTAGAGTGATAGCATATACTTCCTCTGTCCATGAATATAAAGCACTTTTGGAACAGTGCTAAGTAATTTTTTTTTAACTTTTGTCTATCATCAATAGCACAAAAATTATAACAATTGACTACATAAGAATAATGTTTCTAGATCTATCGTGAAACAAAATATCATAATATGCAACTCTTTGTATTTAAAATAGTTTATTTTTATAGATGTTATTAGTCAAAGTAGCATATCGAAGACCGTGTTGATGCCCAAAAGTGCTTATATTTGTGGACGGAGGGAGTATTTTTCAAATATCAAACCAGAAGTCAATGACCTTATGTTGTACGTTGTGATGTTATAGTATTATTCCTCATTCCTCAATTTGATAGATTATGTGGTATCTGGGATGAGATGATTCTTTCAAAGAAATTCTACTGATGATCTGTTCTTAATTATTGTCACCAAACATTGCAGGAAATGTTACCTGAAGCTCGGGTGGTTTACTGCTCAGCAACTGGTGCATCAGAGCCTCGAAATCTGGGTTATATGGTTCGCCTTGGTCTCTGGGGAGATGGAACATCATTTCAGAATTTTCAGAAATTTCTAGGTTTATTTTTGTTCCTTTATACTTATATTTTATTTTTTTATATACCTTTCCATTTGTGTTTGCATGTTATCTTAATTCATACAAAAATTTCAAATAATTATTTCCAATGCCGACCAGTTACCATCATAATAACAATTTCAATATATAAGGGCATGAGCAGTAGTAGACTAGTAGTTGTCTCTTATCAAAGCATAGCAGTAGTTGTCCACTTTCCCTGCAAAATGCGAATCAGAAGCAGGTCAATAGGCTAAGAGACAAAATGAGCAGATCTTTTTGCTGCATTATTTCCTTTTTCAACAGATAGTAAAGTACTATCCGCTGTCTGTGTTCGGTAAAGTTATCTTGAAAGGCTTAGTGATCACCACTGTCGAGCACTTTTTTTATTTTCTTTGGGAGAAAAAATATATACCAAGAGCTGTTTACAACTAGCACTGGTATTAGTGGAAGAAGAATTTCCTCCATTCACTATTGATGGACCTGGCAATTTTGCCCACATGTTACCCATAGTACAACATATCCTTTATGTTATTTTTTGTGCTTAAATAACTATGATGAGAAACGGCACTTGTGAAATCCAATAGAAAATTAAGACAGTTCACTTTCAACTCTGAATTTTCATTTTTTGGCCTTGGTTCACTTTCCCCCTGAACTGCACAGGTCACCACCCTTCATCCGATCTTAATTTTCTATTGGATTTCACAAGTGCCATTTCTCATCATAGTTACTAAAGCATAAAAATAACATAAAAGGACATGTAGTCCACTTCTTAACTCTGAAATTTTCATTTGGCCATGGTTCACTTTTGCCCTGAACTTCACCCTTGATCCAATCCACTCTTGTGAGCCATGTGTAAGTTTTGAGTGTGGATGTCGAGGCAATGAAATGACTTTGACAAATTAAACTTCAAAATGTTGCTTACACGGGAGGCCCACATGTAAGTGGAAATAAGCTTCTTTGTTGTCTATTAGCTTCCTTTCTAACCTTCTCTCCTCTCCCCACTTCAATGAGTCTCCCCTGTACAAACTGTTTGCCGGGCACTTGTGTTGGACGCACTAGATCAGCCAGTGGTCCAGCCTGGGAGACTTTGTCATGCTGTAGGCATACCTCTAGTCGAAACACACTTTTCAGAACCTCAAAAAGGATCTCATCTTCTTGATTCAATTTTGGTTCTTGGAATTAGTATCTGCTGAGATGCAACTCGTGATGAGCATTTTTTTTTTGTTTTTTTCTTTGGGCTCTCCTTTTTGTTCAGTATTCGAAAATTTTAGTTTTCTAACAGTGCAAACCAAAATTCATGTCGAGGAAATAAACCACACTAAAAATACAAATTGGTTCAGTTTGCGGTTAAAACCATATATTGATGTTAGCAATTCATCAGTTCTGCAAAGAAATGAGAAGAGGATGAGGAGAGATGGGGTGAGGATGACATGTCCATGGGGATCCAATAATTTTTTTCATTCTGTTTTCTGAGTATTTGCCATTCCAACAAAACCACTGATAAGTCATAAAAGATCACCATAATTTGGCTGGGGGTAAAGTGGACAGTTTTGATAGTTAAAAGGTTGTGTAGTAGACATTTTAAGTTTAGTTTTGATAAATGAACTTATTTACAGTTTAATAATGATGTTTGCCATCCTTTACAAGCTATGGTAACCTTTCTCAGGTGCTCTTGAGAAAGGTGGTGTGGGTGCTCTTGAACTTGTTGCTATGGACATGAAAGCCAGGTTAGCTCTTCCTGGAACTTCTCGGTGGTTCGGTTCTACCTTTTACACACATCGTAGTTGACATGAAGAGCCCTTATGCATTGGGTGTATATACAAATTGCTCTTTCTGTACATAGGTAAGCCAATTACCTCATTGATACATTTCCTCTTCTAATAATGATTGGTATACCTCTTGTTCAACTTGTCCCAGGGGTATGTATGTTTGCAGAACGCTAAGTTATAAGGGTGCTGCTTTTGCTACCGTGGAAGCTCCTCTAGAGGAAAGAATGATGGTAAGATTGATGCTCCTTATTTTCTGCTTTTATTTTGGTGGTATGATTAGTTTACTTTGAACCATTTTAAAAATCTTTATAGTTTACAATGTGATTTCACATAACATTAAAAACCAATGTTATGTTTAGCCTTTTCTAATCATTTTTTGTGTAGTGCTGGTGTTGATTTTTATTTCCCATTTTGTTATCTCATGATGCAGAATATGTATAGGAAAGCAGCTGAATTTTGGGCCGAGTTGCGTGTTGAACTCCTTTCAGCAATTGAATATTATGCAGAAGACAAGGGTAATTCATCTCAGATTTGGCGGTTATACTGGGCCAGCCATCAGGTGGTTCTCTTTCATTTTACGTAACAATATGTTTATAACCATAACACCCTAGCCAATTATGAGATTATGGTTCCCCAGAAATCATATTGCTTCCTTTTGGTATAATATATGATCTTTGATTGGGGATTAAATTCTGATTCAGTGGATTTGAACATGGCAATTTGTTTGACCTTCTGAAAAACTACTACATATGATTAATAACTAAATAACAGTATGCTATGTATATATATTTTTGCAGCGTTTCTTTAGGCATATGTGTATGTCGGCTAAAGTACCTGCTGTTGTGAGATTAGTGAAAGAAGCCTTAGCAGAAGAAAAATGTGTGGTGATTGGTCTTCAAAGCACTGGAGAAGCTCGAACAGAGGAAGCTATCAGTAAATATGTGTGTTTTTCATGCATAGCACTTTCATCCTGTATACCTAAAGAGTGAACTTCACAATACTACAACTTTTTTTTTTTGGTCAAAACCATCTCTTCGCTGCAACTTTAGCCGGACATTTCACAAAACTGCAATCATAGCACAATATTTTGTCAGAAAATCACCACTGTCCCTTGTGTGTATTTAACATGAGTGTCCAACTTGTAGAAGTGAGTCTGACTAGTGGGCCTGACCTATCGGACAGGCCCTTTCTGACGAAGTTGCAGTTATTTTTTGGTTAAATCATCAATTGACTTTTCTGTTTTCTGAAATGTTCAACAAAAATTGCAGCAAACCGATGGTTTTGATGAGCAAAATAGTTGCAATTCAGTGAAATTTACTCTATTCTAAAACCTATTTTGGTGAATTGATTCTTGGAATTATTTTCCTGTTTACTGAATGAATGTGGTAGGGTGTTGAAATGGAAGACTTTGTTTCTGGTCCAAGGGAGTTGCTTCTTAAGCTGGTAGATGACAATTATCCTTTGCCTCCGAAACCTGATTGCTTTCAACAAGGTTTGCATCTAGACAAACTTTGTAGATGGATCAAAATGCTAATATTTTGGTGTTTGGGAAGCTGGCCTCCAATCTAAACAAACATAGCATGTATTTGTCATGTAGAACTTGTGTTTGATTGGCTGGTAATTAAAGCATTTCTAATTTTTTGTTGTTTCTTATTTATGCATGTTGTAGTAGGTGATGAAAAAGTTGCAGAGGTTCAGCGTAAGCGGCACTATGGACCTGATGTATGCTTTAAAGGACGAGCTAGGAAACTCGCAAAAATGGAAGATGAAAGTGATGATGGAACTGATGAATATTCTCTACGTAGGTTTCTTGAGAACTTTTGTTAATGCTTGCTAAATGCATGATATTTATGTGGCAAAAGCAGTTATATTTCCCAATCTTTTAATAACTACTTGGAGGTTGGAATCATCTTTTCGGGTTCCATGACATCAAAAGTCTTAGTGGGATTGGTGAAGATTACCTAGCCATCTAGAACCCATAGTATAGCACAACTAGCTGGCATTTAGTGGGTGATCTCAACAAAATTTTGACATAAATCAGTGAAAATTTCAGAGTTTGTAAATATGCCATTATTATTCACCTATTTTTAACCATGTCATCACAATTTCATAAGAATTGGAGATATGCCACTACGTACCCCTTCACAACATTTTCTAACCTTTTTTAGGACCAAATTACCCCTTTCTTCTACCTTCATCCCCTTCTTCCTTCCCCTCTCTACTATTTTCTAGCTCCAACTAACGAGTTCTTGCGACTGCACCAACAGCGAGGACTGCAACGCAGCCTAATCTCCCAGTACACAGTCGCAACTCACAAGCAGCATCGCATCGGTGTGCTCCATTCTGGAAATTTATCTGGATCTCATGAAAAGTCATATATTCTGCATTCCGTATTTATCTGATCTCATGAAAAGTTAATTCATGGATTGATATCCTCGGCAAGGAAGAACTCCCTGAGGTCGCCAAGGACTCGAGCGTGACATCGGGCAGGTCCCGCGTGTTGAGCCACGACGCGAGTAGGGGCTCACGGAGGAGACAGAGAAGCTGCAGCACAATGGCGGGGTGCGATGTGGCAGCGGACGCAGTGAGGAAGGAGTTGAGCATCAGCGGCGACGGCGGATTGGGGAGTGTTGATGGGAAGGACAACAAGCAGCGAGTGAGGGATCCGACGCTGCTCGTCGATCGGGCTGGCTTGGCGACGGGGAGACGCGGGGGCGGCGGACTTACTCTCATCGGCAAGGCGGACCCAGGGGACGGGCTTGGCAACGACGATGTGTGTCACCTTCGGCTGGAAGGTGTCATCCCACTGAACGGCGCCGTACAAGTCGTTCGCAGTTGATGCCATCTGCTGCCAGCGTCGTCTGCATTTGGTTGGCGCCGACTTTGCAGCTGCTGATGTATTGGACGCCATGGCTGACATGCACAACGACATCGGAAGCTCCTAGCGGAATATGTTGTTGCTGCTGCAGATTGAGTCCGCCGTCGTTGTTCACATTTGTGGACGCCCTCGCCACATCAATGGACTTGAGTAGGGACAACGCTTCATCCACCGTGATTCTGTTTAGTGTGGTGTGCCACGGCTCCAGCGCATCGTCCTGCCTTACCCTGGTGAGCTTGGGTTTGATCCGGTGGATGCGCATGCATGGCGGTGTCGGCGAACTACTGATGATCGTGTTCGGGGGGGGGGGGGGGGAGGGGTGATGAGATGAACACGAGTGAAGGAAACGGAGAAAGAAAGGGTAATTTGGTCCAAATTTTCTAATAAATGCAGTGAAGGGATATGTACTTTGTAGTGGCATATCTCGAATTTCTGTAGAATTGTAATGACATGGTTTGAAATAGTTGAATAGTAATGGTATATTTCAAAATCATAAAATTTATAATGGCATAGATCCAATTAACCATATATATATAGCTATCTTCTCATTCTCCCATGTCAGGGATGGTTATCATTCGAGAAATTCTCTTCTAGTATTCACATTTTGATGCAATGGGGTTTACCTATCACTAGCATGAGTATGGTGAGTAAAAATAAAACATTTTTTGTGTTTTCACATTTAAAATGTTAACATAATCACCTTTCTTATACACTGACCAATGGAACCTGGTTTGATTTTGCATTCTAAGGTTGCATCTGATCATTTAATTTGAATAAGGCTGGATCATTTTGCGTATTCTTGAGGTTTATGTACACACACATTCTTTATTACTTGAAAGCTATACAACGCCAGTGAAATCACAGAGAGAAAGTGAGTCAAAATGGCCCTTATGCCTAATGCACCTCTAATTTGTCAATACTAGTGTGTATCCCGGTAATATTTTGTGGTTTCTTAAGTAGTAGTTAGTTATGGTTGCATGGCTTGCAGCAGATGAGCTATGGTATTTCTTACTAATTCCTGAACTACTTATTGATATCTCCTGTAAAATGTCACAGCAGAGTCAGACCATGAATCAACAGAGTCTGAAGAGGAATTCAATATGTGTCAGATCTGCAACACTGAGGAGGTGATTTGCAATGTTCCAATAAATGTTTCATTGTTTTAACCTTATTGTGATGTGTTTATTTTGACTGGAAATTGTGTGGTTTAAATTGGGCCTGACATTTTTACCTGCCATTTTTTTACTAAATCACAACACATTATAAGAAATAAAAGCATTAGCATTTTATTCCTTGTTTTGCTTTTGTTGTCTCAATGTCATCCTCCTTTTTTTTAGACATGGCTGAATGATTTACCTTCATAAATTCATTGTTGTACTTGGGGATAGAGTGCTAGAAACCTACAGGCCTACACAACCTACAAAAAGATTCTTACCTTTTCATATGCACGGATGCACCACAGCTACTCCTTTCGCAACTCTTTTTGCTGGTTTTTATAATACTTCAGTTGAATGCCATTTTAGGAGAAGACGATGTTGCTCCATTGTACTGGTTGCGCCGCACATGTTCACCCTGGTTGTCTGATTCCTCCTTGGACTGGTATGCTAGCAGATGATTGGTCATGTTATTCATGCAAGGAGAAAGTAGAGAGTTACTTCAAAGAGAGAGATGCTTACATAACTGAACTCTCCAAGAGGTGCCTAATATATCAATAACCATTTACTAACTAATAGTTATGCTCATATGGCCGAGTTAATATTCATTTACCCTGGTAAATTAATGCAGGTATGACACTGCAGTGGAAAGAAAGTCGAATATTTTGCAGATTATTCGTTCCTTGGATTTGCCTAACAATCCTCTAGATGATATCATTGATCAGGTAACTGACTTGTTTCTAATTTGGATTTAGGAGTGGTGAATTCACTTGTTACAGATTTTTTATTGAACTTATAAGAGCTAGCCTCAGAATAGGCATTATTTTAAAGTTGTTACCTGGAGCTTGCAGCTGGTATATCTTAATTTGTGCATTATTCAAAATTCTAACAGAGTACTTTCAAGTTTCAAACACATATAACTATATTTCATCCCCACTAAGTGTATTTAGAGCCATGTCTCTCCTCTCTTATCGAGCTACATCGCTTCAATTATTTTTAGCCCTTGGATGCTTAATCTACGGTCTGAATTGTGTCTCTTCTTTTTCTTCTGATGAAGTCACATTACCTTAGTTTTTGCCTTTGGACGATCATTCTATATTTGATCTAAATTGTCATAAAGCACATCATCTTAATTGTTTATGGCTTATTTTGATGATTGATCACAGATGCAAATTATATAACGTTGCGTCATTTAGCTACAAAACAAATTCATCTCATACTTTATTTCTACCATCTTCATATAATATTCCTGTAGCAACATGTTGGGTTTCATCTAGTTAATTTTAGAGCAGTCCCTTTTATTCAATATCAGCAATAGTTTAACCGATCTAGTTAGCGTCTAGTATATGGCACATGATATTATGGACAAAGGTGACAAACTGCTATACACCATCGTCATGTTGAATACAACAGATAGTATAACTTAAATATTTTACTTTCTTCAGTTCTTGGTAGGCTTGTTTATTCAGTTCTTATGTATCATTGCATTAAGAAGAGAAATATACGTACACGAAGTCTTACTGCATTACCAACGCAAATCTTTTGATAGTGGGATGGGAATCACAATATAAGCCATGGAAATATGGAACAAGCGATTGTGTAAATCAAGATGGATTGCCCACTTTCCCTCAAGAAAAGATGGATTGCCTACACCACTGGAAGGTGGAACTGTATTATAAATTTATAACTGTAAAATAATTTGAGGGATTTAAAAGATTTCGGTATCTTTTAATTTGTTGTCTAATTCATCCAGTTTTACTGAACGGCCAAGCTTGCAAGTTTTATTTTTTTGTGATATGATAAAATCAATCTTTTAATTTGTCCCATCTAGAACTGCCAGGATAGCATAAACAGAAACAGTTTCGCTAAAGGTATTAGCTGATTATTTTAAGCATCAATGCCTTGAGCCATTCTGTCTGTTTTATATTTGTAGCTAGGTGGTCCTTACAATGTTGCAGAAATAACTGGACGTCGTGGTATGCTAGTAAGAGCATCAGATGGAAAAGGTGTTGTTTATCAAACACGGAACAAGTAAGAGATTTTTCCCCTTAAGAGTAAATTTCAAAGAACCAAATGTTTTATGGTTATATTTGCATGAAACCCTAGGTTCCTTGGCCAGTGGCACTTAACCCTTGTTTATTGTCATTATGTTTCACAAAACCCCAGGCTTAACTAAATTTCGACTCGTTAGCCTTGGAATGAATTGCTGGAGATCTGTCAAAGATAGCAAAGGCTGCTTGAAGCAGGAATAGATTTTGTTATATGGGGTTGTTTAGTGAAACCTAGGACCATAAAAACCTGGGCTTAACTGATAATGACTAAAGAAACATGGCTTTTTTGTGCAACTATGATCATAAATATGTGTTCTTTCTGAAATGTAGTACTCTTATAATGATGTACCATCTTCCCTAATTCAATCAATTTCACTTAAACACTTCCATTTATAGGAAAGAAGTAGCATTGGATATGATTAATATTCATGAAAAGCAGCAGTTCATGGATGGAGAAAAGCTTGTTGCAATAATATCAGAAGCAGGATCAGCTGGTGTTTCTCTACATGCTGATCGAAGGGCGAAAAATCAGGTTTATTTTCTTCCACTGCCCATCCTTTGTAGTCCAAAATGGTTATCTACTGGAATTTTCCTTACACCGCTCAACTAAACATGACAGAGGAGAAGAGTACACATAACACTTGAACTTCCTTGGAGTGCAGACCGTGCAATTCAGCAGTTTGGGAGAACCCATCGTTCCAATCAAAATTCTGCACCTGAATATAGGTATCATTGAATTAATGTAAATTTGCACCTAACTCATTTATACTGTCTATTTGTTGTTTTTAGTTGAAAGTGGCTAATACAAGGTCTTAAAATAGTCCTTGGTTGAACATGGATTAGTGATGGTTGGCGGTTGCTATGTTTTTTTTTTTTAAAATACACAAGTTCAAGTTCAAAAGAGCCAATTGCTCTATGTTACATGAGTTGCATATCTTAACCAGGGAGCATTAATACTTGAAATCTCAATCCAGGCTTCTTTTTACAAATCTTGGAGGTGAAAAGCGATTTGCATCTATTGTGGCAAAGAGACTGGAGTCTCTTGGAGCTTTGACACAAGGAGACCGAAGGTACTGCTTTTAGTTCTTATCAATTGGTTCCGTTCTATGATAAATGTAACCTTGAACATCTCTAAGGATTACATTGTGCGATCTCAACTTTTGCAGAGCTGGACCATCACTTAGTGCTTTCAACTATGACAGCACTTATGGAAAGAAAGCCTTGATGATGATGTACAGAGGAATACTGGAACAGGTTAAATATTCAAAATATTCTCTCTCTTTTTCTCAAAAGGTGGATGGGGATTATTTAACAAGTGTCACATCAATTGCATTTGCTCTAAGGAATTGTTTTGTGGCAACCAGGATGGTCTTCCAGTTTTGCCTTCAGGATGTTCTGAGGATCAAGCTAGCCTCCAAGGATTCATCACTAAAGCAAAAGCTGCTTTGGTGTCAGTTGGAATTATCAGGGATGCGCTAATGTGTAAGCTTCTTTGCAAACTTATTTGTCTTATACCGGGATAAAAAGGAAAAGAAAAAAGAACTGATGCAGGCTTCAGAATATAACTTGTTTCATTTACCTCTGCTCTTTATATTGTACTTGTTTGAAACATGGTTGCTATACTGTATAGGTCTATGGGTTTACTTCACAAAACTATGGATGCTTCTTAGCAGCAAACTTTGTTTGTGCCTTGCAGCCCATTTATCATATAAATTCCACTTTCTAGTTTTATTATATACTCCCTCCGTTTCACAATGTAAGTCATTCTAGCATTTCCCATATTCATATTGATGTTGATGAATCTAGACATATATATTTATCTAGATCATTAACATCAAATCAATATGAATGTGGGAAATGCTAGAATGACTTACATTGTGAAACGGAGGAAGTACCACACATTTCATTATGCTGTAATCTTGTTTCAAAACTAGGCTGGCTGTGGTCTGTCCTCAAGTATATGAGTATCCATTGTTTTTTATTACATAAGTAATAGAGTTATGCATCTTTTTGTATACAGTTATCCATTTATTGCTGATCAATTTTTTTTTTTTTGATAAAGGAAGTGCTGATTAATGTTTTAGGAATGAAAACTATGTTTGCAAAATGCATGCAGCAGGTCATGCTTGCAGAACAAGATGCTCTACTATATGTAGTTTCAAGTGTAGAATTCAAATCTTATTATTTGTTTATTGTGCACATAGGCAATGGAAAAAATGGAGGAAAGCTTACTGGTAGGATTTTTGATTCTGATCTGCATGACATAGGCCGTTTCCTCAATCGCATTCTAGGCTTGGCTCCAGACATTCAGAACAGGCAAGTTTTTTTTTAGAACAAATTTATTTTGTTATATTTATACCTGTTCAGTTGATACCTTATTAATGTGTACTTCATTTATCAGGCTATTTGATCTTTTCACAAGTATACTTGACATAGTCATTCAGAATGCACGAAGTGAAGGACAGCTTGATTCCGGTATTGTTGACATCAAAGCAAAAAGTGTTAAAATGAAAGAATCACCGAAGGTAAATTCAGATAGCATTTTCTGTAGAATCTCAACTTCAGTAATAGTTACTACCTTCATCTAGGGAAGCACCTTTTGTGTGTTGGTTGAGTTGTGACTGCATGACTTGACCCACTAGGGTTTAAATCCTGGTGTTCACGTTCACTCACACAGAGGTGTGCTTCAGCAGGAATGTTGTGAAGTTTATGAATTTATCCCTGGCCTCCATCTGTTGAGCCTTTTTTGCAGGGAGATGTATATGTGTGAGCATATCTTCCATGTAATTGAACTAACAAACTGATTTCATCTATGCATTGCAGACTGTTCATGTTGATAGCTTGTCTGGTGCTTCTACAGTGTTATTTACTTTCACAATCGACCGTGGATTTACTTGGGAGGTAGGAAGCATTTTGCATCCACGAACTAATCTTTTCTGCACCATAACTATAGGTTTACTTTACCTTTATTCTGCATCGGTTTTGAGACTCTACAATTTGACAACTGCACCTTCTTTATCTATACATATGTTAAGTCGGCAAATGCAATACTTGAAGAAAGGCAGAAAGATGGAGCTGGTTCTTCAGATGTTGGATTTTATGAATCCAGAAGAGAATGGATGGGTCGAAGGCATTACATGCTAGCATTTGAAGGGTATGATTTAACTTGTGGTTGGATAAGTATTGTTTATTTATCTGTAATTTCTTTTCGCCAGATACCCAGATATCTGTCGGTGTTATCACTTCTTGTTTCAATGTAAAATAAGAAAAAAAAAAGAGGGAAATTTGGCAACTAAGTGGCAAAATAAATGTTGTTGAAATCCTAACTTTCGTGAAGTGAAAAACGATGTTGGGACTGTTCTGGCCACTAATGATGAAATAAATAATTTGCCAAGTGATAATTTGATGGGAACCCTTTTGGTCAATTTATATCTTCATGAAGAAGAATTCAATTTCATTGTGACTTTCTAGTGTTTCACGTATTATAGAGAGAGAAACCAGGAGAGAAAAATACAAGAAAAAGAGAACTACTCCCCCCATCCCAAAATATAGCAACTTGTCTACCTACATTTTCTTCTCAACCGATCACAACCTTTCCCCATTTAATTTCTCCACCTATTTCCTCTTCTCAACCAATCATAACCTTCCCCTATTTCATTCCAACTAATTCCTTAACACCCGTGTCCAACCTTGAAAGTTCTTATATTTTGGGACAGAGGTAGTAGTTAATAGTTACTTTCTCTGTCCCATAAAACAATTCATTTTGGCTATTCATTTGCATAGCCAAAATCCCTCATATCATAGGTCGGAAAGAGTATGTTCATGAAAGATGAAATTCATCTGTTTTAGTGGTTTAGCTGAATATCTAAAGTTTAGTATATTAGTTGGAATAAACAGGCCTTGTATATTGTTCATTATGTTTTTCATTTGTTCCTTGGTTGACAACAAATATAAAAAAATTCATGGATGCTTGGTGCGATATATAAATGATCTGAATCTTTGTTACTTCACCAGCTCAACAGAAGGAATGTACAGAGTAATCCGTCCTGCTGTTGGAGAAGCTTTAAGGTACTTGATTCATCGTTTTACCCTTTCCACAGTGTCCAATGAACATGTTTATCATTGCCTTTTTGTAATCATAAATTCATAGAATATATTAAAGATATTACCTATGTGAAATTATTTTGGATGACAAGTCTACTGATGTCATTTCCACATATTATATGAAGGTTAAAAAAATCTAGTATTTTGGCATATATTATTGAGTTTGACTGCAACTCGGCAAGCATTCTAAAACATCTTTTGACTAGGGATGGAACAATAAATACTTTCAATTCTTCATAGAGATCCATCCTATGCAAAAAGCATAGCTTTTATTTGTTGCTTGTTATTAAATGCATTATGTACTGGTGATTGGTTGACAGTTTTTAACTACTTCATCCTTCTCTTTTTCTCAAGGGAAATGCCTTTGGTTGAACTTAAAAGCAAGTACAGGAAGGTTTCATCAATTGACAAAATTGGCAATGGTTGGCAGGAAGAGTATGATGCATCATCCAAGCAGGTAACACTGAAATTAAATAAGTTAATTCAATGTTGATCAGAATGAGGCTCTATGTTGAATGGATGTGTAGACTACCAGGACATTTAAGTAAGTTTTCACCATCTAATAGTTCAATAAAAAACTGGATCCAAGGAGAGAGACATCCCGAGGTCATTCCATTTATAGTGCAATGAATATAAGTTTTGTCATACATCAATACTTGGGTGCCAGTATGAGTTTGCTCTTTTTAAAGCTGTTGTATCATTATCTGTACAAAAAGTCTCACTCTCATCCCTCAACTCTTAGCATGGTTCCATTCTCATCCTGCTAAAAATAGGTTTTGACCCCCTCAGATCCTGTGTGCAATGTGCTTATGTGCGTGAAACAATTGCCAAACAGTTGAATAGACTAATTCTCTCCGGTTTTAAGAGTTGAGGGATAGGTTACCTGATTTTGGAGTTGAGGGATGAAAAATAAACTGAGTCAAAAGGTTGAGGAACTTGTTTTCCTCTATTATCAAAAGGATCTCTCTTTGAACGACAAATTTCCAAAAGTTATTGTAAGGTGTATGAAATATGTTTTAGTAATCCAACACTGAATTATCTGTTTACTCTTCAACTATCATCCCCTTATTTTGTGCAAGTAATTTATAGTTGCAGGATCATGATTTACTTTGTGACTTTTATCTGAGCACAACAATTTTGTTTCGAGAACATACATGATTAATTAATTGCCTATTTCTGTACTTCAGCCAGTTACTTCATTAAATCGTGTCCTGTGACTTGTTTCAGTGTATGCATGGACCCAAATGCAAACTTGGAAGCTATTGTACAGTAGGCAGAAGGTTACAGGAAATCAATATTTTGGGTGGTCTAATACTTCCTGTCTGGGGCATAGTAGAAAAGGCCCTAGCTAAGCAGGTTCGCTGCTTGTACATGTCGTCCATGTTTTATCTGAGCTTCTCTCTTTGGTATTTTCTTTTTTTGCTGACATGATCAAACAGGTTCGACAAATTCACAAGAGGATACGTGTCGCTCGCTTGGAGACAAATGATAATGAGCGGATTGTTGGACTTATGATTCCAAATTCAGCTGTGGAATCAGTATTAGAAGGTCAGTTCCACCCTCACATAGCTCCTAGCAGCTTTATTATGTCCATATTTCTAGTGTGAACTGTCTTGTGTCTGTGCGCGAACAACACTGGAAAACAGCACCATCTCTGTAGAAATTGTTAGTATCTTTTAGAACCTTATACTATGAGAAATTCAATATTCTTATACTGGGCTGAAGGTTTCCCCACGTATTTTTCTTTACTTTGAAAAATTGTTCTTGTCATTTTTCAATCTGGCATTTTTTTTCTCGCATAC
This sequence comes from Oryza glaberrima, assembly GCF_000147395.1. NCBI lineage: Eukaryota > Viridiplantae > Streptophyta > Magnoliopsida > Poales > Poaceae > Oryza > Oryza glaberrima. The sequence goes on from NC_068333.1 coordinate 5,968,123, forward strand.
TTTAGCGAGATTATGGCACCCATATTGTTGAACTTTATTTTATGAGTGCTTGACACCTTTAATTTGTCCTGTTGCAGGTCTGCAATGGGTGCAGGATATTGACGATTGACTGACTTGAGACAAGTTAATTCATTGCACATTCTTTTTTTTTTAATCTTTTTTGCTGGTGACTAGTCATTTGTAAAGGTGAGGAGGCAGTTGAGCTCGAGAGGTGCATCTTTCCCTCTGAATCTGAGGGAGGCACAAAGCATAGCAGTTTCTGTTGGTCGCTACCCAATTAATTCTCCATTGTTTCTTTACCTTTTGTTTTGCTTGTTCAGTATAGGGATGTGCGGTGTTTTCGTTCTCGGCCTCAGAAATAATTATAGGTACGCTGTCTATCGTGTATAGTGAGATTCGTTTCTGGATGTTAGGGTAAATATGACACTGTTGAAAGCCTGAAATGCGTATGCACCGTTTTTTCTGATGGAGCCTCGTGGATGATTTGGAATTTGGGTGGCTAGGATTCAACATCTGTCAGCCAAGTAGAAATGGCTATGACTAGTTTCACTTATGACATGTTCGCTTATGACATATCAAACATTATACAAACATTACTGATAACTCTAGGGCGACAAATTTTGTGATTTTAGTTGGTGGACACCATTGAAGTGAATTTTTGAGGAAAGACACTTTTAAAATGTGGTTATTTGCTAGTGGATTATTTCATTACTAGCAAAATAGTCCGTGCATTGCAACGGAAAGAAAAAACGAGAAAATTGAATTAAAACATGTTAAATTCTAATTAAGTGAAATACGAATTTTTTGAAATATTTGGGTATTTTCTAAGTAGGTAGGTATATAATTAAATTAATTTACTAGTAAAGTAAGTGTGAGAAATAAAATGATATGGTTGAATTTAATTTGTATTAAATTCTCCATATTAATTATACTCTTCAAAGTTTTCTTGGAATTTATAGTGCTTAATTGCTAATTTTGATAATACAAACATCATTTCAGTATTTATTTAAATAAAAATCCTTATTTCTATATGGGCTATTTTTTAGCCCATTTTCTTCTTTAGCCTACAACTGAGCCGGCTCACTTTTCTCAGGCCGTAAGCGACCAAAGTTTAATTAACATCCCCATGCTCCTCATCTTACTTATCGTGTGGGCCGTAACCGAAAATGTGTTGGGTCGCCGGCCCGTGTGAGATCCAAGTGGTGCGGTTCGGTGATGCAGGCCAGCTCGACGCTCTATCAATCTGAGCCATTCGTTTTGATTTTATGGATGGTTCGAATTAGTTCCAAATCAATCAAAACCCTAACCCTAGATTAATTCACCCCTCCCCTCTCCCACCACCAGCCCCCTCCCCCTGCCCGACACCGCCTCTCCCCGTCCTCCTCCCTCCACAGGCGCCGTCTCTCCCCTCTCCCCTCCAGCGGCGCCGCTTCCCCTCCTATCCCCTCTCCCCTCCAGCGGCATCGCTTCCCCTCCTCTACCTTCTCCCCTCCGGTGGCGCTGCTCCCTCTCCATCTCCCCCTCTCCCTTCCGTCTCGCCGGCACGACGCGGCAACGGCCGTCCCTCCCCCTCTCCCTCTCCATCTATCTCTCCCCGTCGGCCTTGACGGCTATCCCTCTTTCTCGGCGACAGCGCCCTCCCAACGGCAGCGACGACCGTCCCTCCGCCTCCTCTTCTTCCTCTCCCTGTCGACCTTGACAGTTGTCCCTCCCTCTCGGCGACTACACCCTCCCAACGGCGGCGTCGGTGGCTTCCCTCAGGCGGATCTGATGATCATATGTGCTCATGCCCCCTAGAGGGCCTCCTGCCCACCTTATATAAGTTGGGGGGCAGGATTACAAGATAGAAACCTTAACCAATACGGTATCGGTTTCCTAAATCTACTTTACAATATTACCAAACCAGGACTTTAGGCCGTTCCGTAATATACAAGGAAACGTAATACCCAAGTCATGATCTATTACATATTCCATAGATATAAGTTATCCCCTATAACTAGTCGGATAACCATGCCGTGTGGGTATGGGGTACCCATAATCTCCACAGTAGCCCCTGAGACCTTCACAGTCAAAAAGATAATCCTCTCTCGAACCAGATTACTCCAAAGCCAAGTTCTTCAATCATTTTTGCCATGGTCTCCCGAGTACTTTTACCAAATATGAAGACTGTGGAGGGCTGAAAAATAAAGTCAGGTGCATCGACTAGATGCACCTAATAGGTGTAGCCCCCGACTATGTGGTTAGCTAAACAAACTAAGCATATAGTCAAGGAATAAATAATCCAACCAACCGAGTGGTTTTGATAATTGTAGTCAACCAAGTGACTTGATATCAATATATAGCATATGCGGTGTGAATCCCCAAATAACATGATCCAAGTGATATACCGACTGCTTGGTAAAAATTGATACGAGCAACCTAAAGTTGACTACATCATTGAAAATTCACATAGCAAAACAGCTATAAAAAAAACTTGAATGCTGTGAATAAAGAAATTTTCAAAAAGTATTGGGCATACGCCATGCGCACACTGCTTTAACAGATGTGCTTAAGTCTCTAAAAGACACATGGTTTCACCACACCTGGAAATATACGGCATATGTGGTGCAAAATCCGAGTAAATAAACTCATAAAAGATTTACCAACTGTTGGAAAATGACCAAGATATATAATCAGCCTAAGTCATAATATTGGTCAAATAAAAATACACACTTACGTGGCAAAAAGCAACGATATTGTATTCAATCAATTGCTTAAAAACCCAAACAGCACCTTCACTTATATAAAAAAGTCAGCGGGGCAGCTATATAAAGCTTTACTGTTTGACACCTTTTAAGATGCATTGTACCAACTCCTAAAAAGTTGAGTAACTGCGGTATAAAAGGATTTTAAGGCATTGGGCACTTGATCATGTGCACTTTGGCCTAAGCAAAAAGTATCTAAGTCCCTAAAAGAACGTGACAGGCCACACCTGAAAATATGGGCTGCAGACATATTAGGCCTAGGCTAAAAAATATGCCTTCGACACCCTTTAAAGGATGACGCATGTAACATGCTCCCGAGTAATAAATCTTCCGGGTGATATAGAGCAAGTGTAGCTCATATGAATAGCTTCTGATCAGAGTGATTATCCCTTATGGGATAATCCAAAATAGATATAATAATTGAATCCCGACTTGCGCAAGTATTCGGTTGATAATCCTTACAGGGAATAATAAATAGTCCAGTATTTGAGCATAGAAAATAGACTCATGATCATGAATTCATGTTGCATGTATCCGGAACGAGTCCAAATTGAAGGTATGATACTTGTGTTTGAGCTAGTAAGCCCCTGATCATATAGCTTGTCCTTCTGCCGTAGTTGCAATGGTCCATTGATGGTAGCTGATGCAGTTGGCATAGAAACAAGGCGACCAATATAGAGATAATATTGCCCACTAGAGGTGGCAAAAATATTGGTGGTAGTGAAGATAGTGATACCAATCAAAAGTGATGAAGTTGCACAACCGTGGAGGCGAAGAATCCAGTCGGCAGCAGTCAGGTCAACCAGCAATGAAGATGAAGGTGCCCAGCGATAAAGTTGTGTAGCCATGGCAGCGAAATAATCAGTCGGTGACAGACGAGGCAGCTGGTGAAGAAGATGAAGATGCCCATTAGCGGCGACATAATTAGCCATCCGTGAAGGTGAGGATACCGGTCGGTGGTGACGAAAGCAAGCCGACGGTGAAGATGTAGACACGCATCAAAGGCGATGACGAAATCCACTAATCATGAAGATGAAGAAAATAGTCGGCGACGACAAACGCAACCGACAGTAATGATGATAAGCAGCAATCATAGATGATCGATTATAATGACGAAGTTACCCATCAAACAGCAGTAGAATATGCTATGTTGAAGAGGCTTGACAGGATATTGATGAAGATGATGATGTCGGTGATCCAGTCAATAGCAATGTAGCAACCGATGATAATGACGAAGACGCTCATCAGCGTTTTCATAGTAGGTCAACCGTGAAGGCGAAATAACAAGTCGGCAATGACGGAAGCAACCGGAGGCGAAGACATAGTGATCCATTAGCAACGGCAGAGATGTCAGGGCCGATGAAGTAGAGGTGCTGGTGATGAAGTCAATGACAATAATCCATCAAACTGTTGAGAAGATATCGAATCTCTAGTAATTTTCTTGATGTGTGCATAACGAAGATTGATGCAACACCCCTTGATCTGTAAAGATGGCAGTAGAACTTGGAATTGTAGCTGTTGTAGATGCTTCACTTGAAGGAAAGTAGATGATGTTGTCCAACTCGTTGAATCTGTGTTAATTGGTTGATAACTCCAAACGCCCAGACATATAGATAAAATCTCAAACTTGTTACTTGAAAATTTTGGAGTAGATTATGGCAGCGTGGAGAAGCCAAAATTTCCAGTGAAATAATTGGAGTTGCTCAAGTAGAACGCCAGCTCTGAAGCGAAGACAAAACTGATGACTCCTGGAGTTGACTCGTTGGCGGATTAATTGATTGCTTCAGCTTGTCGAATTTTGAGAGTCCTGTATTTGTGTAGCCCCCGACTCTTTGGTTAGTTGGGAAACATCTGAACATAGAGTCGAGAACTATAGCTTCTTGTCGTCGAGTAGTCATTGCTTGAGTGAAGATACATGTTGAAAATGTCCGACTAGAATTCTTGAAAATTGGAGAACCACTTGTTGTAGTGGAATAGCACGGCGTCGAATCTGGAAGTGCATGCTGAGATGTCGAAGATCTTGTAGACGTTGTGGTTGGTGAAGTAGCAAAACTTGCGAAGTTGAGGCAATAGAGCTTGCCGGTTCCGAAGATAATTAAGATGAAGTCGCTCCACCCAGTTGACGGCGACATAACCAGTCGGCGACGGAAGAAGTAGAATGATGACGAAAACGAAGACTTGAACGGCGGCAAAATAGACTAACCATGAAAGCGAAGACACCATGGGCGGCGGCGAAGGCAAACTGATGATGACGATGACGCCAGTCAATGATGACGAAGGCGCACAGCCGTGGAGGTGAACAAGCCAGTCGGCGTCAGACAAGGCGTCCAGCAATGAAAACGATGATGTCCATCAGTAGTGGTAGCAGTATAAACCAGCCGTAGAGGCGAGGGCACTAGTCAACAGCAGACGAGATGACCGGCGGTAAAGACGATAAGACCAATCAACACTGGCAGAATCATGCAGCCATGGAAGTGAAGAAACCAGTCGGCAGCAGACGTAGACAGCTTGCGTTGAAGGTAATGACGCCTATTTGCGGTAGCGGCGATGTGGCCAGCCGTGAAGACGATAGCACCAGTTGGTGTCATACGAGGTGGCCGGTCGGAGAAGACGTAGACGCCCAACAACGGCGGCATAATAAGCCAGCCGTGTAGGCGAAGACACCAGTCGGCAGTGGCGAAGGCAAGCCGATCGGTGAAGACATAGACGCCCGACAACGGCGGCATAATAGGCCAGCCGTGCAAGCGGAGACACCAATCGGCGGCGGCGAAGGCAAGCCGGCGGTGAAGACGTAGACGCCCGACAACGGCGGCATAATAGACCAGCCGTGCAGGCGAAGACACTAGTCGGCGGCGGTGAAGGCAAGCCGGTGGTGATGTTCTGATTGATCCATTCCTGAAGCGTAGGAGATAAGCTTAAAGCCATGAATCCCTTTTATGCATATCTGGATCTGGATCCTACAGAACAAACATATAGGATGAGTAGTATCTGATGTAAATATAATACTCGAGAAAAATTCAAGTATTTTAAAATATTTATAAATATGTATTTCTCCTCTTGTCAATTTTGATTTCCCCGAGCAGATGACTCCGTACGTTTAAACACTCTGTCCGACTAGCCATAGCCCCCAAACATCGGGAGTCGGCCTAGGCACTTCCCAAACATGCATATGAGTGATATGAGTTCGTCATTAATGGAACAAAGTTTCACGAATCAGAATTTACTACTCGGGTACTTTTGCAATTGTAAAGAGCAGAAAATAAATTTATCTTATCTCTATGCTTTTGATTTATTCCGAATAATACTTAGCATCTTGCGTTACTCGGTCCATCCAGCGAGCCCCCGGGTGCTAGGAATCGGCCCAAAGGCAACTGTCCATCGACAAACCAAACGGGAAGCATAGGAAGATAGAACTCCATAACTCGATAGGCACTTTTATACTCAGATTATGTCGTGAGCAATCAATATAAATATTATGAAAATTGTTCAAAAAATATGACATAACATCTATAGCCCCCGACTCACTAGTCAATGGCGAACCAATTGATGTAGTGAGTTAGAGAAAAAGAAAAATATCATATAAAGAAGAAAATTAATGATGATTTAGCTTTGTAATATTCCCCTTGGTGATGGCAGAGGTAACCAATGTAGGAACAAAGTCGTCCATCAATAACAAGGAAGACACCAGTCGGTGACAGTGGAAGCAAGCCGGTGATGTAGATAACGAGGCCCATCAACGGTGGCGGAGCCCGCCAACCGCAGAGGCGAGGACACCAGTCGGCGGCGACGGAGGCAGGCCGGCGGTGAAGTCGTAGACGCCCAACGACGGCGGCATAATAGGTCAGCCGTGAAGGCGGGACACCAGTCGGCGGCGGCGAAGGCAGGCCGGCGGTGAAGTCGTAGACGCCCAACGACGGCGGCATAATAGGTTAGCCACGAAGGCGGGGACACCAGTCGGCGGCGGCGAAGGCAAGCCGGTCGGTGAAGTCGTAGACGCCCAACGACGACGGCATAATAGGTCAGCCATGAAGGCGGGGACACCAGTCGGCGGAGGCGAAGGCAAGCCGGTCGGTGAAGACATGGACACCCATGAACAGTGGTGTGACCAACTAACCGTATAGGTGGAAACACCACTCGGTGGTGGCGAAGGAAAGCCGGTCGGTGAAGACGTAGACGCCCAACAATGGTGGTGTGACCATCCAACCATGTAGGCGGAGACACTAGTCGGCGGCGGATCGACGAGGCGATCGGTCGGTGAAGACGTAGACGCCCAACAACGGCGGCATAATAGGCTAGCCGTGCAGGCAAAAACACCAGTCGGCAGCAGACGAGGCGGCCGGTCGGTGAAGACGTAGACGCCCAACAACGGCGGCATAATAGGCCAGCTGTGCAAGCAAAAACACCAGTTGGCGGCGGACGAGGCGGCCGGTCGGTGAAGACGTAGACGCCCAACAACAACGGCATAATAGGCCAGCCGTGTAGACAAAAACACCAGTCGGCGGCGGACGAGGCAGCCGGTCGACCGTGTAGGCGGAAACACCAGTTGGCGGCGGATCGACGAGGCGGCCGGTCGGTGAAGACGTAGACGCCCAACAACGGTGGTGTGACCATCCAACCGTGTAGGCGGAGACACCAATCGGCGGCGGATCGACGAGGCGGTCGGTCGGTGAAGACGTAGACGCCCAACAACGGCGGCATAATAGGCCAGCCGTGCAGGCAAAAACACCAGTCGGCAGCAGACGAGGCAGTCGGTCGGTGAAGACGTAGACGCCCAACAACGGTGGTGTGACCATCGAACAGTGTAGGCGGAGACACCAATCGGCGGCGGATCGACGAGGCGGCCGGTCGGTGAAGACGTAGACACCCAACAACGGCGGCATAATAGGCCAGCCGTGCAGGCGAAAACACCAGTTGGCAGCGAACGAGGCGGCCGATCGGTGAAGTCGTAGACGCCCGACAACGGTGGTGTGATCATCCAACCGTGTAGGCAGAAACACCAGTCGGCGGCAATCGAGGCGGCCGGTGGTGAAGACGTAGATGCCCAACAACGACGGCATAATACGCCAGCCGTGCAGGCGAGAACACCAGTCGGCGGTATACGAAGGCGGCCGGCGGCACATGCATAAAATAATAGATCAAATTACAATTAGTGATCTGCGAATTAATCTAATTTATGCAAGAAAATTTAAAACGATAAACCTGGTAGTGGTTTGTGATCCAGAAGCTCTTGTTTCAAAGGTCTAACAGCCGGAATTTTGGCGAAAAATATAAATCAACTTGGAATAGCCAGATCGCAATCTTGATAACCTCGACACCAAGCTGTGTGCCTTGATGAATGCTTGCGCTTTGTAGAAAAATAAAAAACTGTTTGGCCGGTAGATAGCTTCGTGACTGGAAACACGTAATGTACAGCTGTAGGCCAAGTTATGCACCATCAAGAGCATACATGACTACAGTAAATTATTCCATCTATTCCTTCTTGATCGCTTGATGATGTGCAGTTGCTTAATGGTTCTAGTTTGGAGTCTGAGTCCACGTCGACCCCGGCCGCTTCAAACTGATAACTGAATCTCGCCAGAAAAATTTAATATTAGAAAGAAAAGACACCGGTAGATAGGAGTTGATCTGTTGCACGATGGAATTGAGTTTGCATTGCATGCTTGTTGTAGAGGCTTCTGCTCTTGCCGATCAGCAGTGTCACGACCGGAAATAACCCAACGGGCGTTCCTTACGTACGTGCATTATTCCTTGTCCCAGGAGGCAAGGTACACCAAAAATTGATACAATTTAGAGTTTAACAAGCGGAAGCGTAAATAATTAATTTATTACATGGGCGGTGAAGGCCCAGCACACACAAAGACAAACGGGAAACAGCGGAAGACTAGGGTGACGACCACAGACGCTTGACGGCAGGCACGAGCTAGACACCAAAGCCTTCATCTTGCAGGAACTCCTCTTCTGGGTTTGGAAAAAATTGAGCAAGACTGAGTACAACCACCGTACTCAACAAGACACACCCACAAGTGTTTATAACCAGACTGAGCCACAAACTAAGCCTTATCCACTAGACATGTGGAAGTACGGTAGTGCTTTGCAACAGAGGCCCGAAGACCGGTCCTTATATGGCCGAGGTGCTACCATCAAAACCATGCACCCCGAGCCCAGCCTAAAACCATTTTGAGGGTTTTGAATAGAGGGGGAGGTGTGAATCCAATTCCACAATAATCCAACCATTCCATAGTGTCCAGGTGACATGAATATTCCCAAAGTCTAAAGTTGTAAAACCACCTAATGTTGCCTAATTAACCAGCGAAGCATCTACCTAAATTCATACTAGTTGTACCATGAGTGGAGTGCGCACTAGTTGGGGTTTTGTTTAGTCTAGGGTGAACAAGGTAATAATAATAACAATAGCCATAATAATAAGGTCATAACAAAGGTAAATAGGCATGGCTGAATAAAACAGTGATAACGCGGGAATTTAAATAAAGCGATAATGCAATAATTTAAATCAAAATAATTTTATAAAATAGGATTCAATATGTTCAAGGATGATGTGACTTGCCTTGCTCGCTTTCCCAAACGTCGGCTTCAACCTCCACGAAGAGCGGATCTTCCGAAGCTGCAGCGTCTACACGACCAACGGAAAGAAGAAAAAGGCTTTTACTCTAATAAACTCCATATAACAAGTAGAAACAAAGCACAAAAATGGGTTCTTGACTTCTTAAGGAAAAATTAGAGACTTGAACGGTCCAATTCTGAGTTCAAATGGCCAAGTTATGGCCATTTCAAGTTTATATGCTCTTTAAATGAATATTTGCGAATTTCTTCATTTAAATTTTAATTTAAAAAGGGTTTATTGCGTGAGCCGAGGGGGAGGGGCGCGCGGACCGGGTCCATGGGAGTGGGGCCCACGCGGCAGCCTCACGGTCCACGGTGGACTGGGTGCACCCGGGCTCACACCTGCCGGCGCCGTGGGCCCCACACGTCAGCCGCACCCGAGGGCGCGGGCGGCTGACGGCCGGGCCCCACGCGGCAGCCACTCGGCACACCTGAGGGCGGCCATGCCGGCGCGGTCGGCGGGAGGCGGCGCGCCCACGCCCCGATGGTCGCCGCCGGCGACCACCGGCGCGGCGGAGCGGCGGCCGAGAGAGGGAAGGGAAGGGGGAAAGGAGGCGACGGTCCACGGCTCACCCCGGGGCGACAGCGGCGATGGGGGAGGCGGCCAGAGCGTAGGGAGGCGGTGGCGCGGCTCGGGTCGACGGGGACGACGGCGCTCCAGCGGTCGGCGACCGAAATGGAGAGGTGGACGAGGTCGGCGAGGATGTGGCGAAGCCGAAGGAGGCGGCGCCGAGGTGGGAGGCGGTCCGGGGCGACGACGGCGGCGGACCGGAGCTCGGCGGCGACGGCGGAGAGAGAGAGCGATGTCGCGAGCTCGAATCCGGCGAGGAGGAAGGGCGGCGAGAGGCGGAAACGGACGGAGGAGGTGCTGGGAGGGTTTAAATAAGGTTGGAAGGGGGAGAGAGCGGCCGGAGGGGAAGGAAACTGGCGCGGGAGGTCCGGCCGCCATCAATGGCGCCGGCGAGATTTGCGGGGGCAAATCCGCCCGTTTGAACGCGAGAGAGAGAGGGAAAAAAGGGGGGAAAGGGAGAGAGGATCACGAGGTGTATTTCCCCCCACTTTATTGCACGCGGGGACGGCGGGATGCGGCGGATTTAGCGGCGGCGGCGGCGCTTAGCGCGGGCGGAGCGGCGGGAGGACGGGGATGACGGGTGGGCCCCACCCGTCAGCGAGGGTGGCGGGCGGGCTCGCCCGTCAGCGGCGCGCGCGCGGGGAGGGGCCGAATGGGCCGCGGGGGAGAGGAGATAGAGGGGGGAGATGGGCCGAGCCGGCCCAAGAGGGGAAGGGGTGTCACGTCCCAAAACGACTCAAAAATACATCTTCTAAATTATAACTAGAATAATTAAAATCCATGTGAAAGACTCCAACAATTAAAATGTGCAAAGTTAAAAGTCAAATAAGGCTTAGAGGATTTTTGTATATTTCCTAGAAGCCTAAAATGTGTAAATAAATTTTAGTGGAATTTTTAGAGCACAAATAATAAATATTAAGAAATAAACAAAGTTAAAAAGGTTTTATAAAAAGAAAAACCCTAAAAGTCCCCCTTCCCTCCCTTGGGCCGGCCCGGCCCATCTCCATCTCCCCCCCTCTCTCTCTCCTCTCCCCCGCGGCCCACTCGGCCCCTCCCCGCGTGCGCGCCGCTGACGGGCGGGCTCGCCCGCCACCTTCGCTGATGGGTGGGGCCCACCCGTCATCCCCGACCTCCCGCCGCTCCCGCCGCCTCGCCCGCGCCCTAGCGCCGCCGCCGCCGCGAATCCCGCCGCCTCCCGTCGTCCCCGCGTGCAATAAAGTGGGGAGAAATATTCCCCGTGATCCACTCTCCCTTTCCCCCTAATTTTCCCTCCCTCTCTCCCTTGGATTCGTTTGTAAACCCTCCCCTAATCCCGCCGGCGCCATTGATGGAGCCCGAGACCGCCGTGCCGGTTTCCTTCCCCTCCGGCCGCTCTCTCCCCCTTCCAACCCTATTTAAACCCTCCCCGCGCCTCGCTCGCCCGTTTCCGCCCCTTGCCGCACCGTCTCCCCGCCGGAATCGAGCTCGTGCCGTCGTCCTCTCTCTCCTCCGTCGCCGACGACCTCCGGCCGGCTTTCTCCGCTCGCCGGGACCGTCTCCCGTCCCGGCGTCGCTTCCTCCGACTTCGCCGCACCGCCATCGAGCCCGTCCACCCTCTCGCCGAGTCCGCCGACCGCCGGAACGCCGTCGACCCCGTCGACCCGAGCCGCGCTGCCCCCTTCCTCCGCTCCGGCCGCCTTTTTCGTCGTCGCCGTCGACCTAGGGTGAGCCGTGCACCGCCGCCTCTTTTCCCCCTTCCCTTCCCCTCTCTCGGCCGCCGCTCCGCCATGCCTATGGTTGCCGTCGGCGACCAGAGGGGCGCGGGCGCCGCCTCCCGCCGGCCGCGCCGAGTGGCCGCCTTCGGGCGCACCAAGTGGCTGCCGCGTGGGGCCCGGCCGTCAGCCGCCCGTGCCCTCGGGTGCGGCTGACGCGTGGGGCCCATGGCGCCGGCCGGTGCGAGCCCGGGTGCGCCCGGTCCACCGTGGACCGTGAGACTGCCGCGTGGGCCCCACTCCCGTGGACCCGGTCCGCGCGCCCCCTCCCCTTGGCTGACGCAATAAACCTTTTTTTAAAATTAAAATTTAAATGAAGAAATTCGCAAATATTCATTTAAAGAGCATATAAACTTCAAATGGCCATAACTTGGCCATTTGAACTCGGAATTGGACCGTTCAAGTCTCTAATTTTTCCTTAAGAAGTCAAGAACCTATTTTTGTGCTTTGTTCCTGCTTGTTATATGGAGTTTATTAGAGTAAAAGCCCTTTTATTTTCCGTTGGTCGTGTAGACGCTGCAGCTTCGGAAGATCCGCTCTTCGTGGAGGTTGAAGCCGACGTTTGGGAAAGCGAGCAAGGCAAGTCACATCACCCTTGAACATATTGAATCCCAGTTTATAAAATTATTTTGATTTAAATTATTGCATTACCGCTTTATTTAAATCCCCGCGTTATCACTGTTTTATCTAGCCATGCCTAATTACCTTTGTTATGACCTTATTATTGTTATTGTTATTATTACCTTGTTCACCCTAGAATAAACAAAACCCCAACTAGTGGACACTCTACTCATGGTACCACTGGTATGATTTTAGGTAGATGCTTCGCTGTTTAATTAGGTAACATTAGGTGGTTTTCCAACTCTAGACTTTGGGAATATTCATATCACCTGGACACTATGGAATGGTTGGATTATTGTGGAAGTGGATTCACACCTCCCCCTCTATTCAAAACCCTCAAAATGGTTTTAGCTGGGCTCGGGGTGCATGGTTTTGATAGTAGCACCTCGGCCATATAAGGACCGGTCTTCGGGCCTCTGTTGCAAAGCACTACCGTACTTCCACATGTCTAGTGGGTAAGGCTTAGTTTGTGGCTCAGTCTGGTTATAAACAAAAGTACACGGATGGAGATGGACGAAGTCGGTGGTCGATGGACATCTCTAGGGCAAATGAAGGCTACACGAGCTGCGGCCTGGTAGTCGAGATGTCATGGCACAGGGCCGGTGTCCTGCTGCTAGGGGCTCAGTCCTGCCTACATGTCCCGGGGGTTCCGGCCGTAGGTGGGGTTGGGTCGGTACTCTTGTCTATGGCTAGGATGGGTTGGAAACTATGTCACGTCTTCCATCCGGATACCGTGGTGGTATGTGGCACGTAGTTACACGTGAGGAAGATGTGTTTTGTGGGTAAAGATGTACACCTCTGATCAGAGTATAATCTATTCGAATAGCCGCGCCCTCGGTTATGGGCAAGCCGAGCAATGTACTCAAGTTAGTGTTTTAATTCTTAAAACCTGCTTAACAACTAAAATGTGGAATGGTTGGCCTGGGTTGGCTTGGGACGAGCTGGGACCCAGGGTCGGGTTGCCAGTTCGGTCTGAATCATCGTAGGCCTTGGGTTAAGGCAGGTTCGTGTGGGTTCACGGCCTTGATTAATAATATTGTATAGTTCTAGAATCGTGTTTACAAAATAGCTTTGAGCAACTAAGTGTCTTTTAATGCTGTTTACTGCAGACCCTAACCCTTTATATTATAACCCCCTTGTACTCCCTTGCATTTATTCTGCACTTATGGGTGTGTCTTGTTGAGTACGGTGGTTGTACTCAGTCTTGCTCAATTTTTTCCAAACCCAGAAGAGGAGTTCCTGGATGATGAAGGCTTTGGTGTCTAGCTCGTGCCTGCCGTCAAGCGCCTGTGGTCGTCGCCCTAGTCTTCCGCTGTTTTTCGTTTGTCTTCTTGTTAGCTGGGTCTTCGCCGCCCATGTAATAAATTAATTAATTACGCTTCCACTTGTTAAACTCTGAATTGTATCAACTTTTGGTGTACCTTGCCTCCTGGGACAAGGAATAATGCACGCACGTAAGGAACGCCCGTTCGGTTACTTCCGGTCGTGACAAGTTGGTATCAGTGCCCCCTTGACCCTAGGACGAGCCTTAGATCCCAAGCCTTAGCAATATTTTCGAAATAAAAATCCTTTCTTATTTGTGAAAATCCTCTAGTCTCTCTCTGTCCTGCTGCTTCATTTATCGTCAAAATCTGACCTTTAAAATGTTGCTTTTCTCTTTTGTTTTTGTTTGTAGATGGCCGGCAGCATCAACTGTCGTGGTCTGGACCTGACTGGCTTCGTTTTGGAGCTGCGGGGCATGTGCGTTGTCCTGGGGTATCCGCATGGAGTGGACTACCAGGGCAAGCAACTCCCGGAGCAGGAGGGTGACGATGCAGAGCCCCACGCTGCTTGGGAGGTCACTGCAGTGATCCTCACTGGCTCACCCGAGAGGACCTCGTTGGCAGTCACCGCGGGTGGAGATTCTTTCTCCGCCGCTTGCCAGAACGCCGCACTCCTCGCCATCGGCACTCTTCACCAGCGCTACCCGGACGAGTTGCAGCACTCGCCCTACCGCTACCACCCTCGTCGCGGAGGAGCCCGCGACTACGCCACTTTCAGGGATGCTAGCTCGGAGGACGACGCTACCATCATGCACCTGGCGCGCATGGTGGAGGCGTACGACGCGGCTCGTATCGACTTCCATCGTATGGTGCGCCGCGGGTTGGTCGAGAACAACATAAAGATACTGGAGCTGCGTCAGGAGAATCTGCAGCTGAAGAAGGACCTAGATGCGGTGGAGGCGCAGCTGTGTCAGCTCAAGATCGCCCAGGGAGAGGTCTGTCGCCCCAAGCGCCGCCGCGTCTGCCGCAGCATGAAGATCACCGCCCGCAAGAGTACCTCCAGGCCTGAGCTCGTTTGTCAGTCCCTGTCGTGGACCTGCTTCGTCGAGACCCCTCGTGCCGAGCCTGCGCCCTTGGTTCCTTAGGAGGAGGGAGCCTCTGGCGTTGGTAGCACGGAGGATACGCTGCTGCTCACCTTCCGCCCTGGCCCGTCGCAGAAGTAGACGAGCAGTTAGTAGGCTTATGCGTGTGTTCTTCTCGTTTGTTTTTCTGCTTGAGTCATGTGGGGCATGGTTATACCGGTGTGTGGTATAACTGTGTCGGAGCCTGTCTTTATTTTATTTGCTTAAGCAACTTGAACCTTAATGAACCAATTTAATAGCAGAAATAAATTCAAGAATTATGGTAGTCGTGGGTGGTTAGTTTTAATAGTCAGCTCTCTCTATTTGCTGGTTCTGTGTGGGATTTTCAGATGGTGACAACCAGGAGAAGTGCTGCTACCGGTGAAGGCAGTCACCCCGAAGGCAGCAACCACAACAACCATGGCAGCCCACTTCCACCTCCTCCCCCGCCTCCACCACCACCACCAGACACCAACTCCATCCTCACCCAAATCCTCGCCCAGCAGGCCAACATGATGGCTGCTTTCCTCCATCACATCCAAAATCCGCCACAGCATAATGCTCCACCTCCACCACCACCCCCACAACACTCTAAACTCGCCGAGTTCCTCCGCATCCGTCCGCCTACCTTCTCTAGCTCCAATAACCCCGTGGATGCTTTGGATTGGTTGCATGCCGTGGGGAAAAAGTTAGACACCGTGCAGTGCAACGATGAGGAGAAAGTCATCTTTGCCGCTCACCAACTGCAGGGGCCCACATCTCTATGGTGGGACCACTTCTAGGCTACGCAGCCAGAGGGGCAGCCTATTACCTGGGTCCGCTTCACCGCCGCTTTCCGGAGGACCCATGTGCCCGCCGGAGTCATGGCCCTTAAGAAAAGGGAATTCCGGGAGTTGAAGCAAGGCAACCGCTCCGTGATGGAGTATTTGCATGAGTTTAACAACTTGGCCCGGTACGTCCCGGAGGATGTTCGGGAAGACGAGGAGAAGCAAGAGAAGTTCTTGGCAGGAATGGACCCTGAGCTGTCCGTGCGTCTGGTCTCCGGGGATTATCCGGATTTCTAGCGTTTGGTGGACAAGAGCATCCGCTTGGAAGCCAAGCACAAGGAACTGGAGTCGCACAAGCGTCGCTTGGCAAATTTCCGCAATCAACAGGGGGCTAACCAAAGGGTCCACTACACCAATCCCTATCCAGGGGGATCCTCCTCGCAGCAGCAGCAGCAACCGCGCTCCGCGCCCCGACCTCAATTCGTGGTGCGCATCCCACAACGCAGCAACAGCAGAGTCAGCAAGGGACCCGTGCGCCCCGTCCTCCTGCGCCCGTTGTGCAGCCTGGTCAAGGCCGCAGAGACGTTCAAGGTCAGCAGCGTCTGTGCTTCAACTGCTTCGAGCCCGGGCACTTTGCGGATAAATGCCCAAAGCCGAGGCGCCAGCAAGGCCAAGCGCCTCCCCGCCCCAACAACGGTGGTAAGGATGTTATTCGGGGTCGTGTGAACCACGTGACCGCCGAGGATGTGCTGACAACTCCAGACGTCATCGTTGGTACGTTCCTCATTCATTCCATCCCTGCTACCATTTTGTTCGACTGTAGAGCTTCCCACTCGTTTATATCTGTGCCATTCGTGGGGAGAAATCAGTTGGGGGTAGAACGGCTTAGGAACACTGTGCTCATCACCACCCCTGGAGGGGTTATGACAGCAAAGTATTATAGCCCTGCCGTTCCTATAGAAATCTAGGGAATCCCTTTTCCCTCGGATTTGATTCTTCTGGACACCAAGAACTTGGATGTGATCCTTGGGATGAATTGGTTGGCTCAATTCCAAGGAGTAGTGGATTGCGCAAGACGCACTGTCACTCTGTACCAAGGGCCAGAACAACCGATTATTTTCTTTGCACCCCCAACCTCTGTCGGCACTTCCGAACTTCATCAGATAGGACTGTCGGAAACCCCCATCGTCAGTGAGTTCGGAGATGTGTTTCCGGAAGAACTACCCGGTATGCCGCCGAAGCGAGAGATTGAGTTCCGGATAGATCTTGCTCCAGGAACCACTCCTCTGTACAAGCGACCCTACCGTATGGCAGCAAATGAACTGGCTGAAGTCAAGAAACAGTTGGAAGAGTTGAAAGAAAAAGGGTATATACGGCCGAGCACTTCCCCCTGGGGTGCTCCGTGATTTTTGTGGAGAAGAAAGACAAGACAAAGAGGATGTGTGTTGACTACAGAGCTCTCAATGAAGTTACTATCAAAAACAAGTACCCTCTTCCCCGGATCGACGATCTGTTCGATCAGCTTAAAGGTGCCACTGTATTCTCCAAGATTGATCTTCGCTCCGGATATCACCAATTGTGTATCCGTGAAGAAGATATCCCGAGGACCGCATTCACCACGCGTTATGGACTGTATGAATTCACGGTGATGTCGTTCGGTCTGACCAATGCTCCTGCCTTCTTCATGAACTTAATGAACAAAGTGTTCATGGAATACTTGGATAAGTTTGTTGTGGTCTGTCGCGTCCCAAATCGACCCTAAAATACATCCTCTAAATTATGCCTAGAATAATTAAAATGCTTGTGAAAGACTTCAAAAAATTAAAATGTGCAAAGTTAAAAGTCAAATAGGGCTTGGAGGATTTTTGTATATTTCCTAAAAGCCTAAAATGTGTAAATAAATTTTAGTGGAATTTTCAGAGCAAATAATAATTATTAAGAAATAAACAAAGTTCAAAAAGGTTTTATAAAAAGAAAACCCTAAAAATCACCCTCTCCCCTCTAATGGGCCGAATTCAGCCCATCTCCCTCCCCCTCTCTCCTCTCCCCCGCGGCCCACTCGGTCCTCCCCGCGCGCGCGCCGCTGACGGGCGGGCCCGCCAGCCACCCTCGCTGACGGGTGGGGCCCACCCGTCATCCCCTTCCTCCCGCCGCCCCCGCCGCCTCGCCCGCGCCTAGCGCCGCCGCCGCCGCGAATCCCGCCGCCTCCCGCCGTCCCCGCGCGCAATAAAGTGGGGGGAATTATTCCCCGGGATCCCCTCCCCCTTTCCCCCCATTTTTCCCTCCCTCTCTCCCTCGGATTCGTTTGGAAACCTCTCCCCTAACCTCGCCGGCGCCATTAATGGCGGCCGGGTCTCCCGCGCCCGTTTCCCCCTCCTCCGGCCGCCCTCTCTCACTCCCAACCCTATATAAACCCTCCCCGAGCTCCCCACCACCGTTTCCGCCACTCACCGCCCTCTCTCCTCGCCGGAATCGAGCTCGCGCCGTCGCTCTCTCTCTCCGCCATCGCCGCCGAGCTCCGGTCCGCCGCCGTCGTCGCCCCGGACCACCTCCCACCTCGGCGCCGCCTCCTTCGGCTTCGCCGCATCCTCGCCGACCTCGTCCACCCCTCCGTTTCGCTCGCCGACCGCCGGAGCGCCGTCGACCCCGTCCACCCGAGCCGCGCCGCCGCCTTCCTCCGCTCCGGTTGCCGTTTCCGTCGTCGCCGTCGACCCGGGGTGAGCCATGGACCGCCGCTTCGTTTCCCCCTTTCCCTCCCCTCTCTCGGCCGCCGCTCCGCCTTTCCTATGGCCGCCGCCGGCGACCATAGGGGCGCGGGCGCGCCGCCTCCCGCCGGCCGCGCCGGCGTGGCCGCCTCCGGGCGCGCCTAGCGGCTACCGCGTGGGGCCCGGCCGTCAGCCGCCCGCGCCCTCGGGTGCGGCTGACGCGTGGGGCCCACGGCGCCGGCCGGTGTGAGCCGGGTGCACCCAGTCCACCGTGGACCGTGAGGCTGCCGCGTGGGTCCCACTCCCGTGGACCCGGTCCACGCGCCCTCTCTCCCGGCTGACGCAATAAATATATTTTTAAATTAAAATTGAAGTGAAGAAATTCGTAAATATTCATTTAAAGAGTATATAAACTTCAAATGGCCATAACTTGGCCATTTGAACTCGGAATTGGACCGTTCAAGTCTCTAATTTTTCCTTAAGAAGTCAAGAACCCATTTTTGTGCTTTGTTCCTGCTTGTTATATGGAGTTTATTAGAGTAAAAGCCCTTTTATTTTCCATTGGTCGTGTAGACGCTGCAGCTTCGGAAGATCCGCTCTTCGTGAAGGTTGAAGCCGACGTTTGGGAAAGTGAGCAAGGCAAGTCACATCATCCTTGAACATATTGAATCCCAGTTTGTAAAGTTATTTTGATTTAAATTATTGCATTACCGCTTTATTTAAATTCCCACGTTATCACTGTTTTATTTAGCCATGCCTATTTACCTTTGTTATGAACTTATTATTGTTATTCTTATTATTACCTTGTTCACCCTAGGATAAACAAAACCCCAACTAGTGGACATTTTATTCATGGTTCCACTAGTATGAATTTAGGTAGATGCTCCGCCGTTTAATAGGACAACATAGGGTGGTTTTATAACTCTAGACTTTGGGAATATTCATATCACTTGGACACCATGTTATGGTTGGATTATTGTGGAATTGGATTCACACCTCTCCCTCTATTCAAAACCCTCAAAATGGTTTTAGGCTGGGCTCGTGGTGCATGGTTTTGATGGTAGCACCTCGGCCATATAAGGACCGGTCTTCGGGCCTCTGTTGCAAAGCACTACCGTACTTCCACATGTCTAATGGGTAAGGCTTAGTTTGTGGCTCAGTCTGGTTATAAACAAAAGTACACGGATGGAGATGGACGAAGTCGGGGGTCGATGGACATCTCTAGGGCAAATGAAGGCTACACGAGCTGCGGCCCGGTAGTCGAGATGTCATGGCACAGGGCCGGTGTCCTGCTGCTAGGGGCTCAGTCCTGCCTACCTGTCCCGGGGGTTCCGGCCGTAGGTGGGTTGGGTCAGTACTCTTGTCTATGGCTAGGATGGGTTGGAAACTATGTCATGTCTTCCGTCCATATGCCGTGGTGGTATGTGGTACGTGTTTGCACGTGAGGAAGACATGTCTTGTGGGTAAAGATGTACACCTCTGATCAGAGTAAAACCTATTCGAATAGCCGCGCCCTCGGTTATGGGCAAGCCTAGCAATGTACCCAAGTTAGTGTTTTTAATTCTTAAAACCGGCTTAATAACTAAAATGTGGAATGGTTGGCCTGGGTTGGCTTGGGACGAGCTGGGACCCAGGGTCGGGTTGCCAGTTCGGTCTGAATCATTGTAGGCCTTGGGTTAAGGCAGGTTCGTGTGGGTTCACGGCCTTGTTTAATAATATTAAATAGTTCTAGGATCGTGTTTTAAATTTAGCTTTGAGCAACTAAGGGTCTTTTAAATGCTGTTTATTGCAAAACCTAACCCCTATACTATAACTCCATTGTACTCCTTTGCATTTATGCTGCACTTGTGGGTGTGTCTTGTTGAGTACGGTGGTTGTACTCAGTCTTGCTCAATTTTTCCCAAGCCCAGAAGAGGAGTCCCTGGATGATGAAGGCTTTGGTGTCTAGCTCGTGCCTGCCGTCAAGCGCCTGTGGTCGTCGCCTTAGTCTTCCGCTGTTTTTCGTTGTCTTTGAGTGTGCTGGGCCGTCGCTGCCCATGTAATAATTAACTATTTACGCTTCCGCTTATTAAACTCTGAATTGTATCAACTTCTGGTGTACCTTGCCTCTTGGGACAAGGAATAATACACGCACGTAAGGAACGCCCGTTGGGCTATTTCCGGTCGTGACATGGTCTTTATTGACGACATCCTGGTGTACTCACAATCAGAGGAAGACCATCAACAGCATCTCCGTCTGGTGTTGGGAAAGTTGCGGGAACATCAATTGTATGCCAAGCTTAGCAAGTGTGAGTTCTGGTTGTCCGAAGTCAAGTTCTTAGGGCACGTGATATCTGCTAAAGGAGTTGCTGTGGATCCCGAAACGGTGACCGCCGTCACTGATTGGAATCAACCCAAGACAGTCACTCAGGTTCGTAGCGTTTTGGGTTTGGCAGGATACTACCGAAGATTCATCGAGAACTTCTCCAAAATCGCTCGACCCATGACGCAGTTGCTGAAGAAGGAAGAAAAATTTGTGTGGAGCCTGCAATGCGAGAAGGCGTTCCAAACTCTCAAAGAAAAGCTGGTCTCCTCGCCAGTGTTGATCTTACCGGATACTCGCAAGGACTTCCTGGTGTACTGTGACGCTTCGCGCCAAGGATTAGGGTGCGTGCTCATGCAAGAAGGTCATGTGGTAGCCTATGCCTCACGCCAGCTATGGCCCCATGAAGGCAACTACCCTACCCATGATTTGGAGTTAGCCGCTGTGGTTCATGCTCTAAAGATCTGGCGGCACTATCTCATTGGGAATCGCTGTGAAATATATACCGATCATAAGAGTTTGAAATACATCTTCACTCAGTCGGATCTGAATCTTCGGCAGAGAAGATGGTTAGAACTCATCAAGGAAGGCCAACGTGGTCGCCGACGCTCTAAGTCGAAAAAGCCATTGCAACACTCTTGGCGTCCGTGGCATTCCACCGGAACTTAATCAACAGATGGAAGCCCTGAACCTAAGCATCGTTAGCCATGGATT
The DNA here is from genome assembly GCF_000147395.1 of Oryza glaberrima. NCBI lineage: Eukaryota > Viridiplantae > Streptophyta > Magnoliopsida > Poales > Poaceae > Oryza > Oryza glaberrima. The sequence goes on from NC_068333.1 coordinate 5,989,302, forward strand.
CTTGGCTACGCTGGAAGCCAAACCTACCTTGCTCGATCAAATCCGCGAGGCTCAGAGGAATGATCCAGATATGCATGGGATCCTCAAGAATATGAAACAAGGTAAAGCCGCTAGTTTCACAGAAGATGAACATGGAACCCTATGGAACGAAAATCGTGTATGCGTTCCGGACGACAAGGAACTTAAACAGCTGATACTTCAGGAAGCTCACGAAAGTCCTTATTCCATCCACCCTGGCAGTACGAAGATGTACTTAGACTTGAAAGAGAAATACTGGTGGGTTAGTATGAAGCGGGAAATTGCAGAGTTCGTGGCCCTTTGTGATGTATGCCAGCGTGTCAAGGCAGAGCACCAACGACAGGCCGGACTTCTCCAACCTCTACAAGTACCAGAATGGAAATGGGATGAAATTGGGATGGATTTCATCACCGGAGTTCCAAAAACCCAAGGCAGTTATGACTCTATATGGGTAGTCATGGACCGACTAACCAAGGTAGCTCGGTTCATTCCGGTGAAGACCACCTATGGAGGGAACAAACTAGCTGAACTCTACTTTGCTAGGATCGTGAATCTCCATGGCGTTCCTAAGAAAATTGTATCTGATCGGGGAAGCCAGTTCACCTCTCATTTCTGGAAGAAGCTCCAAGAAGAGTTGGGTACCCGCTTAAATTTCAGCACCGCGTATCACCCGCAGACAGATGGACAGACCGAGCGTCTAAATCAGATCCTAGAAGATATGCTCCGTGCCTGTGTTCTAGATTCTGGGAAGACATGGGATAAGAGTCTCCCCTATGCAGAGTTCTCCTACAATAACAGCTACCAAGCCAGTATACAAATGGCACCCTATGAAGCGTTGTATGGCCGCAAATGCCGGACACCGCTATTGTGGGACCAAGTTGGGGAAAGCCAAGTGTTCAGGACTGATATCCTGAGAGAAGCTGAAGCGACGCCGTAACCTGGAATTCGCAGTGGACGATTTTGTGTACCTTCGGGTCATGCCATTGCGGGGCGTACACAGGTTTCAGACAAAAGGGAGGCTCGCACCTCGGTTTGTGGGTCCTTTCCGTATCATTGCTCGACGCGGAGAAGTCGCTTACCAGTTGGAGCTGCCCGCCTCCTTGGGCAACGTGCATGATGTGTTCCATGTGTCGCAACTCAAGAAATGCCTTCGAGTGTCGTCCGAGCAGGCCGACTCAGAGCAGATTGAGGTTCGCGAAGACTTGGCCTACGTAGAGAGACCAGTGAAAATCCTGGACAACATGGAGCGCAGGACCAGGAACCGGGTAATCCGTTTTTGCAAGGTCCAATGGAGCAACCACGCCGAGGAAGAAGCTACTGGGGAGCGTGAAGACGAGCTGAAGGCGGCCCATCCTGATCTCTTCGCCAGTTCTTCTGAATCTCGGGGTCGAGATTCCGTTTAAGGGGGGTAGGTTTGTCACGTCCCAAAACGACTCTAAAATACATCTTCTCAATTATGCCTAGAATAATTAAAATCCGTGTGAAAGCCTCCAACAATTAAAATGTGCAAAGTTAAAAGTCAAATAAGGCTTAGAGGATTTTTGTATATTTCCTAAAAGCCTAAAATGTGTAAATAAATTTTAGTGGAATTTTCACAGCACAAATAATAATTATTAAGAAATAAACAAAGTTAAAAAGGTTTTATAAAAAGAAAAACCCTAAAAGTCCCCATTCCCTCCCTTGGGCCGGCCCGGCCCATCTCCCTTTTCCCCCCCTCTCTCTCTCCTCTCCCCCGCGGCCCACTCGGCCCCTCCCCGTGCGCGCGCCGCTAACGGGCAGGCCCGCCCGCCACCCTCGCTAACGGGTGGGGCCCACTCCCGTGGACCCGGTCCGCGCGCCCCCTCCCCTCAGCTGACGCAATAAACCTTTTTTTTAAATTAAAATTTAAATGAAGAAATTTGCAAATATTCATTTAAAGAGCATATAAACTTCAAATGGCCATAACTTGGCCATTTGAACTCGGAATTGGACCGTTCAAGTCTCTAATTTTTCCTTAGGAAGTCAAGAACCCATTTTTGTGCTTTGTTCCTGCTTGTTATATGGAGTTTATTAGAGTAAAAGCCCTTTTATTTTCCGTTGGTCGTGTAGACGCTGCAGTTTCGGAAGATCCGCTCTTCGTGGAGGTTGAAGCCGACGTTTGGGAAAGCGAGCAAGGCAAGTCATATCACCCTTGAACATATTGAATCCCAGTTTATAAAATTATTTTGATTTAAATTATTGCATTATCGCTTTATTTAAATCCCCGCGATATCACTATTTTATCTAGCCATGCCTAATTACCTTTGTTATGACCTTATTATTGTTATTGTTATTGTTAACTTGTTCACCCTAGAATAAACAAAACCCCAACTAGTGGACACTCTACTCATGGTACCACTGGTATGATTTTAGGTAGATGCTTCGCCGCTTAATTAGGTAACATTAGGTGGTTTTACAACTCTATACTTTGGGCATATTCTCATCACCTGGACACTACGGAATGGTTGGATTATTGTGGAATTGGATTCACACCTCCCCCTCTATTCAAAACCCTCAAAATGGTTTTAGGCTGGGCTTGGGGTGCACTGTTTTGATAGTAGCACCTCGGCCATATAAGGACCGGTCTTCGGGCCTCTGTTGCAAAGCACTACCGTACTTCCACATGTCTAGTGGGTAAGGCTTAGTTTGTGGCTCAGTCTGGTTATAAACAAAAGTACACGGATGGAGATGGCCGAAGTCGGGGGTCGATGGACATCTCTAGGGCAAATGAAGGCTACATGAGCTGCGGCTCGGTAGTCGAGATGTCATGGCACAGGGCCGGTGTCCAGCTGCTAGCGGCTCAGTCCAGCCTACCTGTCCTGGGGGTTCCGGCCGTAGGTGGGGTTGGGTCGGTACTCTTGTCTATGGCTAGGATGGGTTGGAAACTATGTCACGTCTTCTGTCCGAATACCGTGGTGGTATGTGGCACGTGGTTACACGTGAGGAAGATGTGTCTTGTGGGTAAAGATGTACACCTCTGATCAGAGTATAATCTATTCGAATAGCCGCGCCCTCGGTTATGGGCAAGCCGAGCAATGTACCCAAGTTAGTGTTTTAATTTTTAAAACCTGCTTAACATCTAAAATATGGAATGGTTGGCCTGGGTTGGCTTGGGATGAGCTGGGACCTAGGGTTGGGTTGCTAGTTCGGTCTGAATCATCGTAGGCCTTGGGTTAAGGCAGGTTCGTGTGGGTTCACGGCCTTGATTAATAATATTGTATAGTTCTAGAATCGTGTTTACAAAATAGCTTTGAGCAACTAAGTATCTTTTAATGCTGTTTACTGCAGACCCTAACCCTTTATATTATAATCCCCTTATACTCCCTTGCATTTATTCTGCACTTATGGGTATGTCTTGTTGAGTACGGTGGTTGTACTCAGTCTTGCTCAATTTTTCCCAAACCCAGAAGAGGAGTTCCTGGATGATGAAGGCTTTGGTGTCTAGCTCGTGCCTGCCGTCAAGTGCCTGTGGTCGTCGCCCTAGTCTTCCGCTGTTTTTCGTTTGTCTTCTTGTGTGCTGGGTCTTCGCCGCCCATGTAATAAATTAATTAATTACGTTTCCGCTTGTTAAACTCTGAATTGTATCAACTTTTGGTGTACCTTGCCTCCTGGGACAAGGAATAATGCACGCATGTAAGGAGCGCCCGTTGGGTTATTTCCGGTCATGACAAGGGGGGGGGGGGGGAATTTTAAGGTTTTTCTTTTTATAAAATCATTTTAACTTTGTTTATTTCTTCTTAATTATTATTTGTGCTCTGAAAATTCCACTAAAATTTATTTACACATTTTTGGCTTTTAGGAAATATACAAAAATCCTCTAAGCCTTGTTTGACTTTTACTTTGCACATTTTAATTTTTGGAGGCTTTCACACGAATTTTAATTATTCTAGGCATAATTTAAAGGATATATTTTAGGGTCGTTTTGGGACGTGACAAGCAGGATGACTCGGCGACTAACGTCCGATCGTAAATTAATTAGATCGAAAAGTAATTCCAATGGCACCGAAACCAGACGACTCGAGTCTCGAGCGAAGATGATGTCGACGACATAGGTTGATTCCATCGCACTTCTTGATAGATAACTCGGCGTACACCTACCTGGCGCGCCAACTGTCGAAACATGAATTCGGCAATAATAAAAGGGGGTAACGCACGAGACCTAAAAGTAGATGGATGCAGAGACAAGGATTTAGACAGGTTCAGGCCCTCTCAATGAGAGGTAATACCCTACTCTTGTTTGGGGATTTGGATCCGCCGAGTGTATTATAGATCGATGAGAGGTAATACCCTACTCCTATTTGGGGATTTGGATCCACCGAGTGTATTATAGATCTGACGATCATATGTGCTCATGCCCCCTAGAGGGCCTCCTGCCCACCTTATATAAGATGGGGGGCAGGATTACAAGATAGAAACCTTAACCAATACGGTATCGGTTTCCTAAATCTACTTTACAATATTACCAAACCAGGACTTTAGGCCGTTCCGTAATATACAAGGAAATGTAATACCCAAGTCATGATATGTTACATATTCCATAGATATAAGTTATCCCCTATAACTAGTCGCATAACCATGCCGTGTGGGTATGGGGTACCCATAATCTCCACACAACCCCTCATCTTGCCATGAACTTTGAGGATAGTTTCAACTAGCAAATCAGTAGCGGAATAACAATAAAACACATGCACACAAGACACGGTGATTTACGTGGAAAAACCTCCTCGGTGTGAGGAATAAAAAACCACGGGACCAACGGTCCACTCCAAGCTTCCATTATAATCAACAATGGGTACAAATGGAGTCTTCTCTAGAACATCTAGAGGCACATCACAACAGCAGCTACAACATCAAGTTACACACTTGGCATCATCAACATCAACCATCAAAGCTAACAAGAGGTATATCAACAAACAAGCAGAGAAATGACAGATTCTGTCCTCTTCGGTTCTCAGCTGAGATCTCCCGAAACACATATGTAAATTACACGAAACTTGGCAGAAATGATGGTTTATGATCCTTTCAAGCTGTCCAGAAAAACAGCCCAATCGGACACCGTTTGACCCCCTCAAACTGACACTTTACTAACTGCTGCACAATCTGTAATTTCAGTAACTCGAGCTGACAAACCACCACTCAAATCCAGTGCTCTACTCAACCAATCCTCATCCAAACTGACCAGATTGAAATGCTCAAAGTGAGGAACAAACTCACCAAGTTTGGTGCCAATCCAACCACGTTTGAGCCTCCAATCGCTGACTTGATGATCGGGTAAGAGCCACCAAGCTGAACAAGCTGCACATCTTGTTCTCCACTCTCCTGTCCCTCTCTTGTGTTTGCTGATTGTTTCTTCACCTCAAAGGCTGCTGCTCACTCTCCTCTCCAATGGAGGCTAGGGTTTTTCTTCCCACCACAAAAGGATGAAGCAATCTCAACCATTGATAAATACATAGATCAATGGCTCACATTCGTTAGACTTTTTGGGCTGCAAATGGGCTGAGAACAAGGTCCATGTGGAGGGAATTTAGCCCAACAAACTCTCCCTCCCGACATCATGGAACACCTCACTGTCTTCCGGTAGTCATGCCAGGGAGCTGGCAGCAAACCTTGAGCTTCTCCTTTGTCATCACCTTGGTCAACATGTCAGCCCCATTGTCATCGGTGTGGACATTCTCAAACTGCATTTGCTTAGAACTCAACACATCACGAATCCAATGATAACACACATCAATGTGCTTTGACCTTGAGTGGAAACTTGCATTCTTACTCAAGTGGATAGCACTTTGGTTGTCGCAAAGTAGCACATACTTCTCTTGATCAAATCCAAGTTCACTAACCAACTTTTTCAGCCATAAGAGCTCTTTGCTTGCCTCTGTTGCTGCGACGAACTCAACTTCAGTTGTCGACAATGCAACACACTTTTGCAACTTGCTTTTCCATGACACCACTCCCACTACAAAGGTGATCAAATACCCTGAAGTAAACTTCCTACTATCAACATCACTGGCCATGTCTGCATCTGTGAAGGCAACCAACACAGGCTCACTACCACCAAAACAAAGTTTCATGTTAGTGCTACCCCGGAGGTATCTCAAAATCTACTTCACGTCTTCCCAATGTGGTTTTCCTGGATTTGACATAAACCTGCTCACAGTACTGACCGCATGGGCAATGTCTGGCCTTGTGCACACCAAAGCATACATCAAACTTCCAGCTGTTGAGCCATATGGAATATTTTGCATTTCCCTCTTCATCTCATTAGTAGGACTTTGCCTGGTGCTCAACTTGAAATGAGCTGCAAGTGGACATCCCACACTCTTTCATTATCCATTTTGAACTTGCAAAGTACTTTCTCAATATACTTCTCTTGATACAAGTACAACTTGTTGGATTTTCTGTCCCTCTCAATTCACATCCCGAGAATATTCTTAGCTGGCCCCAAATCCTTCATTGCAAAGGACTTGCTCAACTCTTTCTTCAGCTTAGCAATTCTAGACATATTTTTGCCAACAACCAAGATATCATCAACATAGAGCAACAAGATGATAAAATCATCACCCGAGAACCTCTTGATGAACACACAATGGTCTAAACTACTTCTCATGTAGCCTTGCTCCCCCATAGCTGATTCAAATTTCAAATACCATTGTCTTGGTGCTTGTTTCAGGCCATAGAGACTATTTTTCAGTTTGCATACATAGTCTTCTTTACCTTTAAGAAGAAACCTGTCACAACCGGAATTAACCCAACAGGCATTCCATATGTGCGTGTAATATTCCTTGTCCCAGGAGGCAAGGTACACCAAAAGTTGATACAATTCAGAGTTTAACAAGCGGAAGCTTAAATAGTTAATTTATTACATGGGCGACGAAGGCCCAACACACACGAAGATAAAAGAAAAACAATGGAAGATTAAGGCGACGACCGCAGGCGCTTGACGACAGGCACGAGCTAGACACCAAAGCCTTCATCATCCAAGAACTCCTCTTCTGGGTTGGGGAAAACTTGAGCAAGATTGAGTACAACCACAGTATTCAGCAAGACACACCCACAAATGCAGAATAAATGCAAGGGAGTAAAGGGGGTTATAGTATAGGGGTTAGGATTTGCAGTAAACAGCATTTAAAAGACATTTAGTTGCTCAAGGCCATTATATAAAGACGATACTAGAGCTACACCGTGTTATTAATCAAGGCAGTGAACCCACACGAACCTGTCTTAACCCAAGGCCTACGATGATTCAGACCGAACTGGCAACCTGACCGGGGTCCTAGCTCGTCCTAAGCCAACCCAGGCCAACCATGTCACATTTTAGTTGTTAAGCAAGTTTTAAGAAATAAACCACTAACTTGGGTATATTGCTAGGCTTGCCCATAACCAAGGGCGCGGCTATTCGAATAGATTATACTATGATCAGAGGTGTACATCTTTACCCACAAGACACGTCTTCCTCACGTGTAACCACGTGCCATATACCACCATGGCATACGGACGGATGACATGACATAGTTCCCAGCCCATCCTAGCCATAAACAAGAGTACCGACCCAACCCTGCCTACGGCCGGAATCCCGGGATAGGTAGGCCAAGGTTGAGCCCCTAGCAGCAGTTGACGTAAAACACGAGGCCTGGGAGATCTGCTTAACTCCAGTGCAGGTCCAAAACTCGCCTTCGGGTATGCTAGCGTGCCAGTTGATTTGATCCCGCAATCAACAAGAAATAAAGACAAAGAAACTGCGGTTAAACCTATAAACGATAGCCGATCGGCTAAGTGCCGATGACATATCATTTATCTTTGAGCCGATGTCATATGTAAATCGATCGGCGGTTATAAATACATAATAAAGAGCTAAATCTACTCGATCGGCTGAAGATATTTACAATATATAGTTCTTATATCGATATATACTTAAATCAAGTGATTGGGATAGATCGGTCACCATGCCGAGATAGTATAAATCACTTAGATCAAAATATATATTAATAACGGGACTATATATGTTTATAGCATAGCCGATCAGATAGATCTAGCATGTATCGGCTAATACTCCGATACGACTCTATGTTAAGATGTTAAAACAAGCATAATATACCAAACAGAAGCTTAATATACTTATATGCAATAAAATCTTGACATAAAAGGCAGATTTAACGTGCCAATGAAGCATATAGAGCAAATATAGTTAAATTAGATAAGATCGGCTGAAACTCCGATACTACCCTAATCGGCAACCAGAAGGCAGGCTAGAGATTGAAGTTCTAAGCACGACTTAATAGATCAAACTCAACTGATGCAGCATTAAGTATGAAAAGAAGAACAATATCTAGACAATCAAGCCGCTGGAGGTTTCATAGAGTGGTAGATATCTTATATAATCTAAATCAACGTCGACATCTAACCTAATCAGCTGCCCTCTACCAATAGATGTTAGCCGATTGTGGGTTAGATGGCGATATTGCCAGAGATTATGTAAGATATATGATAATTCGACGAATTACGTAAACAAGATTAGAGTATCATAAAGATGGAAGCAGTAATCCCAATAACGCAAGCCGTCATAACAAGTTTTACCTCTTGTTGAAGATCGAAACTGATGCAGCTCAACCCGAAAGCAAGAACTCGTCGAAATAAAACAAAAGCAAAAGGGTGGCGGTGCGCCGAAATTGTATTGAACATGTGTGTTAATTGATTACATGGGGTTCGGGGTCTATTTATACCTGAAAATTACAAATTATGTCCATGTCGGACACGACTGTTATCTCTAACAACCCAACCCAATGTTGTACACCAAGTCGTATTGTCGGAATCGGCTGCATCGGCTTACCTAGTCCGACTCGGACCCAGCCGATCCTAATTGTAGCCGATCTGGACTCCAGCCGATTCTTGCTCTGTTCTCGACTCGATCCCCGCCTTCGACTCCGCTTCGATATAATCTTCTTTTCTGATGCCGATATTACCAAATTTGGTCGTTAACACATGCCCCCCAACTCCGGAATATTTGGTAATGTTTTGGATTTGATGTATATCGACTCTGAGCAATTTTTGCACTTTGCCGTTTTCTGACCGTTACCCCCGTGCTTTAAATACTAACCGTCACCCTCGAGAAATCTCACACCGTCCTCTTCCGTTTTCACCGCTGAAGCAATTCTTGCCCTCTCTCTCTCCGGCGATTCCTCCGACGCAAAAGGCGATTCCAAAGCAACTTCATCTCCGGCCGGATCTCCGCCTGTGGTGATGTCGTCTTCCGCCAACCCGTCTACCGCGCCATCAGCCGAGTACGCTGAGGTAAGTTCTCATCGGCTAGATCCCTTTTCCTCGCATGAAATCGATTTCCCCTTTTCTCATCTAGTTTTCTTCTTCTCGATTCCTTTGGATTTGCAGCACCTTTCCCACCTAGTTGCGATTCCCAGCCTATCACATGAAAACCACTACTTTCTTGGTCCAATCGGCAATCTTGACCCCACTGATTTTATCATCGGTGAAACCAACAGAATCTTCTTTAGATTAGCCAACCCTAATCTGGGTCACTGGAAGAATACTTTCAAGTCTTGGCCATCTCTTGAGAAAACCACCCCTGAGAAGAGTTGGACCATATGGTGCCAGCGCGTATCGGCTAGTAAGAAAGTTCACTGGGATGAGATTGGGATCGGCCAAGCGCTTGCCCTCACCATAGCCAATTCTGCTAAGGACGAACCTCTGATAGCTGTTGCCACCTATTTCTGGTCCAACACCATCAATGCCTTCTTGTTCAACCAAGGGCCGATGACTCCAACTTTGATCAGCATTACCATGATCACCGGTTTAGACGTAACTTCATCGGCTAATCCTATGAGCATGAACACCAAAAATCAGTTTGATTTTAGAACCAAAAGCATAGGTGGCTGGTCTGGCTATGTGGCAGCATATATGGGCCAAGGATCTGTTACTCCTCGAGAGCATGTAGCTTTCTTGCTAATGTGGCTAGAAAAGTTCCTCTTCTGTGGATCCAGTTGTGGCCCTACAACCAATTGGCAATTTGTAGCCGAAGCCCTAGAATCAAAGAAACAATTTCCCTTAGGCAAAATCCTCCTCGGCAATCTATACCAAATATTGAACAATTGCATCGGCCAAGATAGCCGTCGGCTTAGTAGTTAGGGCAGGTGGACCATGGTGGCTGCTGCAGTCCTGGTTAAACCTGATGGTCATGAAAGTTGTCAATCGGCCATCTGTGACAGAAGCCAAATTTCCATTGCCAGTGCCGATTGTGGAAGATGATGGAGAAGAACGCACTCATCGCAGATGCATGTCATACGGAGAATATGCATCCACACCAACCGATGCTGGAGCAAAGATATTGGCTGAGCTGCTCAAGGATTGGTTCTGCAACTTCTATGAAGGCTTTCAGAAAGATGCCCGAGTTTGGTTTCCTTATGAAGACTCAACAGATCTTGAACTTCCATCAGACTTTAGATTTGAAGACATCAATCATGAAGTTCTCACAACTGCAATTAGTCCATGCATCCTTCCTGTCGGCATTCATCAGGGAAGAAACATCCAAGTCTCCTATGAGTTTTATCACCCAATGAGCTCAGCTAGACAACTTGGACTGGGCCAACTCCCAATTGGCTTATTCTTTGCCGACAAGATCCAGTGTCGAGGAGAAATCACATCAACCCTGATGATGGATCAGCTGCTTAACTTCCAAGGACCCCCTCTGGGCAGCATTGACAATATTGAGTTGGCGGGATTCAAGAGCAGAAACTTCGACAGATGGTGGGGTAAATGGAAGCTGCACCAATTTTATCAATCGGCTTCGATGTATATGACAGATCTATTCCCTGATGTCATACCCCAGGTAAACCTTGTCATTATTAACTTGAATGATTGTTAGCCGATTCGTCACTTCACTAATCTTTTGTTCTTGTTTTGCAGACAATCGACTCTTCCCCTCCACGCCTAAGCAACAGTGGCAGGGACATTGAATATGCTCCAGGTCTGATTCCTAATGGTGGTGGACCATCTCCCCCTATCATCGGCTATCATGCCCCCAGGACTTTATCTCTCCTCCAAGGCTTAATCAGGGAACCAGCCGATGCAGGCAAGAAAAGAAAAACTAGATCATCGGCTGCGGGCACTTTGGCTCTAGCTCCAAAGAAAAAACCCAAGTCCAAGAAAACTAAGCTGACTAATGACCTGCCTGCCTTGGATCCATCCATCGAACAAGCTCTGGATGAAGAAGAAATTGGTGAGGATGTTGACCAGGCTGCAGCCGAACTGAGTGACACAGAAAGAATACCATCGGCTTCACCCAAGAAGACACCTCCAACTCCTTCTGCCCCTACTCATTTCTCAAGAGTAAGCATCTCTCTTCAATCTCCTTTGTAATTACCTCACTTTTCGGCCAATTACTCATAGACTTTGTGGTTGCAGAAGAAGAAAACTGTTGTGAAGAAGAAACCAGCAGCAACAATTGTCAAGTCAGCTCCACCAGTAAGATATCTTTAATTCTTTTACTAGTCAATCTCAGCCGATTCTATATAACACTTGTCTATTTTACAGCCTCCTCCTCCTCCTTCTCCTTCCGTACATCAATCGTCAAGTGACCGAACTCCATCGGCTGTGGGGAGTCATCATATTAAGGAGGAAGAACAACCAGCTGCTCCTACTATCCCAGTAAGTTTCCCCTTGATACAAGAAATTAGATCGGCTATATTTACCTAGCTCTCAATCTTCCTGAAATTGTCTCTGCAGGTTTTAGCCGATCTCTTCTCTTTTGACATCAGAGATTATCTTGATGAGGCAGAAGAAGATACTTCAAGCAAAGCTCTAGCTTCCTTATCTGATGATGTGAAGAAAACACTTGAAGATATCTCTCGTCGGCTAGAGGCCTCTTCTTTAGATAGCTTAGTGGTCGACTGTGGATCGATTAGGACACGGCTGCATGAAGTTCAAGCTCTGATTCCCGAAGAACTGGCCGATGTCCTTACTCCAGCCGCTTATCTTGAGCAACATCAATTCAAGCTGGAAAAAGCCAAGCTAAGACTAGCCGAACGCCGGGAGCGCAAGGAGATTGAAGCCACAATCCAGGTCAATCAGCAACTTGTGCATGAAGAAAAGGTCAAACTTAATCAGCTATCTGAGGGTCCGATTAAGTCCAATATTGATCGGCTCGAAGCTCGCAAGATCGAGCTCTTGGCACAGCTTGAAGAATGCAATGCTAAACTGGACATGGAGCACAAAAAGCTAGCCGATCTCCCAAAATCTGTCGAAGAGCAGAAAGCAAGACTCAAATCGGCTATCAAGAATGTTGCTGACCTGACCAAGTCCCTAAAGGTCATTTCTAGAACTGATGCTCAAGATGCCCAAGCCATTGAAGAAGTAGAACAAATTAGGCAAATGGCTATTTCGGCTATCCAGCAATACTTGTCTCAATGACTTTTTGTGTAATAGGCCTTAGAAATTTTTGTGATCGGCTAAGATACATTAGTAATTTGCGGTCTCGACAATCCTTTGTGCCGATTAACACAACTTCTAACTTTGCTCAAAATTTTTCACTTTTTGTACATATGTGCCCCCCTAATTTTACAATGTTAAAAGCATTGATAAAATTATAAAAAACAACTAAGGGCGATATAACGATATCGGCCATTGTATATCGGCAAACCACAACCGATTACAATATGGAAAAACGACTAAAGGCGATATAACAATATCGGTCATCTCAAGATGATGAAAACACATCGGCTATCATGTATCGGCAACATCAGCCGATCATGCATCAACCCAAACACTTGGGTAATATTTCTTCAAGTATTTGCCATTTAGTGCTCTGCCATAAACTTCTCCATCAAGTCCTTGCAACATGTAAACTCCTTTAGAGACAACCTTATAAATTTGAAACGGTCCTTCCCAATTCGGTGACCACTTGCAGAATTTGCTATCTCGAGTTCCAATCGGCAAAATCAACTTCCATACAAGTTCCCCCTCCGAAAAATCTTTGGGTACTACTTTCTTATTGTAATGCCGAGCAACACGCTCCTTATCTTTGGTAACTTTTGTAAGGGCTCGCAATCGTGACTGAACCAGATCTTGCCTCTCATCGGCCATAAGGTTGTAATACTCATCGGCTATTAAATTATTCTGTAATTCGTTCTTCTGGAGCCGATTCTAACTTCCCATTGCAAGACAACCTCATGTCCATAAACAAGTTTATAAGGAGGGACTTGGATCGATCCATGACAAGCCATCCGATAAGCCCACAATGCTTCGGCCAACCAAGTATGCCATTGTCGAGGATAATTAGAAATTTTTCGCGTAATCAATTTGATCAAGCTCTTGTTAGATGCCTCGGCCTGCCCATTAGCTTGTGCATAATACGGTGAAGAATTCAATAATTTGATACCCATGCTATCGGCAAACTGAACAAACTCATCGGACACGAAAATTGAACCTTGATCGGTTGTAATAGTTTGAGGAATACCAAATCGGTAGATTATATGCTCTTGAACAAACTGTATTGCATCCCCAGAATCAACATTCTTCAAAGGAATCGCCTCTACCCACTTGGTGAAATAATGGGTCACCACCAATATAAACTTATGTCCTTTACTCGATGGTGGATTTATCGTGCCAATCATATCAATTCCCCAACCTCTGAATGGCCATGGCTTAATGATAGGATTCATAGCCGACGCCGGTGCTCGCTGAATTGCTCCAAATTTCTGACAATCTTGACACCCTTTGTAATATCTGAAACAATCTTCCAGCATTGTCGGCCAAAAATACCCTGCACGCCGAAGTAGCCACTTCATCTTATGAGCCGATTGATGAGTACCACAAATTCCTTCATGAACTTCGTCGATTGCAACTTTAGCCTGATCGGTACTCAAACACTTAAGCAACACCCCATCAATCGTCCGATAATAAAGCTCATCATCCAATAAAGTGTACTTCAACGCCTTATATCTTAATTTCCTAGAAGCCGATTGAGATGGATTCTGTAAATACTGATGCACATCATACCTCCAATCATCGGTTGTCATTGCTGCAATTTCGACCTTAACATCTTTGATCATCGGCTTATACCCCAACGCCCCTTGGGCCAAATCATTAGCTTCAATATTTTGTTCTCGAGATACATGCTTCAAAGTAACTAGCCGAAATTCCTTCATCAATTCTTGGCACTTCTCATTATAAACCATTAATGTATAATTCTTGCATTTATATTCTCCTATCAATTGACTGATTACCAGCAAAGAATCCCCCATGATTTCAATAGCATCGGCTTCAACTTCCTTGAGTAAGTGCAACCCTTTGAGCACTGCCTCATACTCAGCTTGATTATTAGTCGCATAAGGTTTAATAGTATAAGCAAACTCGAAACATGCCCCCTAGGGGAAATTATAACTAAGCCGATACCACAACCATGAGTACACACCGATCCATCAAAGAATAAAGTCCATGGCACAATCTCGACCGAGTCAATTGAATCATCACGATGTTCCACAATAAAATCGGCTATTGCTTTCGGCGACTTATACCGAAGATCAAACTCAGTTAAGGACAATATTGTCGCGTCCCAAATCGACCCTAAAATACATCCCCTAAATTATGCCTAGAATAATTAAAATGCTTGTGAAAGCCTTCAAAAATTAAAATGTGCAAAGTTAAAAGTCAAATAGGGCTTGGAGGATTTTTGTATATTTCCTAAAAGCCTAAAATGTGTAAATAAATTTTAGTGGAATGTTCAGAGCACAAATAATAATTATTAAGAAATAAACAAAGTTAAAATGATTTTATAAAAAGAAAAACCCTAAAAATCATCCTCTCCCCTCTAATGGCCGGCTCGGCCCAGCTCCCTCCCTCTCCCTCCTCCTCCCCGCGGCCCATTCGGCCTCCTCCCCACGCGCGCGCCGCTGACGGGCGGGCCCGCCCGCCACCCTCGCTGACGGGTGGGGCCCACCCGTCATCCCCTTCCTCCCGCCGCCCCCGCCGCCGTGAATCCCGCCGCCTTCCGCCGTCCCCGCGCGCAATAAAGTGGGGGGAATTATTCCCCGGGATCCCCTCCCCCTTTCCCCCCATTTTTCCCTCCCTCTCTCCCTCGGATTTGTTTGGAAACCTCTCCCCTAACCTCGCCGGCGCCATTAATGGCGGCCGGGTGTCCCGCGCCCGTTTCCCCCTCCTCCGGCCGCCCTCTCTCACTCCCAACCCTATATAAACCCTCCCCGAGCTCCCCACCACCGTTTCCGCCACTCACCGCCCTCTCTCCTCGCCGGAATCGAGCTCGCGCCGTCGCTCTCTCTCTCCGCCGTCGCCGCCGAGCTCCGGTCCGCCGCCGTCGTTGCCCCGGACCACCTCCCACCTCGGCGCCGCCTCCTTCGGCTTCGCCGCATCCTCGCCGACCTCGTCCACCCCTCCGTTTCGCTCGCCGACCGCCGGAGCGCCGTCGACCCCGTCCACCCAAGCCGCGCCGCCGCCTTCCTCCGCTCCGGTCGCCGTTTCCGTCGTCGCCGTTGATACGGGGAGAGCCATGGACTGCCGCTTCGTTTCCCCCTTTCCCTGCCCCCTCCCGGCCGCCGCTCCGCCGTGCCTATGGCCGCCGCCGGCGACCATAGGGGCGCGGGCGCGCCGCCTCCCGCCGGCCGCGCCGACGTGGCCGCCTCTAGGCGCGCCTAGCGGCTGCCGCGTGGGGCCCGGCCGTCAGCCGCCCGCGCCCTCGGGTGCGGCTGACGCGTGGGGCCCACAGCGCCGGCCGGTGTGAGCCGGGAGCACCCGGTCCACCGTGTACCGTGAGGCTGCCGCGTGGGTCCCACTCCCGTGGACCCGGTCCGCGCGCCCTCTCTCCCGGCTGACGCAATAAATATATTTTTAAAATTAAAATTTAAATGAAGAAATTCGCAAATATTCATTTAAAGAGCATATAAACTTCAAATGGTCATAACTTGGCCATTTGAACTCGGAATTGGACCGTTCAAGTCTCTAATTTTTCCTTAAGAAGTCAAGAACCCATTTTTGTGCTTTGTTCCTGCTTGTTATATGGAGTTTATTAGAGTAAAAGCCCTTTTATTTTCCGTTGGTCGTGTAGACGCTGCAGCTTCGGAAGATCCGCTCTTCGTGGAGGTTGAAGCCGACGTTTGGGAAAGCGAGCAAGGCAAGTCACATCATCCTTGAACATATTGAATCCCAGTTTATAAAGTTATTTTGATTTAAATTATTGCATTACCGCTTTATTTAAATTCCCGCGTTATCACTGTTTTATTTAGCCATGCCTATTTACCTTTGTTATGAACTTATTATTGTTATTGTTATTATTACCTTGTTCACCCTAGGATAAACAAAACCCCAACTAGTGGACATTTTATTCATGGTTCCACTAGTATGAATTTAGGTAGATGCTTCGCTGTTTAATAGGACAACATTAGGTGGTTTTATAACTCTAGACTTTGGGAATATTCATATCACTTGGACACCATGGAATGGTTGGATTATTGTGGAATTGGATTCACACCTCTCCCTCTATTCAAAACCCTCAAAATGGTTTTAGGCTGGGCTCGGGGTGCATGGTTTTGATGGTAGCACCTCGGCCATATAAGGACCGGTCTTCGGGCCTCTGTTGCAAAGCACTACCGTACTACCACATGTCTAATGGGTAAGGCTTAGTTTGTGGCTCAGTCTGGTTATAAACAAAAGTACACGGATGGAGATGGACGAAGTCGGGGGTCGATGGACATCTCTAGGGCAAATGAAGGCTACACGAGCTGCGGCCCGGTAGTCGAGATGTCATGGCGCAGGGCCGGTGTCCTGCTGTTAGGGGCTCAGTCCTGCCTACCTATCCTGGGGGTTCCGGCCGTAGGTGGGGTTGGGTCGGTACTCTTGTCTATGGCTAGGATGGGTTGGAAACTATGTCACGACTTCCGTCCGTATACCGTGGTGGTATGTGGCACGTGGTTACACGTGAGGAAGATGTGTCTTGTGGGTAAAGATGTACACCTCTGATCAGAGTATAATCTATTCGAATAGCCGCGCCCTCGGTTATGGGCAAGCCGAGCAATGTACCCGAGTTAGTGTTTTAATCCTTAGAACCTGCTTAATAACTAAAATGTGGAATGGTTGGCCTGGGTTGGCTTGGGATGAGCTGGGACCCAGGGTCAGGTTGCCAGTTCGGTCTGAATCATCGTAGGCCTTGGGTTAAGGCAGGTTCGTGTGGGTTCACGGCCTTGTTTAATAATATTAAATAGTTCTAGGATCGTGTTTTAAATTTAGCTTTGAGCAACTAAGGGTCTCTTAAATGCTGTTTATTGCAAAACCTAACCTCTATACTATAACTCCATTGTACTCCCTTGCATTTATTCTGCACTCATGGGTGTGTCTTGTTGAGTACGGTGGTTGTACTCAGTGTTGCTCAATTTTTTTCCCAAACCCAGAAGAGGAGCCCCTGGATGATGAAGGCTTTGGTGTCTAGCTCGTGCCTGCCGTCAAGCGCCTGTGGTCGTCGCCTTAGTCTTCCGCTGTTTGTTTTTTTTTTTGGTTGTCTTTGAGTGTGCTGGGCCGTCGCTGCCCATGTAATAATTATTTAATTACGCTTCCGCTTGGTAAACTCTGAATTGTATCGACTTTGGGTGTACCTTGCCTCCTGGGACAAGGAATAATGCACGCACGTAAGGAACGCCCGTTGGGTTATTTCCGGTCGTGACAAATATCCACTTTCCAACCCTTCCTTTCAAAATTGGAGCCGATAACATGTATTTGACAACATCAGCCTTGCATATGAAAGTACACCCGTTGGATAGTAGATAATGCCTCAACCTTGTACATGAAAAATATAAGCACAAGCATAACTTCTCCACAGGGGAATATCTAGTTTCTGCATCCAAGAGCCGATGACTGAGATAGAATACAACTCTTTCCTTTCCTTCAAGCTCCTGAATCAAGACTGAGCTGATTGACTTCTCACCGGCCGACAGATATAATCTAAAAGGTATTCCTTTCTGTGGAGGAATCAAAACAGGAGGAGAGCTAAGATATTCCTTAATATTATCCAAAGCCTTTTGCTGCTCTGCCCCCCAAGTAAACTGCTGATCGGCTTTCAATCTCAACAATGGTGTAAAAGGCTCTAACCTTCCAGACAGATTAGAAATAAACCTTCGAACAAAATTTATCTTGCCGATCATCTCTTGTAATTCTATCTTGTTCTCTGGAGGCTGAATCTTCTTGATCGCATTAACACTCCTTTGAGTCACCTCGATCCCCCTCTCATGAACAAGAAATCCCAAAAACTGGCCAGCCGATACACCAAAAGCACATTTTGTCGGGTTCATCTTCAGGCCATATTTTCTGGTTCTCTCAAAAACTTTCCTTAAATAGGATATGTGGTCCTCTATTTCCTTAGACTTAACAACCACATCATCACTGTAGACCTCAACCAACCAGCCGATTAGATCGTGGTATATATAGTTCATGGCTCTTTGATATGTAGCTCCAGCACTCTTCAAGCCGAAAGTCATCACAACCTATTCAAATAAGTCGATTGCACCAGGACACCTAAAAGTTGTCTTATGAATGTCTTCTTCAGCCATAAAAATCTGATTATATCCTGCGTTTCCATCCATAAAACTCAAAATCTTGTGCCCTGACGCAGCATCAACCAGCTGATCGGCTACTGGCATTGGATATTCGTCCTTCGGGTAGCTTTATTCAAATTTCGGAAATCAATGCACACCCTGACCTTACCCTTTTTCTTGATAACAGGAACTATACTAAAAACCCACTCAGCATATTGGCAAGGACGAATAAAACCAGCATCATATAATCGTTTAATCTCAGCCTTAACAGGTTCAAGCATATCGGCTTTGCATCTCCTCGGAGGTTGTTGGTGTGGCCTAACCCCTCGTTTAATAGGTAGCCGATGTTCAACAATCGATCGGCTGAGTCCAGGCATTTCATAATACTCCCAAGCGAAGCAATCTCTGAATTCTTTCAACAGCTCTATCAACTTGGTTCTAAATTCTGCGGATAAATTCTTACTAATAAATGTCGGCCTTGGTCGATCACCTGGAACTATATCAATTTCTTCCAAATCATCAGCCCACATAAAACCCTATCCTTGTTTGTCATCGAGATCATCTACTATGTCCTTGTTGTAGACATCTGAACCCTCCACGACGCCCTTAAAATAATAGCTTGGGTTCTCCATCTTCAATTGGCTGTATATCAGAATCGGACACTTTTAGAAAATCTCCATCCCAAACTTTTCCAGATAAACAATCAAGACCATCCATCTCCCAAATAGCTAAATCGGCACTGGCAACATTGACTGACCTGTCGGCTGGCACAATCTCAATCTTGTTGCCTTGCCACTGAATCAAGCATTGATGCATGGTTGAAGGAATGCAACAATTAGCATGAATCCAATCCCTTCCAAGCAACAAGCTATAAGAACCCTTCCCATCGATGACAAAGAACGTTGTAGGGATGGTTTTGTTGCCGACTGTCAGCTCCACATTCAAAACTCCTTTGGTTTCTGATGGATTGCCGCCAAAGTCTTTAAGCACCATGTTTGTCTTGATGAGATCTTCAGCGTTTCTGCCCAACTTCCTGAATGTAGTGTAAGGCATCAAGTTTACTGCAGCTCCACCATCGACCATCATCTTGGACATCGGCTTCCCATTGATATAACCATTTATGTACAATGGCTTAAGATGCCGATTCTCCGTCCCCTCTGGCTTCTCAAAAACTGCCTGCTCTGGTGACAAAATCAAGTTAGCCGATTCTTCTTCAACTTCATCGATATCGGCTTGCTTGATCCCAAACTCGGTAGGCAACGTGAAAACCATGTTGACCGAAGCAGTCACAACACCTTTTCCCTTAGCCAACCTTTTTGCTTCATCGGCTGTGGCTTCATCGGCTACAGGAACCTGATTCTTAACACGCCACTCCTGCCTTGGCTTTGTTTTCTTCAGCCGATGGTTGATTTCCTGCTCGACCTCCTGAAAGCGCTCTCTATTCCTCAATCTTTGAACCCTTCTCTTTTGATTCTTCATAAAGATACCAGAAGGACACCATTGATTTTTCCTGTTTTTATTGTCCTCCTGGCCACGATCTTAATTCACCGGACCCAATCTTTGATAAACAGGAACTCTTGTCTTCCTTAGCCGATTGCCCCTACTATATGATCGGCTTGAGCTCTCGGCAACATCACTGCACCCAGGACAGTCTTCAATAGATGGTAGCCTCATACCTTCATTCCAACAAAATCTAAAGAACTCGCAACCCCAATGAGGATCAAAGCCATCGTCATCTTCTTCATAATGCTTCTCCTGCTGCTTGTCATACTTCCTCTGATATTTGTTGATAATCTTAGCCGAATTTACCTGAAAACCTCTTGCACGACCCTCATCGGCTGCTCGGCCAGATGTTTGCACCATATTAACGGGAAAAGGATTGCCATCAACCTTCATCGGCCTCTTAGAGTCATCAAATTTGATTTTGCCTCCTTCAATAGCCGCTTGGATCTGCTGCCTGAAGACATTGCAATCATTAGTCGTATGAGACCCAGAATTATGCCACTTGCAATACCTTTTCTTGCCCAACTCTTTAGCCGATGGAATTGTGTGACCGACAAGAAGTTGAATCTGCTTCTCCCGGAGTAGCAAGTCAAAAATTTTGTCAGCCTTAGTGATATCAAAGTCAAACCTTTCCTCCTTCCCTGGTTTTTCACCCATTGGCATGGTATAACCTTTTTGCTCCTTACCCACTCGGCTGCAGCTATCTCAGAATCATCATCCTCATCGTCCGATCCGTACATATAAGGACAGACATGATTAAGATTAACCTTCCTAGAATTCTTCCTAAACTCTGCAAACCTTTGCTCATGCAAGGTTACCTTCTGTGTAAGATGGGACAAGCTTTCAAAATCCTCAGATGAGAATTTCTCCCTGATTGGAGCAATCATACCCTAAAAAGCCAAATCGGCTAACTGGGCATCAATCAAACTTAAGCTGTAGCACTTATTCCTCATCTCCCTGAATCTCTGAATATACTCATCCACAGGCTCATCGTGTCTTTGCTTGATTGATGTCAGATCGGACAATTTCATCTCATGAACCCCACTATAAAAATAGCTGTGAAACTGTTTTTCTAAATCGGCCCAACTGTTAATTGACCCATATGGTAAAGAAGAAAACCAAGTAAAGGCCGATCCAGACAAAGATAACCGGAACAACCTAACCTTCAAGGCATCCACAGCCGATGCTTCACCACACTGGGCTAAAAATCGGCTAATGTGCTCATAAGTCGATGTACTATCTTGCTCTGAAAATTTTGAAAAGTCTGGTACCTTAAACCGATTGGGTAGAGGAACCCTCTCAAACTATTCAGGATAGGGTTGTCGGTACAAATTTCCAGCATCTTTCGGCCTAAGCTCAAACTGCTCCTTCATGACATCTGCAATCAAATCGGCCCATGGTCATTGTTGAGGTGTTCCTTGAGGTTGCTGTGGCATAGGCTCGAATTGGTTGTATTGAGGAACAAATTGGGGTTGAGCCGATCTTGCCTGCTGGTATTGAACTTGAGGTGATGGCGGCTGATACTGATAGTTCAAATTGCCACCTGGTAATTTTGAAGATCTAGCTGAATATTGCGCACCAAATGTTCAGGAATAACTTGAGGAATCACTGTTCTATCTGGTTGTACGTGATGAACCAAGTGCTCTGGAACAACTTGATTCGCAGCATGCTGCACAGGCTGACCACCAGGTGTTGCAAACCCAGCCGATGCATTCATTGAACCTTGCTGCTGAATCGGCTGAACAACCTGCTGCCTTAATGGCGTTTGCTGAATGGGCTGCAAGACCTGCCGTCTTGGTGGCGTCTGCTGAATTGGTTGCACAACCTGTTGGATTGGGGTGTTTGCTGAACTGGTTGCACAACTTGTTGGATTGGGGGTGTTTGCTGAATTGGTTGCACAACTTGCTGCCTTAGCGGTGTTTGCTGAATCGGCTGCTGCTGGGTTGGATCAATGGTCTGTTGAGGAGGTAAGAACATAGATGCAACCTGGTCTTGCGTTAGCCGATTCACATTCTGTCCAGCGTGCTGTGGCTGTTCTCTCACCAATAATCGGGGATTATGTCGAAACAAGATTTCGGCAATAATAAAAGGGGGTAGCTGTCAAGTTACGAAAGTGGATGGGTTTGGAGACAAGGGATTTTATACAGGTTCAGGCCTTCTTATTAAAGAAGTAATACCCTACTCCTGTCCGGGGATGATTCCGCCGAGTGTGTTATTGATTGTATAATTGGGAGAAAAAAGAATCGTGCCCCAAGAGGCACACGGACCCTCCTTATATAGGGGAAGGGATCCGTAATACAAGGTACAGTCCATATCCTAACGGAATATGGGATTACAGATAAAATACAACCGTAACCGACTAGGATCCTAAGTATTTTCTTGACATACAAGTTTAGAACCTACCCCGAGTCCTCATAAAGATATTCTAACTATATTTGGTACCATATATCCGACTAAAGTATAACTGTCATGCAGATATGGGGTATCCATAATCTCCACAGTAGCCCCCGTGTCCTTCGCAGCTGACGAAACAACCTTCTCGAAACAAAAACCAGTAGTCCGAGTGCTTCAATTCAACTTGCTCCAGCTTGCCGAGTACTAAAAATCAAAAACTGTGAAGGGCGAAAATAAAACATGGTGCATCGAGTAGATGCACCTAATTAGGTGTAGCCCCCGACTATGTGATTAGTTGAAAAACTAAACATATAGTCAAGAACCGAGTGGTTTTATAGCGAAGCACGTATGGTACTTAGTAAGATACCCAGCCGACTGCTTCTCAACTTGAATATATCAAGGACAAAAAATACAAGAAGGGCCGAGTGATAAACACTCAAAGGTCCAAAAATAGACATGTTTGATAGGAACCCGAGTAAAAATCTCATAAAATGATCCACCAAACATGATAGAAAACCATGGTAATTAATGAGTCTAATAGCCTAGGCTGTGACCCTTACCATAACCAAAAATAAGTATATAACATACTAAAAGAATGACTATTAATAAACCAGTCATCTCAAATCAACCCAAACAGCTTTTGCAGCCTAATAAAGCTTACAAAAACGGTATAACACCTTTCTGTCGGGCACCTTTTTATGTGCATCATAATAATTCCAAAGAATTATTGAATCGCATTGTCACGTCCCAAAACGACCCTAAAATATATCCTTTAAATTATGCCTAGAATAATTAAAATCCGTGTGAAAGCCTCCAAAAATTAAAATGTGCAAAGTAAAAGTCAAACAAGGCTTAGAGGATTTTTGCATATTTCCTAAAAGCCTAAAATGGGTAAATAAATTTTAGTGGAATTTTCAGAGCACAAATAATAATTAAGAAGAAATAAACAAAGTTGAAAAAGTTTTATAAAAAGAAAAACCCTAAAATCCCCCCTTCTCTCTAATGGGCCGAATTTGGCCCATCACCCTCCCCCTCTCTCTCCTCTCCCCGCGGCCCACCCGGCCTCTCCCCGCACGCGCGCCGCTGACGGGCGGGCCCGCCCGCCACCCTCGCTGACGGGTGGGGCCCACCCGTCATCACCTTCCTCCCACCGCTCCCGCCGCCTCCCCCGCGCCCTAGCGCCGCCGCCGCCGCGAATCCCGCCGCCTCCCGCCGTCCCCGCATGCAATAAAGTGGGGGGAATCACTCCCCGTGATCACCTCTCCCTTTCCCCCCATTTTTCCCTCTCTCTCTCGCGTTCAAACGGACGGATTTGCCCCTGTAAATCTCGCCGGCGCCATTGATGGCGGCCGGACCTCCCGCGCCGATTTCCTTCCCCTCCGGCCACTCTCTCCCCCTTCCAACCCTATTTAAACCTTTCCCGCACCTCCTCCGTCCGTTTCCGCCTCTCGCCGCCTTTCCTCCTCGCCGGATTCGAGCTCGCGCCATCGCTCTCTCTCTCCGCCGTCACCGCCGAGCTCCGGTCCGCCGCCGTCGTCGCCCCGGACTGTCTCCCGCCCCGGCGTCGCCTCCTCCGGCTTCGCCGCATCGCCGCCGTCCCCATCCACCCCCTTGTTGAGCTCGCCGACCACCGGAGCGCCGCCGTCCCCGTTCACCCGAGAAGCGCCGCCGCCTTCCCCCGCTCCGGTCGCCTTTCCCGTCGTCTCCGTCGACCTTGGGTGAGCCGTGGACCGCCGCCTCGTTTCCCACTTTCCCTCCCATCTCTCGGCCGCCGCTCCGCCGTGCCTATGGCCGCCGCCAGCGACCATAGGGGCGCGGGCGCACCGTCTCCCGCCGGCCGCGCCGGCTTGGCCGCCCTCGGGCGCGCCGAGTGGCTGCCGCGTGGCGCCCGGCCGTCAGCCGCACGCGCCCTTGGGTGCGGCTGACGCGTGGTGCCCACGGCGCCGGCCGGTGTGAGCCCGGGTGCACCCGGTCCACCGTGGACCGTGAGGCTGCCGCATGGGCCCCACTCCCGTGGACCCGGTCCGCGCGCCCCCTCCCCTCTGCTGACGCAATAAACCCTTTTTAAATTAAATTTTAAATGAAGAAATTCACAAATATTCATTTAAAGAACATATAAACTTCAAATGGCCATAACTTGGCCATTTGAACTCGGAATTGGACCGTTCAAGTCTCTAATTTTTCATTAAGAAGTCAAGAACCCATTTTTGTGCTTTGTTCCTGCTTGTTATATGGAGTTTATTAGAGTAAAAGCCCTTTTATTTTCCATTGGTCGTGTAGACGCTGCAGCTTCGGAAGATCCGCTCTTCGTGGAGGTTGAAGCCGACGTTTGGGAAAGCGAGCAAGGCAAGTCACATCATCCTTGAACATATTGAATCCCAGTTTATAAAGTTATTTTGATTTAAATTATTGCATTACCGCTTTATTTAAATTCCCGCGTTATCATTGTTTTATTTAGCCATGCCTATTTACCTTTGTTATGACCTTATTATTGTTATTGTTATTATTACCTTGTTCACCCTAGGATAAACAAAACCCCAACTAGTGGACATTTTATTCATGGTTCCACTAGTATGAATTTAGGTAGATGCTTCGCTGATTAATAGGACTACATTAGGTGGTTTTATAACTCTAGACTTTGGGAATGTTCATATCACTTGGACACCATGGAATGGTTGGATTATTGTGGAATTGGATTCACACCTCTCCCTCTATTCAAAACCCTCAAAATGGTTTTAGGCTGGGCTCTAGGTGCATGGTTTTGATGGTAGCACCTCGGCCATATAAGGACCGGTCTTCGGGCCTCTGTTGCAAAGCACTACCGTACTTCCACATGTCTAGTGGGTAAGGCTTAGTTTGTGGCTCAGTCTGGTTATAAACAAAAGTACACGGATGGAGATGGACGAAGTCGGGGGTCGATGGACATCTCTAGGGCAAATGAAGGCTACACGAGCTGCGGCCCGGTAATCGAGATGTCATGGCACAGGGCCGGTGTCCTGCTGCTAGGGGCTCAGTCCTGCCTACCTGTCCCGGGGGTTCCGGCCGTAGGTGGGGTTGGGTCGGTACTCTTGTCTATGGCTAGGATGGGTTGGAAACTATGTCACGTCTTCCGTCCGTATACCGTGGTGGTATCTGGCACGTGGTTACACGTGAGGAAGATGTGTCTTGTGGGTAAAGATGTACATCTCTGATCAGAGTATAATCTATTCGAATAGCCGCGCCCTCGGTTATGGGCAAGCCGAGCAATGTACCCAAGTTAGTGTTTTAATTCTTAAAACCTGCTTAACAACTAAAATGTGGAATGGTTGGCCTGGGTTGGCCTGGGACGAGCTGGGACCCAGGGTCGGGTCGCCAGTTCGGTCTGAATCATCGTAGGCCTTGGGTTAAGGCAGGTTCGTGTGGGTTCACGGCCTTGTTTAATAATATTAAATAGTTCTAGGATCGTGTTTTAAATTTAGCTTTGAGCAACTAAGTGTCTTTAAATGCTGTTTACTGCAAAACCCTAACCCCCTATATTATAACTCCATTGTACTCCTTTGCATTTATTCTGCACTTATGGGTGTGTCTTGTTGAGTACGGTGGTTGTACTCAGTCTTGCTCATTTTTTCCCAAACCCAGAAGAGGAGCCCCTAGATGATGAAGGCTTTGGTGTTTAGCTCGTGCCTGCCGTCAAGCGCCTGTGGTCGTCGCCCTAGTCTTCCGCTGTTTCCCGTTTGTCTTTGTGTGTGCTGGGCCTTCGCCGCCCATGTAATAAATTAACTATTTACACTTCCGCTTGATAAACTCTGAAATGTATCAACTTTTGGTGTACCTTGCCTCCTGGGACAAGGAATAATACACGCACGTAAGGAACGCCCATTGGGTTATTTCCGGTCGTGACAAGTTGGTATCAGAGCCCCCTTGACCCTAGGACGAGCCTTAGATCCCAAGCCTTAGCAATATTTTCGAAATAAAAATCCTTTCTTATTTGTGAAAACCCTCTAGTCTCTCTCTGTCCTGCTGCTTCATTTATCGTCAAAATCTAACCTTTAAAATGTTGCTTTTCTCTTTTGATTTTGTTTGTAGATGGCCGGCAGCATCAACCGTCGTGGTCTGGACCTGACTGGTTTCGTTTTGGAGCTGCGGGGCATGTGCGTTGTCCTGGGGTATCCGCACGGAGTGGACTACCAAGGCAAGCAGCTCCCGGAGCAGGAGGGTGACGATGCAGAGCCCCACGCTGCTTGGGAGGTCACTGCAGTGATCCTCACTGGCTCACCCGAGAGGACTTCGTTGGCAGTCACCGCGGGTGGAGATTCCTTCTCCGCCGCTTGCGAGAACGCCGCACTCCTCGCCATCGGCACTCTTCACCAGCGCTACCCGGACGAGTTGCAGCACTCGCCCTACCGCTACCACCCTCGTCGCGGAGGAGCCCGTGACCACGCCAACTTCCGGGATGCTAGCGCGGAGGATGACGCTACCATCATGCACCTGGCGCGCATGGTGGAGGCGTACGACGCGGCTCGTATCGACTTCCATCAGATGGTGCGCCGTGGGATGGTC
This sequence comes from Oryza glaberrima, assembly GCF_000147395.1. NCBI lineage: Eukaryota > Viridiplantae > Streptophyta > Magnoliopsida > Poales > Poaceae > Oryza > Oryza glaberrima. Next base: position 6,016,313 of record NC_068333.1, read on the forward strand.
GAGAACAACATGAAGATCCTGGAGCTGCGTCAGGAGAATCTGCAGCTGAAGAAGGACTTGGACGCAGTGGAGGCGCAGCTGTGTCAGCTCAAGATCGCCCAGGGAGAGGTCTGTCGTCCCAAGCGCCGCCACGTCTGCCGCAGCCTGAAGATCACCGCCCGCAAGAGCACCTCCAGGCCCGAGCTTGTTCGTCAGTCCCTAGCGTGGACCTGCTTCGTCGAGACCCCTCGTGCCGAGCCCGCGCCCTTGGTTCCTCAGGAGGAGGAAGCCTCCAGCGTTGGTAGCACGGAGGATGCGCTGCTGCTCACCTTCCGCCCTGGCCCGTCGCAGAAGTAGACGAGCAGTTAGTAGGCTTGCGCGTGTGTTCGTCTCGTTTGTTTTTCTGCTAGAGTCGTGTGGGGCATGGTTATACCGGTGTGTGGTATAACTGTGTCGGAGCCTGTCTTTATTTTTATTTGCTTAAGCAACTTGAACCTTAATGAACCAATTTAATAGCAGTAATAAATTCAAGAATTATGGTAGACGTGGGTGATTAGTTTTAATAGTCTGTTCTCTCTCTTGGCTGGTTCTGTATGGGATATTTCAGATGGTGACAACCAGGAGAAGTGCTGCTACCGGTGATGGCAACCAACCCGAAGGCAGCAACCACAACAACCATGGCAGCCCACCTCCCCCTCCTCCCCCGCCTCCACCACCACCACCAGACACCAACTCCATCCTCACCCAAATCCTCGCCCAGCAGGCCAACATGATGGCTGCTTTCCTCCATCACATCCAAAATCCGCCACAGCATAATGCTCCACCTCCACCCCCACCCCCGCAACATTCTAAACTTGCCGAGTTCCTCCGCATCCGTCCGCCTACCTTCTCTAGCTCCAATAACCCCGTGGATGCTTTGGATTGGTTGCATGCCGTGGGGAAAAAGTTAGACACCGTGCAATGCAACGATGAGGAGAAAGTTATCTTTGCCGCTCACCAACTGCAGGGGCCCGCATCTCTATGGTGGGACCACTTTCAGGCTACGCAGCCAGAGGGGCAGCCTATTACTTGGGCCCGATTCACCGCCGCTTTCCGGAGGACCCATGTGCCCGCCGGAGTCATGGCCCTTAAGAAAAGGGAATTCCGGGAGTTGAAGCAAGGCAACCACTCCGTGATGGAGTATTTGCATGAGTTTAACAACTTGGCCCGGTACGCTCCGGAGGATGTTCGGGAAGATGAGGAAAAGCAGGAGAAGTTCTTGGCAGGAATGGACCCTGAGCTATCTGTGCGTTTCGTTTCCGGATTTCCAACGTCTGGTGGACAAGAGCATCCGCTTGGAAGCCAAGCACAAGGAACTGGAGTCGCACAAGCGTCGCTTGGCGAATTTCCGCAATCAACAGGGGGCTAACCAAAGGGTCCGCTACACCAATCCCTATCCAGGGGGATCCTCCTTGCAGCAGCAGCAGCAGCAACCACGCTCCACACCCCGACCTCAATTCGTGGTGCGCGTCCCACAGCTGCAGCAACAGCAGAGTCAACAAGGTACCTGTGCACCCCGTCCTCCTGCGCCCGTTGTGCAGCCTGGTCAAGGCCGCAGAGACGTTCAAGGTCAGCAGCGTCTGTGCTTCAACTGCTTCGAGCCCGGACCTTTGCGGATAAATGCCCAAAGCCGCGGCGCCAGCAAGGCCAAGCGCCTCCCCGCCCCAACAACGGTGGTAAGGACGTCGCTCGGGGTCGTGTGAACCACGTGACTGCCGAGGATGTGCTGACGACTCCGGACGTCATCGTTGGTACGTTCCTCATTCATTCCCTTCCTGCTACCATTTTGTTCGACTCTAGAGCTTCCCACTCGTTTATATCTGTGCCTTTCGTGGGAAGAAATCAACTGGGGGTAGAACGGCTTAGAAACCCTCTGCTCATCACCACCCCTGGAGGGGATATGACAGCAAAGTATTATAGCCCAGCCGTTCCTATAGAAATCCAGGGAATCCCTTTTCCCTCAGATTTGATTCTTCTGGACACCAAGAACTTGGATGTGATCCTTGGGATGAATTGGTTGGCTCAATTCCAAGGTGTAGTGGATTGCGCAAGGCGCACTGTCACTCTGTACCGAGGGCCGGAACAACCAGTTGTGTTCTTTGCACCCCCAACCTCTGTTGGCAGTTCGGAACTTCATCAGATAGGACTGTCAGAAATCCCCATCGTCAGTGAATTCGGTGACGTGTTTCCGGAAGAACTACCCGGTATGCCGCCCAAGCGGGAGATCGAGTTCCGGATAGATCTTGCTCCAGGAACAACTCCTCTGTACAAGCGGCCCTACCGTATGGCCGCGAATGAACTTGCCGAAGTCAAGAAGCAAGTGGAAGAGCTGAAAGAAAAGGGGTATATTCGGCCGAGCACTTCCCCCTGGGGTGCTCTCGTGATTTTTGTGGAAAAGAAGGACAAGACAAAGAGGATGTGTGTTGACTACAGAGCTCTCAATGAAGTCACTATCAAAAACAAGTACCCTCTTCCTCGGATCGATGATCTGTTCGACCAGCTCAAAGGTGCCACCGTCTTTTCTAAAATCGATCTTCGCTCCGGATATCACCAATTGCGTATCCGTGAAGAAGATATCCCGAAGACCGCATTCATCACGTGTTATGGACTGTATGAATTCACGGTGATGTCATTCGGTCTGACTAATGCTCCTGCCTTCTTCATGAACTTAATGAACAAAGTGTTCATGGAATACTTGGATAAGTTTGTCGTGGTCTTCATCGACGACATCCTGGTGTACTCGCAATCAGAGGAAGACCATCAGCAGCATCTCCGTCTGGTGTTGGGAAAGCTGCGGGAACATCAATTGTATGCCAAGCTTAGCAAGTGTGAGTTCTGGTTGTCCGAAGTCAAGTTCTTAGGGCACGTGATATCTGCTAAAGGAGTTGCTGTGGACCCCGAAACGGTGACCGCCGTCACCGATTGGAAGCAACCCAAGACGGTCACTCAAGTCCGCAGCTTTTTGGGTTTGGCCGGGTACTACCGGAGGTTCATCGAGAACTTCTCCAAAATCGCTCGACCCATGACACAGTTGTTGAAGAAAGAAGAAAAATTTGTGTGGAGTCCGCAGTGTGAGAAAGCATTCCAAACTCTCAAAGAGAAGCTGGTTTCCTCGCCAGTATTAACTCTACCGGATACTTGTAAGGACTTCCTGGTGTACTGTGACGCTTCGCGCCAAGGTTTGGGGTGCGTATTAATGCAGGAAGGTCATGTGGTAGCCTATGCCTCACGCCAGCTGCGGCCTCATGAAGGCAACTACCCTACCCATGATTTGGAATTGGCCGCTATGGTTCATGCCCTAAAGATCTGGCGGCACTATCTCATTGGAAATCGCTGTGAAATATATACTGATCATAAGAGTTTGAAATACATCTTCACTCAGTCGGATCTGAATCTTCGTCAGAGGAGATGGTTAGAACTCATCAAGGATTATGATGTGGGGATCCACTATCATCCTGGCAAGGCCAACGTAGTCGCCGACGCTCTAAGTCGAAAAAGCCATTGCAACACTCTTGGTGTCCGTGGCATTCCACCGGAACTTAATCAACAGTTGGAAGCCCTGAACCTAAGCATAGTTGGTCGTGGATTCTTGGCTACATTGGAAGCCAAGCCTACCTTGCTCGATCAAATCCGCGAGGCTCAGAAGAATGATCCGGATATGCATGGGCTCCTCAAGAATATGAAACAGGGTAAAGCCGCTGGTTTCACAGAGGATGAACACGGAACCCTATGGAATGGAAATCGGGTATGCGTTCCAGACGTCAGGGAACTTAAACAGTTGATACTTCAGGAAGCTCACGAAAGTCCCTATTCCATCCATCCTGGCAGCACGAAGATGTACTTGGACTTGAAAGAGAAATACTGGTGGGTTAGTATGAAGCGGGAAATTGCAGAGTTCGTGGCTCTTTGTGATGTGTGCCAGCGTGTCAAAGCAGAGCACCAACGACCGGCCGGACTTCTCCAACCTCTCCAAGTACCAGAGTGGAAATGGGACGAAATTGGGATGGATTTCATCACCGGACTTCCAAAAACCCAAGGCGGATATGATTCTATATGGGTGGTCGTGGACCGACTAACCAAGGTAGCTCGGTTTATTCCTGTGAAGACCACCTATGGAGGGAACAAACTAGCCGAACTCTACTTCGCTAGGATCGTGAGTCTCCATGGCGTTCCTAAGAAAATTGTATCTGATAGGGGAAGCCAATTCACCTCTCACTTTTGGAAGAAACTCCAAGAAGAGTTGGGAACCCGATTAAATTTCAGCACCGCGTATCACCCGCAGACAGATGGACAGACCGAGCGTCTGAATCAGATCCTGGAAGATATGCTCCGTGCCTGTGTTCTAGATTTTTGGAAGACCTGGGATAAGAGTCTCCCCTATGCCGAGTTCTCCTACAATAATAGCTACCAAGCCAGCATACAAATGGCACCCTATGAAGCGTTGTATGGACGTAAATGCCGGACACCGCTATTGTGGGACCAAGTTGGGGAAAGCCAAGTGTTCGGGACTGATATCCTGAGAGAAGCTGAAGCTAAAGTCAGAACCATTCGGGATAATCTCAAGGTGGCACAGTCTCGGCAGAAAAGTTATGCAGACAACCGACGCCATAACCTGGAGTTCGCAGTGGGCGATTTTGTGTACCTTCGGGTCACGCCATTGCGGGGCGTACACAGGTTTCAGACGAAAGGGAAGCTCGCACCTCGGTTCGTGGGTCCTTTTCGCATCATTGCTCGACGCGGAGAAGTTGCTTACCAGTTGGAGTTACCCGCATCCTTGGGCAACGTGCATGATGTGTTCCATGTGTCGCAACTCAAGAAATGCCTTCGAGTGCCGTCCGAGCAGGCCGACTCAGAGCAGATTGAAGTTCGCGAAGACTTGACCTACGTGGAGAGACCGGTGAAAATCCTGGACGTCATGGAGCGCAGGACCAGGAACCGGGTAATCCGTTTTTGCAAGGTCCAATGGAGCAACCACGCTGAGGAAGAAGCTACCTGGGAGCGTGAAGACGAGCTGAAGGCAGCCCATCCAGATCTCTTCGCCAGTTCTTCCGAATCTCGGGGTCGAGATTCCGTTTAAGGGGGGTAGGTTTGTCGCGTCCCAAATCGACCCTAAAATACATCCCCTAAATTATGCCTAGAATAATTAAAATGCTTGTGAAAGCCTTCAAAAATTAAAATGTGCAAAGTTAAAAGTCAAATAGGGCTTGGAGGATTTTTGTATATTTCCTAAAAGCCTAAAATGTGTAAATAAATTTTAGTGGAATTTTCAGAGCACAAATAATAATTATTAAGAAATAAACAAAGTTAAAATGATTTTATAAAAAGAAAAACCCTAAAAATCATCCTCTCCCCTCTAATGGGCCGGCTCGGCCCAGCTCCCTCCCTCTCCCTCCTCCTCCCCGCGGCCCATTCGGCCTCCTCCCTACGCGCGCGCCGCAGATGGGCGGGCCCGCCCGCCACCCTCGCTGACGGGTGGGGCCCACCCGTCATCCCCTTCCTCCCACCGCCCCCGCCGCCTCGCCCGCGCCTAGCGCCGCCGCCGCCGTGAATCCCGCCGCCTTCCTCCGTCCCCGCGCGCAATAAAGTGGGGGGAATTATTCCCCGGGATCCCCTCCCCCTTTCCCCCCATTTTTCCCTCCCTCTCTCCCTCGGATTTGTTTGGAAACCACTCCCCTAACCTCGCCGGCGCCATTAATGGCGGCCGGGTCTCCCGCGCCCGTTTCCCCCTCCTCCGGCCGCCCTCTCTCACTCCCAACCCTATATAAACCCTCCCCGAGCTCCCCACCACCGTTTCCGCCACTCACCGCCCTCTCTCCTCGCCGGAATCGAGCTCGCGCCGTCGCTCTCTCTCTCCGCCGTCGCCGCCGAGCTCCGGTCCGCCGCCGTCGTCGCCCCGGACCACCTCCCACCTCGGCGCCGCCTCCTTCGGCTTCGCCGCATCCTCGCTGACCTCGTCCACCCCTCCGTTTCACTCGCCGACCGCCGGAGCGCCGTCGACCCCGTCCACCCGAGCCGCGCCGCCGCCTTCCTCCGCTCCGGTAGCCGTTTCCGTCGTCGCCGTCGACCCGGGGTGAGCCATGGACCGCCGCTTCGTTTCCCGTGGACCCGGTCCGCGCGCCCTCTCTCCCGGCTGACGCAATAAATATATTTTTAAAATTAAAATTTAAATGAAGAAATTCGCAAATATTCATTTAAAGAGCATATAAACTTCAAATGGTCATAACTTGGCCATTTGAACTCGGAATTGGACCGTTCAAGTCTCTAATTTTTCCTTAAGAAGTCAAGAACCCATTTTTGTGCTTTGTTCCTGCTTGTTATATGGAGTTTATTAGAGTAAAAGCCCTTTTATTTTCCATTGGTCGTGTAGACGCTGCAGCTTCGGAAGATCCGCTCTTCGTGGAGGTTGAAGGCGACGTTTGGGAAAGCGAGCAAGGCAAGTCACATCATCCTTGAACATATTGAATCCCAGTTTATAAAGTTATTTTGATTTAAATTATTGCATTACCGCTTTATTTAAATTCCCGCGTTATCACTGTTTTATTTAGCCATGCCTATTTACCTTTGTTATGAACTTATTATTGTTATTGTTATTATTACCTTGTTCACCCTAGGATAAACAAAACCCCAACTAGTGGACATTTTATTCATGGTTCCACTAGTATGAATTTAGGTAGATGCTTCGCTGTTTAATAGGACAACATTAGGTGGTTTTATAACTCTAGACTTTGGGAATATTCATATCACTTGGACACCATGGAATGGTTGGATTATTGTGGAATTGGATTCACACCTCTCCCTCTATTCAAAACCCTCAAAATGGTTTTAGGCTGGGCTCGGGGTGCATGGTTTTGATGGTAGCACCTCGGCCATATAAGGACCGGTCTTCGGGCCTCTGTTGCAAAGCACTACCGTACTACCACATGTCTAATGGGTAAGGCTTAGTTTGTGGCTCAGTCTGGTTATAAACAAAAGTACACGGATGGAGATGGACGAAGTCGGGGGTCGATGGACATCTCTAGGGCAAATGAAGGCTACACGAGCTGCGGCCCGGTAGTCGAGATGTCATGGCACAGGGCCGGTGTCCTGCTGCTAGGGGCTCAGTCCTGCCTACTCTTGTCTATGGCTAGGATGGGTTGGAAACTATGTCACGACTTCCGTCCGTATACCGTGGTGGTATGTGGCACGTGGTTACACGTGAGGAAGATGTGTCTTGTGGGTAAAGATGTACACCTCTGATCAGAGTATAATCTACTCGAATAGCCGCGCCCTCGGTTATGGGCAAGCCGAGCAATGTACCCGAGTTAGTGTTTTAATTCTTAAAACCGGCTTAATAACTAAAATGTGGAATGGTTGGCCTGGGTTGGCTTGGGACGAGCTGGGACCAAGGGTCGGGTTGCCAGTTCGGTCTGAATCATCGTAGGCCTTGGGTTAAGGCAGGTTCGTGTGGGTTCACGGCCTTGTTTCATAATATTAAATAGTTCTAGGATCGTGTTTTAAATTTAGCTTTGAGCAACTAAGGGTCTTTTAAATGCTGTTTATTACAAAACCTAACCCTTATACTATAACTCCATTGTACTCCTTTGCATTTATGCTGCACTTGTGGGTGTGTCTTGTTGAGTACGGTGGTTGTACTCAGTCTTGCTCAATTTTTCCCAAACCCAGAAGAGGAGCCCCTGGATGATGAAGGCTTTGGTGTCTAGCTCGTGCCTGCCGTCAAGCGCCTATGGTCGTCGCCTTAGTCTTCCGCTGTTTTTCGTTGTCTTTGAGTGTGCTAGGCCATCGCTGCCCATGTAATAATTATTTAATTACGCTTCCGCTTGGTAAACTCTGAATTGTATCGACTTTGGGTGTACCTTGCCTCCTGGGACAAGGAATAATGCACGCACGTAAGGAACGCCCGTTGGGTTATTTCTGGTCGTGACACCGTCCCACACTACACCTACATGATAATGAAGATGCCTGGTCCTCGAGGGGTCATATCACTACGGAGCGACATCAAGCAGGCTGTCACATGTGACAAAGAAAGCTGCGAGATGGCCCAAACCCACGAGACTACTCTTGCTCACGAAGAGATCCGACTGGCTGCAACCACGGCAAGCGAGAGAGAAGTGCCTGCAACCAAGCTGACGAAGACCGAAGAAAGTGATGCCAAGACGAAAAAGATTCCCCTAGATCCCTCCGATCCTGATAAGACTGCTGTAATAGGCGCTGAGTTAGATTGTAAATAGGAAAGCGCGCTCATCACCTTTCTTCAGAATAATAAAGATATTTTTGCGTGGAAACCATCCGATATGCCTGGTATCCCTAGAGAGGTGATTGAGCACTCTTTACATGTTAAGGAAGACGCCAAACCCATCAAGCAACGACTCCGCCGTTTTGCACAAGACAGAAAGGATGCGATCAAGGAGGAATTAACCAAGCTGTTAGCAGCAGGCTTCATAAAGGAAGTCCTTCATCCCGACTGGCTGGCTAACCCAGTCCTGGTTCGGAAAAAGACGGGGCAATGGCGCATGTGTGTCGATTATACCGACCTCAACAAATCTTGTCCCAAAGACCCTTTTGGGTTACCTCGCATTGACCAGGTGGTTGACTCAACCGCCGGCTGCGAGTTACTCAGCTTTTTGGACTGTTACTCGGGATATCATCAGATCCGACTAAAAGAATCCGACTGCTTGAAGACCGCGTTTATTACGCCTTTTGGGGCCTACTGCTACATCTCCATCCCCTTTGGATTGATGAACACAGGAGCAACCTATCAACGCATGATTCAGAGGTGTTTTTCAACTCAAATCGGTCGCAATGTTGAAGCCTATGTTGATGATGTAGTTGTCAAGACCAAGCAGAAGGATGACCTGATTCCGGATTTAGAAGAAACTTTCACAAGCATTCGTGCTTTCAAGATGAAATTAAACCCAGAAAAGTGCATCTTCGGAGTACTGTCAGGGAAGTTGCTCGGATTTATGGTATCTCAGAGAGGCATACAGGCCAACCCGGAGAAAATCAACGCCATCCTCAACATGAAACCGCCAAGCTCCCAAAAAGACGTCCAAAAGCTGACTGGTTGCATGGCGGTGCTCAGCCGGTTCGTCTCACGACTCGGCGAGCGGGGGATGCCTTTCTTCAAGCTGCCGAAGAAGACTGACAATTTCCAGTGGGGACCCGAAACTCAGAAAGCCTTCGAAGACTTCAAGAAACTCCTCACCACTCCACCAGTTTTGGCCTCGCCACATCCACAAGAGCCACTACTGTTATATGTGTCGGCAACCTCCCAGGTTGTGAGTACAGTCCTGGTTGTTGAGCGTGAAGAGGAAGGCCATTTTCAAAAAGTCCAACGACCAATCTATTTTGTCAGCGAGGTTCTAGCCGACTCCAAGACAAGGTATCCTCAGGTTCAAAAGTTATTATATGGTGTCTTAATTACCGTCAGGAAATTATTTCACTATTTTCAAAGTCACTCGGTCACGGTGGTCACATCGTTTCCACTCGGGGATATACTTCATAATCGTGAAGCAAACGGACGGATTGCGAAGTGGGCCTTAGAATTGATGTCTTTGGACATATCTTTCAAACCACGAACTTCGATCAAGTCACAAGCTTTGGTTGATTTCCTTGCCGAGTGGACTGAGCGCCAAGAAGGCATGCCAGAGGAAAAGATGGAATATTGGACTATGCATTTTGATGGGTCGAAGAGGCTTACAGGCACTGGAGCTGGGGTCGTCTTGATTTCCCCGACTGGAGAAAGATTGAGCTACGTATTATGGATACATTTTTCTGTGTCCCACAATGTGGCGGAATACGAGGCGCTACTCCATGGATTAAGGATTGCAGTCTCTTTAGGCATTCGCCGATTAATCGTCCGTGGAGACTCTCGGTTGGTTGTTAATCAAGTCATGAAAGAGTGGTCTTGTCTAGATGATAATATGACTGCTTATCGACAAGAGGTACGCAAGTTGGAAGACAAATTCGATGGACTCGAGCTTACCCATGTCTCCTCCGACATAATAATGAGGCAGCCGATAGACTGGCCAATTTTGGTTCAAAACAGGAAGCAGCTCTTTCATATGTATTCATCGAACATCTTTACGAACCGACCGTGCCCAGAAAAGAGACAACTGAAGCCATGGATACTCAAGGCGTAAGCATGATTGAAGCCGACTGGAGAGATCCTCTCATAAAATTTTTGACCAAACAAGAACTCCCTCAAGACAAAAATGAAGCCGAGCGGATTTCCAGGCGCAGCAGACTTTACATTATTCACGAAGCTGAACTATACAAGAAAAGTCCATCAGGAATACTTCAGCGCTGTGTATCTTTGGAGGAAGGGAGACAATTGTTGAAGGATATACATTCTGGTATTTGTGGTAATCATGCGGCTGCACGCACCATCGTCGGCAAAGCTTACCAACAAGGTTTTTTCTGGCCTACAGCTGTGTCCGATGCGGACAAGATTGTGCGGACATGCGAAGGTTGCCAATTTTTTGCCAGACAAACTCATTTGCCAGCCTAAGAGTTGCAAACCATCCCGTTGTCCTGGCCGTTTGCGGTCTGGGGGCTTGACATGGTCGGCCCATTTAAAAGGGCAGTCGGCGGTTACACACATCTCTTTGTGGCTATCGACAAATTCTCCAAGTGGATTGAGGCTAAACCGGTCATCACGATCACAACAGATAAAGCTAGAGATTTTTTCATCAACATCGTGCATCGGTTTGGGGTACCTAATCGGATCATCACTGATAATGGCACTCAATTCACCGGCGGAGCGTTTAAAGACTTTTGTGAAGACTTCGGCATTAAAATTTGTTATGCCTCCGTGTCACACCCCATGAGTAACGGACAAGTTGAGCGCGCTAACGGCATGATACTGCAAAGGATCAAGGCACAAGTTTTCGATCGACTACACCCTTATGCTGGCAAGTGGGTAGATCAGCTGCCGTTCGTACTTTGGTCTTTACGTACTACTCCTAGTCGGGCTACCGGCCAGTCGCCGTTCTTTTTGGTTTATGGCGCAGAAGCAATGTTGCCGAGTGAAGTGGAATTTGAATCACTACGATTTCGGAACTTCAACGAGGAGGGCTATGAAGAGGGCCGAGTAGACGACATCAACCGACTAGAAGAAGCCCGAGAAGCAGCCGTTATCATAATCGGAATGTTCGATCGCGAGCCTTTTTAGTCGGTGACCTGGTTCTGAGGAAAATTCAAACAACACAGGATCGGCATAAATTATCTCCTTTATGGGAAGGTCCGTTCATAATTGCTGAAGTCACTCGGCCTGGTTCTTATCGACTCAAGCGCGAAGATGGTACTATCATCAACAATTCTTGGAATATTGAACACCTTCGTCGATTTTACGCTTAGGCATTTCGTTTGTATCTTTTCTCTTTGACTGCTAACTTCAAGTTTTTCCTCGAAGTTTTCAGTCAGGGGGCTACTCTAATAATAATAGAGTGTGATTTTTATCAATTCAATTTGCTTACTTGATGTATCATTGCCCTGTTTAATTTCTTGGCTTAGTCAATGAGGACTGAAAGTTTTTTAACAACTTTTGCGGGTTTTAGGCTCAACAAGGTTTGACAAAAACTTTTAAGAAATCAGGAGCTAAGCTAAGATATCAAGCACAGCATAAATTCATTAGTATTGTACAAATTGTGCCTCCATCATCATTAATCATCAAGAATATCGGTATATTAATTAGTATCAGTCTTTTCATCATCAGAATTTTCAGGACCAGTCGGTCGAAGATCGTTGTCCTGAAATCTCTCAACTACATCAGCAGCAATTTTGTCAGCCGCTTTCTGCGCATTACTGATGAGGTCAAGAGCAGCTTCTTCGCTCGTCCCGTCTGCAAAGCCATCAATGGCGTCAATATCAACTCTCGGATAAAGGGATTTAGTCATCGCCAACGCCATGCTTGCTCCCATACTTCCAGCTTCTTTGATGTTCTTGAAATATATATCCGAAGCAACTCTCAGCTTGTCGAAAATTTCAGAAGCATCAAGTGTACTCGGGCCGTTGTTATTAAGGAACATCGCTTGAACAATTGGGGCAGCAACGTTAGCAACTTCATCCCGGGCTCCTTCAAGTTTTTTGATCTTGCCAACCAGGACGTCGAATTGAGCTTGAGATTTGATCTTGTGGTCTGCATCGACAGATTCATATTAATAAGTCAGCATATGGAGGATAATGGCTTTTGAGGTATTGATTGTTGATACCTTCAACTTCCTTTAAAGCCAGGTCTCTTTGTCTTGCCAATTCTGCCCTGTCATTTTCCAGAGTTCGAATTTGCTTCTCCAACTGAGATATCTTGGCAGCTTGCACTACATTGATTACTGTAAATTAAGATCGCAAAGATAACAGTATAAGTCAGTCGGGCATAGTCTGCGCAAACCTTTTGATGAACCACTCAGTTCAAAATTGGATTCTTGGAGGTCAGCAATTCGATTCCTCAGGTCATGCTCATTTTTCCTGGCAAGTTCTTTTGCTTCGTGCAATTGATTCCTGGTAGCTTCGAGGGTTCCGAGGTGAGGGACTAGCCTCTCTAAGGTTGCCATTTTGGCTTCGTTCCTAAGATGGATCCTCTGTAAGACAGTTTAATTAGCGAACAAGATGGTTGAGATCAGGTACCAGAGGGCTTACATTTACAATGCGGGTTGCCTGACCAAGTGCCTTCTTCAGTAGGCATAATTCTTCGTCCTCTTTTTGTTTGTTTATCACGATCCCTTGGGGCTGCATGTTGTCATCCCACCACTTGACCAGAATCGGAGGGCGTGAATCCTCAGCTGCTTGTATACGGGGGATTTCTTCTTCATCACCAATTATTGGCCCTAGTGTATCCATGAATGAAGATGAAGCAGCCAAATAAAGTCTGTTGGATCAAAATGATTTCAGATAGTGTGTCTACCTGTGATGATTCCCGGTCGGGGACGAGTGGACTTTGGTGTCTTCACAGAAGATCTGGTTTCTGACTCACTATCAGCATCCCTCCCGAGAGGACTGTTCGTTTGGGCTTCAACCTCGGGAATCTTTTGGCTTGGCCCTGCGTCCGACTGGTTTCCAGTCGGGGGCTCCTGGTTAGCACCAACTTCAGCTTCGGCCGACTGGTTCCTAGTCGGGGGCTCGTTGCTGGGCTCTACATTGTCGGTTGCCGGTTGTTCGTCACTCGGACGCTCCTCTGCAGTTGGCCCGGTTTCTTTTGAAGGGTTTGCCTCTATGTCAGGCGGCTCAGAGTCTTTCCCGGAAGGATCTATATCAGAAGGTTTCCTGTAAATTTGATTGTCAGTGTTATTACCGCAATGGGTGCGCATCAATGCAAGGAAGATCGTTATATGAGTTGCACTTGGAAGACTTCCTGATCTTTGGCACAGGACGACTGGATGTTTTCTTCCTTGGAGTAGCCTGTTTTGGTAGTTTCTTGGTTGTCTCTTGGTCTCCAGGCCTCCTGATGGTATCATCGCCTTCGTCGTCACTCAGAACCAGCTTCCTCTTTCGAGAGTCTGACTGGCCGACTGGATCAGAAGCATTTGGCTGAGTTTCATACCGAATTCTTGGTCCTCCGCTCCCTTGCCCAGTTTGGTGGCGGGGATATCGACGTTGAGCAACTGGGGGATCCGACTTCATCAAAGCAAATTCCTGGGTGCAATATATTTCATTGTTAATTGATTCAACAGGAAGACAAGATCATATCTTGAGGAAGGTTGAAATGTTTGAGAGTATACCGGTGGAGGAGGGTTGAATGCGTTGAATGGCACGACGGGCAGCAGATGTGAGTAGCTGACAACGATGGCGTTCGAGAAGATCTTATACATCCTTTCCTTCATGACCTTGAAGTCAAGAGAATCTGGATCTTCACGATTTGGGTCATGCTTGCCGTCAAATTCGAAGGCTGTGCGAGATCTTTCTTTGATTGGAGCTAGTCGACACTTGATAAAGTGTCGGGTGATTTGTTCCCCTTGGAGGCCCTGTTCTTTCAGCTTTATCATCCTCTCCATCAATTCTACTGCTTGTGCAGCTTCATCCCCCATTGGCAGTGAGTTCCATGTGTCCTGGTAAACCGGAGGAAGACAGCAGTACTCGGGGAGTGCGGGCTCAGGATTCTGAACATAGAACCAGTTCGCATGCCAGCCTTTGTTTGAGGTTTTGAAGGGCATAGAGAAGTATTTTTGGCTTAGGGTTCCCCTGAGTTGGAAACCAGCCCCCCCGACAACACATGGTTTGCTCTTGTTTGGCTGCAGTTTGAGGAAGAAGATGAGGCGGAACAAGACGAAATGTGGCCTAATGCCCAGAAAAGCTTTGCAGGCATGAATAAAATTGGCGATATGCACTATGGAGTTTAGGTTCAAGTGATGCAAGCTAATCCCATAGAAGTTCAGAATGCCCCGGAAAAATCTTGAGGTTGGAAGAGAAAACCAGCCGTAGAAGAAATGAGCGAATACCACGATTTCCTGTGTGTCGGGAGTCGGGAATGCCTCACCAGATGCTGGTCGCCACCCAATGATCTCTTTCACCGGGAGAACGCCGTGCGCCACCATCTCCTTCAGATTGTCTTCCGTCACATCGGAGGGCGCCCACTGACTCTCGAAGCTTTCTCTTTCTTCCGCCATGAATGTGAACTGGATGGTTTGATTTAGTTCGAGATACGGCTGAAAAGAGATGGGGAATCGGAGCGGTGGATGCGGGGAGAAATATTGTGAAGATTTTGAGGGTGGATTGAAGCAGATTGATGAACCCTAGCTTTGTCAGCGCGGTTCTGTACTATAGCACGGAGTGGGGAATGGCGAGAGTCTCGGCGGGGAAGACGAAACGACGTTTGGATTTCGGTATTCTTAGGGTATCGGAAGTACTAATGGGCCTGGGCCTATACAGTACTTCAGCCCAATTATGTTTTCAGCGTAGCTCATTGTGATCCCTAGGGACTTAGGCGCCTTTTGCTTTGGCAATATATGCTCACAATAATGTGACCCGATGCTATTAAAATCCTTTTTAATGCGTGTCACGACCGGAAATAACCCAACGGGCGTTCCTTACGTGCGTCTATTATTCCTTGTCCCAGGAGGCAAGGTACACCAAAAGTTGATACATTTCAGAGTTTATCAAGTGGAAGCGTAAATAGTTAATTTATTACATGGGCGGCGAAGGCCCAGCACACACAAAGACAAACGGGAAACAGCGGAAGACTAGGGCGACGACCACAGGCGCTTGACGGCAGGCACGAGCTAAACACCAAAGCCTTCATCATCCAGGGGCTCCTCTTCTGGGTTTGGGAAAAATTGAGCAAGACTGAGTACAACCACCGTACTCAACAAGACACACCCATAAGTGCAGAATAAATGCAAAGGAGTACAATGGAGTTATAATATAGGGGGTTAGGGTTTTGCAGTAAACAGCATTTAAAGACACTTAGTTGCTCAAAGCTAAGTTTAAAACACGATCCTAGAACTATTTAATATTATTAAACAAGGCCGTGAACCCACACGAACCTGCCTTAACCCAAGGCCTACGATGATTCAGACCGAACTGGCGACCCGACCCTGGGTCCCAGCTCGTCCCAAGCCAACCCAGGCCAACCATTCCACATTTTAGTTGTTAAGCAGGTTTTAAGAATTAAAACACTAACTTGGGTACATTGCTCGGCTTGCCCATAACCGAGGGCGCGGCTATTCGAATAGATTATACTCTGATCAGAGGTGTACATCTTTACCCACAAGACACATCTTCCTCACGTGTAACCACGTGCCACATACCACCACGGTATACGGACGGAAGACGTGACATAGTTTCCAACCCATCCTAGCCATAGACAAGAGTACCGACCCAACCCCACCTTCGGCCGGAACCCCCGGGACAGGTAGGCAGGACTAAGCCCCTAGCAGCAGGACACCGGCCCTGTGCCATGACATCTCGACTACCGGGCCGCAGCTCGTGTAGCCTTCATTTGCCCTAGAGATGTCCATCGACCCCCGACTTCGTCCATCGACACCGGCCGGCGCCGTGGGCCCCACGCGTCAGCCGCACCCAAGGGCGCGGGCGGCTGACGGCCGGGCCCCACGCGGCAGCCACTCGGCGCGCCCGAGGGCGGCCAAGCCGGCGCGGCCGGCGGGAGACGGCGCTCTCGCGCCCCTATGGTCGCCGGCGGCGGCCATAGGCACGGCGGAGCGGCGGCCGAGAGAGGAGAGGGAAAGGGGGAAACGAGGCGGCGGTCCACGGCTCACCCAAGGTCGACGGCGACGACGGGATAGGCGACCGGACCGGGGGAAGGCGGCGGCGCTTCTCGGGTGAACGGGGACGGCGGCGCTCCGGTGGTCGGCGAGCTCGACGAGGGGGTGGACGGGGACGGTGGCGATGCGGCGAAGCCGGAGGAGGCGACGCCGGGGTGGGAGACGGTCCAGGGCGACGACGGCGGCGGACCCGAGCTCGGCGGCGACGGCGGAGAGAGAGAGCGACGGCGCGAGCTCGAATCCGGCGAGGAGGAAGGGAGGCGAGAGGCGGAAACGGACGGAGGAGGTGCGGGGAAGGTTTAAATAGGGTTGGAAGGGGGAGAGAGCGGCCGGAGGGGAAGGAAACCGGCGCGGGAGGTCCGGCTGCCATCAATGGCGCCGGTGAGATTTGCGGGGGCAAATCCGCCCGTTTGAACGCGAGAGAGAGAGGGAAAAATGGGGGGAAAGGGAGAGGTGATCACGGGGGGGAGTGATTCCCCCCACTTTATTGCATGAGGGGACGGCGGGAGGCGGCGGGATTCGCGGCGACGGCGGCGCTAGGGCGCGGGGGAGGCGACGGGAGCGGCGGGAGGAAGGGGATGACGGGTGGGCCCCACCCGTCAGCGAGGGTGGCGGGCGGGCCCGCCCGTCAGCGGCGCACGCGCGGGGAGAGGCCGGGTGGGCCACGGGGAGAGGAGAGAGAGGGAGAGGGTGATGGGCCGAATTCCGCCCATTAGAGAGAAGGGGGGATTTTAGGGTTTTTCTTTTTATAAAACTTTTTCAACTTTGTTTATTTCTTCTTAATTATTATTTGTGCTCTGAAAATTCCACTAAAATTTATTTACACATTTTAGGCTTTTAGGAAATATGCAAAAATCCTCTAAGCCTTGTTTGACTTTTACTTTGCACATTTTAATTTTTGGAGGCTTTCACACGGATTTTAATTATTCTAGGCATAATTTAAAGGATATATTTTAGGGTCGTTTTGGGACGTGACAAATCTACCCCCCTTAAACGGAATCTCGACCCCGAGATTCGGAAGAACTGGCGAAGAGATCGGGATGGGCTGCCTTCAGCTCGTCTTCACGCTCCCACGTAGCTTCTTCCTCGGCGTGGTTGCTCCATTGGACCTTGCAAAAACGGATTACCCGGTTCTTGGTCCTACGCTCCATGACGTCCAGGATTTTCACCGGTCTCTCCACGTAGGTCAAGTCTTCGCAAACTTCAATCTGCTCTGAGTCGGCCTGCTCGGACGGCACTCGAAGGCATTTCTTGAGTTGCGACACATGGAACACATCATGCACGTTGCCCAAGGATGCGGGCAACTCCAACTGGTAAGCAACTTCTCCGCGTCGAGCAATGATGCGGAAAGGACCCACGAACCGAGGTGCGAGCTTCCCTTTCGTCTGAAACCTGTGTACGCCCCGCAATGGCGTGACCCGAAGGTACACAAAATCGCCCACTGTGAACTCCAGGTTACGGCGTCGGTTGTCTGCATAACTTTTCTACCGAGACTGTGCCACCTTGAGATTATCCCGAATGGTTCTGACTTTAGCTTCAGCTTCTCTCAGGATATCAGTCCCGAACACTTGGCTTTCCCCAACTTGGTCCCACAATAGCGGTGTCCGGCATTTACGTCCATACAACGCTTCATAGGGTGCCATTTGTATGCTGGCTTGGTAGCTATTATTGTAGGAGAACTCGGCATAGGGGAGACTCTTATCCCAGGTCTTCCCAAAATCTAGAACACAGGCACGGATCATATCTTCCAGGATCTGATTCAGACGCTCGGTCTGTCCATCTGTCTGCGGGTGATACGCGGTGCTGAAATTTAATCGGGTTCCCAACTCTTCTTGGAGTTTCTTCCAAAAGTGAGAGGTGAATTGGCTTCCCTATCAGATACAATTTTCTTAGGAACGCCATGGAGACTCACGATCCTAGCGAAGTAGAGTTCGGCTAGTTTGTTCCCTCCATAGGTGGTCTTCACAGGAATAAACCGAGCTACCTTGGTTAGTCGGTCCACGACCACCCATATAGAATCATATCCGCCTTGGGTTTTTGGAAGTCCGGTGATGAAATCCATCCCAATTTCGTCCCATTTCCACTCTGGTACTTGGAGAGGTTGGAGAAGTCCGGCCGGTCGTTGGTGCTCTGCTTTGACACGCTGGCACACATCACAAAGAGCCACGAACTCAGCAATTTCCCGCTTCATACTAACCCACCAGTATCTCTCTTTCAAGTCTAAGTACATCTTCGTACTGCCAGGGTGGATGGAATAAGGACTTTCGTGAGCTTCCTGAAGTATCAGCTGTTTAAGTTCCCTATCCTCTGGAACGCATACCCGATTTCCGTTCCATAGGGTTCCGTGTTCATCTTCTGTGAAACCAGCGGCTTTACCCTGTTTCATATTCTTGAGGATCCCATGCATATCTGGATCATTCTTTTGAGCATCGCGGATTTGATCGAGCAAGGTAGGCTTGGCTTCCAGCATAGCCAAGAATCCATGGCTAACGATGCTTAGGTTCAGGGCTTCCATCTGTTGATTAAGTTCCGGTGGAATGCCACGGACGCCAAGAGTGTTGCAATGGCTTTTTCGACTCAGCGCGTCTGCGACCATGTTGGCCTTACCAGGGTGATAGTGGATTCCCACATCATAATCCTTGATGAGCTCTAACCATCTTCTCTGCCGAAGATTCAGATCCGATTGAGTGAAGATGTATTTCAAACTCTTATGATCAGTATATATTTCACAGCGATTCCTAATGAGATAGTGCCGCCAGATCTTTAGAGCATGAACCACAGCGGCTAACTCCAAATCGTGGGTAGGGTAGTTGCCTTCATGAGGCCGTAGCTGGCGTGAGGCATAGGCTACCACATGACCTTCCAGCATGAGCACGCACCCCAATCCTTGGCACGAAGCATCACAGTACACCATGAAGTCCTTGCAAGTATCTGGTAAGATTAAAACTGGCGAGGAAACCAGCTTTTCCTTGAGAGTTTGGAACGCCTTCTCGCATTGCGGGCTCCACACAAATTTTTCTTCTTTCTTCAACAATTGTGTCATGGGTCGAGCGATTTTGGAAAAGTTCTCGATGAATCTTCGGTAGTATCCTGCCAAACCCAAAAAGCTGCGGACTTGGGTGACCGTCTTGGGTTGCTTCCAATCAGTGACGGCGGTCACTGTTTCAGGGTCCACAGCAACTCCTTTAGCAGATATCACGTGCCCTAAGAATTTGACTTCGGACAACCAGAACTCACACTTGCTAAGCTTGGCATACAATTGATGTTCCCGCAACTTTCCCAACACCAGACGGAGATGCTGTTGATGGTCTTCCTCCGATTTTGAGTACACCAGGATGTCGTCAATAAAGACCACAACAAACTTATCCAAGTATTCCATGAACACTTTGTTCATTAAGTTCATGAAGAAGGCAGGAGCATTGGTCAGACCGAACGACATCACCATGAATTCATACAATCCATAACGCGTGGTGAATGCGGTCTTCGGGATATCTTCTTCACGGATACGCACTTGGTGATATCCGGAACGAAGATCGATTTTAGAAAAGACGGTGGCACCTTTAAGCTGATCGAACAGATCATCGATCCGGGGAAGAGGGTACTTGTTTTTGATAGTAACTTCATTGAGAGCTCTGTAGTCAACACACATCCTCTTCCTTGTGCTTGGCTTCCAAGCGGACGCTCTTGTCCACCAGACGTTGGAAATCCGGATAGTCCCCGGAAACGAGACGCACAGAAAGCTCAGGGTCCATTCCTGCCAAGAACTTCTCCTGCTTTTCCTCATCTTCCCGAACATCCTCCGGAGCGTACCGGGCCAAGTTGTTAAACTCATGCAAATACTCCATCACGGAGTGGTTGCCTTGCTTCAACTCCCGGAATTCCCTTTTCTTAAGGGCCATGACTCCGGCGGGCACATGGGTCCTCCGGAAAGCGGCGGTGAATCGGGCCCAAGTAATAGGCTGCCCCTCTGGCTGCGTAGCCTGAAAGTGGTCCCACCATAGAGATGCAGGCCCCTGCAGTTGGTGAGCGGCAAAGATGACTTTCTCCTCATTGTTGCACTGCACGGTGACTAACTTCTTTCCCACGGCATGCAACCAATCCAAGGCATCCACGGGGTTATTGGAGCTGGAGAAGGTAGGCGGGCGGATGCGAAGGAACTCGGCGAGCTTAGAATGCTGCGGGGGTGGTGGTGGAGGTGGAGCATTATGCTGTGGTGGATTTTGGATGTGATGGAGGAAAGCAGCCATCATGTTGGCCTGCTGGGCGAGGATTTGGGTGAGGATGGTGTTGGTGTTTGGTGGTGGTGGTGGAGGCGGGGGAGGAGGGGGAGGTGGGCTGCCATGGTTGTTGTGGTTGCTGCCTTCGGGTTGGTTGCCATCACCGGTAGCAGCACTTCTCCTGGTTGTCACCATCTGAAATATCCCATACAGAACCAGCCAAGAGAGAGAACAGACTATGAAAACTAATCACCCACGACTACCATAATTCTTGAATTTATTACTGCTATTGAAATGGGTTCATTAGAGTTCAGGTTGCTTAGGCAGATAAAAATAAAGACAGGCTCCGACACAGTTATACCACACACCGGTACAACCATGCCCTACACGACTCCAACAGGAAGACAAACGAGAAAGAACACACGCGCAAGCCTACTAACTGCTCGTCTACTTCTGCGACGGGCCAGGGCGGAAGGTGAGCAGCAGCGCATCCTCCGTGCTACCAACGCCGGAGGCTTCCCCCTCCTGAGGAACCACGGGCGCGGGCTCGGCACGAGGGGTCTCCACGAAGCAGGTCCACGCCAGGGACTGACGAACAAGCTCAGGCCTGGAGGTGCTCTTGCGGGCGGTGATCTTCTGGCTACGGCAGACGCGGCGGCACTTGGGACGGCAGACCTCTCCCTGGGCGACCTTGAGCTGACACAGCTGCGCCTCCAGCGCGTCTAGGTCCTTCTTCAGCTGCAGATTCTCCTGACGCAGCTCCAGGATCTTCATGTTGTTCTCGACCATCCCACGGTGCACCATATGATGGAAGTCGATACGGGCCGCATCGTACGCCTCCACCATGCGCGCCAGGTGCATGATGGTAGCGTCATCCTCCGAGCTAGCATCCCGGAAGGTGGCGTAGTCGCGGGCTCCTCCGCGACGAGGGTGGTAGCGGTAGGGCGAGTGCTGCAACTCGCCCGGGTAGCGCTGGTGAAGAGTGCCGATGGCGAGGAGTGCGGCGTTCTGGCAAGCGGCGGAGAAGGAATCTCCTCCCGCGGTGACTGCCAATGAAGTCCTCTCGGGAGAGCCAGTGAGGATCACTGCAGTGACCTCCCAAGCAGCGTGCGGCTCGGCATCGTCACCCTCCTGCTCCGGGAGCTGCTTGCCCTGGTAGTCCACTCCATGCGGATATCCCAGGACAACGCACATGCCCCGCAGCTCCAGAACAAAGCCGGTCAGGTCCAGGCCACGACGGTTCATGCTGCCGGCCATCTACAAGCAAGGACAAAAGAGAGAAAATATTTTAGAGATCAGCTTTAGATGATAAATGAAGCAGCAAGACAGAGAGAGACTAAAGGATTTTCAAAAATAAGAGAGGATTTTTATTCCGAAAATATTGCTAAGGCTTGGGATCTAAGGTTCGTCCTAGGGTCAAGGAGGCTCTGATACCAACTTGTCACGACCGGAAATAACCCAACGGGCGTTCCTTACGTGCGTGCATTATTCCTTGTCCCAGGAGGCAAGGTACACCCAAAGTCGATACAATTCAGAGTTTACCAAGCGGAAGCGTAATTAAATAATTATTACATGGGCAGCGACGGCCCAGCACACTCAAAGACAACGAAAAACAGCGGAAGACTAAGGCGACGACCACAGGCGCTTGACGGCAGGCACGAGCTAGACACCAAAGCCTTCATCATCCAGGGGCTCCTCTTCTGGGTTTGGGAAAAATTGAGCAAGACTGAGTACAACCACCGTACTCAACAAGACACACCCACAAGTGCAGCATAAATGCAAAGGAGTACAATGGAGTTATAGTATAAGGGTTAGGTTTTGTAATAAACAGCATTTAAAAGACCCTTAGTTGCTCAAAGCTAAATTTAAAACACGATCCTAGAACTATTTAATATTATTAAACAAGGCCGTGAACCCACACGAACCTGCCTTAACCCAAGGCCTACGATGATTTAGACCGAACTGGCAACCCGACCCTGGGTCCCAGCTCGTCCTAAGCCAACCCAGGCCAACCATTCCACATTTTAGTTATTAAGCCGGTTTTAAGAATTAAAACACTAACTCGGGTACATTGCTCGGCTTGCCCATAACCGAGGGCGCGGCTATTCGAGTAGATTATACTCTGATCAGAGGTGTACATCTTTACCCACAAGACACATCTTCCTCACGTGTAACCACGTGCCACATACCACCACGGTATACGGACGGAAGTCGTGACATAGTTTCCAACCCATCCTAGCCATAGACAAGAGTACCGACCCAACCCCACCTACGGCCGGAACCCCCGGGACAGGTAGGCAGGACTGAGCCCCTAGCAGCAGGACACCGGCCCTGTGCCATGACATCTCGACTACCGGGCCGCAGCTCGTGTAGCCTTCATTTGCCCTAGAGATGTCCATCGACCCCCGACTTCGTCCATCTCTATCCGTGTACTTTTGTTTATAACCAGACTGAGCCACAAACTAAGCCTTACCCATTAGACATGTGGTAGTACGGTAGTGCTTTGCAACAGAGGCCCGAAGACCGGTCCTTATATGGCCGAGGTGCTACCATCTAAACCATGCACCCCGAGCCCAGCCTAAAACCATTTTGAGGGTTTTGAATAGAGGGAGAGGTGTGAATCCAATTCCACAATAATCCAACCATTCCATGGTGTCCAAGTGATATGAATATTCCCAAAGTCTAGAGTTATAAAACCACCTAATGTTGTCCTATTAAACAGCGAAGCATCTACCTAAATTCATACTAGTGGAACCATGAATAAAATGTCCACTAGTTGGGGTTTTGTTTATCCTAGGGTGAACAAGGTAATAATAATAATAACAATAATAAGTTCATAACAAAGGTAAATAGGCATGGCTAAATAAAACAGTGATAACGCGGGAATTTAAATAAAGCGGTAATGCAATAATTTAAATCAAAATAACTTTATAAACTGGGATTCAATATGTTCAAGGATGATGTGACTTGCCTTGCTCGCTTTCCCAAACGTCGGCTTCAACCTCCACGAAGAGCGGATCTTCCGAAGCTGCAGCGTCTACACGACCAATGGAAAATAAAAGGGCTTTTACTCTAATAAACTCCATATAACAAGCAGGAACAAAGCACAAAAATGGGTTCTTGACTTCTTAAGGAAAAATTAGAGACTTGAACGGTCCAATTCCGAGTTCAAATGGCCAAGTTATGACCATTTGAAATTTATATGCTCTTTAAATGAATATTTGCGAATTTCTTCATTCAAATTTTAATTTTAAAAATATATTTATTGCGTCAGCCAGGAGAGAGGGCGCGGACCGGGTCCACGGGAGTGGGACCCACGCGGCAGCCTCACGGTACACGGTGGACCGGGTGCACCCGGCTCACACCGGCCGGCGCCGTGGGCCCCACGCGTCAGCCGCACCCGAGGGCGCGGGCGGCTGACGGCCGGGCCCCACGCGGCAGCCGCTAGACGCGCCCGGAGGCGGCCACGTCGGCGCGGCCGGCGGGAGGCGGCGCGCCCGCGCCCCTATGGTCGCCGGCGGCGGCCATAGGCACGGCGGAGCGGCGGCCGGGAGGGGGCAGGGAAAGGGGGAAACGAAGCGGCGGTCCATGGCTCACCCCGGGTCGACGGCGACGACGGAAACGGCTACCGGAGCGGAGGAAGGCGGCGGCGCAGCTCAGGTGGACGGGGTCGACGGCGCTCCGGCGGTCGGCGAGCGAAACGGAGGGGTGGATGAGGTCGGCGAGGATGCGGCGAAGCCGAAGGAGGCGGCGCCGAGGTGGGAGGGGGTCCGGGGCGACGACGGCGGCGGACCGGAGCTCGGCGGTGACGGCGGAGAGAGAGAGCGACGGCGCGAGCTCGATTCCGGTGAGGAGAGAGGGCGGTGAGTGGCGGAAACGGTGGTGGGGAGCTTGGGGAGGGTTTATATAGGGTTGGGAGTGAGAGAGGGCGGTCGGAGGAGGGGGAAACGGGCGCGGGAGACCCGGCCGCCATTAATGGTGCCGGCGAGGTTAGGGGAGAGGTTTCCAAACAAATCTGAGGGAGAGAGGGAGGGAAAAATGGGGGGAAAGGGGGAGGGGATCCCGGGGAATAATTCCCCCCACTTTAGTGCGCGCGGGGACGGCGGAAGGCGGCGGGATTCACGGCGGCGGCGGCGCTAGGCGCGGGCGAGGCGGCGGGGGCGGCGGGAGGAAGGGGATGACGAGTGGACCCCACCTGTCAATGAGGGTGGCGGGCGGGCCCGCCCGTCAGCGGCGCGCGCGTGGGGAGGAGGCCGAATGGGCTGCGGGGAGGAGGAGGGAGAGGGAGGGAGCTGGGCCGAGCCAGCCCATTAGAGGGGAGAGGATGATTTTTAGGGTTTTTCTTTTTATAAAATCATTTTAACTTTGTTTATTTCTTAATAATTATTATTTGTGCTCTGAAAATTCCACTAAAATTTATTTACACATTTTAGGCTTTTAGGAAATATACAAAAATCCTCCAAGCCCTATTTGACTTTTAACTTTAGCAACTTCGAAACAGACATTTTCTGTGCGAAAATTCTCCCGAGTGCCGAAGGTAACTGGAAGGGTGATCTGACCGAGTGGTGTAGATGACAATCCTGGAATAACACCATGGAAGGGTGCATTACTCGGCTTTAATTCTGTGCGAGGAATCTGCATATCTTCCAGGGTCTTAGCGAAAAGGATATTGAGTGCGCTGCCACCATCGATGAGAGTCCGTCGGAGCTTGACATTGCGAACCACTGGGTCTAGTACCAGGGGGTACCGCCCCGAGTGAACCACTCGGTCGGGATGATCCGAGCGGTCGAACTTAATTGCTGTTTCCGACCACCGAAGATATTGGGGCGTGTTGGGCTGAACCGCATTGATCTCCCGTTCTGTTAGCTTCTGTTCTCTCTTGGACTCATAGGCCAGGGGTCCGCCGAAGATGTGATTAAGTTCTTTGCGATGGTCTTGAAAACCAGTCGGGGCATCGTCTTCATCATCTTTCTTCTTTGATGTGCCCTGATCTCCGTCTGCAGGTTTGCGTGCGTTCTTGACGTATTGTTCCGCGAACTGTTTGTAGACGAAGCAATTTTTGGCCACGTGGTTGGAGTTGGGATGATGCGGACATTGGGAGTTCATTATCTTGTCGAAGGTGTTGACGCGGGGACGTTGTCGGGAAGATGGAGAGGTGGTCGCCACAAGTTCTTCGGGCTTATGCTTGCGATCCTTGTGGTTGTTACTTCCACTCCCCCCTGCAGTCGGCGTGTCCTTCTTTGGCTTCCAAGTGGTGCCCGACTATTTGGACGCGGCGATAGCATCTTCGGCCTTGGCATACTCGTTGTCTTTTTCGAACATCTGCTTAACCGTCCTGGGAGGTTTACGTCCGAACTTGCCGACTAGGTCGTCGTGGCGAATGCCTTTAGTGAAGGCGGCGATGATGACGTCGTCGGTGATGTCGGAGATCTTGTTGCGTTGTTCGGAGAAGCGTCGGATGTAATCTCAAAGGGATTCTCCAGACTTCTGAACGACGTTGTAGAGGTCAAACTGTGTGCCGGGACGTTCAAAGGTTCCTTGGAAGTTGGCGATGAAGTGATCACGAAGTTCCGCCCATGATCCGATCGTGCCACGGGGTAATCCGTGGAGCCAGGATCGGGCGGAGTCCGCTAGCGCCACAGGTAGATAGTTTGCCATGGCCTTGCTGTCTCCTCCTGCTGCGCGGATTGCGAGTCCGTAGACGGTGAGCCAAGACTCCGGATTGGTGGTGCCGTCATACTTCTCGATTCTAGTTGGTTTGAAGCCGACTGGCCAATCCACTCGACGCAGGTCATTAGTGAAGGCAGCTACTCCATCCATGTCATCGTCGTAGCGATTTGGTGAATGACGGTGACCTCGTGCTCCACGGCGCTGGTTGATCGTGTCACGAAGGTCGACGGGACGCTGGCGAGGTAGAGAACGAGGCCGTTCAGCTCGGCGCTCCCTGTGATGTTCGGGAAGCGAGTGAACAGATCGTTCGTCGTGACCCCTGCTCCTGCAACTAGATCCTGTGCCGGTGACGCTGAGGCTTGGCTGATGATGAGGGACTCGGCTACCAGTCGGGGTGCGGGTGCTTGCGGAGTTGGCTAGAACCGAGGCAGCGATCATGGTCTTCGTCTGGTTCAAGATGTTGACAACATGATCGGCTTGGTTGAGTGCGTCTTCCTTGAGGAGGGTGTCAAGGAGAGTGATTGCTGCAACCGCGTTCTGCTGGGCGGTGCGAAAGACCGCTGTCCCGTCGATGTCTTGTTGCCCAATGAGCTCTCTCGCTCGTCGCCCAGATTCCAAGGCGCGATGCCGTCGATCTTCAGCTTCCTTTGCAATCCGTTCGCGATCTTGTTGCTCACGCTGTAGTCGTTCTCGCTCCTGTCGCTGTCGCTCTTCCTCCAGTCGGCGACGTTCAGCTTCTTGCCGCGCGCGATCTTGGTCCGCTTCTCGAGCTCGGCACTGTTCTTCCGTTTCATTGTCAGCCATGAATACGCCGAAGAAGAGGGGCGTGTAGTTATCCTCGTGGCTGTCGTCGAAGTTGTCGAAGTCGCCGCGGTCGTAGTGGTAGCCGAAGTCGTCGTAGTCGAGGATCTCAGTTGGTCGAGAACTGACACCGGGGGAGCTGAGGTAGCCATCCAACTCTTCCGTCGAGACTGTCCCGAGAGGTTGGAGTATAACGCCAACCTCCCTGGATCTAGACTGGATCGGGGCCGATGCCAGAGCTCGCCTAGATCTCCGAGTGGGAGATGTTTTGGCTGTGAAGACGGCGGCCAAGTCATCAGGAAGTTTTATCAAGATTGAGGGATAGGACCCGTCGTCTTGATCTGGTCACGGAAGTGTAGATTGGATCTCGTCCGAGTGGTTTGAAGCCGACTCAGAGGAGATGATCCTGGAGTAGGCCTCGGCCGAGTTCGGAATACCAAACGGCACGGGGACCTGGTTTCTCCCCGACTGGTTTGAATCCGAGTCAAGGAGAGAGATCTTGCCGAAGTCGTCGGTGATGAAGTCGAGGCTGCCAAATCGGAACACCTGCCCGGGAGGGAAGGCGAAGTCGTCGATGCCAGAAACGAGACCCATCGCACTTAGTCGGCGAGAACTTGACGCTGCCCCTACCAGGCGCGCCAACTGTCGAAACAAGATTTCGGCAATAATAAAAGGGGGTAGTTGTCAAGTTAGGAAAGTGGATGGGTTTGGAGACAAGGGATTTTATACAGGTTCAGGCCTTCTTATTAAAGAAGTAATACCCTACTCCTGTCCGGGGATGATTCCGCCGAGTGTGTTATTGATTGTATAATTGGGAGAAAAAAGAATCGTGCCCCAAGAGGCACACGGACCCTCCTTATATAGGGAAGGGATCCGTAATACAAGGTACAGTCCATATCCTAACGGAATATGGGATTACAGATAAAATACAATCGTAGCCGACTAGGATCCCGAGTATTTTCTTGACATACAAGTTTAGAACCTACCCCGAGTCCTCATAAAGATATTCTATCTATATTTGGTACCATATATCCGACTAAAGTATAACTGTCATGCAGATATGGGGTATCCATAATCTCCACAGATTAATTACTTGGCCTGGAGCCGAAGGTGTTGGAGCAGGTGCAGGAGCCCATACTAGTGCCGTCGGCTGAGCCGATGGTGCATTAAGAGGGATTGACTGGACAACTGGTTGATTATCAGTGATTAATGGCCAATAATTAGGGAATACTCCTCCTGGTAGGTAAACTGGTCCTGTAGCTTGGTACTCGGCCATCGAACCATCAACCATTGACTTCACCATGTTTGCCAAAGTATTGGTTAATATTCCAGATTGATTGATGAAAGCATGGTGTACAGCATAGTCAACCTGATCTTGAAAGTTGTTGAACTGCAACTGCGCTGCATTGCCGTCTTGATTAACACCTCCACCTTGAACTCCCTGAGCACCATCACCTTGATCACCGTGCACTCCTTGAGAGTTGTCACCTTGATTTGCTAAGGAGCCATCGGTAGCACCTTTGTCACTCGGTTGAGCCGAGCCACCTAGAGCTTGCTTCCCTTCTTCATCCTTAGAAGAAATGGTCCCAGGATCATCAGCAACTACCTTTATTTTGTACTTCTGAACAAGTGTTCCTTTGCGGGTCTGCATGAATGAGTTCAAGAACTGATCCCGTGCTTGCTTCATCATTGCTTCAAAATCCTTCTTTTGATCAGGAGTGAACTTTTCTGGATCGATGGTCACGATGTTCCCTTCATTAACGTCTGACAAACCTAACTTCTGGATCTTTTCTTTAACAGAACCTGGGCTAGCCGAGGACGGTGATGGCGGTGGTTTCTCGGCCATGAAAAAAACTGCTTGTCTGACTTCTAATCAGTCCCACTAGGCGTGCCAAAAGCGGGTTGACATAAAATACGAGGCTTGGGAGATCTGCTTAACTCCAGTGCAGGTCCAAAACTCGCCTTCAGGTATGCTAGCGTGCCAGTTGATTTGATCCTGCAATCAACAAGAAATAAAGACAAAGAAACCGCAGTTAAACCTATAAACGATAGCCAATCGGCTAAGTGCCGATGACATATCATTTATCTTTGAGCCGATGTCATATGTAAATCGATTGGTGGTTATAAATAGATAATAAAGAGCTAAATCTATTCGATCGGCTGAAGATATTAACAATATATAGTTCTTATGTCGATATATACTTAAATCAAGTGATTGGGATAGATTGGTCGCCATGCCGAGACAGTATAAATCACTTAGATCGAAATATATATTAATAACGGGACTATATATGTTTATAGCATAGCCGATCATATAGATCTAGCATGTATCGGCTAATACTCCGATACAACTCTATGTTAAGATGTTAAAAGAAGCATAATATACCAAACAGAACCTTAATATACTTATATGCAATAAAATCTTAACATGAAGGGCAGATTTAACGTGTCAATGAAGCATATAGAGCAAATATAGTTAAATCAGAAAAGATCGGCTGAAACTCCGATACTACCCTAATCGGCAACCAGAAGGCAGGCTAGAGATTGATGTTCTAAGCACGACTTGATAGATCAAACTCAACTGATGCAGCATTAAGTATGAAAAGAAGAACAATATCTAGACAATCAAGCCGCTGGAGGTTTCATAGAGTGGTAGATATCTTATATAATCTAAATCAACGTCGACATCTAACCTAATCGGCTGCCCTCTGCCAACAGATGTTAGCCGATTGTGGGTTAGATGGCGATATTGCCAGAGATTATGTAAGATAAATGATAACTCGACGAATTACGTAAACAAGATTGGAGTAACAAAAAGATAGATGCACTAATCCCGATAACGCAAGCCGTCATAACAAGTTTTACCTCTTGTTGAAGATCGAAACCGATGCAGCTCAACCCGAAAGCAAGAACTCGTCGAAATAAAACAAAAGCAAAAAGGTGGCGATGCGCCGAAATTGTATTGAACGTGTATGTTAATTGATTACATGGGGTTCGGGGTCTATTTATACCCAAAAATTACAAATTATGTCCATGTCGGACACGACTGTTATCTCTAACAAACTCTAAGATACCATAAGTCTTTACGGCAGACTTTTGCCCTAAATATATCTGTAAAGAAATTACATAAAACATCCTAATTAATAGATACAATTGCCTTCTCAGGACTCTATCCATGTGCGGCAATTATCTTGAAGCATATCAACTCAACCCGATGTTGTACACCAAGTCGTATTGTCGGAATCGGCTGCATCGGCTTACCTAGTCCGACTCGGACACAGCCGATCCTAATCGTAGCCGATCTGGACTCCAGCCGATTCTTGCTTTGTTCTCGAATCGATCTCTGCCTTCGACTCCGCTTCGATCTAATCTTCTTTTCCGATGCCGATATTACCAAATTTGGTCGTTAACAGCAGCAGGACACCGGCCCTGTGCCATGACATCTCGACTACCAGGCCGCAGCTCGTGTAGCCTTCATTTGCCCTAGAGATGTCCATTGGGCCCCGACTTCGTCCATCTCTATCCGTGTGCTTTCGCCCATGACCAGACTGAGCCACAAACTATGCCTTACCCACTAGACATGTGGAAGTACGGCAGTGCTTTACAACAGAGGCCCGACGACCAGTCCTTATGGTGGCCGAGGTGCTCTAACAAAACCATGCACCCCAACCCAGCCTAAAACCATTTTGGGGAGTTTTGTATAGAGGAGGAGGTGTGTGTGTTGAATTCCACAGAAGCCAACCATTCCATAATGTCCAAATGATATGAGAATTCCCAAAGTCTAAAGTTATAAAACCACCTAAAGTTTGTCTAATTTAAATAGCGAAGCATCTACCTAAAAATGGTACTAGTGAGACCATAGCACAGTAAACACTAGTGGGGTTTTGTTTACTCTAGGGTAAACAAGGTAATAATAACAATAACAATAATAATAAGGTCATAACAAACGTAAATAGGCATGGCTAAATAAAACAGTGATAACGCGCGAATTTAAATAAAGCGATATGCATTAATTTAAAACAAATAATTTTAAAGCATGGGACAACAATATGTTCAAAGGAGATGTGACTTGCCTTGCTCGCTTTCTCAAACGTCGGCTTCAACACCCACGTAGAGCGGATCTTCCGAAGCTGCAGCGTCTACACGACCAACGGATAAAGAAAAGGCTTTTACTCTAATAAACTCCATAAAACCAACAGAAATAAAGCATAAAAATGGGTTCTTGAATTCTTAAGGAAAAATTAGAGACTTGAACGGTCCAATTCCGAGTTCAAACGACCAAGATATGGCCATTTGAAGTTTATATGTTCTTAATCTGAATATTTGCGATTTTCTTCATTTATTTCTGAATTGAAAAACATTATTGCGTCAGCACCAAGGCGCGCGTGCGTGAGCCGGGTCCATGGGAGTGGGACCCATGCGGCAGCCACAAGGTCCATGGTGGACCGGGCGCACGGGTTCGCCATCCACCTGCGCCGTGGGCCCCACGCGTCAGCCGCACCCGAGGGCACAGGCGACTGGCAGGCGGGCCCCACACGGCAGCCACGCGGTGCGCCCGAAGGCGGCCACGTCAGCACGGCCGGCAGGAGGCGGCACTCGCACCCCGATGGTTGCCGGCGGCGACCATCGGCGCGGAGAGCGGCGGCCGACGGCTCACCCCGGGGTGTCGGCGGCAACGGAGGAGGTTGCCGGAGCGGAAGGAGGTGGCGGCGTGGCTCAGGTCGACGAGGGCGGCGGGGTTTCGGCGAGCGTCGACTGGGACGGAGGGGTGGACGAGGTCGGCGATGGTGCGGCAAAGCTGAGGAAGGCGACACCGAGACGAGAGACGGTCCTGGCGGGCGGCTAGGCCCAACTGGAGTTCGTCGGCGACGGTGGAGAGAGGAGACGACGGCGCGGGCTTGTTTCCGAGGAGGGAGAAGGGCGGCAAGTGGCAAAAACGGGGGTGGGGAGCTCGGGAAGGGTTTATATAGGGTTGGGGCGAGAGAAGGTGGCCGGAGCGGAAGGAAACCGGCGCGGCGTCCTCGGGCTCCATCAATGCCGCCGGCGAGATTTGCAGGGGCAAATCCGGCCGTTTGAACGAGGGAGAGAGAGGGGAAGATGTGGGGAAACGGAGAGGGAATCACGGGGAATATTTCCCCTCATTCAATTGCACGCGGGAACGGTCGGGGGCGGCGGTATTTGCGGCGGCGGCGACACTAGGCGCGGGGGTGAGCGGAGGGAGTGGCAGGAGGAGGGGGATGACGGGTGGGCCCTACCTGTCGGCGAGAGCGGACGGGCGGGCCCGCTTGTCGGCGGCTGCGCGCGAGGGGGAAGGGGGAGGCCGAGTGGTCCGCAGGGAGAGGAGAGAGAGGGGGAGGAAGTTGGGCCGAATTCGGCCCAGAAGGTGGAAGGGGGATTTTAGGGTTTTTCTTTTTATAAAAACTATTAAACTTTGTTTATTTCTTGATAATTATTATTTGTGCTCTGAAAATTCCACTAAAATTTGATTATACATTTTAGGCTTTGAGAAAATATACAAAAATTCTCCAAGCCTCATTTAGCTTTTAGGTTTGCACATTTTAATGTTGGAGGCTTTAACACGAGTTTTACTTATTCTAGGAATAATTTAAGGAATGCATTTTAGGGTCGTTTTGGGACGTGACAAAACCCCTAAGGCTGCTCAATGTATATCTCTTCCTCCAAATCACCATGAAGAAAGGCTATCTTCACATCCATTTGCTCAACCTCCAGATTGAGACTTGCTGCCAAGCCACCAAGGATCACTCTAATTGATGTCATCTTCACAACCGGTGAAAAGATCTTATCAAAATCAACATCTTTCTGTTGGTTGAATCCTTTCACTACCAATCTGGCCTTGTACCTTGGATGTGGTGTGTGCTCTTCATGCTTGATTCTGTAGACCCACTTGTTCTTCAAATATTTTTTTCCCTTTGGCAACTTCACCAACTCATATGTGCTATTCTTATGCAAGGAATCTATCTCCTCTTGCATAGCTTTCTTCCACTCCTTCTTATGCTCATCTTCTATTGCATCTGCAAAATACTCAGGTTATGAACCATTAGATAGTAACACCACATACTCATCTAAAGGATATCTAGTGGAAAGAACTCGATCTCTGCTGGATCTTCTGAGTGAAGCTGTTGGTGGAACTTCTAGTACTAGTGGCTGCTGATCCGGATCACTGTTTTCAGCATCAACATCTTGCTCTTGGGGAGTATTCACATCACCTGTACCATGCACATCACCATGTGCATCATCTACAACATCTTATTTGGCTTCTTGTGGAGCTGCAACTGTAGGAAGTGGATCTAAGTCAACTTGACACTGTTGTCGAGGTCTCTTCTTTGTCTTTACAATATCCTCAATTATTTGGTCTTCAACAAAGACAACATTTTTGCTTCTCAATACCTTCTTTGCTACTAGATCAAACAGCTTGTAGCCGAACTCATCCAAACCATAGCCAAGAAAGATACACTGTCTTGTCTTTGGATCAAGCTTAGACCTTTCATCTTGAGAGATATGAACAAAGGCTTTGCACCTAAACACCTTCAGGTGGTCATATGATATGTCTTGGTTGTACCATACCCTGTTAGGAACATCTCCCTGCAAAGGAACACTTAGTGAGAAATTAATAAGATAAACTGCAGTCATCAAAGCCTCACCCCAATAATACTTTAGCAACTTTGCATGTGACAGCAAGCATCTAACTCTCTCCTCAATTGTCCTGTTCATCCTCTCAGCAACTCCATTCAGCTATGGTGACTTAGGAGGGGTGAATTGATGCCTAATTCCTTGCTCCTTGCAATAAGCATCAAATGGCCCTATATACTCTCCTCCATTATCAGTGCGAAGGCACTTGATCTTTTCCGCAGTTTCTCTCTCAACTGAGGCTTGAAATTGCTTGAACACAGCTAGCACTTGATCTTTGGACTTCAAGACATAAGCCCAAACTTTTCTAGAGAAGTCATCAATGAATGTGAGAAAGTATTCAGCTCCACCAATTGACTTTGTTGTCATCTTGCACACATCAGAGTGAACCAAATCTAGCACCTCTGGCTTCTTGTGAGGAGGAAGACTCTTGAAAGCAACCATGTGCTGCTACCCTACTAGCCAATCTGAACACTTGTTCAAATGAACACTTTTCATCCCTTTCAGGAGATCTT
The DNA here is from genome assembly GCF_000147395.1 of Oryza glaberrima. Lineage (NCBI taxonomy): Eukaryota > Viridiplantae > Streptophyta > Magnoliopsida > Poales > Poaceae > Oryza > Oryza glaberrima. The sequence goes on from NC_068333.1 coordinate 6,050,393, forward strand.
TCTTCACTAGCTCAGTCATTCCCATCTCACTCATGTACCCAAGTCTCTTGTGCCATAGAACACAAGAGTCTTCTTTCTCTAGTGCATTCACACAAACACTAGAAAGCTTGGCCGAAACATGAAACAACAGTGAAACCATTTCACCTCTTGCAACTACCATGTTACCCTTGGTGAGCTTATGCTTCTCTTTGCAAAGCAAAGGAACTAAAATTATGTTGAGCCGAAGTGCTTCAACATGTCTCACTGACTTGAGCACAAGTCTAGTACCGTTTGCAGTCTCCAAATGCACATCTCCCTTTCTATCAATAGCTGCTTTGTTATTGTTGCCCATCTTCACAATACATAATCACCCGATGTGTAGTTTGTGGAGTACTCTCTATGGGATGTGGCATGAATGGTAGCACCGCTGTCCGGTATCCAAATCATCTCATCATCACCAACATGATTGATGGCTTCCTCTTCAGAAATGACTCTGACTCTCTCCTCAACAGTGGAACTTGTGCAATGTTCTGTCAAGACAAGCATGTCCTCAACTGCAGAAGTAATGCAATCAACATCACTGTCACTATCAACGTCTTGATTCTGAGCTTGCTTCTTTTTTTTTTTGTTATCTCGCTTCAACTTACACACAATATGTGCAATTGATCTTTTTTTCGTCTACATTTAATACTCCATGCATGTGTCCAAATATTCGATATGATGGGTGAAAAGTTTTTATTTTGGGAACTAAAGAGGGCCTCAAGCTCAAGCTCTATGTCGTCGCCATGCAGCTACGATCTAAACTACAAGTTCATCGAGACGTCATTGCCTCTAACAAACGTGCCGTCACGTCGCTTGCCACCGGTAGTCTGTTGGTATTTCTTAACGACATTACTATAAATATAATTCCCAGCAATGGTGCAGAAATACTCCTGGTATATTATGGTTATAGAGTTCATCCGCAAGCGCACGGATATACCATTATAGCATTTTACCCGAGAGTATTCCAAGGGTATCATATTTATTTAATCCCGTGAGAAGATCATAGTAGAGAGAACCGGACTAATAATTTATATGTTACTTGTAATAATCATAGTCTAAGTAGGGGTTAAGATAAATCAAGGGTAGAGTGACACACAAGCAGGGAGCTACTCATTCTCAACTAAAATATCTAATCTAAGTGGAAAGAAAATAGAAAGAGAATCTATTCCTATACTTCTAGTATACATAATATACATATATTCTAGTTAACTAATACCCTCTATCTGATGCCCTCCTGGTACTTCGAGAAGCCACCTCTGACTGCCGAGTTCTTTACGACAGCCAGTCATGACCATATAACCGGGGCTAAATATGGAGGAGTACCCTCCCCAGGAAATTAACTTAGGACTATATACACGCGCGGAGGAATACCCGTACTGAGCTGTCACCATCAGCGGCCCACCACTCATCCGCAGCATATAACCCCAAATAATGATATCCCGTAGTTTAGACACCACGCCTAAACTACCAGATACTACTCTAATATCATCGTCATGACATAGAGTAATTGCATAAGCAAACATTATACCCGTACTGATGCATCTCCTAGATAAGCTAGCAGTATAATCAGTATAACATGAACATAATGTAAAGTTGGCATTCATATACTCAGAAAGTATTCCAATACCATAAATGTATAAAGAAGTGTATTCTAATAAAAGTACAAAGCTTACAAAAGAGAAAAGGAGAGCAATTAGAGCCATACCCGAATTCTTCCGAAGGCTTCCGGACTCCGAATTCTACTCTATTCCTACTCCACTAGCTTAAGAACACTAAACTAAACTTGAGAGAATATGAGAGAGCTTTGCTTGAGGTGTGTGAAGAGAGTGAGCACATGAGAGCTCCTTTTATAGCGTCCCAATGATGGTTATGGTAGTTCGAATGGTCGGAAATGCCCTCTAACCATCATTGGGGAACAATCCTGGACGTCCACGCCATACCCTGCATCCAACGGAGTAGATGGGGGTTCGGCCAAACCAGCTGGTCCAATCCAGCCCATTTTCGGCTGGCGGCCTCCTGGACTTCTCCTCTTTGCAGACTTGTGAATTTTGACCCAATTGGTCGTGTTATTTCTGAGTTCTTGGCTTATTCATACATAAGTCTGATTCTCGACATCGTCCGATTGATTTATCGTCTGAGTTTATGTCGATTCTCCTCCACTTTATGGTTATTCTCTGCAAAAGGTTAGTAGACCTAATACTAGTGGAATATTATTATTCTAACATGAATATGCATTGCAAGCATAACTAGTTCTCCTCTATTTTGGTAATATTGACGGTCGAAACTGATCGCTAACGACCGTCAACACAGTCGTGCCTACCCTATGCGCCCTTCACTGAACCACGGGCCCCACAAACTGGATGCACACGAGGAAGATGAGGACTCAGGGGCACTTTGGTCATTTTGAAACATTATATCTCTTTCTTAATTCAAAAATAATAATATAATAGATGTTGTATTCAGTAGTAAATAACCACGTTTTGGTAGTGTCTTTTCCAAAAAATCAACTTCTACGGTGTCTACTAGTTAAAATCGCGAAGTCGAAGTGTCCAGTTACAAAAATTTAGCAGAAAAGAGAATTAACGTACCGAATTTTCTGCACACCTTCCTGAACAATTGTTCAAGCCTAGAGGATTTGAATAGGCGATGGAAAACGTTATAGAAAAAGTAAAGCGGAAGCGGGATCAGATATTCCAATCTAGTGTAAAACAAGCAAGCGAGCCACCACTATTTAGTTGTATCATAATATCAAATCAACCAATACATACAACTAGTTACTTGCGGCAACACAAAACAAAGCTACTCACTCCGTCCCATAAAAAATGAATCTAGTACTGGATGTGACATATCCTAATACTACGAATTTAGACATAGGCTGTGTTTAGTTCGTGTGCCAAAATTTTTTGAAGTATACGAACACACATTTGAAGTATTAAACGTAGACTAATAACAAAACAAATTACAGATTCCGCTTGTAAACTGCGAGACAAATTTATTAAGCCTACTTGATCCGTCATTACCAAATGTTTACTGTAGCATCACATTGTCAAATCATCGCGTAATTAGGCTCAAAAGATTCATCTCGCAATTTACATACAAACTGTGCAATTGGGTTTTTTCGTCCAGATTTAATGCTCATGTGTCCAAACATTTGATGAGACGGAATTTTTAGAAGTTTGAAGGGAACTAAACACCGCCATAGGTATGTCCAGATTTGTTGTACTAGGATGTGTCACATCTAGTACTAGGTTGGTTTTTTATGGGACGGAGGGAGTAATTTGCAAGGAGTATAGTAATTTTACCGAGAGTTGAACCGACGATGTATTTCATATAGTTTAAATCCTTGATGATGAGACTCTACGTATCACACTGGTGGAGAAACCATCTTTACTCCCGGTTTATAACCCCCTGTAGAACCGGGACTACGAATCCAGGACTAAAGATAGCTATCTTTAGTCCCGGGTGAAATAACCAGGAGTAAAGATCGATCTTTAGTCCCGGTTAGTAACAAGGATCTTTAGTCCCGGTTAATGCTACCAACCGGGACAAAAGAGAGGATAGGGGCAGTCCCGGTTGGTCCATTTTCTTTTTATTTTCTCCCAAATCAAGTGGGATGTATATACCCAGATCAAACAACAAATCCCCAAATCGAGTGTCATGCATATACCTAAATCAAACCCCAAACCCCAAATTCAAAGTAACATCACAAATCATTCACATCACAAATACAAATCCTAAGTTACTTACACACAAATCAAATACATCACAAATCTTAAAAAAATTACACACAAATCAAATGCATCACAGATCGATTATACATCTCAGATCCATGCAATGAATCACAAATTCTAAAAAAGAAATCATGCATTTCTCAATCACAAATTATAAAAAAAAAAGAAAGAAGAGCCGGCGCGCTGCCGCTCCGTGCGCGGCCCCGCCGCCCGCACCACGCGCTGCCCCACTGCCCGCCACGCGCTGTGCCTCACCGACCGGCCACCGCGTGAGGGCGTGCGAGGCCACCTCCGTCGCCGCCCGGCTGCCGCATGAGGGCGCCTCCGCGCTTCCCGGCCACGCGAGGCCGCCTCCACGGCCGCCCGGCCGCCGCCGTCTAAGAAGTGGGGAGGAGACGGGAGGGGGCGGATCCAGAGGAGTTGAGAAGTGGGGAGGAGAGGGGAGGAGGCGGATCGAGAGGAGGAAGAGGAAGAGATGGGAGGAGGAAGAGGAGGAGATGGGGTGAGTGAGGAGAGGAGGAGATAAAAGGTCAGAACTTATTAACTGATCCTCCCGTGCACCTCGGTCCTGCACCTCGGTCCTCTCGATCTCGCACCGTGCATGTCGATCTAAATAGATCTTTAGTCCCGGTTGGTGTCACCAACCGTGACTAAAGATAAAGGAGGGGTCTGACACCACCTGCCGTCTTTTAAACCGGGACTAAAAATGATCTTTAGTCCTGGTTGATGTTACCAACCAGGACTAAAGATCAAAAAGTAGCTCTAACCTTTTGAACCGGGACTAAAGATCATCTTTAGTCCCGGTTTTTAGTGGAACCGGGACTATTGTGGATTTCGGCCGACCGACCAAAGATGGTTTCTCCACCAGTGTCAGTTGAGAACCTCGAGACCCCTTTTTTCTAACCTTATCCTCTATTAATGCACTCCTCTTTCACTAAGGTATCTCTTTTCCTTACCGGGGGAGGGGGGCGGGATTCGGCATTTACAAACTTCATCAGCACATCACACACATTAATCAGTGGCTAAAAGATGACTATCCTATACATTCTGATTGTAAATCTAAACTGAGAAGTCTCTTGGTTTAGGTTTAACCAGCGACGGAAGTACTACTACACACGCATGTTTCTTTTCTATTAGACATGCATGTCTTTTTCCCCTTCTAATAAAATTTTCTCTTAAATTACTTATCCGATCTATAATTCGATCACACTATTATGTTCGTTGCAATTAAATGATCTTACATGATTATGTTTTGATGAAAAAATATTTATATTTGTAAATTACTTTTATTGTATACGTAAGTTACTTTTATCATATATATATATATATATATATATATATATATATATATATATATATATATTACTTTTAGATTTGACTCAATTACTTCTTATACATTCATAATGCTCTAAGTTGATTATTTTCGTTATTATTTTTAGTCAATTCTATAATTTATGAACTTTAAATTTAATTTTTAGATAGTCCATATTTTTTTCTCCCTACAACGAATTTACATCTAATGTTGTAATAACTTACTTCAATTTTGTGCTAAGTTACTGTTATGATTGATGTAATTTACTTTTAGACTTTATTATGCTAAGTTACTAATGACTTTATTAAATTATAGATCGGATAAGTAATTTAAGAGAAAATTCTATAAGAAAAAAAAGACATACACTATTAAGTAAGTATCAATCAAAGTGAGGTCAACTAGGTATATGCATGTTGTGTGTAGGACCCAATGCTTTTTTTTTTTTGAAAACCACGTGCAAAAATAAGGTGTGATTTCATCTTTAGTAACACGGTGGTGGTCACGGATTAAGACTAAAACACACTACTAGCGATGTGTAGTCACGTCCCATAAAAAACATAAACTGTACCGTGACAATCCTATTGCTAATTCTGGTATTTCTGTTAAGTTAAGCTTCCCATCGTTCAACAATCTTCACTTCAGCTCCCTCTAATTTCTTCCCTTTTTTCTGTAATTATTATTATATTTTTATTACTACTATATTATTATTAATATTAATATTATTTTATTACTTGCTCATGCCGGGCTCACCCCAGAAGCAACCAGCCAAGACGAATTCCTCGCCGAGGGTCGGGACCCAACATCGGCTGTGGAATCCGAGCTCGATCCCGGCGGCCATGATCGGCGGGCAGCCGGCGACGGCGTCCTCCTCATCGCCGTCGACCTCGTCGGGGCGGCGCGGATGGCAGCAGCCCGACATGCTCCGGGTAGGTAACGCTGCTGTTAACCTCGGTGGATTAGAGCACCCCACTTCCCTCTTGGGTTAATTCAATTTCCACTTTGCTCCTCCGCCGCTGGGTCAATTAGGGTTCGATCCGTCCGGCCGCGTCTCGGTCCTTACTCCTGTCATAAGGCTGTATTTTTAGTCTGCCGCTAATCTGAGGAAAAGGAATTTCTGTAGCCAACTATCTCTGACGACCATATGCTCCAAGACAAAGCAGAAGGCCCGGTTTGTTTTTGGATTTTATCCTCCATGAAAATAACTAAAGTGTGCTGCATTCAGCCTCGATTTTTTTTTAAACCTAAGGCGGAACTTTGTTCCATTTTTATATTTAGAAGAAGAGAATTGACCCAGTTAATATAAGGAAAACCGAACCCGAAAACTATACAACTGCACGGTTAATTACGGAACCGGCTAAAACCCACCACATAGAAGAAAGCAAGGGACCTAGCTACACAACTAGCAACGATGGCGGAGCCCAAATATAGGATATCATTGCCAAGCTAAAACACAAAAGCGGCCCAAACAGCTCCAACATCACAGAAGAGGTGTTATCGTTGCCGAGCTAGCCGCCCAAGCGACCCAGCAGCGCCAACTTCACAACCGCAACGACAATGAAGCCGCGAAAGTCGCCAGAGCGAAAGCAGCTCCGATATCCAATAATGGACATCAGCCAAGCCACCAAAGAGCCACTTCCTTCATACGGCCAGCACTAACTCCTTGGAAGAGACTGCAACTTATCATCGTTGCCAAGCATCGCCGCACCCCATCGGTGAGCAGCTCCGACTTCATCAGCAGAAGCAACCAAAGAGCGTATCGCCTACCACAAGAACGAAGCGGACCCAAGGAAGCGAAGGCCTCGCCAAACGCCAAGGTATGAAAGCTTTAGAACCGAAAAAGACCATCCACGGTCGTCGATGCATAGGAACTTCTCCGAAGTGACGCCCCCAAGGAGGACACGACGCGTAACGTCGTCGCCGCTCGTCCGAAATTGGAAAAGGTTTTCACTTGGAGATTTGTGGGGAATATGAAAGAACACCATGACGACGTCTCCAAGAAGGTTAACGGCGCCCATGGGCGGCGACGTCATCGAACTGGCCAAAGGCATGGCAAGGCTTTCGCCAGCGTCTTCACATCACACACACAAGCACCCCACATCGACGACCACAGAATAGTCCATGACGTCTCACAAGCAGTCATACCTCGATGTAACCAAACATGCCAGCGCATCCACATCCACACATCGCGAGCAGGAGGCTCGCCGCTAGCGAGCAACCCTGCCGGAGCCCGCCTCGACTCCGCGCAGCCGCCGAGCTCGCCGGAGCCCTCCCAAGCCGTGCAACGCGGCCACACACAACCGCCGCCCACGCCACGCCCGCTCCCGATCTCCTCCTTCCCCGCCGCCCAACTCCTTCCCCACTTTCATATGCTGCCGCTGACGTCGACGCGCCGTCAGCCTCGATTTTCAGTTCAAGACTTCTGCGGGGCTCTTGACCTTACTACTGGATTGCAAAAAATGTTAAATTACTCAATTGAAATATTCACTGTCCCCCCTCATATTTAAGTAGACACATTATGAAATATAAGTATAACTTCCATCCTTTTCGTTTGTCCTTTTTCCATTACTTTTTGTTACATTATATAACTGAAATTTATAAGTAATACTACTAGATAAGTATTTTAATGATAGCTCTACGGATGCGATTTCTATGTCCCAACTTTTATAATTTTACCTCATGGAGTCACACATCCTTCTATTGTTGATTTTGTTTTGCGATAGTTTGGTTAACTTAGCCTTGTCAAAAACGATACTATTCACGGGCTTCCTTGTTCCATCTGCATATAAGTAAAGAGTGCAGTGTGTCTCGATTCATCATCTTCTGATATTGGAAGGGGACGGAGTAAGTTGTCAACCAACAAGGTAACGCATGGATTTCATCTACTGGAGGGAAGATCTGGCCATGACATGGAAGACTACCATGTGGCAGAGTATAAGTATGCAAATAATCATGAATTTGGTCTGTTTGCTATTTATGATGGCCATTTGGGAGATAAAGTGCCCAGCTATTTGAAAGCCAACCTTTTTAACAACATACTGAAAGAGGTATCTCTGTAAAACGTGAGATATTGAGAAGCATCTTATCTTTATTCCATTATTTGTTTTTTTGGGGTATTTATTTTGTAATATTTTTGTTCTGTTTGCAGCCTCTCTTCTGGACGAACCCTCAAGAAGCAATTAAAAATGCATACAGCTCTACAAATAAGTATATTCTGGAAAATTGTAAACAACTAGGACCGGGTGGTTCAACTGCAGTTACAGCTATTGTAGTTGAACCGAAAAAGACCATCGACAGTCGTCGATGCATTGGAACTTCTCCGAAGCGACGCCCCCAAGGAGGACACGACGTGTAATGCCGCCACCGCTCGTCCGAAAGTCGGAACAAGGCTTTCACCTGGAGATTTGTAGGGGATATGAAAGAACGCCATGACAATGCCTCCAAGAAGGGAAACGGCGCCCACGGGCGCCGTCGTCGTCGAACCGGCCCAAGGCACGGAAAGGCTTTCACCAGCATCTTCACATCACCCACACAAGCACCCCCACATCAATGACCACATAATAGTCCATGACATCCCACAAGCAGTCATACCTTGACCGTAACCAACGGCAAAGACGGGCCCTTGGCCACCCTCGAAACGCCATCAATCCGCCACAAACTTCTACAGCAAGCCGGAGCCTCCGCCCTCCCCTACTGTTCCCCACGACCAGGATAGGGTCCGGCCAAAGAAGGGGGGGAAACCGAAAGGAGGGAGAAACACTCGGCCGACAACGAGGAAGTCACCACCGCGGACGTCAAGCCCCATTCCTGCTTCGCGCCAGCACAAGCCATCGTCCCGCCAACTCCACATACGCACGTCACCGCCTCACGCAGCCGCCCCGCTGACCGGCTGCCCTGGCTATCCGGCGTAGAGGCGACGGATCCGACCACGGACTAGCCAGCCAGGGCGGTGCAAGCCGGCGACCAGCCAGGCGGCGACCACAAGCCAGGGCGGCGCAAGCCAGCGGTCCACGCCACCGCAGCCACCCATCGTCGCCGCTACCACCGCGCCACCACGACGGATGCTAACGCCGACACCGCGAAGTGCGAGCGAGCCGCCGTTGCCCGCCAAACCGCGACGTTGCCCCTCCGGCGGCATCCGCACCGCCGCAGCATCTGCCGTCGGCCCGACACGCTGCCGTGGACGGACGCCGACGCCGACGCCGCAACCACGGCGCGAGCAAGCCGCCGCTGCCGTTGCCCACCCACCACGATGCCGTCCCTGCCTGCCGCCGGTCTCCGCGCCGTCCAGCACCGGCGCCGACCTCTCCCCCGCCACCAGCCGCCACCTCCGGGCGCCCCGCCAGATCCGGCCGGAGCCGGCCCGGATCTGGACGGGGAAGCTGCCGCCGCCGCCTCCTCTGGAGGTTCCCCCGGCCTGCGAGAAGCCCCACCGCCGCCGTCCTTGCGGCCGCGCGGCTTTGCCGGCGGCCGCTCGGGCGGCTGCGAGGCAGAGGAGGAGGTGAGGGAGGGCTGGTCGCCGCCGCGTTCGTCACCCCAGAGCTGCCCTGGGTGGGCGACGCGAGGGTCACGGGCCGAGTCTCAGTATGCGACAGGACGTTCGGCGAGGCCTTCGCCTTCTTGGGTCCACTTCCTTCTTGTGGTGGGCGACGCGCTCTTCGGTTGTTTCTGCTAATGAAGTCGAAGCTGCTCGCTGATGGGGTGCTGCGACGCTCGGCAACTATGACATGTTGCAGTCTCTTCCAAGGAGTTTCTGGTGCTGGCCGTGTGAAGGAAGTTGCTCCTCGGTGGTTTGGCTGATGTCCATTGTTGGATGTCGAAGCTGCTTTTCGCTTTGGCGACTTCGTGGCTTTAGTGTCGCTGCGGTTGTGGAGTCGGCGCTGCTAGGTCGCTTGGGCGGCTAGCTCGGCAACGATAACACCTCTTCTGCGATGTGGGAGCTGTCGTGTAGCTTTTGTGTTTAGTTTGGCGGCGACGTCCTACGTTTGGGCTCCGACGTCGTTGTTAGTTGTGTAGCGGTGGGTTTTAGCCGGTTTTCCTATAATTAACCGTGCAGCTGTATGGTTTTCGGGCCCGGTTTTCCTTATAAACTGGGTCAATTCTCTTCTTCTAAATATAACAGTGGAACAAAGTTCCGCCTTAGGTTTCAAAAAAAAAAAGCTATTGTAGTTGATGGTACGGATATGTGGATAGCAAATATAGGTGATTCAAGGGCTGTTGTGTGTGAAAGAGGAGCCGCTAACCAACTTACTGTTGATCATGAACCCCACACGACAAATGAACGGAAGAGGATTGAAAAGCAGGGTGGTTTTGTTTCTACTTTCCCTGGTAAATGTTTTGTTCTATCATCGTTGTTTCTGACCACGACATAAAATTTCATTGATTCATTTACCATTTACTCATAGGTGATGTTCCTCGAGTAAATGGCCAACTTGCGGTTGCCAGAGCATTTGGTGATCAGAGCCTCAAGGCACACTTGAGCTCAGAACCAGATGTTAAACATGTACCTATAAACTCGAGTGTAGAATTTGTCATACTTGCTAGTGATGGATTATGGAAGGTATGTATTTCCCTTGCCAAGTTGCTGCTTCACTTAAGCTTTTATAGATTATAATGCAAAATTATTGTATTACCTTGTATTGGAAACTGGATTTCCAATCGAATTCCATTCCCTCATGTTCTTTCTTTTGGCCAAGTTTATATTTACCATTTTTTTGTGGAAGATAAGAAAAATCAGGATACCTTCCTAGGACTGATGTTACTTACTCCGCCACTTAGCTTGATCAATGTGTCTTTTCTATAACTTGTTGAGCTGTTCCTGTAGTCCTTTTTTTGTTGCCTGGCCCTATTCATGTAGTTTAGTTCTTGACCTCACATGGTAAACGGTTATGAAATGACTAAAGTCTCGTATAGTCACTTATGACGTGTTCTTCAAGAAGTTATATCACCATTGCCTACAATTGCATATAATTTATTTATTTAAGTAGCCTCACATTTTTCTGTTTGTCTTTATAATAAAAATCCATATATTCATGCACAAGAAAACCAATATGTGAGCCATATTTGGTCTCTGACATTTTAGTTGTAAAAATCAGTTCGTCATTATCTCTTTGCTGGCTTGAGTGAAGGTAATCAAGAACCAGGAAGCTGTCGATCTGGTGAACTCTATCAAGGACCCACAGGCCACAGCAAAGCGACTAACATCAGAGGCTCTTGCGAAGAGATGAGTAAGGATGACATTTCATGCATCGTCATCCGTTTCCAATGCTGAATTTCGTGCCATCCAGCCAGTGAGTCAGCAGCATTCTTGCCGTGAATCTTCCTGTGCCCAGAAGTGGTTATTACCCAGGTATGGTATTGGTTATTTCGTTTTGTGGCTCCGTGTGCCAGATCTCTGTACATTGCGTGGCTTGTGGCATCTGGACTTCTAGTAAAAGACAGGTTTTCAGCCAAGCAAGGACAAAGTAAAATAAAGTTTAGGTTTGGGTGTTCATCCTTCTGTAAATAAATAGTATATATATATAGACACACACACACGTTAGAGTTGTAGCCTTCCTCTGATGAAAATAAATAAAATTCAGTAATGGACAGCCGTAGACGTTGCAGATTGTTGTAAACTTGTAAATTGAGTGAGTTGAACTCTTCCTGCCAATATTGTACTGTACTTTTGTTATTCATGGATGGAATCATACTCTGGCTTGCAAAACTGTTATTCCCCTCCAAGACTTGATATGAACAAAATTCAGAAAAGCTCCTTGGACTTGTCACTAGTACAGATCCTTCCATCTATGACGGCCCCTAACAAGACTGGAATTTGCGGGCCGTCACAAGGAAGTACAGCCATGGTATATCGGCATAAAACTAAAGCCCGTCACGGATGACACTTATCTGTGACGGGCCATAGTTGAGGCCCGATTGAGATGAGAGTTCCATATCTCAATCGGGCCCTAAAAGAAGCCCGTCACAGATGACAGTCATCTGTGACGGGCACCAACTAGAGGCCCGATTGAGATAAGTTTAATGCCCGTTACAGATGATACTCTTATTTGACAGGCTTTTATTAAGGCCCGATAGAGGATTACTTGTATACCCGTCACGGTTGATTGTTTTAGGGCCGTTACAGATATTTGTTGCACAGTATAAATACCCCCCACCACCTAGTGTAACTGTATCCCACTGTTCACTATTTTGGTGGGAGGCTGTAGGAGGCGATTTTTTGTCTTTTTTCCAAGGAAAACAGAAAATTCCCAAAAGTGATCAAAATGAAGCAATCAAGTGACTAATATTAATCATTAATTGAGCAATTTCATCACGTCTTACTTTTGCAATACTGATCTTATAAGATATGCCTCTAATTTTTTTTTATTTTGTAGCAATTGATCGAAGTTGGATGTATGCGAAAAATTTGAAACGTCATTCTACGGAGTACAAAAAGGGTGTAATAAATTTTATGAACGCCGCGGAGGAGGATCGGAAAAGAAGAAACAGTGATTATATATGTTGTCCATGTGCAGATTGCAAGAATGAGAATATGTTTGATAGCGGAGAGGATGTACATGGTCATCTGATACAACGAGGATTCATGAAGGGGCTATACATGTTGGGTGAAGCATGGAGAGCAAGAATCAGGAAGTGGAGCAGCAGCAGACAGAAGTGGTGCGCATAATCAGGAAGATGAAGATGAGCATGACATGTTTATACCTTCTCCATTGGGTGGTGAAATGGTTGATGTGGATCACGATCTGCTGCAAGACATGTTACGTGACGTTGAGGACCCAGCCCAGAATGAGAGAGATGGAATGAAGTTCAGCAGGTTGGTCAGTGATTCTGAGACGCCTCTGTACGCTGGATGCAAAGCAAAACACACTAAGTTGTCAGTTACCTTGGACCTAATGAAGCTTAAGGCAAGTAGTGGATGGACAGACAAGAGTTTCATAGATCTTTTAGGAATTTTGAAGGCTATGTTTCCTACTGAGAACATATTGCCCGAGACGACATACGAAGCAAAGCAGGTTCTGTGTCCACTAGGGTTAGAGGTCCGTAGAATTCACGCTTGTCCAAACGACTGCATATTGTACCACAAGCAATATGCAGACTTGGATGCTTGTCCTGTCTGCAAGGCTTCTCGATACAAGCGAAAGAAAAGTGCTGACAAAGGAAAGAAGTCAAAGAGGGGTGGTCCGGCAAAGGTTGTGTGGTATCTACCTATCATTGATCGTTTCAAGAGAATCTTTGCTAACCCGAACGAAGCGAAGTTAGTACGTTGGCACGCCACAGAGAGAAGGAATGACGGTATGCTTAGACACCAAGCGGATTCGATTAAATGGAGGAATATCGATCGAAAACACAAAGACTTTGCTGCCGACCCTAGAAACATGAGGATATGTCTGTGTACGGATGGCATGAATCCTTTCGGTGACATGAGTAGTACTCACAGCACTTGGCCAGTTCTTATTGCAAACTATAACCTCCTGCCATGGTTATGCTTTAAACGGAAATATATTATGTTGTGTTTGTTAATCCAAGGTCCGAGGCAACCCGGCAATGATATTGATATATTCCTGGAGCATGTTATCGACAATCTTGAGATTCTTTGGAAAGAAAGTGTGGAAACTTGGGATGCATATGGACAGGAGAACTTCAAGCTAAGAGTTCTATTGTTCTGCACCATTAATGACTACCCTGCACTCGGTAATCTTTCCGGACAAACTATAAAAGGAAAGAAGGCATGCTCCGATTGTGAGGAACATACACGAAGCCGGTGGCTGAAGAAATCATGAAAGATGGTATACATGGGTCATCGGAGGTGGCTCCCGCTACGTCACGCATTTAGAAGAAAGAAGAATTTTTTTAACGGTAAGAGAGAACTTCAGCTTGCTCCCAAAGATTTGTCCGGAGATGAGGTCCACAATATGGTCAAGGACATAAGCAATGAGTTTGGGAAGAAAAGAAAACGTAGCAAGACAAAGGAGAAGGGTATGTGGAAGAAAAAAATCCATATTTTGATGGCTACCTTACTGGAAAGATCTTGATGTCCGTCATTGCATTGATCTCATGCATGTAGAAAAGAATGTGTGTGAGAGTTTGGTTGGCCTAATGTTGAATATTCCCGGGAAGACAAAGGATGGGTTGAACACGCGCCTTGATCTACAGGACATGAATATTCGCAGTGAACTCCAGCCCATACGAGATGCAAAGACAGGTAAAGTGTACCTCCCTCCAGCCTGCCACACATTGTCGAAGGATGAGAAAATCGCAATATCATGCTTGAAGGATATTAAAGTTCCGTCGGGCTATTCAGCGAGGATAAGTAAGTATGTTAAATTGGATGATCAAAAACTTGTTGGAATGAAGTCTCACAATTGCCACGTGCTAATCACACAAATCTTGCCAGTTGCTATCAGAGGCATTCTACCACCAAAAGTGTGTCACACGATCCAACGTATGTGCGCCTTCTTCAATGCAATTGGACAGAAGGTTATAGATCCAGAAGATCTAGATGGGTTGCAGGCCGATATTGTGAATACCCTCTATCACCTGGAGATGTTTTTCCCACTGTCTTTCTTTGATATACTGGTTCATCTCCCTGTTCATCTGGCGAAGCAAACAAAACTATGTGGCCCGGCTTTTCTAAGGGAAATGTGGCTGTTTGAAAGGTACATGGGAGTTCTGAAGTCGTACGTTCGTAACAGAGCTAAACCCGAGGGGAGCATCATTGAGGGTTACACGACCGAGGAGGCTATTGAGTTCTGTGTCAATTACATGTCTAATGCCGATCCTATCAGAGTTCCTGCGTCTCATCACGAGGGAAGGTTGTCAGGTGTTGGCACAATCGGAAGGAAAAGAATTAGGCCCGATCAAGCGTCCTACGCACAGGCTCATTACGCTGTGCTCCAACATATGGCAGAAGTTGGCCCATACTTTGAGGAGCACTTAGCGAAAATCCGAGATGAGAACTTGGGGCGATCTGATGCATGGATTAACAGAGAACATAATTCTCGGTTCAACTAATGGTTCAAGAATCGTGTGACAATGTCCATGGATGTCCCAAATGAGACAGTACAGTTGTTGGGGATGGGACCGTCTTGGACCGTAGACACATGGCAAGAATACGATATAAATGGATACACATTTTACACCGTCAAACAAGATGACAAAAGCATAGTGCAAAACAGCGGCGTCCGTATAGATGCATTCCAGGATCAAGTTGGTTCAAACACATACTACGGCCGCATTGAGGAGATCTAGGAGCTAAACTACGTCAAGTTCAAGGTTTCTTTGTTCTGCTGCCGTTGGGTGAATCTACGCACTGGTGTCAAAGCCGACAAGGAAGGTTTCACTTTAGTAGATCTATCAAAGGTGGGATACGCCGATGAACCATTTGTACTTGCGAAACAGGTCGAGCAGATATTCTACATAAAAGACCCTTTAAACAAGAAGATGCACATCGTGAGGGATGGAAAGCGCCGAATTGTAGGAGTTGACAACGTCATCGATGAAGAAGAATACAACCATAATCTTCATGTAAGACCTCACATTGACCTTGACAATGATCCCCAAGAGCCTGTGGCATATGTTCGTTCAAATCATACGGAAGGCATAACCTTGTGACCGATGCATTTGTACTTATCTATTGTAATGAATGAAGTATTTTGTTTTATTACAAAGACTTGATATGTGTAGTCATTTATATGGCTAATTTTGTTTTATTACAAATGACTAAAATAAAAGTTGTAGATCTTGATGAGAGGATCAACTTTGTTGTTGACCATATTTCCATTTGAAATCATTTAGTATTTACAAATGTTGTTTAGATTTGTCATATATTCAAATTCAATTTCAAACTGTTGGGAAAAAAGTTATATAGAAAAATGACCAAAATAAAACTTGTAGATCTTGAAAGGCTCTACAACTTTGTTGTTGACCATTTTTCCATTTGAAATCATTTACTATCCGAAAATGTATCATGACTAATAAAATGAATTATTACACAGCAGCTATATATTTTGCACTCACAAATACAAATACTTCAAATGGAAAGATGGAAAATGAGTCATCGGTGACGGGCCTTAGTTTAAGGCCGATAGAGATTAATCTATCTCAATCAGGCATTGCCGTAGGGCCCGTCACAGATGACTCATCGGTGACGGGCTCTATACTAATGCCCGATTGAGATGACATTCAGGCCCGTCACGGATGACTCATCTGTGATGGGCCCTAAGATAATGCCCGATAGAGATAGATTAATCTCTATCGGGCTTTAACTAAGGCCCGTCACCAATGACTACTTTTCCATTTTTCCAATCAAGTCTTTATATTTGTGAGTGCAAAATATATAGCTGTTGTATAATAATTCATTTTATTAGTCATAATACATTTTCGGATAGTAAATGATTTCAAATCGAAATATGGTCAACAACAAAATTGTAGAGGTTATCAAGATCTACAACTTTTATTTTGGTCATTTGTCTATATAACTTTGCTCCCAACAGCTTGAAATTTATTTTGACAATATGACAAATCTAAACAGCATTTGTAAATATTAAATGATTTCAAATGGAAATATGGTCAACAACAAAGTTGATCCTCTCATCAAGATCTGCAACTTTTATTTTGGACACTTCTTCATCCGACAAAGTGATAGTTATATTATTCATAAAAATCACATTTCTCTCATTTGGTTTATAAACATCAACACAGATATGTCAATTTTGTAAACATTGGTACTATCACTTTGTCGGATGAAGAAGTGACCAAAATAAAAGTTGTAGATCTTGATAAGTTGTACAACTTTGTTGTTTATGCCTTTTCCATTTGAAATCATTTAGTATTTACAAATGTTGTTTAAATTTGTCATATATTCAAATCCAATTTCAGGCTGTTGGGAACAAAGTTATATAGAAAAGTGACCAAAATAAAAGTTGTAGATCATGTTGAGAGGATCAACTTTGTTGTTGTTGACTTTTTCATTTGAAATAATTTACTATTTACAAATGTTGTTTAAATTTATCATATTGTCAAAATCAATTTCAAGTTGTTGGGAACAAAGTTATATAGACAAATGACCAAAATAAAAGTTGTAGATCTTGATAACCTCTACAATTTTGTTGTTGACTATATTTCGATTTGAAATCATTTACTATCCGAAAATGTATTATGACTAATAAAATAAATTATTATATAGCAGCTATATATTTTGTACTCACAAATATAAAGGCTTGTTTGGAAAAATGGAAAAATAGTCATCGGTGACGGGCCTTAGTTAAAGCCCGATAGAGATTAATCTATCTCTATCGGGCATTATCTTAGTGCCCGTCACAGATGAGTCATCCATGACGGGCCTGAATGTCATCTCAATCGGGCATTAGTATGGAGCCCGTCACCGATGAGTCATCTGTGACGGGCCCTGCGGCAATGCCCGATTGAGATGACTCATCACTCTACTATAACTAGGGTTTCTCAGATCGGATCGAAAATTTTTCTAAGTCCCGCTAGAGTTTCCTGCCTCCTTAGAACCCTAGCATCGCCGCTAACTCCTCCTTCGCCGCCGTCGTCCTCCCTCGCCGCCACCGCCAAACAGCCCACCACCGCCGCCACCAAGCCCGCCGCCGCCACCGAGCCTCTACACTGACCGGCGTCGGCCTTCCTCGTCGTCGCCGCCTGCCTCTTCACCGACGCGAACAGCTGCCCCCATGTCACACCCTAAAAATTTCAAATATATAAATTGTTGTTTAATTGGAATTATTAGAATTGATTTTAAAAGCCTAGAAGAGAAGATCTATTTTTTAAATAATAAATTCCAATATAAAATGGGGCCAGATAAAATTTTATTAAATACTTTGCTTAATTCTATAATTCCTAGATTTTTCTGGGATTTATTTGAGCTAAGGAAGTATTTTTAATAAATGGAATTGCATTTCATGAATAATTTAAATTGGAAAAAGTTTTAAAAAGTCTCTTTTGGCTTTGGGCCGAAAGTCGGCCCAAAACCCTCTCTCTCCTCCTCGGCCCAAGTCGGCCCAGTCCGCAGCCGCTGCTCGCGCGCGCGTCCGCCCGCTGACAGGTGGGGCCCGCCTGTCAGGGTCGTCGTCTTCCTCCCGACGAAACCCTAGCTGCGCCGCGCCGCCGCCGCCATTCCAAATCCGGCCGATCCTTTCCGTTTCCGATGAAATCGATAGAGGGGAAATGATCTTCTCGATCTCCTCTATCTCTTCTCTTTTGGAATCATCGGCTAAAATCGTTTGGAAATCCGTGGATTCGATCTCGAATCGGATCGGTCTCTCTCCTCCGAACCCTAGACTTTCCTTCTCGTCGCCGGCCGCCGTGGGCCTTCGCTGCCGTGTTCTTGCCCCTATAAAAGGACCCTCGGTGTCTCCGCTACCCGTCGCCACCCTCGCCTTCGCCTCTCGTCGTCCGGTCATCATCCGCCGTCGCTTTGGTCGCCGGTGAGTTCGCCGTGCCGTCTGCTACCCGTAGGTGCTCTCTGTTCGCGCCGCCACGCCGTCGTTCGCCAGCGAGCTCGCGCGGTTCGGTCGCCGCCGGAGATGACGTCATCGCCGACGTCATCGATACCGTCCGCCGTGGTCCGGCCGTGGACCAGTCGATCTCGGCCGTTCGTTTTGGATGGATCGATCTCGGCCGTCCAATCTTGTGAACCGTCACCGTGCACCCGGTCCACCGCTAACCCTAGCCGCTGACGCAATAAATCCTCTTTTCCTTTTCAAAAATAATTCATTATTGCGTCATAATTCAATTAAAATCCATATAAGTGTTTTAATCCGATTTAATCTTTAAAAATTCATAACTAATTCATCTTAGCTCGGATTTAGTTGGTTCAAGTCTCTAATTTTTTCTAAAATTGAGATCTACATGTTAAAAATATCCACATGTACTGTTCATGCTTGTTTATGTGTTGTTTTGGTGTTTTGCTCTTTTCTGTTTAGATTCCGACGTTTCCGGAGAGTCCGTTTTCGCAGGAGAAGAATTTGAAGAGTTCCAAGGCTAGCAAGGCAAGTCACACAGATCCCAAACACAATTCCTTTGAGCATGTTGATCCTATATTTAAATTCTCTATTTATTTCAACTGTGCATTTAATTTTGAATGTCACCGGGTGGTGTGAACCTGTTTCTTTGTTATGGCCAATTTGCATTGATTACCCTATTTCTTGATTACCTTGGGTTATTATAAATTGACTAGTTGAGCTTTATATATTAGTTCAGCTAGATATTAGATGTGATTGCTTAGCCATGCTTAGAAACTTTAGCACACTATTGGGATAACTTATGACTCACTATTATTTAATGATGGCTTAATGATGACTCATGATGGTTAATCATGATTGGTTAATTAATTAATTTGCCAACTAAAACCTGATAATGGTGGGTTGTGAGCACATGGTTTTGATGGTCGTGCTCATGACAATTAAGGACCGGTTCACGAGTTTCGGTTGTGAAACATTAACCGTGCCAACCACAAGCCAGCGTGGGCAACGGCTTTACCTTTTGTATAGCATAGTTCATTGCGGGGCACCAGACTGAGAAGTGGCGGAGATAAGCCCACGGGGGTCGCTGGGGAGTCCATGCCTTGTTTATAAGGGGGTGATTATGATCCAGGAACGGTGCGCTGTGGTGGATTGTGTTGTGCGAGGGGTACTGTCACAGCTCCTTTCTGAGGTACCGTGATGGTATCAAGGCGCATGGTGACATGTCGTGGGGCTGTGTCTTGTGGGTACAGTGGTACACCTCTGGTCAGAGTAAAACTATTCGAATAGCCGTGCCCGCGGTTATGGGCGGGTCAAACAATGTCTTTCGTGATTAGTTTCACACTTCTCACCATAATAAAAGATGCTATAACTGGTAATAATCTGATTAACTCCTAGTTTGGAATGGTATATTCCTGGTTTGAAGATAGAACTGTGCAGCCGGGATTGGTTGTTCAGAATGGTTGGGCCTATGCAACAGGGTATGTTGTATAGCGTTGGATTAATACTGTTTAACTATTACTTAACTGTTTTATTAAATTCTGAAATGTTTATTAAATGCTGTTTATGCAAATGAAACCCTACTATGCCATCCTTTGTTATCCTGTGCACTTGCATAATTGCTGCGTGGCTTGCTGAGTATGTCATATACTCACCTTGCAATCATTCATCAGAGGAGGAGTTCTACAGTGATGCTGATGGTGTGGAGGATTAGGTGTAGCCCTGGTCAAGCTGCCTGTGGAGTGGAGTCGTCTGCGCCGTTTATCTTATTTTTTTTCCCGCTGCTTAGATCTTTATTGATTGAGAGGAACTATCTACCTCTGTAATGACATTTTATTCGCTTATTAATTAGAGTAATAATTGTACTCTATTATCAATTTGTTATTGTGTGCCTCGGCTGATTCCTGGACGAGGGTTCACACACATGTAAGCGTTTGGAATTTTGGATAGAAATTCCGGGCGTGACACCCCACCAAGCCCGGCGACGTCCTTCCTTATCGCCGTCGCCTACTCCTCACCGACGCCCGACGCCACCCGCCCGACGCCGACCTGCCCGACCAGCGTCTACACCGACCGGCGCCGCCCTCCACCGAGCCCGGCGTCGCCTCCACCGACCGGCGACGCCCTCCACCGAGCCCCCTCCCCCCCCCCCCCCCCCGGCCATCCTCAGGTGAGTCCTCCATCGTGCCGCCCTCTGCTACCTGTGGTGAATGATGAAATGTGGATGTTGGGATAAATTTAGTGATAGATGATTTTAGTGATTGATGACATGTTGATGAATAGATGAAATATGGTGCATTAATGAATTTAGTAATAGATGATTTTAGTGATAGATGATTTTAGGGATTGATGATATGTGGTGAACGAATGATTTTTTTGATTGATGACATGTTGATGAATAGATGGAATGTGGTGCATTAATGAATTTAGTGATAGATGCATGATATGTGGATGAATAGATGATATGAGGTGAATTTATGATTTTAGGATTTGATGATATGTTTAATTTATTTATATGACAAAACCCCTAAGGCTGCTCAATGTATATCTCTTCCTCCAAATCACCATAAAGAAAGGCTATCTTCACATCCATTTGCTCAACCTCCAGATTGAGACTTGCTGCCAAGCCACCAAGGATCACTCTAATTGATGTCATCTTCACAACCGGTGAAAAGATCTTATCAAAATCAACATGTTTCTGTTGGTTGAATCCTTTCACTACCAATCTGGCCTTGTACCTTGGATGTGGTGTGTGCTCTTCATGCTTGATTCTGTAGACCCACTTGTTCTTCAAATATTTTTTTCCCTTTGGCAACTTCACCAACTCATATGTGCTATTCTTATGCAAGGAATCTATCTCCTCTTGCATAGCTTTCTTCCACTCCTTATGCTCATCTTCTATACGAATCTGATAGACATGTCTGTCTATATATATTCGTAGTACTATAATGTGTCACATGCACCTAAATTTTTTTATATTTTACTATGGAGGTAATGTGTCACATGCACCTAAATTTTTTTATATTTTACTATGGAGGGAGTACCTTATATGCACAGTACCGCATGTTGAGTGGCACGTGATGAAGTTATACATGCATGTTGGCATGTGTGCGCTGCCAAAGCATTTTTCTGTATTGCTAATTTATGGAAGCGACCCTTTTGGTTTATTGCTCATTTCATTCTATTACTGTGAGATGTGCAATTTAGTTTATTTATATGTTTGATTTATTTATAAGTGACATTCAATTCACTATAATAGTTTGTAGCACAGAATTGTGTATTTTCGTTATTTTGAAAAAAAGTAGACGATGCCTCAGCAAGGCGAACCAATGTCGACGACTACTAGTGGGTCCTCAAGGGCACGTACTCCTAGGACAGGGAACAAAATCCCTAAGGAACGGTTCCGCATAACAGCGGTGGACCAAGTAGGGTTGCCGACATCTCCAAGGAAAATATTGAGCCGATTTAGGTCTATATGCGGGGTCATAGGGAGGCAGAATTCAGTATTCTGCAAGATGATATCAAGCACGTGCCGGCCGCAGAGAAGGACATTGCTTGGCTAACGTTCAAGGAGAGCTTCGATTATCCTGCGGAGCATGAGGACCGTATCAGGCGGGCTGCTTTCAAGGTTATGGGCAATGCTTGGAAGAACTTCAAGACTAAGCTAGTCGGCAAGTTCGTCTACAACCCGGCGAATCCAGATCCAAGAGAGAAATTTCCTTGGATCACAGAACAGGTCTGGGAGGAATTCCTTGCGAAGAAGTCGACCCTCGAGTCCAGAGCTAGTAGCGAGGCATATCACTTGCTCTAGACCAAGAACCAGCATCCGCACCGGCTTGGCACCGCCGGATATGCCGGTAAGGAAGAGGAATGGCAGCATGAGGATGAAGAAGCGGAGGAATCGAACACGCCGCTCGTGTTTGGCAATATCCCACACCCTCGGGCTAGGAACTGGGCCAGGGCTAGGTACCAGAAGAATGCTGATGGCACAATCTTCATGCCAAATCCAAAAGATCAACGAGTGTACGAAGCTATAGTAAGTATCTAGTCAAACTAGATGTTCGCATTGTTTCCCATCGTGCAGTTTATATAACCCCACTAAATTGTAATGCAGAAGGAGTTGGTTGCCGAGCAACAAGCCTCACAAGAGGCCTGCTCTCAAAGACGCGAGGACGACCTCCTCACAAAAGCGTTGGGCAACAAGGAACACCGTGGACAGACACGGGGCGTTGAGTCTTCCGTTTCCTGGAAGTATGGATTTCCAGACTATGCGTGGCAGTACAAGAAGCGGACTTCCAACAAGGCGAAAAAGATGCACGCCTTGAAGCCAAGATCCGGGCGTCGATAAGAGCTGAGCTGACATCTGAATTCGACGAAAAGCTCGAGTCGATGAGGGCCAAGATTAGGCAAGAGATCCGAGAAGAGCAACAGAACCCCCAGGCCGCCGCTGCTGCTGCGCACGAAGAGTTAGAAAGTCCCACCCAACAACACAGCAGTTGCGCATCAACTGAGTTGGCGAAAAATCCAACATCGGTCGACAGCGCCGTCGACCACATAACAGTAAAAATTTCATCCACAATGCATGAAAGACTTAACAAATCCATATGATATATAATATTCTAAAAAAATTGATGAATCTATCGCAGGAACTAACGAGCTGCACCCTCACAGTTAGGGTGATGCCGACCTTCACGGTTCCAGCAGCCGAGGGACTTGCGTACAAGCCGACCCCAGAGACAAGAGTGCATGGAGCGTAACTTAGGGGCGATTGTGCAAAAGTTCAAGTCGACTCGGTGAAGCCCGAATACGAGCTGTTCCCACTGAAGTATCTACCGAACGACGAGGTCCTCTCACTAGGAAATGCCCGTGGTACCTTCATCCAATGGCCCAAGGACCTCATTGAGATCAGGGTTACAGTGAGGCCAACCACTACACCAGGCGGTCGTCCACCAAAGAGACCCGCCTCTGCTCCTTCAGCCCCTCCTGCTCAAGATCGTCATGCACAATCTTACGATGTGCAATTGTAGTACAACACGGATTTTGGGGAGGACCGAACGGAGGCCGACAGCAAGGCGATTCATGAACCCCCACCGATGAAGAAGAGCAGGAAGGCACACTCTTCCCCTCAGAGAATTACTCTTGATAAACCCGAAGCAAAGGGGAGAGGAAGGGGAGGAAAGGTGCAGGCCTCGCTTCTAGCTCCAAGGAAGCTAGATCTGGGCAAGGGCCAGGAAGAGACTAAGGGCAAAGAGGTCAAGAAGAAATACGTCACTCCACAGGAGTTCCAACTAGGCATGCCATTGGTTGGAGATGACGTGCTTGCCGCAATGGGCACCGCTTGCAAGGACCTTCACGTATACTACATGGAGAAATCTAACGCCGGGAGGCCGAATAAAGCTACCGATATCCTTGGAGAGCACGATGGAAAGCCATTCCTTGGTCCAACAAATTATATCGTGGTCGACTTCAAGGATCTATTCGACCTCTACAGGCTCCGAGTGGTGGACACAAGCCTCCTTAAGTGCTACTCCTTGTAAGTATTGTCGCCCAACTCAATCTGGTAATAACAATCGGTTTAACTCGCTTACAAGATCGTTTATCCTGTGTGTAGGTTAAGTTGGCAATGGTGTCAGAAGAATGCACCGGAAGTTGCCTTCCTTGATCCACAAGTGGTCACTGTCACAAATCTCCAGAATGACCGTCAAGGAATGGTCAACTACATCTACGACACCTTGTGGTCCCGCCGAGACAAGGAGTACATCATGTGCGCCTATAATCAATAGTAAGTGTGTTATCTAAATATACACAACAGCATGACACATTCCTTCAGTACTTAATTAACTTTCACTATATTAATGCCGTAGTGCCCATTGGATCCTTCTGGTCATAACACCTAAGTGGAGTACATGTCACTACATGAACTCCAGAATTGATAAGAATGCATATGATTCGACCCCAATTCAACTAGCGATAGATGAAGCGTGGGCCCAATACGTGCAAAGAGGAGGCCTCAGGAAGACAGGACATGACACCCTCATCCACAAAAAAGACTTCCCGGTGAAGCAACAAATAGGTGACCAGTGCGGATTCCATGTGTGCTACAACATGCGCCTTCTGTACAGAGAAAAGGTGAAGACTTTGGCTGAGTTTGAGGTCGCTGGTCTCAATTGTGATAGACTAACTACATTTTAGTACTTATACATGATCGATCAACTAATCTGGAATTATGACAATGTAGGGCACAATAACCAAGTCTCTGTCTACCAGCTTTGAGGAGGTTCACGAGGAGATAGTGTTGACGAAAAAATCGAACACGCCGGCCTGGGAGATCTTCTTAGCTCCAGTGCAGGTCCAAAGATTGGTGAGATGTAGGCGTGCCAGTCAGTTTGATCCTGCAACTGACAAGATATGTAAACGGCAGATAAAACAACCGATCGGCTGACAAGCCGATGGAGTAGTTCCAGTCGATAGCCGATAATAGCCGATGCCGATACCAGCCGATAGCGATTGGGTTTAAGCAATCGGCTATATGTCCAATGTAGATAATGATATAAAGGCAATCGGTTGATGATGATGTAATAAAATAACAATATAATACAGTGTAAACCAATCGGCAAATAATGATATGATAAATAAGCATCGATCTGAAGGTTAAAGCGTACATCAGCTGGAGGTCCGATGTCATAAAATCCACAAGATTAGATTAAACAGTGAAACCTTTGTTGCGATCGGTTAAATCCAATTTATATGTATATGCAATCCTTACAAGCCGATGCAACGTCCAGATAACTTATCGGCTAGCACCCCGATAAAACATTAGCATGAACCTATTGACTTAACAAGACTTATATTATCAACAACAATCTAGTAGGTCGAACCTAACCGATGCAGCACGAGATTGTATATGATAATCTAATACTCGATGAGCCGATAGATCTGTCTAATGTGATGGATATAACAAATCTATTTAGAACAGCATTATGATTGTACAGATATATCGGCTAAGACAGGAGATCAGACCTAACCGAGACAGTCCCAACTAAACCGATGCGTCTCTAAACACAATACAATTAGAGATAGAATTGAGATATCAGGTAGGCAAATATATCAACCAAACCAGAGCGATCCAAGAGATCGAATCGAAGTAGCCTTGAACAACACCAACGTAGCCGACAGATTCACTAGGGCTCGATAGAACGTAGGACTTACCCCTTCGCTGGAGATCGAAAGCCGATGCAGCCCCACGTCAGGTGCCCAAATTCCGCCGGAAGATAAGTAAAAGCCTCAGGGAAGAGGGTGGCGATGCGCCGAGAGTATTGTTGATCGATAGATTGATAGATTACAATGACCCTGGGTGTACATATTTATACCCATAGGGAGATACTAGTCCTTGTCGGACAAGAAAGAAACTAAAAAGGAAAAGATAAAGTCCTTATCGGACACTAAACATACTTTCCTAAAGATAAAAGGAAACTAACAAACTATGCGTAATTAATAGATAAAATGTCATGTCGCATCCTTCTTGAACTCGAACTCTTCTAGATAAGCTTCCTTTGATTGATCCGACTCCACCAAGAACACGACATCATGGCGACTTGACTCCCATCGGCTGATTCTAGAACTTTGAAGCCGATACTGACTCTAAGCCGATGGTAACTTTGGGCTTACCAAATTTCATTGTTAACAGATAGCCAGCTTCATCCTCCGCGAAATAATTAACCCCAAAGGAATGTTTAGGCTTAAACTAAAATGATGAACAATGTTGAACTTTTATGTTTAGGCAATGATGAACACTTATTATGCAGCTGTGATGATGTAACTGTGATGCTTATATTTATGTATATATTTGATATGTTTATGTTAAGACTTGCTAAATAAATATTTGATCCAATTAACTCGGTTTTGCAGGTGAAATATGATAAATATTTGAATGGATATGAAATATGTGAATGGATGTGAAATTTGAGATGGCTGTGAATGTGTGATTGTGCGAAATATATTGATGTCTGTGTATGTGAATGCATATGTATATGAATGGGTGATGCTGGGGAGCTGGGGATATTGGATATCTATGTTTATTTCCGTCATTTTTGCAGCGGGCATGGCTAGCAAAGGCCTGAGGCTAGCCAAAAAACAAAATTTATTTTTTTTGTGGATTATAGTCATCTGTGACGGACCATAACTAAATGCCCGATTGAGATGATGGTCATCTGTGACGGGCTCTAGTTTAGGCCCGATTGAGGTCAGTAGTCATCTGTGACGGGCTCTAGTTTAGGCCCGATTGAGGTCAGTAGTCATCTGTGACGGGCTCTAGTTTAGGCCCGATTGAGATGAGTATCATCTGTGACATGCTCTAGTTTAGGCCCAATAAAGGTTAGTAGTCATCTGTGATAGGCGCTAGTTGTGGCCCGATTGAGATAGGTCATCTGTGACGGGCTATAGTTTGACTGGTCGTCTGGGTCAAAGCTATCGGTGACGGGCTTTACTTAGGGCCCGATTGAGATAGATTCATCCATGACAGCCGTTTGCCCGATTGAGATAACTCTTCACATCAGTGACTTCTAGCTTGTGACGGACGCCGTGCCCGATTGAGATGGGGCTTACCGCCCGATTGAGATGAGGGTATCCGTTCTAGTGTATCTAATTCTTGCCAAGTAATGAGGTAGTTAGATGAACATATTTTTTTTCCCATGATTCATATGTTTTCCTAAGTATATTCCACCACTTGTAGCTTGTGCACTCAGGCAAATTGGCATGATATGCAGTGACACTTCCAAAGTACCACGAGTTAAATATGCCAAATTTCAATTGTGCACCTCAAATAAGTACTTTGGAGTTTGGACTAGTTGGTTTCCAACTTGAGCTTGAAGCCATCTCAGAAATGTGAACTTATATTGGAAGTTATGAAGACAAGAATACTCAAAAAGGAAACAAGACATGCATTAAGGGGTGTGTGGTTTTAATCGTGAGGTCATATCTTCAATTCCCAACATAGTCATGATTTCTTCTGTAAAAAAAAAAGTTTGGAGAGACATCTCTCCCTTAAAAATCTTCTTTTTTTACTTTGGATTGCTAGCAAGGGTGGAACCATGTCACTCCCAGGTTGACCTTTTCAGGGCCAGCCCTGGAGGGAGGCGGGCGGACCATATAAGGTGCCACCTGGGAAAATCCATTTTCGCAGGCAAACAGCTTAAGAGGTGCGCTTGTAAAAATACCTTTATTTTGGCTAGGTGATCCGCCTGCGAAAATTAGTTGTGGCATTTAAGTAGACGTGGGAGAAATCTGAAACATCATATATTTCTAAGTCCCTCACCTCTCCTCTCCCTCAGGTCTCCTCTCATCAGCGAATCCGGCGGGCTAGGGAAGGGAGTAGGGGTGTCGCTCCATGGCCACGGTGAGTTCGACAGCGGGGGCGGCAGTATCCGGCGACGGCGACGCTGGTGGGGGGAGGAGGTGGATTCGGCGACGGTGACACGTGGGGGCGACGTATCCGGTGATGGCAATGTGAGGGGACAGCGGATCCGGTGGTACGGGAGCCGCGTCCGGTGACAGCGATGCGTGAGGGCAGAGAATCCGGCGACAGCGAGGCAAGGGTGAACCTTGCTCGTGGTCGTCTTCCTCGTCATCATGGAGGCGGTGGCGCAACCCCCTCTCGGGTGGCGGCAGAGGTGCAGCTCCCCTCCCCTCCCTCGCCCTGTCCCTCCTAGATCTGGTGGAGGGGCGATGGTGGCGATGAGCCCGGAAGGGGGAGGGCGGTAGCGGTTGGGGAAGGTGGCATTTTTTTTTGTTCGCCGATAACATGTTCGCAGGCGATTGACTATAGCGCCTGCGATGATGGAGATGCCACCTGCGAAAATGATTTTTGCAGACGGGCCGCTGCGCTACCTGCAAAAATCATCAGCCTTTGCGTACAGACGGGCCTTTTCCCCAGCCTAGGAAAATGATTTTCATAGTAGTGACCGTAATATGCTAGATCAGGGATGAGCATCTGTAATCAGTGTGCCGGGAATGTAGGCTACGGTTGAAGTTGAACCTCGTTAACAAATATCGTGCCTCTTTATCGTCTTCAATATTGGATCTTCTATGGTGTTTCTTTCGCTTTCAGTTATCGATGTGCTATCGGACTATGGCTTTAGTATAATTTAGAGCAACTTGCTAATTAATTTCATAATGTTAAATGGCATGTACCACTAAATATAATATTTATCCTTTGTGGCTAAAAAGTATTTATCGTTATATTGTTGTCATGCAAGGAAACAAATTTGATAGTGATATGCCGATCAAATAAATAGTTAATCGTGCCAACGTGAATGTCTTTTTAGAAAATTAAGATCAAGCTCTTCGCACGGTGACAAAATCACCCATAAAAAGTGCTAGAACTGATTGTGCCGCTATAGGAGAGTAACCTCATGAAAAAAAAAAAAAAGGAAGGGCAACAGAGGAGAGGTTGCATGTTGCAACACCTGACCTGGTTCCCTCGGCCATGCAGGGAGCTTATCCTGACCATAATGTTACACATTGACTAGCTACCGTGTATTGCTCCTGTCCAATCTAGCAGATTGCACATGTATAGCATGCATGCTTAGCTGCTATATTGATTGGAGTGCATCACTATCACTATGTGTTCTATAAGCCTGTGTATCTATCCCTCTCCACTTGTGGGGGAGAACACCGGTTCTCAATTCTTCGAACGCTTCCGCTTTGTACGTTTGGGATGGTTGTGGTTGAACAGGTGTCGTAACTTGCTTGGACAAGAAGGGGCCCACTGTACGAAGTCAAATTTAGCTAGAGGCACGCTCTAATGAATGTTATTAAGGTAATTAAGAATATGGCTAATATGTTAGTATGATCGGTGGGGTCTAACCTGTTAAGAAAATATAATTAAAACATACTTAACCGTGTGAGTAACCAACATATGGGCCCAAGGCCACTAATGGGTTAACTTGATCGGTCAACACATTGACCGTGGTCCCACATGTCAATAGCCCAAGACTTTTCTAATTTTTTCAATAATTTTCATATATAAGATGGGCAGGACCCAACGGTCAGCGATTCAAATTTTTCCTTTAAGAAAATAATTCAAAAAAATAAAAATATAATTCCTATGCAAATCAGCAATTATTTTAACAAAATGAAATGTGAAGTAATCTTTGAAAATCGTAACTAATTCAAGTCAACTCCAAATTGAGTGAAACTTGATTCTAAAATTTTGTAAATTTAAGCCTTACATTCTGATTTAGAAATAAAAACGGTCAAAAATATGTATGTATGCACTATAAAAACTAGCTTTACACAAATAACACTAAACCATCCTTGAATCCCTATATGCACAAATGTGTCTGATAATGGTGGCTTGTTGAGTACGGTTGCTACTCACATTTACTTACTTTATTCTTTTAGAGGGAGAAGAGTAGGTTAGAAGAGAAGACCTTGCTAGCATGTCCCTGTGTTTAGTAGGATGAACGGAGTGTCAGATGATGCTTGTGGGCATGTTGTTACCCACTAATTTGGATTTCCGCTACTGTTTATCTGATAAGATGTGACATCACTAGCCTTAGTAAAGGTATTAAACTTTTTAGCCTAATTTCACTTTGATATATGTTTTGTACTAGCTATGTATGTGTGTATAACTACTGATTCAAAGATTAATATAGGAAAACGCATGAGGGTTTATTTTTCTAGCTTATTAACTGTAGCTCAACGAATTTTAATTAATGAGTAAATTACGCTCGTGGTATAAGAATTAGTATGTGGGTGCAATTCAGATAGTCAACTTGAAAATTGAGCCGTGTAATGCAAGAACTTTGCTGGTTTATGCGTTTTGGTCAAAAACAGTACTACCACTGCTGGGAAGGATTTTTTAGTCCCGGTTTGCAATCCCTTTTAGTCTCGGGTTGTAAACCGGGACGCTCAATCCGGGACTAAAGATACCCATCTTTAGTCCCGATTAAAATAACCGGGACTAAAGATGGTAGAGCCACATGGTTGGCGCTATCATCTTTAGTCTCGGTTAGTGTTATCAACCGGAACTAAAGTTTTTTTTTCATTGTTCTTTTTCCTGCTTGCATCTATTCATTTCGAGCACCAACGCCGTCACCCCCAAATCCCCACATATCATTCACAAAATCATCCACAAATCTTAAAAATTCTACAACAAAATTTACCAATCATTCACAAAATCTAAAGAACTCCACAAAGCCACAGCCGCCACTGCCGCCGCTTCCGCCGGATTTGGCGGAAGGGAGGCCGCCGCCCACCGCCTCGTGCACCGCCGCCGATTCTGCCGCTCGGCTTCCCCTCCCGCTAGATCTGATGGGGGGAGGCCGTCGCCCGCCATCGCCCTCGTCACTGTCAACGGAGGAGGGGGAGGGGGAGGGGGAGGAGAGGGGAAGGGGAGGGGGAGGAGGAGGAGGAGAGGGTGAGAAAAATGAGAGGGGAGGAGGAGATAAAGACGAGGCGGGGAGGCGGATGAGCGCGGCTCGGGGGGCCAGGGCAGCTATTGGCGATTTTTTTTCTAAGAGTAAATTGCACTTTGAGACACCTTTTTTAACCAGTCTTGCATCTTGGACTAGGGATAAAGTAAGCTTTTCACCTTGGACTAGGTATTTTTCCCAAAATGTTTCAATTTAGGCTTCTTGTTCCTCTAGCTCCCTCCCTCTTTCTCTTCACTCTACTGCCGGAGATCGATCACATGAGAATCCTGACCTCTTGCTTGAGCACATTGCCAGCATTGTTCACGCTTGAGCTCTATCTTTATTGCTGCCGATATCGTGATGGGCTAGCTTAGCACGAGCAAGGGCTGGTGAAGATGGAGGTAAAGCCGGATAGCTCGTCCAATGATCTTGATTTTGGCACCTATCTCAGCGCGCCTGATATCGGTCTGGTGGAAAATTTGCAGAAATAATTCGAATGGAAATAGAAGAGGAATCAAGCGAAGGTAACATCAAGGGGAGGCAACAAAAGAATAATTTTATTGGCCTCTTGCTCTCTGCTGCCTTTATCATTACCAAGAGCCACTGCCTTGCCTTACTTCGCTTCCTCTAATCGACCACTGAGTACATGAGTGTGCCTCACTCACCAAGCCCGACTGCTGCTAAGAGCCATTGCCAACATAAAGCCTACCACTGATGGAAGAGTTTGGTGATCGGAGTTTGGGAGAAGACAGGGTGAAGGAGATGAAGAGAGAGGGGTGGTCTAGAGTGCAACAAAAAGGAAATATTAATTAGTCCAAACTGAAAACATAGGTAAAGGGGTAGTTCAAAGTGAAGCTTGGTAATAAAAGGTGGTCCAATATACAATTTACTCTTTTTTTAATTTTGGTTCCGGTTGGTATAAACAACTGGGTCTAAAATGGATCTTTAGTAAAAAAATGATTTTTTAGTCTCGGTTAGTGTTACCGATCGAGACTATAGATAAAAAGTACCCCTGAACTTTTGAACCGGGACTAATATAATTTTTGCATAATCTAGCAAAGATCATTTCTTTAGTAATGTACCAATGATTTTGTTGATACGCATAACGAGCGGGAGCACACTGATTTACTCTAGTTGATACGCATGACAAACGGGAGCACACTGATTTAGTGTGATTATGTGTAGAACACATTTCTGAGACTATTTAAGCTCAATCCCCATTCGATTATTTTATTGCAAAATTCTTTCGTATTTTATTTTCAGCTGATGATATACACCTTTTTTTCCCGGTGCACCACAAATCCGTCATGAGGCAACAAGGTTAAGCGATCCTAAGTAGCATGGGCCGTATGTTATAGCCAAGGAAGGCAACTCACATGGCTGCCGTACCCTAGCTGACAATATTTTAAACTTAAACACAGTCACTAGTCAAAAGTTGCACTAAATTACACCCACTTATCAAGTTACTATAACCCACCTATCAATTTCTTATACCGTGAGCTTAATTTACTCGTTAATTAGGCTATTATGGTTTAGAATGCTTTCTTCAAGCAGACAGACAGCAAATCATGCTACAGCTACAGGAGAACAAAACACTTCATGTCAGTATGCCACACGTACATGTCTTGCAGCTACTACTCTCCCAAAAAAACGAATTCCTAGCTACGAACCTGGACACACATACGAATCTGGACACATGTGTGTCCAGGTTCGTTGGTAGAATTGGTCTTTTTTTAAGACGGAGGGGGTATGAACCAACAGTGCTGTCTGACAGAAGAAATTACTCTGTCAAACAAACTCAAAATGTTAGTAAATTCAGCAACAAATGTACGAATTCAGTACTCTTGTTGGGAGATGATCTAAGGCACCTGATACAAAATAACGCCGGTACGTCATCAACAAAATGTTAGTACAATCTGGTAAAATTTTACACGAAGATCAGATCGGCATGCGAGCGGCTGAAAACCAAGCTGTATCAGACCGTGAAGACGATCAAAATGTGTGAAATCGCAGCAAAGTTAAAGAAGAAAATACATCGAAATCAGGGGTTTGTGATTTCTAAACTTTCACCAGATCTAATTGCGCCCGGATAAAATTTCAGATAAACCATTAGCATGGCTGATCCCCTCCTCCTGAGATAGATTTCAGTGGTTGGTTCTGGCTCTCCCAGAGCTCCAATTGAACAAGGAGGCATTTGCTTGCACACACATGCACCCAGTTGCATCAGACTCGCATGACCAGGAGGCAGAGGAAGCCAGAACAAGGTTCATGCTCATCATGCACGCAGAAGCCATTTCTCTCATGCTTTCAGCTGCCAAGCTTCACCCAGCACGGCTTGCGGTTCGCTCCTCCCGTGCGTGCACAGCTCAAGTGAAACCGCCTCATCACTTCCATGTGATCATCATCCTCCTCAGCTCCCAGAATCCTAGGGGCATAAATAATCTAGCCGTGGCATCTCCATTCGATCACCCTCATCGATCGATCCGCCCGATTTGGTCTGGCCAGCTTTCGTCTTCTGATAGATGGTTGCTTTTATACACCTGAAACTAAGGCAATTAAAGCTTAAGTGTAAGTACAATGCCCCTCTTTGTTTTCCTACATTTTAGCATCTGTTTATGACCATGATGATGATGCATTGCTGCTTTTAAGGTTAAGGTGCACATCGAAAAGATTTGCTACTTGCTTGTAGACAAGAATCGCATAAAATGTAACAATGGTTTCAGAAAGGAAATGCTCATACTAACGAAAGTTTCATGACACAATATTTCAGATCTTTCAAGGAGGAATAAGAATCAACCTGTCAAGTAAAAAGTTTTAATATTTGTATGATCAGAAAGGGCATACACCAACCTAAATTTGCTGTGTAAGAAAGTAGCTAGCTGTGCCAAATCATTGTCACCTCAGTCAGATCTGCCACAAGCACGTACACATATATGTGAAACCGACTAGCTTTCTTGCCGCTGGAAAAACTCCAACGTACAACAGTAAATGATATAATCTCAATATCTAGATATAAAATATCCTTTTTGGAAACTTCTACAACGATAATATATATCGGTTTGTCCTAAAAACTCTTTTTTTGTTCCAACAGGTAAGACTTACAAGTAGCAGAATAGTTTCTACAATATGTGGAAGCTCAAGATTGCCGAGGGAGGACCATGGCTAAAGAGTGGAAACAGTCATGTCGGAAGAGAAACATGGGAATTTGACCCAAATTTTGGAACAAGTGAAGAGCGGGAGGCGGTTGAGGCTGCACGGATAGAGTTCCAGAAGAATAGGTTCAGAACAAGACACACCTCTGATGTTTTGGCTCGCATGCAGGTATAATGAAAACTTAAGTTCAACTATTGCAAAGAGCTTGATTCGTACCTCGAATCAGACCGCAGCAGCATCTGTATAGCTCTATAAGAAACTCACGCCAGTCCTTGTAACACCTGACATTAGCCACAAGCATATGCATTTATAGATGTGTAAACAAGCATGAAACTAATCCTGAAAAACAAAACTAAACAGCAAAGGGAACAGCACAATATGATGTTTAGTATCCATCTGGAATTTTCATTTTTGCAGTTAGCTAAGGCGAACAACTTCAGTATTGATCTACAGAAAGAAAAAGATGGAAACCCCATAAATATTGACACAGCTACAGTATCAGATATACTGAAGAAGGCACTCAGTTATTTCTCAGCCATACAGGCATATGATGGGCACTGGCCAGGGGATTTCCCAGGCCCACTGTTTACCACTGCAACCATGGTAAGATAGTAACATACACAATCAACTTCATGTCTCCTGGGATTACCATCATATCATACATCAAGTTTCCAGCATCAATTCAATTTGACAGGGATCCTTATGTTTGTTTGTTCCAACTGCAGATCATAGTTCTATATGTCACAGAGTCATTAACTATTACACTGTCATCGGAACATCACAAGGAGATCTGTCGATATCTGTACAATCGTCAGGTAACACTCAATAGTTAACAGGAAGTTAATGGCTACTTTTTAAGTAAATACACCTAAAAGATTAGTTATATTTCATATAAGATGTGAACAAGACTTAACTCAAAGTTTGTGAACCAGAACATCGATGGAGGATGGGGACTACATGCAGAAGGTGAAAGTTCCATGCTTAGCACAGCTCTCAATTATACTGCTCTGAGACTACTTGGGGAGAATGTTGATGATGGACCAGATATATCCATGCATAAAGCAAGAAAATGGATACATGACCATGGAGGTGCAACAATGATACCGATCTTGGGAAAAGTGTGGCTCTCGGTAACAATACTTTCAGCTGTATCCTAGTTCTATACTCAAATACGTTTTCAGCTAGTAATTTTACTAAGGTGGCTTGGGATCTCAAGTTTCCACAAGTTAGTTTAATTTATCAAATATAATAATTACCTCACCTGAATTAAAGATCTTTCCACCTACAGAAATCAAATGGTTAATACTAGTCAATGAGAACATCAAAATGATTTGGAAAAGCAAGGTTATCAAAAGTATCAAGTATTGTTTTAGTAGTATGTTAGTTATGCAAATTTCATTTGATTATGGGAGTGGATCTTCCACTATCTACATTCCCCTATTGTAAACTGTATATTTAATATTACAGGTGCTTGGAGTTTTTGACTGGTCAGGTGTAAATCCTATTCCCCCAGAATTATTTCTTCTTCCATCTTTCGTTCCTATCCAACCAGGTAAAATTTTCTTCCTTGCTATATGTTCAATTATATTAGCACAGATCTTATCACCAGACTTTGAAATGAAACATGCTAGTTAGAACATATAGATTATGTTTTAGTTCCTGAGGTCAAGTCGTCTTCTGCAATTACTGAGCAAGAAGTCCATAATAAAGCCCCTATTTAGAGAGATATGTTGACAGGAAAATTACAGGTGATCACCATCATCAATGATGAAGTGAACTTCATTAGCATAAAAAGCATTATCAATTCACTCATTAAATGTTGATAATTTTGTATTATTCCATTACTTTATCTTACAGTTGTTCCATCTGTAGAAATAGAGTAGCTATGTAAAATAGAACAAATCAAATATCATTATGGGTGCAATTTTGTTTTTGTATGCAGGACGATTATGGAGTCACTTCCGAATGGCTTTTATTCCCATGTCTTATTTGTATGGAAAAAAGTTTGTCGGTCCTATAACAAGATTGGTTATATCATTAAGGGAAGAGCTACATATTCATCCCTATAAAAAGATTGACTGGAAGGAGGCACGCAAATTATGTGCAAAGGTCAGTTCACTAAACTTAACACATTTCTGCACGTGTTTGATACATATTTCTGATTAATCGCACGAGAAATTTAGCAAGGTACTCAGCAACAGGTGCTCGCTAGGCCACCTCAGGAATATTTAGATATAATGCCAACTAATATTATGGTCTATGTATAGACATCTAGATATGTCAGATATTACTAACATCATATTATCAGCTACTATGAAATAGAGCTAAGATGTGCTCCAATGCTTGCAATATTCGCATGCTTGTTGTAGTTAAATATCAGATTGTTTATCAGAAGATTCAAAGTCCGTATAGCTTGAATCAACTGCAGTAATTTTCTTTCATTGTGAATTCAAATGTAGGAAGATGCCTATAATCCACATATGTGGCTACAAGAGTGCCTATCTGACTGCCTTTATAGTTTTGGTGAGCCGTTTCTTACACGTTGGCCAATTTCCTACATGAGAAAAAGAGCTCTATACCAAATTGCTGAGTTCTTGAAGTATGAAGATGAAAATTCTCAGTATATCTGCATTGGTGCTGCACAGAAGGTAGGAGTTCTTCCTTGTCAAAATGAGACTCATACTTACCCTAGAAATCTCAGAAGAAAAAAAAGCAGTAATAGCTTCTTATTCTCAGTTTCCTTTTAACAGATTGAGAAGCTGAATTACCAACTAGTATTTTTGTCCAAAAGTTTCTCATGAGCCTGCAAATCCTGCATCAACTGCATTCATTTGCTTTACAAGCATCCCCATGAAACAAGAAGTACATAGTATAGAGAACTTGGTTGAAAGTTAAAACTGCATATCTTTAAAAAAAAAGGTCGAAACTGAATATGCATGTGCAGAGCGCAGACAAATGCAAAACAAAATAAGACTTTGATATTTAAAATTAATCAATTTTCATGGAGATGCAAAATCTTACACAGATTGTTAAATCGAATACACATTTAGCATATATATAAGGTTTAGCTAAATGTTTATTCTCAGAAAGTGCTTAAAGGTAAATTTCAGGCTTCCTTATACATGCATAGTGAAAGACACTATGTTCAGCAGACTTGTTTTTACAGAATGAGTGCACTTCT
This sequence comes from Oryza glaberrima, assembly GCF_000147395.1. Classification (NCBI taxonomy): domain Eukaryota; kingdom Viridiplantae; phylum Streptophyta; class Magnoliopsida; order Poales; family Poaceae; genus Oryza; species Oryza glaberrima. The sequence continues at coordinate 6,087,682 of NC_068333.1, forward strand.
GAAAATGCGTGGTAAAATTCTAGCATCATTTACTTCTGAAAATACATGGTAAAACTCTAGCACCAATTTTACCATGTATTTTCATTAATTGAACACTGCACAGTGCACTCATTCCATAATAATGAGCCTGCTGAACATAATTTCTTTTTCTATGCATTTCTTTTGACCTGAATTTTAAGCTCTAGCATGTGAGTGAACATTATTTTGAACAGGCATTATCCATGTTGTGCTGTTGGATTGAAAATCCCAATTCAGATGCATTCAAGCGTCATTTGGCTAGAGTAGCTGATTTTCTATGGGTTGGCGAAGATGGCATGAAAGTTCGGGTAAATATAAGATCAGTTCATTTTATACATCTACATCGGATTGCAATAATTTGTGCGCCAAAATTGGTAAACACAAACCATTGTCCATTCAAAGGTCTGTGCGGGTCAATTATGGGATGTTGCTTTCGCAGTCCAAGCGATATTAGCGTGTAGCATCGCAGAAGAATTTGGAAGTACCCTTAAGAAAGCACATGGTTTCATAAAAACTTCCCAGGTATTTTTGGCCAGAATTGAAATTATATTAGTATCTTTCTCGCAACTTACTGCTTAACACTACTAACTTAAATTTTAAGATTATGGACAATCCTTCTGGTGACTTCAGCAGAAAGTACCGTCACATATCTAAAGGAGGATGGGCCTTCCAGGTTGCAGATCAGGGGTGGCAGGTTTCAGATTGCACAGCAGAAGCTCTTAAGGTGCAGATCAAAATTTAAATATTAAGTGAAGAACAAATTAGCGCTACCTGATGCAGACATGGGTCAAGCAGGGTTGATTTTCCATTTCTATTCATCTGTCTGAGTTTAATTGATTCTGATCGATTATGCTCGAAAGTAAAACGAAAACTGAAAACAAGAAAAAGGCATGGGTTGATTTTCCAAGTCTATATTCATCTGTCTAGGTTTAATTGATTCTGACTGATAGCTCGAAAGTAAAACCAAAACTGAAAACAAGAAAATGGAGCATGGCACATATGCACCTAAATTCCCCCCAAATCTGGTGTTAATGTCTTTAAGTTTACGATACCATCTGATATCATTATACCATACATGGAAGATGGAGCACACAAATCTACAACAAAGTAATACAGTTTATTGTTTCAGGCTTTGCTACTGCTGTCAAAGTGTTTGTCAGATGGTGCAGATTATCAAACGGAAACCTACTGCTACTTTGACGCGGTGAATGTATTACTCTCGTTACAGGTGATTATTCTGCAGCGCAGACAGTACCACATACTATAGCATATGATTTGGACAGAGTTCACCTTAAAAAAAAATCTACTGCCCAAATAATTCTCTAGTTCCCTAGAACATTAATCATTTATTTTGCTATCCTATCTGTTACTCCCTCTGTCCCAAAAAAAAAAGTAGCTATTTTTGGTTATGAAGCCAGAAATAGCTACATTTTTAGGCACAGGGAGTAGCTAGGAAAGTAAGGGCCCTATTCTTGAGGTCAAGTACTATTCATGTCATCACGCGAACGGTGAACAGCACCCATGGGTACTGTAGAAGTCCAAGTTATCATATAAAAGGGACCATGAAACTCCATTGTAATTAAAGCAATGAATAGACAAGAGAAAGGATAGATGTAGAGTAATAAAGATTTGACTCTGAATTCTATGCAGAACCCAAATGGTGGGTATGGAGCATGGGAGCTAGCTCGCACATATCCATGGATGGAGGTAAATCTGCTCAGCACCTCAACCTAATAACTGTATCAATGCACTAATAGTGTAACTGTAATGGCCTACGTATGCTACTATCCTCTTTCTTTATTATCCTATTATTTGATTTAGGAATTATATGATTAACGCCACTGCATTCTGTTATTGTTACACATATCTAGAATATACTGTCAGCTCAGAGTTCCAAACATAGAAAAGAAGTGAGAAAATATTAATGTGTTATTCACAGTCACAAGGCATACTTCAGAGCATTAGGACTATCAAAGGTGAAGGAGAGTATGCTATGACTTGCAGAATTCACATTTAGGATACATAAATAAGAGAATATAATGGAAGCAAACTAGCTGAATAAGTTAAATACTTAGATGGCACATAATATCAAGGATTTAAGGAAATTAACGTTAGAGGAGCATGGCAGTAACAAATTATATACATCTGAAGCACTAAATAATGAGAATTTGAATTACGTTTTGCAGATTTTCAACATGACAGAGATATATGCAGACATCATTGTGGAGCATCAGTGAGAATTTTACAATCTTTCTTTCTCAAATTCTCCTATTGCAGAATGCTATAACATGCACACATACTGCAGGTACGTAGAGTGTACCTCATCAGTCATCCAAGCATTGGCATTGTTCCGGGAGAAGTACCCTGGGCATCGGAAAGATGAAATAGATCAATGCATCAGGAAAGCAACAGAATTCATCGAGAAGTTACAGAATGATGATGGATCATGGTCAGCACTCCTTAAAAAAAATACTATAGAAAATTGAAGTACTAATTAAATCTATCAATTAACATAACCCTAGTTACATAGGAGAATGACGGCATTGCTGGCACACTGCCTCTGTTTAGAGTGCTCTTGCCAAAATCTAAGAGACAGTATGCCTAATCCGGTGAAACTAAATGATTCACCAAATCGCCAAACAGAATGGGCTAGATCATCATGTTCTGAGTTGCAACACATATTTCGGATTGACAATGTACTTATGTACAGATAAGAAAACAATGAAAATTGAGATAATATACAGTAGCAAAGCATATTAAGAGAATCAGTTGCCGATAGCATTACTAGTAAAGACTTTTGTATAACAGAAAAAAAATAGACTGGATCGAGGTTAAATAAATTCAATGGTACATATTAGATTTTAAAACACTGCTACAAGTAAATGTAATACTGATAGCTGGTTGAGAGATTGGTAATTTGGATTAATTTTTTTTTTTCTACAGGTTTGGATCATGGGGTATTTGCTTCACGTATGGAACATGGTTTGCAATAGAGGGTCTGTCAGCCGTGGGGCAGTGTTATGATGACAGCACCTGCATTCGGAAAGCCTGTAAGTTTCTGTTATCAAAGCAACTAACAAATGGTGGATGGGGGGAGAGTCATCTTTCATCCAGAACCAAGGTAACACTCCCGGAATGCTTTATTGTGTCGATCAACTTTAATTTTTGACAGCTTAGATTAAGCATCGGGTTTAGGAAAACTTCTATCTTTCTTTGTCTTGAAATAAATTGAAGACAAACAGATAGCATTTTCTAAGAACTGGTAATCAGGTAATAACACTAGGAGCTAAAATCATCCTTAGATTAATTAGCTGACAGGGTCACTCTAGAAAAAAGGACAAACAAGTAAATGACATGCATTAATTGAAACAAAAACTGAAAAATCAGAAGAGCATGCAATGTCACTGAAAGAAAATGTAATAGCTGATATTTGACTAATTAGAGGCCATCTGCATCTTTTTTTTTCCTTTCATAATAATTACAAAACTCCATTATTTACAATATGATTGTTTGAAGTTGGCTTGCATTGCTGTATTTGATTCTTGAGGCTGATTGTGTGCTATTTCAAATCATAAACAGGCATACACAAACCTAGATGGGGAGAAATCACATATAGTCAATACTGCATGGGCAATGTTGGCACTCATGAAAGCTGGACAGGTATTACTTCTCTCAGTAAGAATTTGAAATGGTCAAATTGCAAAGAACGGCAATAGTAATGTGCAGTCAATGTATGTTTAGCCCAGAATAATTCAACCAATTGTGTAGCTTAAAGACTCATATTATATTGGAGTATAATTCAATGCATTTAAGTATTTAACCAACTTTTCTTCTGAGTTCAGGTAGAGAGAGACCCCGCTCCTCTGCACAAAGCAGCAAGACTTATCATGAGCATGCAGCTCAGTGATGGTGACTTTCCACAAGAGGTGACTGCTACATGACATTTGTATTATACAATTTGATGTTAACTCTTGACTTTCCATCGTATAAGAAATTTAAGCATAATGGAACAATTATTAAAGAGATCTGAGTGAAATTTAAAAAAATAATGTTTAAGTTTCCTGCAGAACACCCTAACCAACCTTTCTATTACAGGTTTTGGGCAATAGATGACTCTTGTTATGAGTTGCTTACTAATAATTTACCACTTTTTAGAAATTGTATGGGAAGTTATTTGAAACTAAACAATGAAATCTGTACTGCATTCCCATTATTACCCTTCATATTCTCTAGGAATTGTCCAAATGCTAGCGGGTCATGTAAATAGCCTAAACCCTTAGCACTCAGTGCTGTTCACACTCATTTACTAATAGTTTATTTGTTTTGCTGTAGGAAATGATCGGAAGTTTCTTGAAAAATGGCCCCTTGTGTTATATGGCTTATCGCAATATATTCCCAATATGGGCTCTTGGAGAGTATCAGAAATTAGTATTTCAGAACTATCAGACCTCTAGCATCAAGCAAACAAATATAGCTCCATCTGCTGGCAATGCTGCTCTGAAGAATTCAGCAAGTACAACAGCGCCAACTTGATTTCTTGGCAGAATCAAGCAAACAGTCCAGTGTATTGTAGGTCATGTGAAAGAGTACAAAACTCTAAATCTAGAATCTGCTGTATTGTTTTGGTCGATTTTATGAGATCCTTATGAATTTTTTGTACATTCTTTAGATCTGTGCAAGAACATGTACATCACATTTCACATTTAGGTACTTTGAAAAAGGATAACAAACTTTGCCCCAACTTCCTGGTCCATAAACCTAATTCATAAACTGTTATAGTGATGATACTGTTAACATAAACTTTGGTACTAAATGTATGCTAACACACCTCTTTTTGCTCCAACAGCAGAAAGGCAGCACAGAATTTAACAGAAACCCACAAACTATTCTAGTAATACCGAAAATATGTGTTCAATACAATGCATGAAAGTGAATTCTGAAGGTGAAAAAACACATATAATGTGTTGGGCGTGGCCTGTGGGGTTAGAGGAAAGCAAAGAGTGGTGCACTCCATAATACATCTCGCGTTGCTATGGTGTAGAGGGATCAGGGCCAGACCGTGGCCTCTGACATGGAAAGTGGAGTTGGAGGCCACAACCATAACAGAAACCAGACTTCTCCGGTGCATTTAAAGTTTTAAACAGAAACAATTTAGGGAAAATTAAACTCAGATGCAATTATAACAGAAACTCATCATAGATGGCAAAATAAATCTCTAGCAGGAATATAGCTTGACAGTCACAGATAGACTTTTCCTTCGGTGACTAATCACACATTTCTGAGAAATGTATGAAACTTCATTACAAGGCAACAAATACAGGTTTAAGATAAATCAAGAAATGGACAGGTAAGTAAAACTATTTCCCATCTATAATGAAATACGTAACTAAGTAATTCAACTTACTGAAGAACATTCTGGATGTGATGGAGTAATTTTCCGATATGTTTTCTTGTCAATTGTTATTTGGGGAACATGGGAAATGAGATGGAAGTCTTCCCCTGATTTAACAGCACATCTTCTGCTCAACTCAGGACAGCCATTGATCATAATTTTCTTGAGAGAAGTGAAACTTTGAATGAAATCTGGCAGTTTCATTAATCCATTGCAATTTCCAATACCAAAATATTGAAGAGAGGTAGCAGCAGAAATAAAGCTCCCTGGAAAACAGACTAGCTTCGGAAGCCCAACAAGCTGGAGCACATCAAGGCAAGCCAGGCCACCCATGGCTTCTGAAGGTTCCAACAAATCCAGCTCATGGCAATTATTAATCGACAATGTTTGAAGTGTGGAGAGTTGATTCATGGTCGAGGGTAGAGTAGCCAACTTTGGACAGTTGAAGATGTAGAGCTTTCGGAGGGAAGTTAGACTACCAAATCCATTTGTCAATGATGATAACTCAGCACATGAATTTAAGAACAGAAATGTCAGTGAAGTCAAACTACAAAATCCATCATGTTCTGATAAATACTTATTCTTCAGTGTGAGGCACAAGAATCTAAGGCTTATAAGTCTATGCACGTCCTTTGGCATCTTCTCTAATTGGTCGCACCGACTAAGTTGCAGTGTTTGCAAGTTCACCAACTTACATAGGGAATTCGGTAAGAACTTAATTTTCCCATTCCATTGTAGATCCAGGTACCTTAAGTGCTTAAGATTTCCAATTGAACTCGGTAGCTCATCAAAATCAACGTCAGAAAAAATAAGAACACGCAGGAGTGTAAAGGTTGACAAGAAGTTGTCAAGAAAAGCTTTAGTCATGGTCCCATTGTTATCAATGCTTGCAAATGTCCTTGCCTTGTTTGCCTTTCTCAGGTGCTTAGGAAATTCAATCTCTGTTGAGAAGTCCTTGTGATCCCACACAAGGTGCCTAACCTTTTCAGATAAATCTTTACTTTCACAATTAACGATAGCATGCTCCTTATGGCACACAAACATCGCAAGATTATGAACAAGATCATGCATTTTACAACTTTGAATTGAGCCATTATAAATAACATAATGGTCTTGGAAAAGAGATCTTTGATCCAGTTCATTAAAGTATTGTCCTCCAATAGTTTCTATTTCATCTCCTTCTCTGGTTTTATGCAATAACCCTAGTGCCATCCAGAACATAATTAAAAGCTCTCTCAAAATCACGTAGTCTTTTGGAAAAACAGATAGGCAAGAGAAGCATGCATTAAGATGAGGTGGAAGTGCATCATAACTCAATTTTAAGGCTGGCAATATATCGCATTTATTTTGCTCAATATTCCACAGATTTGCATCCTTAATACGCAACCACTTCTTAACATCCTGTTTACCAAACAGTACAGACCCCAATGTCTTAGCTGCCAAGGGAACACCGTGGCATTTCTCCACAATACATTTGCCAATTTCTAACAAGAGTGTGTCCTTTTTTTCCTCATCTCTGAATGCATAGCGAAAAATACCTGCATACATTCATCAAATGAAAGCTCTGGCACATAGTATGGCTCCAACGTCTTCACCACCGACGCAACATTCATATTACGTGTGGTAACTACAACAACACTTCCTCTTCCACCACTAGATAGGAGGTTTTTAAGTTGTTCCCAGTCATTAACATTATCACTCCATATGTCATCGAGAACTAGTAAATATTTGTTTTCCTGTAAAAACCCACGAAGCTTGTTTTGTAGCGTTTGCAGGCTCAGTTGTTTGTTGCTTTCACCTGTATCTGACTGGATTATGTCATCCAATATCTTCTTTAGATCAAATACATTAGATACGCAAGCCCATAAGTTCTTCTCAAACATTTTCTTTATCCTCATATCATTGTACACTAGTTTGGCCAGTGCAGTTTTCCCTATGCCTCCTAAACCAACAATAGGAAGCACAGAAAAAGCATATGCATCTGCAGCACTCAGTATGATTTCAACAATCTTGTTTTTTGCTTCGTCTCTACCAACAATGTCTAACTCATTGATGAAGGAATGTGTTTCCCTGGTATTGCTACTGAAAAATTGCGTATCTATGATCTCCTCTGTTAATGCAAACTCCCTTCTGTTAGCTGCTATCTCATCAAGCTTTTGACGAACTACTGTTATCTTATGGCTCAATTCGAATGGGTAAACAAGCTGCCGACTGACCCCAGCATAGAAACCATTATGAACCTTTTGCTCCAAATCTTTGGTGGCCACATCATCCAGAACATCATCAATGTCGTAGACGACATCCTTTAAATCTTCCAGCCACACTTTAAGAGCACAAGAAGTAGACTGCTTGCGCTCTGCATCTTTAAGAACACCACAGATGGACTTCAGAGATCTTTCCAACTTCCTCACTTCTTTCTTGAAATTCCACGCTGATTTAATCTCGCTGGCAGCACAAAAGGCCGCTTTTCCAAGAACGGAGATTGCAAAACTCGATAGATGCACCTCAGCCATATTTTGCTTGGCAACTGCACGATAGCAAGAGCATCAAAACAAACATCCATGAGAGGAAATCTGATGTCATAATACTATTACTTTTTTTTTAATTAAAAAGAAAAGAACCCCACATTACAATACATTAATCAGTAAAACCTAGCATGATTTAAGATTTAAGATCCTGGTAAAATCAGACTCACGGAACTAATCACATAAATGGATGCCAGATGAAGACGGCTGCAAGCCCTACATTGCAATCTATCCAATCCATCTGTGGGGATTGGAGTGGATCTAAGCTCAAAATTAACCTTAACAAACAAGCAAAGTCCAGGACACGCACCAAAACCCACCGCTTCCTTTGCCCCCCTCCCGTTCAAGACGGACGCGTCAGATCACCGAGCACCGCCGCGTGGCAGGAAGACGACGAGAGGGGCGGCCTGCAGTGACGCCCTCGGGTTTTTGGCTCCGCACAGCTTCTTCGGCCTCACGCGGTGGGTGGGGGGTGCGGTGGGCGGTGAGCGGCGGCGACGTCAGCTAGGTCAAACCGCAGCGGCCAGCGGCGGTTTTTTTTCCTTTCCCCTTTGGCTTCGCTGGCGTAGAGCACCGGCGTCCGGCTGGTCGCCGGCGAGGTTGCCAATGCCGGTATTCGTCTTCTCCGAGTGTGGGTAGTAGCAAAATGGGCAAGATTAACTTTGTTTTTCACTTTAAATATCTTGGTTGAGCTACAGTTGAAAGCTTGAATTATTTTAAGAAAATAAATAGAACAACCAAAAATAATTTATAGATGCTGTAATTTAAAAATCCAAAATTAACCTAATACATTTTTGTTTTTGCAAGACTTAGTTTAAATTTTAATATTTAGACTTTGGTTGTGGCTAACAAGCCAACTTATATAGTAATCGGTGATAAACCTATTGTACGAGAGTAACTAACAAGGGATATGAGTGATGATCTGAGAGTATGAGCCAAGTGGATTTTTTTTTCTCCCATCAGATGGCCTATTAAGCCAAAGAAAAAGCCAAATTTTGAATTTTTAAAATTAAGATTGATTTTAAGATATTTTTTAACGTAGTTTCTTTTTCAGCATTGGCTTTTATATAACCGAGAACACATATATAAAAGTTTTACCTACAAATTCATTTTTATTTTCTAATAAGTTGTTTTGGCTTATTAGAAAAAAGCCAAACGATGGGGCCCTTTGTGAATGGAAGAAAGAAGAGAGATTGATCGACTTAAATTTGGAGTTGATTCTTGCTTTAAAATTTATTTAGTTATTTTTTTAGGGTGAGTTTAGTTTATTTAGCACCTTAATAATTTGGGCAATAATTTTCTCTTGATAATGTATGACCTCGATTAGTAATGTATGAAACATCTTCGTATGTCCCCACAAATAGGGCAACAAAATTCATCTAAGTCTTTCAAGCTAAAATCTTAGTCATCTTAGACACGATTTTTTATTTACTAACAAGGTATAAGAAACAAATAAATACAAATGATGAAGGTGAAAACGACTGTAATATATATATAATTTTATTATTGGAGTATGTATCAAATATGTTTTCCTTTCCAGTAATTCATTGCCTCAATTGCTTATATGTATATAGCCACATTATTGTAAAATGTACAACAACTCTTAAATATGTTATCGGATGTGAACTAGGTTTTATAAACTCAAAAAATATAAACCATATAGACATAAAAGTCTTATATTTGTTGAATGTAAAAAAAATTCCTACATGACGTGTTAACATAAAAGTCGATGTAGCATTGTCATTAAACTTACATCAACTAGCACGTGAAACCAAACCCATCGGTCTCTTCCTCCTCTTATTCCTCCGTCATCACTATTCGAAGTCGGCATTTCGATTCTCATCCTCAGTCTCTCTGGTCATCATCATCGGCCGCACAGCAAAACCACCGTACCATGATCTTGCAGGTGCCATGTCCAACCGGTCAGAAGAGAGAGGGGGTTCTCTTCCATCATAGCCGATATGGGAGACGATTTTGTTCAGATTCTTCAAGGCATCCTCGAACGCTTCGCGGATCTCGCGTTTGCTTCCTACTCTTCTCCGACGAGTTACCGATTGTGCTGGGCTTCTTTGCCGATCATGATCGACACTGCTGCTACAAAAATTCAAAGGTAAAATTCCATTTTCTCAAAAAAAAATAGTAGATGAACACCTATTCTTTTATGAAGATTAGCTACAACTTACACCTATTGCAAAACAACTCGTTGCAAAAAGGGGAGAGACCAAAACTTATTGCTCAATGCAAGAGGGAAGGATTGCAATGCTCCCATTTGTACGTAATCCTAATAAAAATAACAAAACACAAGAAAGGAAATTTTCAAGTTCTTCTTTTCTTTTTCTTTGGAGCAATATAATTCTCTCTCTCTCTCTCTCTCTCTCTCTCTCTCTCTCTCTCTTTTTTTGGCACCGCTTTCCACCTCCTCTACTCCTCTTCTTTTTAGCGAAGCAAACCCTCACCTCTTCTCTACTCTCTCTCTCTCTCTCTCTCAAGCTCGGCGGAGGCGGAGGCAAGCAAAGCCTTCTCCCCTCGCCTCACCTCGCAATCCACCTTGGGCGGGCCGTCCGGCGAGCTGAGCGCGGCGGCGCCCTCCTTTCTCCTCCCTCCCCACGTGCGGCCCCGTCGGAGCACGGCGGCGACGAAGAACCAGGGGGGTGGGGGGGCGAGGAGGAGGGCATCATTCCACCGGCTGATTCATTCTTCTTGGCTCGAGTCGAATTGGAGAGGTATATCGGCTCTTCTCTCGTACCGCCGCGCCACTGGAGATGGATGGATGGGCGCTTTGCATGGCTCGGATTAGGGATCCGTTCGGACATGGCTTCATTTCTTTCCCAAATTGACCCGTCCAGTTAATTCCGTCCCGGTTTCCTTCTTCTTTTTTCTTTTTTTCTTTTTTTGATGTGTGGGTGGTGGGTGCAGCAGTGGTAGCTATTTTTGTTTCCAAAAGGTGATTTTTTTTTTGGGTGGGGGGTGTTGTTCAGATGAACACCCAAATGCCCCGCGTTTGGGCGAGCGAGTTGTAGTGCTTGTTGGAACCAAATCTGTGATCTTTGCGGTTTATGCTGGTACTATGTTTGGTGTGATCTCAGAAAATCGAATTTTATTTGGGTTGCTTTTATGGTTGGTACCGATGATTTTGGCGAAGAATCGTGGTGTGATTGTAGGAATGGGAAGCTTTGATCCGTTCGGTTTGCTGTAGGAGCATGCATGCTTATGATCTCTCTTGGGGTTCCTCCTTTGCAGGTAATTGCTTGCCTTCTGAGGAACTGCGCGAGGGAGCGAGGAGTCGTGGAGCGACTCTTGAAGGATGGCGGAAGGTGCCAAATTCCATGGGATCGTTGGCGCTGTTGGCGCGCATGATGTTGGCGGGAACTTCTGTGACATGGGGTACTACCAGAAGCTAGGGGAGGGCTCCAACATGTCGATCGATAGCCTTAACAGCATGCAGACAAGCATATACGGTGGTTCGGTTGCAATGTCAGTGGACAACAGTAGTGTTGCGTCTAGTGACTCTCGTACCGGGATGCTTAAGCATCCTGGCCTCAGGGGTCCAGTCATTGTGTCTAGCTATTCTGTCGGGAACAGCATTTTCCGTCCAGGGCGTGTGTCGCATGCCTTGAGTGATGATGCATTGGCACAGGCTTTGATGGACTCTAGGTTCCCCACTGAGACACTCAAGGATTACGAGGAGTGGACCATTGATTTGGGTAAGCTGCACATAGGGATGCCATTTGCACAAGGTGCCTTTGGGAAGCTCTATAGGGGAACCTACAATGGAGGCGATGTCGCAATTAAGCTTTTGGAGAGGCCAGAGGCTGACCCTGAGAAAGCTCAGTTGTTGGAGCAGCAATTTGTGCAAGAAGTCATGATGCTCGCAACGTTGAGGCACTCAAATATTGTCAAGTTTGTTGGTGCATGCAGGAAGCCAATGGTTTGGTGTATTGTGACTGAGTATGCGAAGGGCGGATCCGTTAGGAATTTTTTGAATAGAAGGCAGAATAGGTCTGTCCCACTGAAGCTTGCAGTGAAACAGGCATTGGATGTTGCACGTGGCATGGCATATGTTCATGGCCTTGGATTTATTCACAGAGATCTTAAGTCAGACAACCTATTGATTTCTGGAGACAAATCTATCAAGATTGCTGACTTTGGAGTGGCTAGGATTGAAGTGAAGACTGAGGGAATGACACCTGAAACAGGAACTTACCGCTGGATGGCTCCGTAAGTTGGCATACATGCTCTTTATCTTGCTTATTTTAATCAGTAATTATCTCAAATTCGTATTAAGACAATGCTGTTTTATTTTTCTTCACTCGGCATTACCCAAGGCCACAGTATTTCTCAAATGGTAAATGCAACACATTTGCAGTCCTTGTATGATAAAATGCAGTAACCTATTCATGTGAATTAGTAGCTAGGTATGCACATGTGTTCTAATTACATGCAATGGCACTGTGCCAGTCCTGTTATCCATAATTTATCCTTTTTTTTTTTTGCTAAGGCTGGTTATTATCTTGAATGATTCATGCATCGAATACTTGAGTTATGTGAAAATGCATGGTCATTTGCATGTAAAACTTTTCTACTGGTGCTGCCCATAACTGTAATATTTTACTTTTTTTGTTCTCTGTTTTTCTTATTCTCCTCTGAAATCTAGTTTGGCAGATCAAATTTTATAATATGTGAAACAAGCATATGCTGTGACAGGAGATGTCTTGTAAATTCTTGTGTGTGGCTTCATGGGTTGAAATATATGAATGCTATTTAGACATAGTCCAAGAGATCTCATTCTAAAATTTTCATTACATACCTATATACGCTTATAATTGGTTTGTGGGTGCTAATATTTAATAAATTATTGTTGTTTAAGGTATTGGATTGCATTAACCGTGCCCTATGAAAGCATTTATGCACTAAACCCTCATTCTTTGCTGATAGATGCACAAGGTGTTCATCTTAAGAGCATTGAAATTGCAGCTTGAATCTTCTAGTTTAGATGCTTGTTCAAGATATATTTGTTGCTAATTCTCGGCTACAAAGAAAAGATGGCAGCATCGGTTAACTCAGGCCTATCCTTGGCATTAGGCACACCAACTATTTATTAGGTGAAGATGGATCAATTATGAATAGGATTATTTGGATAGGGTTTCTGGATTTAACAGACAATCAATACTCATTCAATGTTGACTAACCGGGTAGTCTGGATATCAGTGCCACATAAGGATAATTTGGACAAAAACTATTAACCGTACAACCTAGTAACGCAAAAACCCTAGCCCTTAGAAATAATATGTCTCCTGGCTTCCGTAGCTAACCTAACCTTCAGTAAGGCATGCTACCAGCTAGAATTTTGAAACCTGTTTTGCCGATAAAGGGTGATTTCATGGGTAATGAAAGCATCTGCACCCCCAAGAGAGCCTTGTGTAGGTAGGAAAGCTTTAGAGCAAGAGCAGCATGTCAACATGATACACTCCATGCGATTATCCACAATCATCAATTCCCGTCCATGGGATCTATGAGTAATCCTATCAAAGATCTTGCCCCTGCCAGCCAAATGACCTGCGTTGGTCAGCCATTGGTACGATTTGACTGGAAAAATTGAAATGTGCTCCATGATTGTACCATCACGATCTGTGCTGCTTGGATAATTAACTATTTTCAGTTTAAGGACCCCTTTGGTTTGTAGGAATAACATAGCCTAGGAAAGCTTTTGAAACAAAGGATTAAGTTCTATCATCTTCCTATAGAAATTGAACCATGTTGCTTGATTCCTGTGTTATGAGTTTCTGCGTTCCATAGGGGGGCTGAGTCCTCTGCTGACCCATCACAGCAAAGCCCTTGGCAGTTTCCACGTTCTCTAGGTCATGATGCTGTCCAGTAGCTTTGCCTTCTTTCTTGTTCCTAATAGAATTGTTTATGTTCTAAGACAAGATTAACTAAAAAGTTGTGTTTGAAGTGTTTGCGCAAAACAAACTTGTGCTTTACCCTTTTTAAGGGTAAGCAACTGCACAAATAGTTTCACTTCTCTTAACTATAGCTTAAATGCACAAGTGTGTTCCTAGCTAAGCTAAGGTGCAAAAGATCAAAATGTTCATGTATAATGTAATGTTGCTTAAACAGTAAGGTAATTGCATGCATGTAACTACCTGGCAAAATGTGTTATTTGAAGCAAAAAAGTTCCTATGATGAACTTTCTGCTGTGCATGATGCATGAATAGCGAGTGTTTTGTGTTACAATATTAGCAAATTAGCACAAAGTGGTGGGTTTTATTTAAAACTTTGCAGAGAGGAAAAGTATGCTATTTGGTTCTTGGTGCAAAATGCTGTTTATATCTGGCAGATTTACTAACTACAATTATAACTAGCACTTCAAAAAAGTCAAGCTTGAGCTTTTATTCACTAGTCTTGGCCTGTTATGGAGCATTTTCTCTCATAGAAATAGAGCATCAAGTTTATTCCTTTCTTATCCATTAGATTGGACCAGCATATTTTCTTATAAAGTATGAATTAGTGTTTGGGATTATAGTGCCTATCCTGGAACCTGGATAGGTGGATAAATTATTGGATCTCTATGATGTTCATGTTCAAATATAGTGCAGTATGCTAGAATTGGATCAATTATTGCTCATTGTGTTTTTTTTTCATTGGTTCTAGTCATGATAACTTTTTATTTTGACTTGCAGTGAGGTGATCCAGCACAGACCATATGACCAAAAAGTCGATGTCTACAGTTTTGGCATCGTCCTGTGGGAGCTAGTAACTGGGAACCTTCCTTTTGCAAACATGACAGCAGTGCAAGCTGCATTTGCGGTGGTGAACAAGGGTGTCCGCCCAGCCATACCCCATGACTGCCTCCCTGCCCTCGCGGAGATCATGACCAGGTGCTGGGATGCAAATCCTGATGCCCGTCCCCCGTTCACCGAGGTGGTCAGGATGCTGGAGCAAGTGGAGATGGAGGTCGTTAACACTGTCCGGAGGGCCCGCTTCCGGTGTTGCATCTCCCAGCCAATGACCCTAGACTGAATCACAGCCAGGATCCAGGGTGGAAAAAGGCAACCTGGAGAAAAGTTAAGTCCTGTGTACCTATCATATTAATAGGCCTGTTCTGCAGAGAAGATGAAAGCCCAAGCTGAGTGTACTTGGCGTCGCGCGTTCTCTTCGTTTACCCTAGACAATACCTAGTATCTATCGTCAGACTGGAATGTATTAGCGGTAGCTTTTTATCTTTGACAACAAAAAAACACCATGCAGGGCTCTTGTTGCAACAACCGCATGTTCCTGCTGTATGTTATCTGTTGTAATCATCCTGCTTAGAACATGTGCAAGGCTGCAAGGCTTGATGCCTAATAGTATATATAGCATATGTATAATTACCTGGCATGTGTCATACCTGTTTTTATAGTTCTGGCATGTGTTTTTTAACCTGCTTCCGTAGTTCTGAACTTCTTATTGATGCAGCTTTCATGGTTAATGTTATATACCATGTACTATTAACTAGCATGTGTTTTTCCCTGTTCCCATAGTTCTGAATGATACACCTACATTCTTAATGGTATATATAGCATGTACAGTTATCTGGCATGTGTGTTTCATAGTTTAGAATGATGCCAAGTAAATCTGTCATGGCATCACGCCAATTTCCTCCTTGTGGGTTCTTGAGCATATCATGGTATATCCTGCGATGTGTTCACTAGTTTGATTGCTATAATAACCGTACCAAATGCTTTCAGGTTTGTTCAGTGGATCAGCTGGGTTTTCAGTTCTGAATGCTTCCCAATTAGGTTCTCCTTGTATCACAAGTTGAATATTTCAGTCATGAAGTACCGCGTGACCAAAGGAGCTTTGCTACAGAATTGTGCTACATGAGAGCTTAAGAAGCTCCAAGTTCACAAGAAAAGAATGGCGCTCTGCAAATATACAAAGGATGGAACCAGAGAGACATGAGACTGGAAAGCTACCGGCAGCATAATTATGCAGCTTCTTATGGCTAAACACCACGACTCACATTGAACAGCATTCATGACGCAACACAAGTAAAAGCGAAAGGGAACACATTGAGACAGGAAAGAAGATTGACAGCAAGAATTTCGGAACTATGATATTGGAATTATAACCTAAAGGGAGGTGAAACAAAGCCTATAATGTTGTACAACTGAAGCAGCAGCAACACCTGACATAACCAACCTGCTCTTTTAACCCTTCTCACCTCCATAAGAGCATCATATGATCCAACTGCTGCTCCAAATTAGTAAATGATATGGGGGAGAAAATCGACTGCTTTACTCCACAGGGCTAGCGTTCGTGCTCGCCGTTCCATCTTCAGCCTTGGTGGTTGCGGTGGACGCTTCATCAGCTGAAGAAACACCCTCAACTGCAGGCTTGCTTTCGCCATTCTCAGTTTCTTTTAGCTGGACAGTCTGACCAAATGTGTCTGAGATGTGGGCCATAAGTTCTCCTAGGGCCTTATTCTCTGCTGGTTTCTGCAGCTCTGGGCTGGCAGGCTGCTGCTGACGTCTATTCTCCTGCAAGGCTTTCTCCCGCTGCTCATAGAAGTCGAAGTCTTCAAGAATGTTCGTCTCCGATTCATGGTTCTTGAAGATAGTTAACATCTGCAGACCATGTTCCAGCTTCACCTGCATGTTTTGTCTCTCAAGTTAGCCATTTTCAGAAAAAGCTACATTCACTAGATGTTTCAGAAAAGCAGAGATCTCTACGGAAAGATTAGGATTAAATCAACAGAAGCTGGCAAAAAGACAGCTTTTTTACCTCCTGGGTGTCCCTGCTATTAGTTACCGGTTTGTTGTCATTGTTCTCAAGAATGATGTGCCGCAGCAGGTTGTTCGGGACATCCTTAATAATGTGCCACTTCACAGGGAACTGGCCACTCCACTTGTCCTGCTGCCAATAATCGACACTTTTGTCAAAATCGACAGGTCCAATCATCTCAGCTACACCACAGAACTGACCACTGCCATTAACCTGCAAAAAACGAGGTTATGGATCAATTTAAATAAAATCTTTAAAAAATCAGGACATAGATCAAAAGTAGTCTTATAGAAAATCAGCTTTTTGTTACTTGCTTTTTCCGGTAGTACAGAGAATAAAATAATAAAAAAAGAGGGGCTTGTCTTACCGAGAAAAATAGAAAAATAGGGCAATAGTCTTCTTTTTCTTTGGCCAAGCGATAAGCAGAATCCAGCTTTCTATTCCCACTAGCTGTACTGGCCCAAACATTGTACTTAATGCTCCTATGTACATGGTCCTCAGTGTAGGACTTTATTACAAAAAATTTTGCATCCTTGTATTCAGTGACAAAATCAGGGCGATTATACAGTTCACTATCAACCAGAGGAACATTTTTCTCATTTTTGTCATCTATTGAAGAGTTCTCTGTGTCTTGTTTCTTTGGTTTTGTAGCACGTGGCCCACGGTTTTGCTCATTCAGGAACTCAAGAGCACCATTCTGAATACCAAATGGCATGCTCCCTTTCTGTTGATTGGCGCTTAAGTCAAAAGTACCAAATCTGCGACCAGAACTCCAACTTGGAGTAGTGCCTCCAAACTTACCACCTTGTTGGCGTGGCTTATAGGATCCAGGGGCATACATTGACCCATGATGCTGCAAAAACATACACCGTCAATGCTGGACAATGAAGAGCACAATAAACATTAGGACTGACAATTTTAGTTCAACCAGTATTTGCCAAAGCCCAATTGCAAGAAAGCATACCATTCCAAAGGCCAGCGGTGTGTTCCCTTGACCAAACAAACCAGGAGTGCTGCTTGGTTGGGTGGATGCTGCAAAAGAAATTCATGATTTGTTAAGCATTGGCCTAATCAATTATTACAACAGAAATAACTTGCAATCATCAAAAGTTCGACTTGAAGAACAGCAAAGATTGAAAAGGAGAAATATTACCTCTGTCAAAAGACCCGAATGGTTGATGATAACCTGGTGTTGGCGAGTAGAGAAGGCCGTCAGGAAGGAAGTACTCCTGCTGCAGCATAGGATCTCCTTGAGACATTCCAGTGGCGGAATTAGAGTATCCCATGCTAGGAGAGGCTGGTGGCTGGTAGTAAGGACTTGAGAAGGGAAAGTGCAATGGGAGGTATGGCTGGCCATCTCCAACGCCAGGAGAATAAGCTCCATACATCATTTGAGGGTTGTTTGCATATCCAGGAGATAACATGATTGACTGGTTGTCGTTGTAAATTCCCTTCAGCAAAACAAGATTAAGAAAACTAAACTATGAAAAATGGAAAATAACTTCAGTAGTCATAGTACTTACAGGTGATACAGAATGGAGTCCTTCCATATTGACATAATGGGGGTATTCTTCCCATTGGCCCAAATGGTTCAGGTATCCTACAGGGGAAAAAAAAGCAAAGAATATTAAATAATAACACTTCCAAAGGAGTTACCTTGTTAAAGAACAAGATACGCAGATTGAATAATATGTTCGCCTCTCTCTCTCAAGATTTCAATAGAGGCAGTTAAACAATAGTGAGATCAAAATAGTAAGGACTGATGAACACTTAAAACTGATAGCAACAATCAATCATGTTAGTACAGAGAAAACCAAATTTAGAGTTAAATATCTGAAACTTTATCTTCTAATACCATGGTTGTGTACATTTGGGGATTAAATTGTCCAACAGAGTTCAATCGTCAATAATAACACATAAAAATGAATGTAACCTAACCTCCAGAATAGATTGTTTGTGGCTGAGGTGCGTACACATTGGGTTGGTAGAAAGGTTGTTCTCCACCTTTACCCAAAAAACTAGCCTTCTCTTGTGCACCCTTTGGTGATTTTGAGGAGCTAGCACCCTGGGGAACACTAGTAGTCATTTTCTCATTTGTACTAGAAAGAATCTGATGCAGAGAAAATCAACCATTAGTAAATAGCGCGACACCTATTGTAGGGAAAAAAACTGATAAGACAATTACCTGCTCTTTAGCAGCACTCTTGGATGCGTTGTTCTCACCTACAATTTCTGATTGCGGTGGAATCATGCAATCTACATAACAAGCACAGTTACAAAGATTGTAACATCCTCATAGCGGTTATCAAAACTTAAAAAATGAGCGAAGTAACTCCACAGATATATAAATATATATAGAAAGTAACTATATCCTACAAACCATCATAGTACAGCATATTAAACAAAAATGCATAAATGGTTTGTACTCCACCAAAACTATCAACTCGTTCTACATGAGCAAGCATTTAATAAACGCTTTACAATTGCACATGTCCTTTCATCAACACTGCAAATCAGCCTTTTGCATACACAGCGCATAACCAACATGCTCAAATCAACACTGCAGCAGCAGCAGCAGCGACCTATTCAAATACCTCCTCCGATTACCCAGAGTCGAGAGGACGCTTTAGTCCTTTTTAACCGCACTAGAATTAGTGAATTACCACCTACCCGCTCGTACTCCTACCGGCGTAAATTTCCAAACTACGGAATTATTACTTAATTCTCCCAACTTTTCCCCCCTCGATAGCAAACTGTCCTGTACGCGTTAGCTCCCAGGGGCGGGGAGGGGAGGATCAAACATGTGACAATATTAGTACCAAATTTAACGCAAACTAAGAGAGAAAAAAAACCTTCCCAGATCTAGAACAGAAGCTAGGGTTCACGCGAATTCGAGGGGAGAAAAACAGAAAGAGCGCGTGGGTAGAGAGAGAGATGAGAAAGAGGACGATGGAAGCTTACCGGCGGAAGCAGCCGGGCGGACGGCGGCGCCTCGCCGGATGGAGATCGGCGCAGGCGGCGGGCGAACTCGCGCGAGGAGACGGAGTTTGGGGGGGAGTCGACGCCGAGGGGAACGGGAAGACTTTGGTTTTTGACAATCTAGCCCCTTTTAGAAAACTTATTTTGTAAATAGACCCTCCTAAAAGCTCGTTTTCGTGGATAAGGCCTTTCAGCGGTCTATCTATACATTAAGCTTTTTCTAAAAGGGCCAGATTGTCAAAAATCCAGGAACAGCGGAACGTGGACGGGAGATACTTGACCAGTTTGACCAGGCTAAACAATGATTTTGGATACAATTATGCTTATTACTCCGTTCGGTTTTTTAATTTTCTAACGTTTGAGGATGATCTTACTCCTACTTTTCTATTTTATCTATACTAGCAAAAGACCCGTGCGTTACAACGGGAAGTGTAAAGATCAGAAAATCAAGGAAAAGTTAAAAAAGACTTATATTATGTAATTAATTGAAGTACAAATTTCCTTAAAAATTTGGATATTATTTAAGTTGGTAGGTGTATAATTAAATTAATTTACAAGTAAAATAAGTGTGAAAAAAGTTATATGGTTGGATTTAATATTTCAAAATTCTTCATAATTAATTACACTCTTTGAAATTTTATTGAAATTTTCACAACTTAATTGCTAATTTTGATAATATAAACATAATTTCAGCATTTATTCTTCAACCCGCGAATTGAAATTTCCCGTTCGTTCTCTTCTGGGTAACCGAAGGTGGAGTGTTATTTGATGCGGACTCTGGATGATTTGTTGTGTGTTGGACTTGGGATGTTGCAGGACAAAAATTGGTTGAGGACGGACGGAAATTTCACCGGAAACCTACATTAGATTAGAGATAGAGAATATATAAACGATGAAATCGGATAGAAATTGGACCTTTTTTCCGGACTTTTTTCTGCCCTTTTTATATACAATCGGACTTTTTTCACTCTTTTTTTCATTTTAGATGAACAACGGAAACATTTTAAAATTTTTTAAGTAGTAGAGATAAAGATTAGCCATTTTCGTTTTCTTAGGGAGTGCTGTCACGAAAAACGTGTTTTTTAAAACAACTTTTGTATAGATATTTTTTGCGAAAAAATGCACCGTTTAGTAGTATTAGAAGGAAAGAACTCAACCTTAAGGGACCTAAACTGAACTTATTCCATGCCCATGAGGCGGCCTGGGAACCGCGGCCCGATGTGGGAGAAGCCGCAGCCGTCCGATCTGATCGACAGTCTACATTGATCCGGATCTATATAAAAGTTCAGCATCCCAACCCTAACCCTGAAATCTTTTCCCCTCCCCCTCACTCTCTCTCTAAATGACGGCGCCAACGGTGCCTCTCCCCCTCCGCCACGGCGGCGGCGCCATTCCCCCTCCCCTTCCCCCACCGCCACGACGCTGCTCCCCTCCCCCTCCCAAGGTGGCGGGCAGGGGCAGCGCCCTCCCCTCTGTCGGATCCAGCGGGAGGGGAGGAAGCGGCAGCCCGGCGTCCCTGCAACGACGGCACCCTCCCCTTCCGGCGTCGGTGTTTTTGTACTTGTGATGTTCTTGTGTTGTCGTTGTTGTTGATGAAATATGTTCTTGTGTTCTTGTAATAGTGTTTTCTCTAGGATTTGGCCAAATTTGATTCGGACTCGCATTAAGCGTCAAATTGAATTGGACTTTCTTTTTTTTATGTTTTTTTCGCCCTTTTTTTTTTGTTATTACGGACGATGGAAGCAAATTGAATCGGATTTTCTTTTTTTTTAATTTTTTTCACCCTTTTTGGTTATTAAGGACGATGACACCTCTTTTATATTTTTTAAGTAGTAGAGACTAGAAAAAATGCCCGTGTGTTGCAACGGGTGAAGTCTATTTTTAATCTTATTATTGTTATATGGTTTAGTTAAGATGAAATTCACTCTGGAAGTTTGCTTGGATATATATATATATAGTAAATTTGTTTGGTGCTTCATGGTGCCCGGGCACCGTTGTTGAAATTGAGTATATACCCAATTCAAATGAGTATGAAACTTTTTTAATTACTTAGGTATTAACATTAACTACTTTACTAACTAGTTCAAAGCAAGTTTGAACTGAATTTGAACTTGTTTTTGTTAGATTTTGATTCTAGGTATATAGCATCCATACATATAATTAGTTAGGTATGTAATCATGGATTGTGAAATAAAGTTAAATTTGAGTTGTTTTGTTGATAGGTATAGGTATGAATCAAATTATTATAACTAGGTATATACTCACAATTTGAAAATTTTGAAAAATTTGAGTGATTTTGTGCATTTGATACCATGGTGCCCCATATGTGTGTCCTATATATATATATATATATATATATATAGAAAATCATGAGCTGCAGTTAGCAATCTGATCATCTCAAGTTAGCATGTAAGTTTTTTTAAACATATTTCTTATATGGTTTCTTCTATATCACCAAAAGTAAACGATCTTAAAAACTGACTTAAATATGGATATGTGTTTCCAAAAGCAAACGAACTTAAAAACCAACTTATACACGGATGACGTATCAAAATATCGAAAAAACATCTTCAATTTTTATAATAGTAGAGATTAAATATAATCTTATCGTATTTTCAATCGGTACTTGTATGCAGCTTGTGTGGTTATAGCCATTTATCTCAAAGCTTGATATAGCCGGTTCAACTCTTGGCACCTCAATTTATGTTTTTTTTAAAAAAAAATTTTGGTGTGTTGCGCGAGCTGCTTGGTGACGCCTGTCATCACGTCGTCTTCTAGCGCATGGCTCGACGTTTATCTCACCATGTTGCACGAGCTGTTTGGTGATGCTTTGTTTTCACGTCATATTCTAGCACAACCTGACCCGGCCCATGGTTATGACGCTGGCATTCTGGCAATCACATCGTCCTCCTACGTGACGCCATCACACAACTTCTTGGGCTCCATGACGTCAGCGAGCGGCTAGAGGCAAGCCAAGGTGAACATGCAGCAGCACTTGCAATTAAAATGCACACAGGAGTTTATGCGTTGTTGGCTGGTTGTCTAGGAACTCGTTGGAGTTGATGCACTGTTGGAGACGAAAGCATTCGAGTGTATGCAAGGGTATAGAAGTCCAAAGTAATCATTCAAATGCCAAAACATCAAGAATTCTCATGCAAAGGACCCAAGCGTCAAACATCAAGAAATATAGTACCTAGGGAGTAGATTTTTTTGGCACTACTGCACTGGGAATCTGGGACACTGGTGTCTGACAGTATGGTGGTGTTTGAATATTCTAAAGATGAGATTAAGTGTTTCACGCAAAACGAGATGGTAGCAGCGTATGATTAATTGAGTTTTAATTATTAGAAACTTGAAAAATGGATTAATCTGGTATTTTAGAGCAACTTTCATATAGAAAGTTTTCACGGGAAACACACCGTTTAGCAGTTTGAAATGCGTGCCACGAGAATCTAAAATTTCATTCAACAATTGTTGGACATTCGAACGCAGCCTATGGCTTTTCATAACACGTTGATTATTTGATCAAGCTGAAATAAGAACACTCAATTACATAGTCACTTTCATTTTACGGTCAAGCACGGATTGGAATAAGCGCCGGTTTGACATGAAGTTCTTGAAAACACAGGGCATCGAGATAAAATAAAAATTTATATGCTTGTTATTCATACATCTGGTTAGGTTAGAGGATCAACCTAGATTTTCACGAGCATAAGCAGATCCTAGATTGCACATCAAGGGTGCTAGCCACATCCTCGCAAGAGAGAGAGAGAGATCGAGGTGCTAGCGCATAGTGTAACCATCACCATGCGCACCTTGCATCTCAGCACAATGAAATGTGTAACCTATCTTTTATCCAAAATCAATCATTTCATTTCGTTTAATTCGTAGCACACCAGAGATAACCATTTCTCAAATTCCTCTTTCTTATATCGATTAATGTGTATAGCTGTTCTTTTCAATGCATCTTTCCTTTGGCACAAATGCAGTAAGCAAGCTTATTTCGTTAAATAGTAGCTTCCGCACTCTTTCTACTTACTAAAATTAATGTGAATGATCAGGGCCCTTTAGAGGTTCTAATCATGGAGCACAAAGCTACCAAAAATGCATAGTTTCCTTCAAAAATAACTACTCCATTATATGTAGTGGCTATCTCTCTTAACTTATCTTACATGTATTGGTATCTCTCATAACTCCTTATCATTTTTCTTTTACTTAAATGTTAATTTGCACTAATATTTTTCTCATAATCAAATAGATAATCAACTGCTTTTTCCTACTTCTCCACTACGGTGAGCACTGGAAAATACAGTGTAAGATTCAAAAATTATAGTATAAATATATGGAATTTAAAGTATAAGATATAGCATAGTATAAGATTTAACCTTTTTCCTTGAAAAATATGACAACAGAAATATAGCTAGCCATTATTAAATATTGGTTATCCATGCAAGCATACTACCATCGAAAATAATCAGTCAAATCTGCCATTCACAAATATAGACATTTCTTCTTGCTACGCATGTAGAGAAATACTTCCTTCGTTTCATATTATAAGTTGTTTGACTTTTTTAAGTTAAAATTCTTTAGTTTTGACCAAATTTATAGAAAAAGCAATAACATCTACGACACCATATTAGTGTCATTAAATTTTACATTGAATATATTTTGATAATATTTTTGTTTTATATTTAAAATATTAATATATTTTTCTATAAATTTAATCAAGCATAAAGAAGGTTAACTAAGAAAAAAAATGCGTAACAAGACTTATCGAAGTGCGTAACAGGATGGAGGTAGTAATCACTAGGCACTCAAACGCTGAAGCAACTACGTCAGTTTTTGACTCGAGTAGTTAGAGATAAGTATATTAGTACTATGTTTGTGCTTATAAGAAGAATGTAATGAAGCACGTCACCAGCATTTTGTTCAGCTTAAAAGCATCCCATTAGAACCAAGTAATTTTCCAGATTTGTGCAGAAAATTGAACTAGCTCTTGTGAAAATATTTCCAATTTCTCATAAAATTCATGTGGTCGGAAGTAGGAGGATCAGATCTTTTCAGGAAGTCAGGAATGTTCAGATCGACTTCTGCAAACAGGCCTTCAACCTGTACCCACCTTTTCTGTTCATCAGACAAAATTCCTGCTACATATTGCAGCATGCAATTAAACCAGGCACAAAGATATTTTTTTTAAAAAAAAATCCAACGCATAGATCGAATTCACCGCTTGTAAAAAAGGGAGCAATTTCTGATTGAAGCATAGGCATTTCCTCACATGCATGAATTGAATAATTTCCTGCAGGAACAAGAAAATAGTCTCATCCCGCACACCAAATTGGACCTAAATTATTTTCTTAGACTGGCCTAAATTCCTTGATAACATTACAAATGCCACAAGGAACTACAATGGAGAAAAAAGGGGGAAAGGCAAATTCCTACTGCAGCCTCTGCTGTTTGTATACATATACATAGTTGTTTCGAATTTCACATAACAAAAAGATGAAAACACAGAAGGTTCGATATGTGAGCATCCTGGGACAAAATCGCTCATTATCGGTGAATACCGCATCAGAGAGAACCTGAATATTCCTGGATGATATGTGTAATCAGCACATTTTTTTTTATGTGGAGAGTATATATACTACAGAATGTTATGTATGCCTTTTGTAGGGTAAGCACTGGTTAGGGCGACCTCCGAAATTGCAATCCATGGCAACTATGTTGGCATTTCATCAATCAGACACTAGCCCCGAGTGAGCCCTGCAGCAGAGTAGCTTTCTTCAGAAACTCAGATTCAAATTTGCTTTCTCAATGAACGATTAACTGCTCACAGCAATATGTAACTAGTTCTTTTGTCAATCAGACATGTTTATCTCTGTTTCATTCACAGTCTGGTTCAAAAAGAAAGAAAGAAAGAAAGAAAGAAAGCCAATATTTCAACAATTTAAGAAAGAATCAAGAAGCACCTCGCAAACACCATCACAAAAAGTTGCTAATGAACCTTTGATAACAACACAATACAAGCCAAAGGTATATAACACCGAATACATACCTGGAAGGATGGTCTTCCCTTCAAATTCTTAATGGAATGAATTAAGCAGATCAAATTCCTGATGGAAAGTCTCTAATGACGCTTTATTTCATCCAAAATGTTACCCACACTAGGTGATAATCTTGGAAGGTATTTGTATACCTGGAAAATAAGGAAATAAAATTAAGTACGTCGAATTGTTGATCTTATCAAGAGAACATGTATTTCCAGTTATTAAAAAATGCAATGGGTTCTAGCACATGCAAGGTGAACAATTGATTTAAGAGCAGTGTCAGGAAATGAAATTGTATCTACAAAAGGTTGTCTTCCTAATAACTGTCGGCCCAGCAATAAAGTTCAAATCACTTTGTAGAAAGACTATAAAACTTTCAGTTAATATTATCTGAAATGTTAGCGCTGAGTAGCCAAACGTGAATCTATAATGTTATCAACTTTGGGTGAAACTAGTCATAAATTATGAGGCCTTAACAAACACTTATATTCTTTTTTAAAAAAAGATAAAATGAAATAAATGTTTTTTAAAGAATAAAATAAATGTTCATAGCCCTATTAGCTTGATTGTGTGAAGGCAAGAAGTGGACTGACCCAAAATTTTATAAATACATCCAAGGCAACAGGAACCAGACAAACAAAGAAGGTGATTGCAGCTTGATCGGCTTCAAGGCCGTAGTGCTCGAGAATAACTTCTACCAAAGAATGCCAACCTGACTCTGAATGGTACCTGTGAAAATGCAGCTAAATGATGTTAATATAGTCAACAAGATCACAGACAAACCAAAACAATGTTAACCTTGTGTTACGTTTACATGAAAACAAGAAAAAAAGCAGAAACAAAATTACAAACTATCCATAGTTTGTTTGAAACAGAAAAGATGTCATGATGTATAACATAAGCATGAACAGGAAGAATTCCATTATTCACAAAGCAGTTCATATGCATTTGTGTGAATTAACTTCTAACGGGGTACTGTACCACTTAGGTTCACTATTCTAAGTTTCTAACTAGATGATAAATAAGATTCTGCCACAAGAATGCTACAAACATCTTTGAAGAGAGAAAAAAATGAAGAAATATTAAGATCATATTTGAAGTGCGAACGAAGAAGAAACACAGAACCATCTGCCTCATTCCTGACAAAAAAAATAGCTATAATATTTCTTCCATGCATTTTTACAAACTTATCCATACTTATGAGAGAATATTTAAAAAATCGCTCATGAATCATGATGACAAGATATAATGAATTGCTTTCTAAAACATGCTGCTGAGTATCCCCCTGATATTAGTTTCTGAAAAGAAAAGGCACTCTCCCCTGGAGGGAGCTCTGGCCTCCTCTTTAACTTCTTTGAACATTTTGGACGAATCTTCTTTTAACAAGAATTACTTATTTAAATGTATGATTTTTTAGATAAGCAGGTAACACATGAGAGAGGTAGGTTAGAACTCATGTTATTCGCCTTTAGTTAGGTTGCTGACATCCATTATCCAGCAAAAGAAATAGCACAATTGTTTAGTGTATGCTTTGTTACAAACTAGGTTCACACTAAAACCACATGTATATACTAACTCAAGAAAAATGAATTGTAACTCACCCTAGAAGGATGTCTGAAACTAGAATTATAAGGAATGCTTTCCCACTGTCTGAAATATTATTTAGTAACTTATATCCTGTGAATTTCAGCATCGCAACCTGAAAGCTTAGCAGGCAATAAGAGTAAGTTGTACGCAGGATAACGCTAAGCATTCAATGGGAGAGAAAAATAGGCTACGATGATGGATAAGATAGATTGATGAATTCATTGTACATAAATCATGGACTCCAGGTATGTGTTACTAAATGATACTAACAATCAAACATATTGCAGAAACTGAGGTGGTCTTACTACTGCACTAGGTCAGAAAAGTATGATGTATAACCAGGTACAAATAGAATGGGGGAATACTCTGGTCAGTTCATCACTGCAGTTCTTTTGGCACAAAATCATCATGTACTATGTATTAACAGCAGAAATCGGATAACTCTGAGAGAGGCCTAATAGTGCAGAAATTTGTCAACTTGTGGGGTGTTTATTTATAACCAATCACTTAGCTCACATGCACACTCAGAAAGCTGAAAAATTTATTGGAACACAATCAAAGATGGAAAAAAAAAAACAAAGCTGCTTATCTGATAAAACATACTTTGCTCTGGTTGAAGTACATAAGAAGGAATAGGGAAATTCCATAAACCATGTCAGACCAGATATTTGCAAACGCTTTTCGGTTTTCTAATCTCCATTCATCTCTCAACTCTATCCTGATCAAGTAGCAGAGCAGATCTGTTAAGATTGAACATATGAAATTGCAGGATAGAAGGTCCATTGCTCATGTCAGACAATGCTAGTGCATCAACAGAAGTTACAACAAGGCAAGAAAGTATAATAGTTAGAGTGTTTCTCACGCTTTTTCCCGCAACTCTGACCAGAGCTCATCATCAGAAAGTGGAGGAGATTTACCAATCTCTACTTCAAAACGATATCTTGCTTTCTCAGTATTTATGTCCTTTACCATCAGGAGTTTCTGGCTGCGCCTTACATCAAGCAGCTCAGCAGCAAGTGGTACCTTCTGGACGTACCTGTTATTGTGTAATGTTCCATGTAATCAATTCTGCATTTAGCATAGATGATTATTGATCGCATGTAATTTCAGAAGCACAGAGAGTGAGAAACTGAGAATATCATCAGTGCTTGAAACTTCACCTTATAAATTCCTAAACATCAGATTGGGTGTACATGGAATGCATTTTCTTACATTAAGAAGTGAGGGGAAAAAGTTAAGAAAGTAAAAATGGAACACTGTGAGAGGATTTACCTTTCCAAAAATGGCATCAGAACATAGTCATGAACCAGAAAATCCAACGCCCATGGAATCACAATCAATAATGCTAGAAATTTGGCCTGAAAGTGCAAACTTTCTTTTGTTAGATCCAATTTGCTAGGGTCTTAATATAACAATATAATGCTGCTACACTTTTTAACATTTTTAATTTTTAATCATCAAAATGGTCAAAATACACCAGCCACCAGATGCAAAATCATTACCATCAAAATGGACCCTCAGCGTTCGATAATATTGTAAGGTGTAAAGATTAAAGTTTGTTGCTATATTATGCACTCCAATATTATATAGTACTACCTCTATTTCATATTATACGTCATTTTGGCTTTTTTACCAGTTAAACTTTTTTTAGTTTGACCAAGTTTATAGAAAAATATGGTAACATTTCCAACACAAAACAAACGTACTATCAAAATATATTCAATGCTATATTTAATGAAACTAATTTGGTGTGATAGATGTTGCTAATTTTTTCTACAAATTTGGTCAAATTTAAAGAAGTTTGATGAAGAAAAAAGTCAAAACGACTTAAAATATGAAACGGAGGAAGTAGCTCATCATATTCAAAAAGCATTACAAGTATCTCATGGTTATCACTGGACAGTGGGTTATAATATTTGGTGACAGAAAACAAGATAGGTAAAGAGCTCACCGAATTCGTTGAAGCATACAGAAAAACCCGGTCTTCAAACAGCATGTCATTGTAATCTTCATCTACAGAGTCTCTGAAAGTTTCAATCAAACCTTTATCCCTCACTATCTCTGTAGGATCATCCGTTATCAGGTCTGACACATCCAAATCCCCACCCCAGTCACCGCCGCCATCCCCCGCTGTGCTACTGCCCCCGCCAATCCAATCCTCCCACGAGCGCCCTTCCGCGTTCATGGCATCCTGCCGCGCCTCCCGCAGCTCGACAATAGCCTCGGCCTTCCTCTTCCACGTCTCAAACTTCTCGTCGTCCGACAGCCCTTCCTCGCCGCCAACCTCCTCGAGCAGCTCCTCATCCTCCCTCCAGCCAGACAAGCTCTCCTCCTCGTCGTTCCAGTCCGAGAACCACGCCTTCCACCACGGCCGCCGCGACGGCTGCTTCTTGGGCCGCCTCCTCTTCTTGGCAAAAGCCACCAGCTGCCTCACCCTACCCCTTTGGGAACCAGTGTCGAACATCTTGCATGCGCAGACCCTCCGGCGCCGGATCCTCCAGTCCACGAAGAGCCGGAGCGCAATGCCGCCTTCAGAGCTTACCGCGGAACGGCTCATCAATCAAAGATCACGAAACGGAGACCGCATCATCACTCAGAACAAACCGGGGAATGCGCATCGGGACACCGTCGAATCTCCCGGGAAATCAGCCGCAATCAGCATCCTTCCTCCCCACCCGCCACCGCAGCAGCAGCAAGCAACAAAAGCCTGACGGATTAACTGGAGCATATAATTGCAAAGATATCTTGGGTTAGATTGCTAACACTAACAAACCCCTCAATCAAAACACAATCCGAGCAAAGCAAAAGCTAGTTCAACCAGCAACCACAGCAAGAAATGGAAACCACACCTATGAATCGAGAAGAAGAAGAAGAAGAGGACGGCGCGAATGGGGATCGATACGATGGGGAGCCCCTTGGCTGAGCTGCTTGCTGCTGGTCGTTGGGCGGTGGCGGTGGCGGAAGCATCCACAGAATGGAACGTTGGGAGTGGATAAGACACGGGAAGGGGACGCCCGTTCCGTTCCACGGATGGCGCCATGTTGCTGGGCTACGTAACTAGTACCGTATTGGCTGTTGGGCCCATTTGTCCGACCCTACCTTTGGCCCAGAGATATCTTTCTCTCTCTCTCTCTCTTCTTTTTTTAACATCCTATATAAACTGTACTCCGTCAAAAAAAAAAACTCAAGCAAATATGTGACATCTCCTAATACAATAAATCTGGACAGCCCTTTGTCTAGATTCGTTGTACCAGAAAATATCACATCCCCTCCTAGGTTTACTTTTTTTTGGGACGGAGGGAGTACTTTGATTATTTGACATCCTGACTTACCGTCGTAGACTCGAGAAGGTCCCACGTGGTCATTGCCACAAGTGTTAATACAATCAAATTATCAAATTTTATGACTTTGGCGTGACCTCCTATTGTAAGTTTGCGACATCGCTACGAGGGCCTTGCTACCTACTGTATCTCCTATCTCAAAACATATATTATATATTGTGTTACGCAAAATTCTTAAAGAAAAAAACTCTTGTCGACAAAATTGTCGACCATTTCATTAACCGGATGGGAGTTCTACGAAACCTAAATTCAATAACGGGTTACAAAAATTGTAAATTTAATCATAGTGCACTACCTCAACCAAAGACGGAGTGCCCTATACGACATAGTGGAACACGTGACCCAACTTTGCTGTCCAGAACCCAACATCTTCCCTTCAAAAAATAACCTCTTATTTTATAATCCAGTCAAAGCCAAATGCACTTTTAATATAATTTTAAGATCTTCTTGTTCTATTTTTTAAAGTCTCTTTTTCTCTTTCACTTATTTAGCTAGAACAAGCTTGTTTTTTCTCGGCTACAGCTACCTCAAAGAACTAAAGCTCATGATGATGATGTGAATGTGCATTCCAGGCAGTAAAGGTTCCACTATATTTGTTCGCTTAGTAAGGAGAACTGAATCACTGCTTTATGATATGATAATTCTTCTTAGTTCCTACTTAGTCATGATCATCACCATCGTTGTCAGTTAGTAAGTTCCTTTGGTATAGCTCTAGTTGACGTTGATCACATGAAATTCATGCAATTTTTCTATATTTATATAGATTGAAGTAAAATGTACTCTGTTTATTTAGTATTTGTTAAATAGAAACCTCTTTTTTTGTCTTTTGACACGGGCTGAAAATCTTAGCAACGGTCTAAGCATCAGGCCGGCACCAATCCACCATGTACTGTCACTGATCAGCCATGACCTAGTGGCAAGTGGCTAACGTGTTTGATCCACCTAAACTTTGAGGTGTGCTATGTTATTGACCTCAGCGGTGTTAAAGTTCTATAGCTTATAGTTTTTCCTATCATGAAATATTATGTGATGACAATATATATAAGATGGATCCACACTAATTAGGGTTGCAGAGGCTCCATTCCATATATTTTCCCTTAGGTAGCAGTGGGTCCCCTACATATGAAACTCAATGTGCACCCTTTCTCCTTTTTCCTCCTTTTCTTTAATGTGAATTGACAATATGGAACTATGTAAAAGAAAGAATCAACAATATGGAAGCAAAACAAAAAATTTAGGGTCCCAGGTGGAAAAATTTTGCTGCAAGGAACTTGAGGGACTAAATCAGTGACTCCTCTCGTCAAAAAAAAAATTGCGATTCCTCTTCCTGGAAAAAATATTTCTCCCTTTCTTAAATACTATCATTTTCACTAGCTAAAGGTGAGTGCAAAACAACAGAAACAATGTTATGTGAAATTA
Source organism: Oryza glaberrima (assembly GCF_000147395.1). NCBI lineage: Eukaryota > Viridiplantae > Streptophyta > Magnoliopsida > Poales > Poaceae > Oryza > Oryza glaberrima. The sequence continues at coordinate 6,119,753 of NC_068333.1, forward strand.
CTCCCTCCATGGAGAATCATATGATTTGTAGCTAGAGTGAATGATTTAATCCCTTTTTTCTATAAAGCTACTGCCCACTAAATACCTAAAGCTCAACATGCAAGCATAGTATTTATTAGCATGTCTAAAACCTACATGCAAGCATGCCACATCAACCCATTAAACACACAAAACTCAACATATAAGTATATAGTAATTATATCTGCAATTTATTTCATTCTAAAACTAAACATGCATACACATGCTAAATCATCATTCTCAAATCATTTTCATAATATTTCAATCCAAATCATTTCATCATTTCTCCAATATGTAACATACATCCCGCAGCAAAGCGCGGGGCATCATCTAGTTTGATAATAAAGATAAGCCTTAACTGTTGATTTCATATTTATCTTCTTGTTTACTTTTTGTTTATTCTTCAACATGAATTGTGATCGTCATACCTGATCTATATATTTTTTTTGAGTTAATTGCACTTTAGGCTATAAATTTTTACCAAAATTTTACTTTGGACAAGGGGTAAAGTTATCTTATCATTTTGGACTATATAAATTTACAATAGTTTCAAATTGGACCACCCTTCTTCTCCATCTCTTCTCTTTCCTCCTTTTTTTCTATTAAGCACCTGCGCCATGGATCTGAAGGATGAATAGATGATCAAGCATAGCACTGGGATCCCTTCTCTCTCTGCTCTGTTCCCGTCTTCCCGAGCTTGAGGAGCCAACAAAAACCAAGCCTCATGATCGCTGGCTGTTGTAGCTGCCGAATGCAAGCTCAATAGAGTGATTTGTTCTAAGCTCACATGATTTTTTAAGGGAAAAAATAGAAGTCAAGCAGCTAAATCAAGGAGTAAAGAAATCAAGGTTAGATGAAATATTGATTGGTTTATTGTGTTGCTGATAAGATTGCTAATGAAATCAAGGAGTGGCAGACAAAAAAAGTGGTTCAATGTACAATAGAGGGTAAGAAATCCTGGACCAAAGTGATAACATTAGAAATAACCTAGTCTAAAATATAACTCACGCAATAATAGCCGACCCAAAGTGCAATTCACTCTCTTTTATTTTGAAGGAACAAGTTTTTCACGGTGCACAAATACGTTTTTGCATGCACACTTGATATAGCATGCTCTACATCTACGATATTTTACCTCAGGTAAAATTGATTTACTTTATATTTTCCCTAAGATATGCACAGTATATAACTAGGGACTGCATATACATCATGTGACAGATTTTTTAGCATCCTATTATGCAGATTTCTTACCCTTTGAATCAACATCTAATGGATGACATTAATATACATAAACAAAATACATATGTAATTTTAGTGTATTTACGATGTAAGTCTAAAAATTACATATGTAATTTTAGTATATGTATGATGTAAGTATGAAAATTACATATGTAATTATAATGTATTTAGGATGTAAATCTGAAAATTACATATGTAATTATAGTGTATTTATGATGTAAGTCCGAAAATTACATATGTAATTATGGAGTAAGTACGATGTAATTAGTATGCGTGGGATCGTAAACAAAGTAGCATTGGAAAACACAGCTCAAATCGATAAATGATGGAGTCAGCAACGACTGATTTGGGCTCAGACACTAGTGAACAGTACCGTGGACCTAGTTAGCAGCTAGATGCTAGCACAGATCTCAAAAACCATCTGACGGCTTAAAAAACGAATGATGGAAGGCCCATAAATCTGTCAAACGATAGTTAGCAATTCCGATATAACTAAGTATGCATTCCAAGGGCAATCGCAATATAGAAGCTATAAAATAGTTTTCATATTCACCATATCATATAGACATTATATATAGAAACTATATATTCAATGGATAATTTTTTTCACAATAAATTATCTTCTATCACATGTCTTCTCTCTTCTTTCATCCACATATCTCCTCATTTTCAGTTTTAATTTTTGCGTAGAGTTGTTTCTTCATATTTTTTTCCCCTCTCTCCTCGTTAACTCTCTTACTACCTTGCCTTTTTTTTTTCTTATATGGTAGTATTTTAATACTATGGAAACTAACTGAGGTAGAGGATTAAGACTGCACTAAGGTAGTGCTGAGATGAGCATACTTTCTAAACTACTAGATGGTACATCTTATAGAAAAACTTACTATATTGAAATTTCTTTATAAATCAACAAATATATTTTTAAAGTTTATAATATTTAGTACTTAATTAATCTTGCACTAATGGATCGTCTCGTTTTTCGTGCCACTAATTAGCTAAGAACAACAGCTATATCAAACACAGCTTAAGAGGCATTACCTGCAAATGCCCAAAAACAAAATTATTTTTTTCATCATACCTTTTATTTTTAGCTTTCTTGTAAGTCAAATAATATCTTTATCCATTAATTTCTATAAATTCATATATTTTAACAACATATAAACTTATAAGTATTTCTCATGGTAAATTTAAAATTACAAACCTTATGATGTTAAATTATACGAACTCTTCTCGGAAAACTAATGATCAAAGATACAAATACTGACTTAGGACAAAAATGGAACAACAGGTAATTTGGAAAAGAGGAGTACAGAAGATTTCACATGCGAATAGTTACTAATACTACTACTCCCTCCGTCCTAAAATATAAAAACCTAGAATCGGATGAGACATTTCCTAGTACAACGTATCTTAACAGATCAAATTCTAAATTTTTATATTTTAGGACGGAGGTAGTACATAGTAGTAGTGCTTTTAAACACAATATATAACCACACACTTTCCAGATTTAAGACAGCTGCTAGTCGAGCCATTAGATCCTACTCCCCGCACTGCCCCAAACACCTTGATGCTCCTCTCCCTTGTTCAAGGCAAGAATTTCATGGACAGATTGGAGATGCTCTCTTTGCTTTCTAATTTGTTTAGTATATATATAGTTTTGAAAAAAGTTAGACAGATACTAAGCTCCCTTGCCACTCCAGAACCAGATCCCTTTTCCTCATACAAATCACTCCCTGTTGTCACCTATCATCTTGACAACCTCACCTTTGTTATGAAACAAATATATCTGAGCTTCTCCTAGCTAGAAGAAAATATAATTGTGATTTTGAGTGTTTGATTAATCACCATATACATTTCTTTTTTTTTTCCTATTGTCGATGAGTTAAGTAATGTACTGGAGAGTTATTGTCAGTTTCTTTTTTTAAAAAAAAAAAACTAAGCGCTGTTGTCAAATGGCGATGAAGGTGAACAATGCACTAATGCTAAGAAAACAGGATAAAGTAGAAGTGGAAGAAGCAAAGCCGGTTGCTCTGCTCATATCTCCTGCCCTCTTCTCTTTTTGTTTTTCTATTTTATTTTACCTGATGAGAGAAAGGTAAGAAACAGATAAGGAAAAAAAAAGGCACAACAAACTTCACTTTTGTTCATACTATATTTATTTGATATTGCTGGCTGCCTTTTCCTGCTCATATGCTTTATATGCTCATCATCACTACACAAATTCAAGAATTTCAGAAGGGCTGCCTCGTTTTCTGATGTTAACTGATCGATGGCCATTCAAATTGAACTCATGATTTAACATCCCCAGTCAAATAACTCCAAAGTAAAAATCTGCCCTTCAATAATCAATACACACCTTGCTAATTTATATGATCAAATGTTCTATGGTGTTTTGACACTGAAATTATTGCCATACCCTTCAGTCACCCCAAAAAAAAAAACCCTACAACCTTACCCCTATTTTGAGCAATTGTTTTTCCCTTTCAAAACGGCTTACATGAAACACAGCTGAAAATCTGAGGAGGTTGCACATATGCAGCACTAAAGCTGTGTTGGTTGCTGGCGGTTACCATCCGGAACAGTGCGCGTTAGTGCGCGTGGAAAACGGAACAGTCCATTAGTGCGTGATTAATTAAGTATTAGCTAATTTTTTTTCAAAAATGGATCAATATAATTTTTTTAAGCAACTTTCATATAGAAACTTTTTATAAAAAAAAGCATCGTTTAACGGTTTAAAAAACGTGCGCGCGAAAAACGAGAGAGGAGTGTTGGGAACTTGCTCTTGCAAACACAGCCTAAGGCTTCATCCTTTCTTTTTCCTTTTCATATATATATAGTTTTATACTAGTAACAGACCCACATTACAATTAGGGATGAGCTAGAGGGTGATTGAAGATAAAGCATTGGATCATCACGCGATGGGAGGAGGAGATGGAAGGAGGCGACTGAGCTTTTACCATAGTAGAGATATCATGCCAAACTCCTTTGTATGATTGTGTGATCTCTGCGGCTCTGCCACACGTTGCTCCACTGTGGATACAACTTCATCTCCTCTTAGAGCAAGTATAATAGTAGGCTATAAACCGGCTAAATACTGAGGTGGAGGAGAGAAGAAAGGAGAGAGAGGAGAAGCGGGCTGTAAACTTACAGTCGGCTTGGACACAAGAACCAAGAAGCTCTGTGAGAGAGACAAGTGGACCATGTATTAATTGTAAAGAGCTAACTATTATATGGGTAGTCTAAGAGAAGGCTACAAATAACCTTACCAACAGGTCGGTTGTATTATTAGCCTGGCTCTTAAGCTATCCATACTTCCATAGCCTTTTTTTTTTGTTTTGTTTCTCCTACACCTGGCAAGCCTCTCCTCCTGGAAATGCTGGTGATGAGTCCAACTGTCCATTACTTGTTGCTGTGATCTTCCTGTAGGTTACTACTACCTACTAACCTGTCACTCACCTGATCTCAACCTAGGGCATGTAAGTACACCCCTGCTGTTCATCTCTGCAATTTTTAATACTAGTAGTCACCTGGTTTCCCCCTTTTTTGAGGATTCTTGCTTGCAGCACAACCTCCACTTGTGGTGACCTATTAATGCCTCCTCCTCCTCCTGTCCCTGTCATGTCATGCTCTTGTTCCTGTGAGGCTGTGATCAGTGCAGACAGCTTCTTCTGCTACCCCCCACAAGCTTCCTCAAAGAAGAGATCGGCCACCATTTTGTGGTCTCATTTCTGAGCTCCCTTTTTGTTTCCTGATTGCTGGTGTTTGATTCCTGTTTTTTTTTGGCACAAGGAAATTTTCTCTGAATTTCAGTTAGTTTGAGGTCTCTGAATTTGCCTGCTGATTGCTGTGTATTTTCCTCACTTCTCTTGTTCCATTTCAGCTGTTCTTGGTACACTTGGCACTTGGCTGTGTACCAAGAACAAATCAGATTCCACATATATATAAGTTCTTTCTTGATCGATCAATCTTTCCTCTAACCTTTTGGTGTGTCACAAGGTTTGAGGCTGTTGATGATCATCTCCAAGAATCAAACATACCCACTCTCCCAGCCTTTTCTGACCGATTCCTGATCCAAGATTAACACCACACACAATCCACAAAATCCCCAAAAGTATCCCAAGAAACACCTCATTTCTTGATCAGAACACTCTGCAGAAGCAAAATGGCGCCGGCGCCGCTCGCCGGCGGCAGGCTGGTGCTGGTGGTGGTGGTGGCGGCGGCGTGCATGGCGCGGTGGTCGGAGGGGATCGGCGTGAACTGGGGCACGCAGCTGAGCCACCCGCTGCCGGCGAGCACGGTGGTGCAGCTGCTCAAGGACAACGGGTTCGACAGGGTGAAGCTGTTCGACGCCGAGGACGGCATCCTGGCGGCGCTCAAGGGGTCGGGCATACAGGTGATGGTCGGCATCCCCAACGACATGCTCGCCGACCTCGCCGCCGGCGCCAAGGCCGCCGACGACTGGGTCGCCACGAACGTCTCCAACCACGTCAACAACGGCGTCGACATCAGGTCAGACACTCGATCAGTACCCCAGCTCGCCAAAAAAAAAAAAAAAAAAAAAAAAATCTCGTTTTCGTGATGCCAATTGCAAGGTGTTTCGATGAAACGCTTGGCCGTTGGATTGGAAACGGACGCTCCAGATGGCTTCTACGAACAGTAAAGATAGGCTCTTAGGCTGTGTTCCTTCGGGTTGGGAACCCAACTCCTCCTCACGAAAAACGGAGCAGTTTATTAGCGTGTGATTAATTAAGTATTAATATTTTTTAAAAAAAATAGATTAATTTAATTTTTAAGTAACTTTTGTATAGAAAATTTTTGCAAAAAAACGGACCGTTTAGCAGCTTGAAAAACGTGCGATGTGAGTTGGGAAAGTGGGGGAAATAACTCGGCCTAGTTTGTATCCGAAAATATAGCAACCTATAGCGTTCAAAATCTATCTTGAAATATAACAATTTCCCTATAACTCACTTATCTGAACCAATAACACCATACATATTTTCTCATCTTAACCAATCATAACGAACTTTTATTTAGTTTCACCTATTTTTTTAATACCCAAGTAGAACTACATAAATCTTTGTATTTTTTTGGAAGGAGAGATTATCATTTTTTTTAGACAACATATTTTCTAAGAGTATCATATATATTGTGGTGCAAACATATTTTTGGTGGAATCTTGGTCTTTGTTGTAGAAGTTAAAAAAACAAAGGTTAACTAATTTGAGAAACTGAACACTACAAATAAAAACTTTAACATCACATTTAGGCTAAGGCATTAGTACTTTACTTCACTCTCAAGACACTGCAAGCCTGCAATAGCAACTAGCAAAGTGTTACTGTCACACTGTAGAGTTCCTGAAACCAAAACCAAAATGAGCATGTCTTCTTTGACATCACTGGTGTAGAAGCTTCACAGGACATCTAGCAGTCACAAAAAGTTAAGGTTCCCTTCTCTTTATTGGCAAGACCATAGCCACAAGCAACTGAAAATTCTTTCTGTTGTTCCAACAGTTCAATTGCAATAATCCTGCATGGCATATCAAAATCAAAGTCAGGGATGCATGCCTTTTTTTGTTTTTTTTCCTTTTTGCTCTTTCTCTTTTGCTCAGTGCTACTGCACACACACATCACACATAGCTTTGAGAAAACCATTATCTCTGGTGTTCATGATTTGCCACTTCTGTGATTGGGACATGTATGGGCAGTGATGAAATCATATTCAGGGGAAAAAGGCTAAAGCTCAAGAAACCGAAGGACACAGCAACTATTTTGAGAGGTTTTGACACGTTTTGGTTTAGGAATAGTCTCTCACAAATCACAATCTCTCTTGTGCCTTTCTATACCATCTTGTCCAGCCATCCAGAAAGATCATGTAGCTGCTGCCAGTAGCCACATCTGCATTAATCTTGTCTTGAAATTTCATCCACACTGTTTCTTATTACTGAAAGTAATCTCTTTTCACCTTATCTTTAAAAAAATATATTTTATAGCCCTGAAATTTTGGGTTGCTTGGAACCTAGAAGCCTCTAAATTCTGACCAATTCCAACAAAAGAATTTCATAGGTTATTAAAACCTGATATGTTTCAATCATTCAACTTTATTACTAGAGCCAATTTGTTTGAAGATTTAACAAAATTATTGTGGGGCTATAATTAATTGTGATGGTCACAAGAACATGGGACCATGCCACAATTTTTCTCGTTCTAGCATCATGAATTTCAGTGGAAAATGCCTGGCACAGAGGCATTCATATGGTATATGGAGATTTTCAGTTCTTCGCAGCATGGTCATGCTTCCCTGTCTGATGCAGATGTCTAACCGTGCTGAAGTGATCCTTGCCTCAAATAATCTTCCACCTCTTCATCTTAAAATCTCTTTTAGTTCTCTGAAAATTTAACTGTGTATATCCATGAATAGATATAGAAACCGGATTTCTATCAATTAACTTCAAAAAAAAATCTCTGAAAATATTCTGCTGTAATAATGTTTTTTTGTTTGATGAAAATGAATACGATACTAGTAAAAAGCTTTACTAGAATCTTAAAAAAAATTGAACTTTTATAGCTACCAGCTAATTAAATCCAACGCTTGAGATCTTGTTCGTAAGAGTAGATTTTTAAGTACTTACAGTGGTGTTTGGTTGTCCTAAAGATGAAGATGAAAATAAAGATTAAGTGTTTCACGCAAAACGAGGTTGTAATAACGTGTGATTAATTGAGTTTTAATTATTACAAATTTGAAAAATAGATTAATATGATATTTTAGAACAACTTTCATGTAGTTTTTGCACAAAACGCACCGTTTAGCAGTTTGAAAAGCGTTCCACGAGTATCTAAAATTTAATCTAAGTTTTGTTGAAGAAAAGAACAGGGCCATATATAGGGTCATATATAGAGAGAATTTACTCGATGAAAAAATGATGCTTTTTTTTTTAATTTTCCTGACGGATTGTGGTTGGCAGGTACGTAGCCGTCGGGAACGAGCCGTTCCTGGAGACGTTCAACGGGACGTACCTGAACACGACGTTCCCGGCGATGCAGAGCGTGCAGGCAGCGCTGAAGAAGGCCGGGCTCGCCGACAAGGTGAAGGTGACGGTGCCGCTCAACGCCGACGTGTACCAGTCGCCGACGGGGAAGCCCTCCGACGGTGACTTCCGCGCCGACATCCACGGCCTGATGCTCACCATCGTCCAGTTCCTCGCCGACACCGGCGCGCCGTTCGTCGCCAACGTGTACCCGTTCATCAGCCTCTACAAGGACCCCAACTTCCCGCTCGACTACGCCTTCTTTCAGGTAGGGGTGAAAATAGTATGAAAATTTTTCGACCGTACTAATGTTAGCATTCTTAAAATATAGTTTTTTCAGTATCGATTTGAAGTTGATACACTAAATAGTTAAATTCATAAATATAGTAATTATTCTTATCGTTTTCAAGAAAAAACTAATAGAAATTTTATATAGTTCTTTTAAGAACTAATAGAAAAATGGTACCGTTTCCGACCATTTCTGAACCGTTTTCATCCCTACTTTGATTCAGGGCTCGTCGGCGCCGGTGGTGGATGGTGGCGTGACATACCAGAACACGTTCGACGCCAACCACGACACGCTGGTGGCGGCGCTGCGGCGGAACGGGTACCCGAACGTGTCCATCATTGTCGGCGAGGTCGGGTGGCCGACCGATGGTGATGCCAACGCGAACCCGCAGTATGCACGACAGTTCAACCAAGGGTTCCTCACCCACATCGCCTCTGGCCAGGGCACGCCGCTCCGGCCTGGCCCCGTCGACGCCTACCTCTTCAGCCTCATCGACGAGGACCAGAAGAGCATCGAGCCGGGCAACTTCGAGCGCCACTGGGGCGTCTTCTACTACGACGGTCAGCCCAAGTACCCTCTCAGCCTCCGCGGCGGCGGCAACGGCAACGGCAATGGCAGCACGCTGATGCCGGCGAAGGGTGTGACCTACCTGCAGCGGCGGTGGTGCGTGATGAAGCCGTCGGCGAGCCTTGCCGACCAGAAGGTCGGCGACAGCGTGAGCTACGCGTGCGGGCTCGCTGACTGCACAAGCCTCGGGTACAAGACGTCGTGCGGCGGCCTCGACGCCAAGGGGAACGTGTCATACGCGTTCAACAGCTACTACCAGGTGAACGACCAGGACGACCGTGCCTGCGACTTCAAGGGCATCGCCACCACCACCACTGTCGACCCCTCTGCCGGGTCATGCCGCTTCATCATCGAGATTACGCCCACCGCCAACGGCGTCGCCATGGCGGCAACAGTTAGGGTCGCCGGCGTCATGGCTGCCATCCTCGCCGCATTCATACACTTGGTGGTGCCCGTGTTCTGAATGGCTCCAACATCCTTAGCTTATCCTCTTAATCATCATGTATTTATCTCTTGTTTAATTTAATTTAAACACGAAAAATAGTTGGTTTTGTTTATCTTGTTTATCGCCTCGCATCCTGCATTCAAATATTATCGGACGTGCTCCCCGTGTACCAATCACAGTAGTTAAATTTGTTTTAAAATTTTTACAAGTGAGGAAGAAAAAAAATCACAGCACATGTACATAAGAGAGGATTCGGTCCTATGACTTTTTTTTTACCTGGAGTCCCATGATCTCTTTTTATGAAAATAGCATGTTTCAAAGAGATTTTTGAAAAGTTACATACAAGTTGTAGTTACGTGCAAGTTATAAAATAATTATATTATGATTGTATTATAATTATATTTGTTAAATTTCCGAAGGAAAATTTATCAACAAGGGACTAGATAACAGCCGGCTGAAAAAAAATTATCTCAGCCAAATTTTCTGGTCGTCCGATGAACCACACGTTGCCATCTCATGCCTGGACTCCGTGCGCGCCTCCCACGCATGTTGCACGCACAAATAACGAAATGAGGATTTTTAATTAAAATGCCATTATCATGACAAATGAAATTGGCTCTGCCCTTTCCTCTAATTATCATGATAGGTTATCGTTTTTCCCATTCAAATCATTCATGATAATTAATTTTATAACTAAGTGGGAGAAGAAATAGAAAGCAATTAATTCATATACTTTTAGTATACAGTCAATTTCTAATTTACATATACTAGTATACAATCGTGAGGCCAATACCCCCTAATAGTGTCCTCCTGGTACTTTGAAAGACCACTCCGGGTTGCCGAGTTCTTTACAACAACCTGTTATGGTCGTCCAACCGGGGCTGAAAACGGAGTACTCTTGACGGTCCTTAAATCATAATATTTGACCGTCAATACCTGCATATAATGAAATAAAACATGATATCTATTATTTAATTACTTAGTCTGAGTAAGATAGATTTCCATTTTTGTGGGTTCATTATTTAGTATTTCGTACTAAGTGCTATAGGACTAGGACTCTGAATAAAGAAGGAAGTTCCTGCGCAAGTATTAGAGTTGTAATTAATAATTTAGACGTGGTGCCTAGGTTAGAGACTACATTTGTTTGTTGTGTATCCCATAGATTTGTCAGATGTAGGCGGCAGGTGGTGATAGACCTGAATCCCGTCCTAGTAATCCTCCACGTTGGCTTTAGACTTTTCGACTTATAAATTGGCTTATAAGTCTAAACAAAGAGCGCCTAAAGGAATAAGTTCACTTTGACTCCCTTAAAAGTGACCCAAATCTAATTCATGACCCTGAACTGCAAAACCAGATATCTTGACCCCTAAACTGTTAAAACCGGTGCAATTTGACTCCCTCAGCGGTTTTGGAGGACGGTTTTGCCGACGTGGCGCCTACATGGCGATATTGACCGAGTCTTCGTTCCATGTGGCGTTGACGTGGCACTTACGTGGCATTAGAATTAAAAATTATGCGTGGGACCCATTAGTCATTCACACAAAAAGAAATATGGGCCCACTGCCATGTGGGGCTCACATGTTAGTCCTCCCTGTCTCATTCCTTCTTCCTCCATGTCTCCCTTCTCTCTCTTTCTCTCCCCTTCTTCTTTCCCTTCGGCCGGTGGCGGCGGTGGTAGAGGAAGCGGCGGCATCAAGTAGCGAGCGGCGAAGGAGGTGGGTGGCGCGGCTCACCGCGAGGAGCAGGGTGGGCGACATCAGGGTGGTGCCGGCAGAGCGATGTGGCCGCGGCGGGGGGATCCTGGCGAACCGCAACAACCTTGCGCGCATTGCGGGGATCTGACCGATAAGTGCTTCGAGTTTTTCCCCTCACCGGAGTTCATTTCTCGCCGCCGCGACCGCATCCCGAAGCCTCCGTCGGTTTCACGGCCGCGAAGGCGAAGCCGCGGAGGGCGGGAGGAGAGCGGGAGGAGGAAGAATAGTCGGCCTGGCTTGCGGTTCCGCTTCCGCTGGGAGTCACCAATCCAATCCCTAATCCCGCGCTTCTTACTCTCCGCCATCTCCATGCTACGCTCGCTATGTTCCAAGTGATTGTCGATGGGGCTTTCTATGATTTTTGGGTGGTTGGGAACATAAGGCTCAAGTATAGTTCCCTATGTATTTCAGTTGGATTTATGTTGCAAGTTACGGATAAATTTTAGGCCTATACTAGTTTTACTTGTTTCTTAATCTGTATGTTACTTGTTCGGCTGTGATATCCATCTCTTTTGCAAATTATACCGCTATATCATGTAACGCTTAATCACATTCGTGAGCTAACTTACACCTCACGGTGGTAATATGGATTGTGCATCTCCTCATATAAATTGTTCTTCTACTCATTGAGCTTGCTTCTTCCACTTCAGGTGTGCAGAGAAGGGGCAAGCAGCATCTGCACAAAATCTGCTGGAGGCATCGTCTATGATTGCTGATTCCGCATCCTCTTCTCAGTCAAAGGCAGTAACGGTAGCTCAGGATACCATTGAGTTCTCCGAACCATCAGGGCACTGCGCCACTGCCTTTCCTTGTCTCCTGTCTCACGCATTTGGTCCCGACTGATGAGTCAATGGGGATGGCGGCGGGCAGGAGCAGGCCGACGTCGGCATCAAGTAGCGAGCGGGGGAGGAGGTGGTCGGCGCGGCTCACTGCGAGGAGCATGGTGGGCGACATCAGGGCGGCGCCGGCAGAACGATGTGGTCGCGGCGACAAGGATCCCAGTGAGCCGCCACGCCCTTGCGCATGTCCGGCTTGGAAGGGGAGAGAGAGAAGGAGGAGGAAGGAAGGAGACACGGAGGACTGACATGTGGGCCCGCATGTCAGTGGGCCCACATTTCTTTGTGTGAATGACTAATGGGTCCCACACATATTTTTTAATTCTAATGCCACGTCAACGCCACGTGAAACGAATACTCGGTCAATATCGCCAGTTAGGCGCTACAGCAGCAAAACCGTCCTCCAAAACCGTTGAGGGAGTCAAATTGCACCGATTTTAATAGTTTAGGGGTTAAGATATCTGGTTTTGGGGTTCAGGGTCATGAATTAGATTCGGGTCATTTTTGAGGGAGTCAAAGTGAACTTATTCCGCGCCTAAATGCACGGGTGAAAACGGTAGGGCATTGGGCCTGCTCTGGACAATGGGCCGAGGCCTGAGTACGAACAGTACTCCACCAAATACGGAGTGCATCGTATCCGTATACGTATCCGGGTGCCAATTCAATCATTGGTTTCCCCGATCCAAAAAAAAATCGGAGAAATACGCCCCCCGAAAGAAAATCCCAATAACCCAAATACGTAGTAGAGTACAGAATATAGTGCCCTACTCGGATTTCACCATTGAGCCCCTCCAAAACCTGCTATATTTACATCTCCGCCCCTCCCATCGAAGACGAGAGCTCTTCTTCTTCCCCTCCTCCAAGCAAAAGGCAAAAAAAGCCGAAGCAGCGCCGACGAGACGAGCATCCAAATCGTCGAATCCAGCGGCGGCGGAGGCGGGAGATGGCGGCGGCGGCGGTGATGGTGAGCTCGGCGAGCGGGCTGCTGGCGATGCTGCAGGAGCCGGCGGCGGAGCTCAAGCTGCACGCGCTCGCCAACCTCAACTCCCTCGTCCACGTCTTCTGGCCCGAGATCTCCACCAGCGTCCCCGCCATGTGAGTTGCTCCACCCCCACCCACCTTCAGCTGTAGTTTCCCCTCCCCGCCGGCCCGCTGCGCCCGATGCGGCGTTTCGCGCGATTCGGTTCGATTCGTGGAGTGAGGGGTTGGGGTTTGGTGCTCTATGTATGTGATGATGATGATTTGGATGAGAGGTGGGGTTCGGCTAGGAAGGTGCCGTGTGGAGGGAGGATTCATGCGATTAGTGTCGTTTGGCCTGGTTAGATTCGATCTGGCGATTTTTTTGGATGAACCCTAGGTTGGTTTGATCTGTTAGGCTGGAGATTTCGGGAGGGGATTATAATGGGCGGTTAGTTTCACTGGTACTAGAAAACCTAGGCTTTGTGTATGGATTATAGATAACTCAAACTTCCCTAACTGTTGTGGTTCATTCATGTATTATTCTTCGAGGAGTTGCTGTGGTCGAGAAAAAATATTAATTTTTTAAAAATAATTTGCGTTTAGGCTCGGATTGCCAAGGCTTTTGTTTGAAGGGTTCTAATGAAGCATAATTTTAATCTGAAAACGAGCAGGTGGAGCCTAGGTTGAGACTTCTTTTTTTCTGTTTATTATGGTTGGTTTGAGGAATATGCATAATCCTTGACTTTTAAGTGTCTGAATTGCAAGACTATACGCAGGAACATTTTGTTTGATCTTTAGCGCTTGTCCTGTCAAGTAAAAACATTGAGCTAAGACATGTGTCGTCTCGTTTCTTGTTTATGATTTGTTCATGGGATTTAATGGGAGCTAGATACATTGGAAGAGGCATGTCCATTAAATGTTTTGGCAGTTGCAATTTGGTATTTTAGTTTCTGGAAATTATGTTCTTTATTCATTGTCACTTAATAACTTGGTAGAACTTAATATTTTCAAGGACTTCTCTATTAAGCATGAAGTGTTTCTGGTTACTTATTTTATAATGTTATATACTTGTTACAGTGAGAGCTTATATGAAGATGAGGAATTCGACCAGAGGCAGTTGGCAGCATTGGTTGTTTCCAAGGTGTTTTACTACCTTGGTGAATTAGATGATTCTCTGTCTTACGCACTCGGTGCTGGACCACTATTTGATCCCTCCGAGGGTTCAGACTATGCTCAAACACTTTTAGGTGAGGAATTGACTAAATTCATTGCAATCTTCTTATTTTCATGTTCCAAAGAAACAATATTGACATAGTTTTAAAATTTGTTTGTTCCTTTCTTCAGCAAAAGCTTTAGATGAATATGCCAGCATCCGATCGAAGTCCTTGAAAGCAGCAGGTGAAGGGGATGAAAAAATGGACCCAAGATTGGAGGCAATTGTAGAGAGAATGCTGGATAAGTATGATAGAATCCTCTTATATCTTCTAGTAGCTCATCTGTAATTAAATGCAGTTCTCATCTCATTGATACGGAAACTGTTTCAGGTGTATACTTGATGGAAAATATCAACAGGCCATGGGTATGTCTCTTGAATGCAAGAGACTTGATAAGCTAGAGGAAGCGATATCTCGATCCGATAATCTTAATGGATCTCTTTCTTATTCCATCATTCTATCTCATCAATATGTTAGTCACCGTGAATATCGCTGTGAGGTAAGATTACATCATGGCAGATTTCAATTGTAAAGTCTGTCTCTTAGATTTCTTATTGGAATATACAGCATTCTTCATAAATTTTGGAATGCCATAAAATGACCAAGAACTTATGTTTGATCTATTCAGATTCTCCGATGTCTTGTAAAAATATACCAGACACTGCCAAATCCGGATTACTTAAGCATTTGCCAGTGTCTTATGTTCTTGGGTGAGCCTGAAACTGTTGGAAACATCTTGGGCAAGCTGCTTTCTGGAAGCAAGGTATGCTGGAAATATCTTGTGTTTTTTTTTAGTTGTTTAACTGCTGCTTAGTGTGTTTATTTGTCCTAACATGTGCTTTTGCTCTACAGGATGATGCTCTCCTTGCATTCCAAATTGCTTTTGATCTTGTTGAAAATGAAAACCAGGCCTTCCTCCTGAATGTGAAAAATCACCTTGACACGCTGAGTTTGCAGACTTCTGCCCAGACTTTACCTAGCGATCAAACTGCTGCTACAGAACCATCTGGAGATGCCCAAATGACGGATGATGCTATCACACCAAATGGAAATGCGCACACTGTAGATCCAAATGAAGTAGCGCACGCTGATAGGCTGACCAAAATTAAGGGGATACTGTCAGGGGAGACGTCTATTCAGTTGACATTGCAGTTTTTATACAGTCATAATAGGTACTACCTCTGTCCCAAAATATAGCTATTTCTAGAACAGTACCTTGTCTCAAAATAAAGTTATTTCTCCAACTACCTCCTCTCAACCAATCACACATTTTCTCCAATCATTCCCACCTACTTTCTTAATATCCGTGCCAACCTCAAAAATGCTTTACACTTTGGCACGGAGGAAGTAATGTGATAATATCTGACAAAATTATTGCAGCTGGTCATGCATTTAAGTTTTGAATCTTATGTTGATTTTGGTAATTGATTTGACAGGTCTGATCTTCTGATTTTGAAGACTATAAAACAAGCTCTGGAAATGAGGAATAGTGTTTGTCATAGTGCAACTATATGTTCCAATGCAATCATGCATGCAGGAACAACAGTTGATACCTTCCTAAGAGAAAACTTGGTACATTTCATAGTTTACCTATTTGTTAATGCAGTTCTATGCTCATGCATTTTTCTCCCTTTCTGATCTTCATTTGCATATAACCATCTGTTACAGGAATGGCTAAGTAGGGCAACCAACTGGGCTAAGTTCAGTGCAACTGCTGGATTAGGTGTCATTCATAGAGGCCATCTCACACAAGGCAGAGCTTTAATGGCCCCATACCTTCCTCAGAGTGGTGCTGCAAGTGGTGGTAGTCCATATTCTGAAGGTGGTGCCCTTTATGCTCTGGGTCTGATCCATGCAAACCATGGTGAAGGAATCAAACAATTTCTTCGTGAGAGCCTTCGCAACACTAGTTCTGAGGTATTTTTTCAGGGTCATGGTCTCTTATTTTGTTTAGACAGTCCCTATCACTGTCATGAAAAAATATTCTAAACTTTCAAATATTATTGTACAGGTCGTTCAGCATGGTGCTTGTCTGGGACTTGGACTTGCAGCTTTAGGCACAGCCGACGAGGAAATATTTGAGGATGTAAAGAATATTCTTTACACTGACAGTGCTGTGGCTGGTGAGGCTGCTGGCATTGGCATGGGCTTGCTTATGGCTGGAACAGCCAGTGAGAAGGCTGGAGAGATGCTTGCCTATGCACATGATACACAGCATGAGAAAATTATTCGGTAACTATTTTTTAAACTCTTGGCAAGCAAGTTCCCACTGTAATCTAGTACTAGGAATTTGTTTCTCAAGACGGTAAATATGTTCATGTTCTGATACACTGACTCCTCTTTTCTCCAGGGGCTTGTCACTTGGAATTGCATTGACAGTTTATGGCAGGGAAGAGGAAGCTGACACCTTGATTGAACAAATGACTAGAGATCAAGATCCCATACTCCGTTATGGTGGTATGTACGCATTGGCTCTAGCGTACAGGGGAACTGCAAATAACAAAGCTATCCACCAGCTTCTTCATTTTGCGGTGTCGGATGTGAGCGACGATGTCCGGAGGACTGCAGTATTGGCTCTTGGTTTTGTCCTGTACAATGAGCCTGAGCAGGTTAGCTTTACCTTATTGATTCTTTTTATTATCAAGATTCTTGTTTGATTTGAGTCACCTAATTTGAGCCTGACTTGCCTAGAATTATTTTCAATGCAGACTCCAAGAATTGTGTCTCTGCTCTCTGAATCATATAATCCGCATGTCCGTTATGGTGCCGCTTTAGCTGTTGGAATATCCTGTGCAGGAACAGGATTAAGTGATGCCATCTCCTTGTTGGAGCCTCTTACATCTGATGTTGTTGACTTCGTGCGGCAAGGTGCTCTCATTGCAATGGCAATGGTCATGATCCAAACTAATGAATCATATGACTCTCGTGTTGGAACATTCAGGCGTCAGTTGGAAAAGATCATTCTCGACAAGCATGAGGACACCATGAGCAAAATGGGTGCCATAATGGCTACTGGTATCCTTGATGCTGGTGGTAGGAACGTTACCATCAGGCTTCAGTCCAGGTCAAAGCATGACAAGCTGACTGCTGTTGTTGGCCTTGCCGTCTTCACCCAGTTCTGGTATTGGTACCCGCTGACATATTTCATCAGCCTGGCCTTCTCTCCGACGGCTTTTATTGGCCTCAACTCTGACTTGAAAGTGCCGAAGTTTGAGTTCCTGTCAAACACTAAACCATCGCTCTTTGATTACCCAAAGCCGACAACCCAACAAACCACGACTGCTTCAGTTAAGCTGCCTACGGCCATCCTATCAACATATGCCAAGGCAAAATCTAGGGCAAAGAAGGAAGCCGAAAGCAAAGCTCAGGAGAAAGCAGAAGCACCACCAAGTGAAGATGCTTCTACTTCAATGCAGGTAAGAGCTACAGTGCTATCTACCTACCTTATTCCTTTTTTGCCACCTTGTTCATGTCTTTGCTACGCAATGACATGTTATAGTCTCCAAATTACTCATGCTGGTCTCAATCCATGAATTCAGGTCGATGGTGTGGCGGAGAAGAAAGCCCCTGAGCCCGAACCGACCTTCCAGATCCTGACTAACCCGGCCCGGGTTGTCCCGGCCCAGGAGAAGTTCATAAAATTCCTGGAGGGCGGCAGGTACGAGCCTGTGAAGCTGGCGCCCTCCGGATTTGTCCTCCTACGGGACCTCAAGCCCACCGAGACGGAGGAACTAGTCCTCACCGACGCCCCGGCAACTCAGGCGACGAACGCCGCAGCCGCCACCGCTGGCCAGCAAGGCTCAGGCGCCGCCGCCATGGCCGTCGACGAGGAGCCCCTGCCACCCCAGCCATTTGAGTACACCTCGTGATCCCTTGATGATCCCAGGGCTAAACACTTGTACTGTTTGTTTGTAACTTGGTAGCCATGATGGAATCAAATGTTTCTTTCACAAAGCTTATGAATTGATTCTTTCCATTGATTTACTGGTTTAGTGTGTGGAAAAATTGTTGGTATTAGTCACCAGAGTAAAATATTTCACCTGCAAAAGAGGAGTTCGATCCAGATTTGTATTGGTGGAGTCTGGAATTGGATGCGTGTCATCGCGAATTTTCGTTTCAATTGGGGGGGTCCCATCATTGCTTTATTTATTCGCTAAGACGCTGCTAACTCGCAGTGTCTCGTGTGCAGCACGTGGGTATCCGTTTGTAATGTTTCGTGTCGCTCTCGAACGCGACCTGATGTGAATGGAATAACAGCAAATTACACGATTTTTGTCACAATTTATAGTTTGTGCCGTACAGTGTCGGGTATCCAAGCCGTCGCAAATAGCAATATTGGCTGATGAGCTGCCCTGATTTTAAATATAAATCCCAGATTAAAACTTTGAATTAGTTTGCGTTTTCTTTTTCACTTTTTATCATTTAACTTGCTTTTCAACCGCAATAAATAGAAGTATGAAAGTTTCACACTAGAACCTTTTTTTTTTTTCATTTTTGGTCATATGTTCTTTATTTTCATGATGCAGGGCCAAAAAAAAAGGCTTTAAAAGGGAGAGCCTAGATCTGTCTTTGCCTTCTCAAGTGCGTTTTATATAGATGTGGAATATAATAAATTTAAAACCGACAAATATATTAGAAAAGGCTATCTAGGCAACACTGATAAGAAAGATTTTATAAATGCTTGGCCCGAAAAATCCAGTTGATAATCCAGAATGGGGCTGGTTAGCGTGTGGTTTCATCACGCATGATTTGTTTTGGGTTGTCACAGCCACAAAATGATGCTAGTGCGTCACCCGCGAACCAACTTATATGTCAAAATAAACGAGTTTGTGGGTTAGTTTAGTCTATAAGTGGGTTTTCACGGATAGCCGCTTGAACCCTCAGCCACAAGCATGTAAATCCGGTCTTTACCTAAAGAAACTACAGCCAACATATTTATTTTATACTTTTACATATCATCGATGTAATAATTATTTTAAAATAAACGATAAAGGAAAAAAAATAAACATATTCTAAGATGGAGAGAGGACAGAACTGAACAACAAATAAGCACGCTAATAAACTAAACGAAAGCCTTTCGAAAAGGAAAGGGTGTTGGGAGAGTATTGGAAAAGATGATCATGCCATCTGCACCACCATGGTTTTGTTTGTTTGTTTTTCTTTTTTTTAAAAAAAAAAACACCATGGCTTTGTTTGGTAGCACTGTTCACTTCACCGTCAAGACATCTGTGAGAATCCTTGGACACTTTCTCCCACATGTGAGTGCGATTCCAAGCAAAATTTGGCTAATAAGGGCACGTACCGAGGCCTGGTTTTGATCAGATGAAGATATAAGATAATTAATCCATTCGGTTGGAAATATTTAGTACTCGTTCCATCCTAAAATATAATACTCCCTCCATCCACAAAAATTCCACATATTTCACATTTGAGTTTTTCTAAATAAGTTGTTCCTATTTGTAGTTTTTATGCATTCAAGACTTAAATAATGAGATAAATTAAATGTTTGATTAGAACCAAGAAGTCATCTAAATCCTCATTGGTTGCATGCTTACATTCACTTCTTGATTTTGTAACATCCAAGACGATTTAATTTCTCATTGACCTTGATGACAAAAGTAATATGTGTAACTTTTGTGGATGGAGGGAGTAACAACCTTACAGGTTTGTCCCAGAATATATAACTTCTTCACCAACATTCTCTTCTCAACTAATTATAACCTTCCATCATTCAATTTTCTCACCTACCTCCACTTCTCAATCAATCACAACATTCTCTCATTTAATTCCACCTACTTTCTGCGAAAGGGCCTGTAGCCTAGTGGTTACAAGAGCCTCAGTAGCACCTGAGGTTCTGGGTTCGACTCCTCTTGGGAGCAAATTTTCCAGGATTTAACGGCGTTGTGTTTTCAGAGGCGCCTGTGGTGACTTCGTCAATCTCTCTAGAATTTGCCGGCCCAGTCTTCGAAGATGCTCATAGTGGTGAGTGCGCGTGCGTTGTGAGTGTGTGCGTTGTACTGTGTAATTCTAAAAAAAATTCCACCTACTTTCTTAATATATGTGTCCAACACTAAAAATCATTATAAAAAAAATTCCACCTACTTTCTTAATATATGTGTCCAACACTAAAAAATCATTATATTCTGTCATGGAGGAAGTAATACTGACATTTAAGATATGATGATTCGATAAAATCTTTGACCGCATATAATTTCTTAAATTAGTTTTTTCTCGAAGAAAAAGTGTGCCAAATTTGTCTTCAAAAGTATTATCATAAACTTACCGGATTATATAAATTTGTTCCAAAAAAAGTTATATTACGTGTTAAATAAGTTCAGGAGAAGCATATCAATTTTTTTTGTTTTCAAGATAGTTATTACCCCTTTATCTTAAAATATAAAAGATTTTGGTTGAATCAGATATATTATAATATTATGAATCTGGACATCGGAAGTAGCGCATCGAACCAAAGGCCCCATTTTTTTCTCCAACAAAAGTTGGAAGAAAATTTAGATATTCGTGGTATGCATTTCAAACTGCTTAACGATGTGTTTTATGCGAAAACTTTCTATATGGAAGTTGCTCTAAAATATCAGATAAATATATTTGTCAAGTTTGCAATAATTAAAAATCCAATTAATCATATGTTAATACCACTTTATTTTACGTAAAACACTTAATCTTCGTCTTCAAACACTACCAAAATATTGTGGATAGGGTATCTATCAACTGCCACTCTATGCGCTGCTAAAAATAATCTAAGGGTCTTATGTTGTCCAAATGCCATAACAGCTTACTAGTGAAAAAAATAGTTTACATATACAACTTTTATTTATGTGTTCTTGGCAACTTATAAGCTAATAAAAATAAAAACACTGTTGAAAATATTTTAAAATCAACTGTAAAAATTAAGTTTTTTTTCTCTTTGACTTATTCTTTTAGTATTCCATCCACAAAAGTTACACATATTACTTTTGTCATCAAGATCAAGGAGAAATTAAATCGTCTTGGATGTTACAAAATCAATGAGTGAATACAAGCATGCAACCAATGAGCATTTAGATGACTTCTTAGTTCTAATTAAACATTTAATTTATCTCTTTATTTAAGTCTTGAATGTATAAAGACTACAAATAGAAACAACTTATTTAGAAAAACTTAAATGTGAAATAGGTGTAACTTTTGTGGATGGAGGGAGTACAATCGATGAGGATCTAAGGTTCAATTCAGCTACTTCGTACCCACTAAAATCAACTAATTATTAAATTGTCACCAGTGTAAACAAACACAACAACCAGCTGTATCAGGCACGTTTTATTTTTTTCTACGAATTGAATTATACCGTTCCAGAATTCATGACAAATTGACAAGTATACTAGTATAAGTCACAGAACAGTCCTTCACGTACACGTATACTCGTCATCGTCTTCTTTCTTCCTTCGCTGCTAATTAATCTCTCTCATGTTTTCTCACTTTCCATCTCCGGAGAGGAGAGATTATTTATTTATATTTATTTATTTATCACGGTCAAAGCATCGGGGTTGTGGGGCCCACACGCCCTCGTGTCGGCCGCTGCAGCGGGGCCCACGCGGCAGTGGCATGAGGGCCAACGCGACGTGCAGACTGGCAGTGGGCCCTCGCATGCTACGCGCCCCTCGCAAATATCGCTTCGTCTCTCCTGTAAAATTTCGTCCCGTTGCGGATTTGTTTTTTCTTTTTTTTTTTGCATCTAGACCCCTGTAATTTGTTGTTATCTCTAATAACTAGCCTACTCTAGTTTAAATACTACTGGCTCGTTTTGGTTGGAAGTCTTTTCTTTTGGTGTTGTGGTAGTAGAGTTCTACGAGACTTGTTAAATCGATATCAGTTATAGCTCAAATCTTTTCATAATTTTTGCCTCATCTCAGAGACATTTATTCGTATGAAAGAATTAAACGTTTCCGAAAATATTTTGTTAGGACTAGATGTTTATAGAGAGGAAGCTTCACGATACGTAAACCATGAATCTCCACCATAAGCTTATAGGGCTTTAGTCCCCATTTGCTAAATATATTAGTAACTATTAAGGAAGGTATTAAAAAAGGAATCAAATAAAGACTTGATGATTCGAAAGTGTTGGTGTGTTTTGATTGGAATAAAGCGAACAATGTTCAAAGGCAAATTGTTCCATCCGAATTTCATGCAAGATTAATATTCATGACATCCCATCCCTATATAGTATTTTTCTCTTTCCTTGTGCTTTTAGTTCATTATCGAGCTAGAATCATATTGTTCTCCGTTAACCTCACATGTACATCTCAACTCCAAATATGTTGCTCAATCTTGCATTAATCTCATCTTCTATTGAGTTTATGTAGCTGGCTATATGTGAGCTCATACCAGTATTACCACTACAGTCACTCTAAAGTTGAATTCCACTGTCCTTCCAAGTCGATGAGTTAAAAGAGTCGAAGTATCGCGTAACACAAGTAGTGTGAATTGCAGCTTGGCCAGTGACATTTCACTTTGAACCATACTTTTCCTAATCTGTTTTACTTTGGACTAGCTAACTTTACATTTATTGTAGTTTAGACCATCTTACCTTTCTTCTATAGCTAAGTCTAGTTTCTATTTGGAAAACATATGGCATGCGCATAGATCGGGGAGTTCGCCCGATGTGCCGAAACCAACTTGCATGAGGTTATTGATTTGCTGAATAAACAATTTTATGGTGATCAAAACTACTACTAGCCCAAAGTAAAAAAAAAAAAAATTCAAACAATGATCCGAAGTAAAACATCGGTAATAAAAAGGTATCCTAAACTACAATTCACTTATAAAAATGTTACCCCAAATCATTACAATCACTAAAACCAAGCACTTGAAGATGAATACGAAGTAAAACCATGGAAAACCAGAAAAAAAAAGACATTAGCACATGACTAATTAAGTTTCAACTATTACAAACTCAAAAAACATATATACTTATATACTTTATATTTTAAAGTAACTTCCGCATAAAGAACTTTCGCACGAAAACACATCGTTCAACACTGTCTGTAAGATGCACGTTAACGGAAACCGAGGTAGAATCAGTTTCTGGTATCCTTTCACAAGTTGAGGGACGGAATCGCAAAAAATACATATCGTGTGTGGGACCCGGAGAAAGCGGTTGGTGGAGAAGTCCAGCCGAGCTCCCCCCAAAACGAGGAGAGAGAGAGGAGAAGAGAAAACGAGGAGAGAGAAGAGAAGAGAAGAGAAGAGAGAAGCGCACGCACGCGCGCGCGGAGAGGAGAGGAGGAGAAGCGCGCGCCCGCCGCCGCCGCCGCCGCCGCCGACGGGAATCTCTCCGGGGCCGTCGTTCCGCCCCGATCTCGGTCCGTCTCTCCATCTTTACCTTCCGTCCGCGTGTGATGTATGTGCTTCGGTTTCGCCGGCGCTTTGCATTGCTCGAACGAGGGAGAATCCGTAATTTATTTATTTATTTATTTTTTTGGGTTGGGGGAGCGGCGGCGCCTCTCATTGAATCTCGCGCCTTTTGTTCTTGGGAGCACGCGGAATTTGTGCTGTTATGAATATATGCCTTTTTTTAAAGAAAAAATGATTTTGATTCTCTTTGATAGATAGTATAGGTTTGGTGGTTGGTTCGCGGGCGGATGGGACGGCGTTTGATGTCTCAATTGTTTGCGGGGATTCCGCTTGGGGGAGGGATTTGAAACATGTCTCCCAGAATTTGTGCTTGTTTTGTTTGTTTGGATTGCCAGTTCACTCTTTTAGAATCTGTTTCGTTGTTAAGTTGGTTGCTCATAGTTGACTGGTGTGTAAAAAAAAAAAAAGTTGAGCTTTGGCGTGAGCAATCGGAACCGATTTCTTCTCTCGTTTTGTTAATTTTTTTTACTAGTAACTAGTACTTGTCTAAACTATGCTATGGCATGAAGAACGAAAGATAAATTCGTTTGTCAAGGCTAGTGTTGCCACCTTTGGAATGGTGGATCATGGTTCCGTTTGTCGTCAGATTTCCTTTATTTGGCTTAAAATAATACATGTTCCAGTGGCTATCCTGTTTGATTTGTGATGCCTGGTGATATAGAAGGAACATTTCGCATCGTGCTTTGTATTGTATACTGAAGTTGTTGTTATGAGATGACCTGATGGGGAAAGGTAGAACACGGTTCATGCAATCAGCGTGCATTGTTTGGCTAGCATTGGCTGTCGTTATGTGGCTTCCTGCAAACGCAACATGAGTCTGTTGTGTATTCCTAACATATTTTTCTTCTCGCGCTGTAGCTTGATGAAATATCTGGTGGTTAGGATTTGTCCAGCTTGACTTGGTAGCTAACCACATTAGTAAATGTTAGCTATTTCTTGTGCTTATGCGTCTAATATCTGTCAAACCTTTCACAATAAATTATTTTTAAAAAAGGCACTTTCCTTCTATCCAATCACTTTCTTTTGTTTATAAAATAATAAAGAAATTAGGATGAATCTTCATTGGTTGGACAACGACACGATTTCCATCTCTGTGTATACCACTATCCTTTCGTGTCACAATTCTGTCAACTGTGGGATCTCATTTTGGTTGTTTATTCTCTGTTTTTTCAGATATAGTACCAAGATAATACACCTGCTTGTCAAATGATGATGGGTTTGCTAGCGTTTGAGAGCAACCAAGGGCTCTGGAATAGTGGATATTATTCCCAGCTGTTTGGGATTGGAGGAGTTATGGTCACTGTTGCCATTCTTTGGTTATCGACAGGCTACTTTGGAGGAATTGGTGCTCCTTTTGCCCCATATTTTTGGCCATATCTAGCACAACTTCCAAAGAAGAAGGAACGGAAAAGGCCTGTGAGAGTGTACATGGATGGATGCTTTGACCTCATGCATTATGGCCATGCAAATGCATTACGGCAGGCCAAGTTGTTGGGAGATCAACTTGTAGTGGGAGTTGTTAGTGATGAGGAGATTGTGGCGAACAAGGGTCCACCTGTGCTTTCAATGGAAGAGAGGTACTGCAGAAAATAGTTCTTGTTTTGTGCAATACACTATCAATTTCTCCTTAAAATTATGCTGTTGACGTTAGCAATAGGATTGCAAAATTGACTGGGAAAGCTTGTAGAATCACCATCTTATCATTTGATATCCAAAACATTTAAAAGCTAGAGTTCTAGACCTCTTGGAATTGGCAATCATGGAATTACACAATCTTCAATTGTACATTAACTCTAAAATGTAGGTTTCCTTGGCTCTTTGCTAGTATTGTGAGGCATGCTATAAAATATTCTGAATTCATTTTGCTGAAGTACTCTACTATGTTATTGATGATCTTGCATGCCCTTAAACCTTCAGCTTGTATTTTTTAAGGGATCAACTTAAGATATTGTCCTCTCAAGAGATTATAAACTGCCTAGTCCTAGGTTATTTTAATATTTTAATATTAACACAATATTCTGGTTCCCCATTGACTTGCTATTTCTGTATAGGTTGACACTTGTTAGTGGATTGAAGTGGGTGGATGAGGTCATTCCCAACGCGCCCTATGAGATCACGGAAGAATTTATGAATACCCTCTTCAATAAATATAACATTGATTACATTATACATGGAGATGATCCTTGTCTTCTACCTGATGGAACGGATGCTTATGCGTTGGCAAAGAAGGTTGGACGCTACAAGCAAATCAAACGCACTGAAGGTGTCTCAAGCACTGATATAGTCGGTAAGATGACCACATGGTTCAGTATCGACACTATTCTTTTGGGGATTGTATTCTCTTGGTGGCCATCAATGTCATATATTCCCAGTCTATTGTAATCTTAATGTGGGAACTGTGTTCTTTTTCCACCCAGGGAGGATACTACTGACATTCAAGCAGAAAGAAGCTGGCAGTATGGAAGCTACCACAGATGCAAATGTTGCTGTCAATCAGAACACTGGAGCTGATACATATGATAAAGTGAAAAGTCAGCTATCCAATTTTCTTCCAACATCTCGCCGGATAATGCAGTTTTCAAA
Organism: Oryza glaberrima; assembly: GCF_000147395.1. Classification (NCBI taxonomy): domain Eukaryota; kingdom Viridiplantae; phylum Streptophyta; class Magnoliopsida; order Poales; family Poaceae; genus Oryza; species Oryza glaberrima. The sequence continues at coordinate 6,146,090 of NC_068333.1, forward strand.
TGGACAGGTATGAAATTTTAAGGAACTCTGTTTTACTCACTTGTGTTGGGGCTAAGGTTACTCAACATTCTTATGGTTCCATGTGAGTGTTCTTTATTTAGCACGGTTATGGATAAAAAACTAACTCAGCTATTCTGACTGATCACGCACATTAATGATAATACACCCATTTGTATTGTTTCAATCTTGGTCATGAATGATAATGTTGACAGTATAAAGTTGATATTTTTTTTTTACATATTTCTATGACATGTCACTCTATTGCTTTTATTGAACAATAGCTCATATGCACTCAGGCTCCTTTGCCAGGTGCTCGCGTTGTGTATATAGATGGTGCTTTTGACCTTTTTCATGCCGGCCATGTTGAGGTAATTTTTATGGTTCATTTTATCATATACCAATAATTTTACCATAATTCTCCCAGTGGTTCACACATGTTCCAGAGTCAAGTATATATTGTTTTTGTTTAATGCAGATCCTCAGAATTGCTAGGCAACTTGGTGACTTCCTTCTTGTTGGTGTCCATGATGACCAGGCAATCAGGTACTTATTTGGTATCAGAAACTAGTTAATCATAAGCGAACGTAAAATACATTTGAGACCAATTCATGTTATGTGATTTCTCTTTTGAAAGTTCATATAAGATGCTTATGCAAATTAAATGTCCAGGGATAGAAGAGGGTATCGTCCTATCATGCACCTCCACGAGCGTACTCTCAGTGTACTTGCATGTCGCTATGTTGATGAAGTTATAATAGGCGCCCCATGGGAGGTTTCAAGGGATATGGTATGTTCACACATGTTTAGCTATGTTTGCATGAATAGGTTTAAAGAACTATTGTAGTGAACACAGTGCAGTGTCATGGCATCTTTTTGACAACCGAATAAGCCCTCACACTCTCTTATCAAATGATGCAGATCACTACATTTAACATTTCATTGGTTGTGCATGGGACAGTAACCGAGGGTAGTTCTGTGGTAAGCACTTAATCTGAATCTAATTACTGATTGAAATATTACCATAATGAGTTGCCCAATTTTCCTTGGAACTTAGCGAATCCATGCTGCAGGTCGGTATTGATCCATACGCCGTTCCAAAGAGCATGGGTATCTTCCAAACAATCACAAGCCCCAAACCTATAACAACAGTTTCAGTTGCTACCAGAATAATTGATAACCATGAAGCTTACAAGGTACATTTTCTGTCTCAGGGATTTATTACTTTATGAATAAAAATAATTTGTATTTTGGTCTGCTTGATCAGTAGTGTTTTCTCTACTTTACATTATTGCTGTATTCTTTCTGTAAACAGAAAAGGAACTTGAAAAAGAAGGCAAGCGAAGATAGATACTACACACAAAAGAAATTTGTCTCTGGAGATTAATGGCTAGAAATATTGTGGCACTTATTTTTGCACTAAAACAGAGAGGGGGGACGGCATGCCGCCACATATATTCAAGATAATTCTACAACAGAGATTGCAACAGTTACTCGGCTATAGAAAGGTCATAGTCAGTTATAATTGATGGCCATTCATCATGGAAACCAGCTCAAGGAACTAAATTAACAGCCAGAATTCAAATACATGATTCTTTTTCTTTTCTTTTCTTTTTTTACTTTTGTTGTCCCTGGAGGGGACAATATTCATAGCTGAACAGGTGCTCAGCAAACCACTGTTGTATACTTGTATGTTATTACTTAACAGTGTGTGGAGTGATTAGAGTTGCATACTCCCTAATTGTACCAATCGACACTTCTGAGACAATGAGCTGTGCGATGACCGTGGTCTATTTCATTTATTTCATTTGCCCTGTCCGAGAATTTTATGTTCACTTTGTTTAATCCATCAAATTTCTGATACTAAATCAGGGAATGCTGAAGATGAATTTGAGTTTTGAGATGAAATATCATTGGACACATGACGTTCTGGTTATAGGGCAGTAGACGACTAGGGCTCTCCAGGCTTCTGTCCGTTCAACAGCATCGTTACACTAAACATGGTTTTCTTTGGATATTTTATGTAATTTCTCACAAAATAATCTATACACGAAACTCATCTGGAAGAGAGAATCTGCAGATGAATTTCACATGGCATACTCTTAACCATCAAATCAGCATACATTGATCCGACATAGGCTAGTCTGGATCAGCACATTGTGGCATATGACAACATGGATTGGAATATTGGAAACACTCTATGCTAGTCACATGCTAACATCAACAAGTTTAGAGCAACTTGTAGGAGTTTGTCATTTTTACTCCCCCCAATTCCAGCAGCTTCTTACAGCTCAGAAGAAACCTGCATGGTAGGAACCAATCATTTCAATTAGCCAAAAAATAAAGGAAAATACTTAAAAATTGATATTTCACTCGCCAAATATTTCCAATATCCAGCCCACATGTCTTCATCAATACTAACTGAAGAAATAAAAAATCAAAATCAAGAACACTATGGTCATTCAGCTTGATCTACTACTCTACTAAAAAGACGCGAATATTAGGGAATGACCTAATATCAAATAATTAGAAGGGTGAGTCTTCGAACCCAAATCGTCTAGCCCACCACTTTGCGGAGCTAGCCGGAAGACCCCGTGTGTTTCTCGATCTACTACTCTACTTATTACTACCAGAATCCTGATCCCTGAAGGCTATTTTTTTCAAAGGTAAAATCATCACCAACATGGCCTAGTTAGCATCGTCTGCTGTTCACTAACCTGACCAGAAATGAGCCTGCTGACACGGCGGCGCCTGCTGCCGGAGCTGAACCTCGACGTCCATCGGCGCCGCGGCGGCGGCTTGGTCTGCTCTGAGTGGCGGCGTTTCTGAAGATGACATCTCATATGCAGTGTTCATAGTGTCATGGATAGTCTCTTGGCCCTGAGTTGGTAGCATCCATGATAAGGCCATGGTTGGCACAGTAGGATCAGGTTGAACACCTGCTGATGGTTTCTCTTCCTCCATCGTGTTTGGAATCTCACCATCCTGATGACAGCAAGAAGAGATGAAACATTAGAACTCATGGATTAGATGTTTCAATTGCCCTCAAAACATGAACTGAATTGAATGCCTCAGTTTATGTTCTTGGTTGCCACTGTGAATTGATAATGGTTTTAGGTTTCTGAAAAATTCAAGCAGAATATAGACTGATGAGGTGAGTAAAGTGAATCAACCATGGAATCTTGCCATGTTGATGGTCTCATGCTTTTCTACGATTTAGCCCAAATTCTGCTGGCTTCTAACACGATCTCGTAAAAACAAAATCCTATGTATATGAATTAGTACAGAAGAGAGAGGAGTGGACAGCATTTGCCAATTGCCATTGCCATACCTGTAATTTGAGCCTCTTAGGATCAAGAAAGATGGACAATCCATTGTTGGCCACCTCATCATGTTCTTTCCTCTTCATGTTCATTGCCACAAGATTAGCCATCTTCTAAGCTATGATGACAGCCTCAAGACAACCCAGGACATCTAGTAATTTGGAGTCTATTAATTAACAGAATTCAGCCAACTTATCTCTTGTGAACAGGAGTTGACTAGGCAACCAAGATGACTTGGTTCCTTGAAGTTCAGTTGTAATTTAACTACAACCATGGATGTTATTATGGTGTATTTGTGTTGACTAATTCAAGTTGACTTTGCACGTTTACAATGAATAGAGAGTACTTTACCCTTAGCTTTTTTTTTCCCCCTTTCCTACGGTTGTTTGTAGGCAAAAGAAAGGCCTTTTGTAAAACAGAAAAGGTCCAAGAGGCTGCTGGGTACAAAAGAATAGGAAAAAGACCATCAGTGATGCATTTGACATTTCAACTCTTCATAGAACAAAAGATTGGGAAATTCATGGGAATACTATGAGAAGATTACATGAAAATATTTTGATATTTGCTTGCTGGTGTTTGAGTAGAACGAGTGTTAAATATCACCAGAAATTCAATATAAGCACAACCGAACAAGCACTGTTTATTTCATGAAATTCTTATGGAAGAGATTGTATCATGTATTACAAGTTTACAACAGCAACCACAGCCAGATAGGTAGAATTAAGCGCCTGAACGGAACATATGGCGCCTTGGACATTTGAACTCAATTCACCTAATAGGTAAAATGAAAAGATAGCCTCAAAGCCGTAAGTTCAGTTCAAAACTCAACTCTTCTCAAGCAATGAACCTCATCCCGTTCTAATCAATGATTCTACAAGAGAATCACACAATACTAGGTGCCCTTTGCACTATTCGGTTGCGCTAACCAGGAGGAACTCCCCCTCGCACACTAGGTCACCACCAACGTAAGCTTTTCCTTCCATCTTGGCAAGACCAAATCTTTTCTGATACTTGGTCAGAGTCATTCTCATGATCAAGGTATCCCCTGCAATTACTGGCTTACGGAACCTCACTTTATCAATTCCTGCAAAGAAGAAATTGTCCCGAGATCCGCCAATTTCAGGCTGCAACATCACCAGACCCCCAACCTGGGCCATAGCCTGTGCATAAAGGTAGCCTCACATGAGGGAAGTTCAGATATTTGTCTACTTGATGATAGAACAATAAGCAATTAAAAAACATCCAGCCATGTCCTCATCTATTTATGGGTTCTAAGTTGCGCCATTGGTTCAGTTTGGATTATGAAAACATAGTTGTTGCAAAACCTTTACCATAAAACTTATTAGTTCTACAAGTCCCACATGAAATCATTGGTCATGGTACCAAATATCCATTACCCACCTAGTGCCTGAATACTTGGATATCAAAACTTTTCATCAGTTTGAAAAGGACAAGAAAGTAAACAAATTGATTGACGCAAGTTCCTTATTACTTCATAGTACTTTTCGACAGAGATGAAAAATGCAGTAAAATGGCTTTGAGAAAGTACTACTACTTTTTTCATCAAATTCAACTTTTTTTTTATTTTGTTAAATGAGATTGGTACCCTGAAAATGGATGAATTGAGTATCAATATGCTCAGACTGCAAAAAAAAAAAGATAGAATGAGGTCATAGTAAAATTAAATGAAGAACTAAGTAGCGTAGCATGGACTGGCATTTCTATAGATAATGTACAGAGACCACAATGAGAGATGATCAAACCTCAGGAAACAACAGAGGCCATATATACTAAACAATTTGATCACAGCACATGGATGCCAATATAGTGGAATCATACCTCAACCATGAGAACGCCAGGCATTATGGGTCGTTCGGGGAAATGCCCAGGGAAGAAGTTATCATTTATCGTGACATTCTTGATCCCAACTGCATATTCTCCTCCCTTGTACTCAATAACTCTATCAACCAGGAGGAATGGAAACCTAACATTCACATTCAAATGCACAAGTTAGAGAAAATACTAAACAATTACATATTCGTGAATCATCACCAATCATTTCTCTTGCTTGGGCTCATCAGGTGTATATCCACATAGGCGAGCATAAAAATATCCAAGATGCATGTTAGTACTTTCTAGTAAAAAAGACCATGCCTTTCTTCACCAAGTGAGCTCAAAGGAAATGAACATAAAGCTTCCATTAATTCAGAGGGCTATGAAGCATCTTTTTCTTTCATCTATCTATACTGCTTTAATGATGCTAGTGGTAGTGTCCGAGTCTGCCTCCAACGCCACAAGTTGACATGTAGAGCCATAAAATCCCCACACGTGATTGTTTTGCTTTGGACATGGCATTATATGCCTAATCAACTAACTATGCTATGAAGTTGCAATTTTTACTTTTGTCTTTATCTTTTATAATATCCGTTGCAACGCACGGGCCTTTAGCTAGTACTGAAAATAATAATAAAAAAGAGTATGAGGTTAACTCTAATATCAGGATATTGTTTTTTTTTTTTTGTTTTCAACAGATTGCACGCACAGTTCATATGCCTCTCATCGAACTTCAAAAGGGTATAATTTCGATTTGTATCGAGTAATTCGAATGGTTTCGCATTGCCAACATCTTACAAGCGAAATGAAACACACAAGGTAAGGCAAAGAGCTATCCTGCAGCAGCAGCAGCAGCGGAATGCGGTTAGAGCTCACCTGTGGGGCAGGATCTCGCGGATCTGGTTGATGTCCATGACGCTCGGGAAGGGAGGGAACCCTGCGAGAGGCAAAATAAACGAACATATCTCCCTCAGTTAATGGCGAACACAGGCAACCGATGCCATACGGAGCGAGAGAGATATATATATATATATATATATATATATATATAGAGAGAGAGAGAGAGAGAGAGAGAGAGAGGAGGGGAACCGGACTTTTCTCGATGGGGAGCGCCTCCTGAGCCTCCACCGCCTGGCCGTCGCCCGCGGCGCGGCGCGCCACGAGGCGCCTTCCCGGGGCGGCCGACAGCGCCGGCGCGCGTCCTGGGCGTGCTGCGGCGGCGACGCGGCTCCGGAAGGGGAGCGCGGATCTCGCGGGCGCTGCGGCGGCGGCGGCGGTGGCCTCCATTGGCGCGGCGAGGTGGGGATGCGAATCGAGGAGGAGGAGGAGGCGATAGGAACGAGGCTGGTCCAAACTGCAAAGAGAGTCGATGGGGGGTTTTGTGGGTTTGGCTTCCGGCTTTGGAACCTCCGCTTCCACCCTGGGCCTTTTCAGCGATTTCAGCTATGCTCTCTTTCCGTCTCTCTCGGTTTTGGAATTTGGAAACCGGTGTTTGTCTGGTTTGGACCTTTGGAACGGCGATTGTTTACAAAATTACTACAAGGGAAAATTTAGTTTCATGCCATGCCAAGTTTTCGAGTTTAGTTTTATACATCGAAAGGAAGTATAGTTTTACTACTACTTTCGTATGGAATATACGATGTTTTCGTGAGTTAAAAGAAAAGTTGTTAGGTTGTGTTCGGGACGGAAAATGACGTTACACATTAACGCGTAATTAATTAAGTTTTAGCCTAAAAAACTTGAAATATAGATTAATATGATTTTTAAAGTAACTTTCGTATAGAATTTTCTTTTTCAAATAATTAATGCACCGTTCAGTAAATTGAAAAACGTGTGCACGAAAGATGAGAGAGGTGAGTTGGGAAAGTGATAAAATTGAACTCACCCTTAGGTGGCTCCCAATATATATTTTTTCAATTTTGTGTTAGTTTGGTCATAAACTCAACATCATATACACTGAGTTCTTCTATATACTATTCTTTCCAATAACGCAATCTCAAATAGCACTCTTTCAAAGAATTTTGATTATTTGCTACCTAGGTCTACTAAAAATTGTTTTCATTTTTACCATTTTAGCTTAACCAACTCATCAATCTGGATGAGAAACAACCTTCTTGCCCTCTTTTTCTTATCTCAATCTAGTGGAGGGGGTGGAGGACAAGAAGAAGCCATGGAGAATATTTAGAATCGCAGTGAATAAAAATCTGGCTCAACTATCTAGTTTATTATCCTTCCTCTGCTGTTTAAATCTTTTATTTCCTAAACTAATTATTCGATCTACGATCCGACCACACTGTTATATTTGTTGTAATTAAATATTTACAACAAGCACAAGATTATATTCTAATAAAAGAAAAATATGTGTTTCAAACCGTTTAAACTTAATGTTTTATACATGATAGATACATGTTTCAACGTGTCTTTACCGTGTTTCACAACAGACATGCATTTAGTGACATTCAAAATGATTTTTCTCCTAAGCTACTTATCAAATCTACGATCCGATCACACAGTTATATTCATTGTAATTAATCTTTATAACAAGATATCACATGATTATATTCTGATGAAAAAAACATGTTTCAATTCACTAGCACTTAATATTTTATACACGATAGAGACATGTTTCAATGTGTGTCTCCTGTGTTTCAAAAAAAAAAATTAAATGTTTCAATAGTGTTTCAATTAAATGTATAACTGAAACATTTGACCGTCTAATTTTTTTAAGAAACAATCGGACGTCTAGTTTGAAGTTTCTTCCGTGTTTCTTTGTCTATGTAACATGTGAATATAGAAGCTAAATTTCTATCCATTATCTTAAAAAAGGCAAAGCTTTGAGCCCCAGATATCATGAGTTAGACCTAGAGAATTTTGTTGCATTTTCGCTATCGAATATGCCACAAATTTTGACAATTTGACCCTTTGCAAAAACTATTTTTACAAATGAACTACCGCCAAAACTTATTTAAAAAATGACCCTTTTGTTCAGTACCAAATTGCATGGTGCTGAATATGCGTTGGCACGCTGACTTAGCCTCCCATCCGCGGTGGCACGGCATTCATCGCCGGTTGACGTGGCGCTGAGGTGTCTAAATTCAGCGCCAGGTGATTTGGCGCTAAAAAAAAGTGTCATTTTTTAAATAAGTTTTGGCAGCGGTTTATTTGTAAATTTTTTTTCAAAGGGTCAAATTGTCAAAATTTGTGCGAATATGCATTAGGCTCTCATGTACAGGAATGAGATCCGTGGACAGGAAGGCAAAAGAACCACAGATGATATTTTTCTTTTCCACAAAGTTGCTAGCAACAGCATATGATATACAGAGGTGATGCTGCAGTTACAGGGCACCATGAACAACTGCAATGCAGAGGTGAGCCATGAAAGAAGCAACAGATGCTATACATACAGTTCAAGAAGCCATATATTGACCTGCAGAGTCGATCGTACACACAAACTAGCTGATGTACAGAATCATGTTGTATCCTGAGCGCCGCCAAGAGAATCTCTTCCTACGGGAACCCAAGAAGGGAGCTGATCGAAAAGATCAGTGCTTTGTGCAAACATGTAGAGGCAGAAGATGCAGAGCGCTGGTCACAACAAGTTGGGCAATAAATCATTTTAGAGAGAGAGAGAAAGAGAGCACAGAGGTGTTAAGTGATAAATATAAAGTATGCAGGAACAAATCGGATCATAAGTAAGCTAATGAGGTAAATTTACCTGCGTAAGCAACTGCGGCGCCTGACACCACCCTCCCCAAAGCTGCTAGAAAATATAGAGTAAAAACCACCTGCAAGGTTGTAGCTTACTGTAAGCTAAACAGTGTGTATATATGCACCTTTTATGTTATAGCTCAGGTATGACAGTTCACTGTAAGCTGAACAATATGTACATAAAGCTTGATGTAATTGGCCGAGTTCAATAAAGCTTCCATTATATAAAAAAATGACAGTTCACTGTGAGCCGAGCAATATGTACATACACATCTTTTAACAAGTACTAGGAAAGTTCACCGAAAGCCAAGCAATTTCCTTTGTACGAGATGGTTAGATGGTTGTTGCAAATATAGCTATCATGTCAAACAGCTCAGGCTGCATTAAGATGAAACAAGAGAAGATAAAATCAATTTATCCCTTAACAAGGGGTAATTGATCTCTTTCATTCCTTCTGTTTTTTAGCATCCATGGTGATAGAATGATAGGTGCAATCATGTAAATGCACCTGACCCCACATGTCAGGTTTCAATTTCCACAAGAGACTTAATTATATGTCAACAAGATAGCACTGATAGCTTGCGTCTTAAGAAGATAAGCTTTTCTTTGCTTCAAAAGTTCCTCGAAGAACAAACCTACAGTTAAAGTTTGATAAAATACCTTGAAAAAGAGCTTCTTATCATGTCCAGTTGCAGCCACCCTCAATACAGATTCAGCAGCTCCGATTGTGTTAGCCAAGGATGCAACTATACTATTCGCCATCTCTTGAGAAATCTGCCATTCAAGAGGATCCACGGGTACCCTACATGCAAAAAAAAAGAAGAGAGAGAGAGAGAGAGAGAGAGAGAGAGAGAGAGAGAGAGCAAAATAAGGATAGTTTACATGAACATTCATATCAAATGATCAAACATAAGTGTATAGCTACTTCTAACACAAAATGAGAACTATGAAAGACGAAATGCACATCAGTAGTCATCATTAACTCATCAATCACATAAATAAGCTGTATAACATAGAAACTAACAAAAACATCCAAAGCAAAGTACCACAGACGCCATTTTTTCATTCAATATTGACAGCATACACCACTTTCTATTTCTCAAATATGGTTACCGTATCTCAGTTACTGCAATAGCAAATTAATAACTGATACAGTTTCAATGGAATTTGGGGTAGTCTTGCAAGTAATAGCAAAAGCATGGCGCTTGCAATCTATCAACAGATCCTTCTATAATTTGGTGATAGAGGGATGTCAGCTAGCAGAGCAAAAATGTGTAGAGGAAAAAGGTATGCAAAGTATATTCAAAAGCAGATATACGATGATGTGAAAGAGTTTCGATTAGTGACTATTGCTGCTATAATTGTCAGGAATATAATGTTGCTAAGTATTAAGATTACAGTGGAAAGAAAAGAGAAAGGAAACAATACATTTGGGGTTGGAATATGTCAAGACAAAATCCATCGCTATTATTATGTGCTTTTATGGCTGGTTATACCAACAAAATATTAACATTCCTAAAAATACTAAAAATCTGGGGATCTAAAATTGAATAACTCTTCTTTACTTCCTATCTCCTTTGTACTTTTCCTTTTGAGATTAAAATTGAATTTGTTCCAATGTGAACCAGCTCTTAATTCTTATTCCATGGATGAATGATTGCAATCCCATGTTCCACATTCTTTACCAATGCAACCATCAAGCAACTACTGCCAACATCATTTTCCACTACAAGTCTACCAGACTACCACTATTAGCCTACTACTGTAAAAAATGCACAGCAGCAATCATAATTCAATCATGAAAATCATTGCCATCATCAATCAAAAAAATAAAATGTACAAGCTAAAAGAAACGCCGAACAAGAGTGCCAGAGACATTATCTTTATCATTCAACACCACCTTTTTTTTGTTCAAAACAAAATAATCGCTCAGATGTATTGCTTATGTGAACAAAATGCCAGGAACAGAAGTGTTTAATTGTTGATACATTTTATGTGTAACTTGTGATAATAAAAACAAAGCGCTTTACAAAGTAAAGAATTGATGAGTATGATAAGGAGGACTTGGAGCATGAATGTTGGAGGGAGAATATGCAAAAATGCAAAACCTATTTAAAACCAGAAATATGATGATGTGGAAGAGCTTACGGACAATTGACTATTGCTGCTAAAATAAGTTTGAACCTAGCGTAAGTCAGTCACTACTACCGAACTTACAATCGAAAAGGCCAGTGCAAGTTATGCATTTGGAGTTGGTCCCCAAAAAGAAGTGAAAAAAAAAACACCACTAGTTGTAGCGTTGTACTGTGTATGCCCTAGCAACGATAACACTAACATTTTCTAAAAATCAGTTAAAACCATTCCATTATACTTCCCTGCATCCTTTCCCCTTTCAGGTGAGAAGGAACGCTTTATTTCCTAGTGTAATTCAGCAATTAATCCCTACCGCAACGATCAAGAAAGCACCAAATCACAATTTGAAGTCTCCCTCTTTAGCGATGAACGCATCGAAACACAAATAAGCCCCCATAATTGATATCATCACAAGGTTGTAGGAATCAGCAACTACTGCTGAAATCCTATGCAGATACAACTAATACTAGGCTACTAAAGAGAGAACAAGAACTCTAGCTGTATCATCGAACCAGAAGCATCTGAATCAACACCACCAAGAAACAGCAAGAAACAAGCGCTTGATGGAAGAGGGAGGGAGGGAGGGTTTACTGACGAGATGTGGAGGTGGCGGAAGAGGAGGCCGAGGATGGAGAGCGAGCAGAGGAGGACGAGGAGCACGTCGGCGGCGAGCGACACCGCGCTGGCCCGCCGCACCGCGCAGTGGTAGTACACCAGCCCGCCGCACACCGCGCCCACCGCCCACCGCGCGGCCCCTCCTCCCCCTTCCCCCCTCCTCCCTTCCGCCGCCGCATCGCCGCCGCCGGTGGCCTCCATCCCGTCGCCGCCGGCCGCGCCGCCGCCTTGGACCGCCTCCCTCTCTCTCTCTCTCTCTCTCTCTCTCTCTCTTTTTTCTCTCCTCTCCCACGTGGGTTCTTTCGAGTGGACCCCACCTGTGTTATTCTCTCTTGGATTAATTTCTTCGCAGGAAGGTCCAAATGGGCCTAATGGGCCCAATTCGTGTAGATCCGTATTTGGGCCTGGTCATCTAGCTCCGTGCTGTGGGCCTCACTGGCCTGTTCGTGTAGACCCTGGTATGGGCCTAATGGGCCCAGTGACATATCTCCCAGTTTTGGGCATAACGAGCCTTTAGGGCCTGTTTAAATTGATGCCATTTTAAAGAAATAAGTTCATTTGTGATCCCTTAACTTTACATCGGATCCGATGTTTCGTCCTTGAACCAGATACAACCGGTCCCTGAACTGTCAAAACCGGTGCAAACGAGGTTCCTCGGTGATTTGGAAGGCGGTTTTGGCTAACGTGGCGCCTACGTGGCTAGTTTTACTAGGTCTTTATCCCACGCGGCATTGACGTGGCGTTTCCGTGGCAGTTCGATCCCAGAAAAAAAAAACTATGAGCCCAAATGTCAGTTATACAAACAAAATTAAGAACGCTAGCTGGGGCTTACATCTACTAAAGGACCTCCTTGGTATGCTCCAATACGCAATAGCACATCAAATTAACCTATTCGCCTGTGCTCACATCCAACTCCTCGTGCAGGTGTGGTTCTTTCTGTTCTTGAGCCATTTAGCTTCATCTGCTTTTTTTTTCTTACTAGCAAAAGTGCCTGTGCGTTGCACCGGGTGATTACGGAGTGTGTATATTAACCAAAAGTGTTGTTTGGTTTAGCAAAAGTGCCCATACGTTGCAATGGGAAGCATACAGATCAGAAAAATATGCAATTAATTAAAATACAAATTCGCTGAAATATTTGGTATTTTTAAGTAGGTATGTGTATAATTAAATAAATTTACAAGTAAAGCAAGTGTGAGAAATAAAATGATATGGTTAAATTTTTTTTTTAAAATTCTCCATGATTAGTTACACTCTTTAAAATTTTATTGGAATTTTCAGAGCTTAATTGCTAATTTTAATAATACAAACATCATTTAATAATTATTTAATTAAAAAAGAAAGAAACTACTTTCTTTTAGGTTTGCTTCCAATTAAACATATTCAATAACTATAATTGTTATAATGCTTTGAAAAAATGAAGTACAAAAAATGAACTTCTTCTATTTTTCTTCGGCACGAGGTACCTAAAATAGACTTATTTTGTCCTTTGTCGGTCGGCCCACAGGCCTTATGAAAACCCTAACCCTAACCCTAACCCTCCCCAACCCCCTCCCCCTCCCCCTTCCCCCCAGCCGCTCGGCCGCCTCCCCCACTCCCGACGCCGCCTCTCCCCCTCCCCCTCACCTCACCGGCGCTGCTCCCCTCCCTTCCCCTCCCTTCCCCTCCGGCGGCGCCGCTCCCTCTCCCCATCTCCCGCCGCTCCCTCTCCCCCCAGCCGGCCGCCTCTCCCACCACCGGCGCCGCTTCCCTTCCCTTCTCCCTTCCTTCTCACCGGCACGGCGTGGCGACGGCGGGCTGCGGCGACGGCGGCAGCTTCCCCCACGCTAGTGTCTCGCCAGCACAGCGCAGCGACGGCGGGGTGCGGCGGAGACGGCGGCGACGGCCGTCCCTCCCCCTCTCCCTCTCCCCGTCGGCGTCGAATTGGTGGATCATCTTAATTGCCATGATTCTTATCATATTTGGTGGATCATCTTAAGAGTTTTTACACGGATTCTTGCCAAATATGTTTATTCATGGACCTTCTGGAGTGTTTTTCACTCGGGTTTTTCTTTATGTCTTTTTGGTGTGTTAAAGCTAAAGCAGTCGGTTGGATGTTTTATTGAACGCCGCGTATGCTTTACTATATGATATTCGGTTGTAAAACCACTCGGTTCTTGGCTATATGTTTAGTTTTTTAACTAACCACATAGTCGGGGGCTACACCTAATTAGGTGCATCTACTCGATGCACCCGGTTTTATTTCTTTTTCGCCCTTCACAGTCTTTGATTTTAGTACTCGGGAGGCTAGAGCAGAAGGAATTGAAGCACTCGGATTATTGCTTTATGTTCCAAGAGAAGGCTATTTCGTCGACTGTAAAGGTCTCGGGGGCTACTGTGGAGATTATGGATACCCCATATCTACACGGCATGTATAGTCCGACTGGGTACGGGGTACCAGATATAGATAGAATATCTTTAAGAGGACTCAGGTTAGGTTCTAAACTTGTATGTCAAGGAAATATCCGGGATCCTAGTCGGTTACGATTGTATTTTATCTGTAATCGCATATTCCGTTAGGGATATGGACTGTATTTTGTAATACGGACCTCTTCCCCTATATAAGGAGGGGTCCGGGTCCCTCTAGGGACACGATTTTCTCCCAGATCATACGATCAATAATACACTCGGCGGATCAATCCCCGGACAGAAGTAGGGTATTACTTCTTGATTAAGAAGGCCTGAACCTATATAAAATTCTTTGTCTCCAAACCCATCCAGTTTTCTAGCTTGATAGCCACCTCCTTTTAGTATTGCCGAAATCTTGTTTCGACAGTTCGCGCGCCAGGTAGGGGTAGCGTCAAGTTTTTCACCGACTAGTGCGATGGGTTTCGTCTCCGGCATCGACGACTTCACCTTCCCTCCTGTGCAGGCGTTCCGGTTCGGCAGCCTCGACTTCATCACCAACGACTTCGGCAAGATTTCTCTCCTTGACTCGGATTCAAACCAGCCAGGGAGAGACCAGATCTCAGCCCCATTCGGTATTCCGAACTCGGCCAAGATCTACCCCAAGCTCATCTCGATCGAGTCGGCTCCAAACCACTCGGACGAGATCCCATCTACTTCAACACCACCAGATCAAGACGATGGGGCTTACCCGCCAATCCTGATGAAACTCCCCGACGATCTGGTTGCCGTCTTCACTACAAGGACGTCTTCTCCCGTAGGCCTAGGCGGGATCCGGCTTCAGCACCGATCCGGCCTAGCTTCAGGGAAGTCGGCGTCATACTCCAGCCACTCGGCACGGTTTCGACGGATCAATTGGAAGGCTACTTCAGCTCCCCCGGCATCGACTCACGACCGACAGAGATCGTAGAGTATGATGAATTCGGCTACCGCTACGACAACCGCGACCTCGACGACTTCGACGAAAGCTTTGAAGATAACTACACCCCTCTCTACTTCGGCGTCTTCATGGCCGATAACGAGACGGAAGAACAACGCCAAGCCCGAGAAGCAGAAGCACGACGTGTGCAACAGGAGGCCGAGCGACGCCGACTAGAAGAGGAGCGCCAAGCACAAGAGCAAGAACGGCTGCAGCGTGAGCAACAGGAGCATGAACGGGCTGCAAAGGAGGCCGAGGACCGACGACAACGAGTCTTGGACGCAGGGCGACGAGCGTGAGATCTTATCGGGCAGCAAGACGTTGAGGGGATAGCGGTCTTTCGCACCCCTCAACAAAATGCGGTTGCGGCGATCACTCTCCTTGACACCCTCCTCAAGGAAGACGCACTCAACCAAGCTGATCACGTTGTCAACATCTTGAACCAGACCAAGACCATGATTGCCGCCTCGGTCCCGGTTAACTCTGCAAGCATCCACACGCTGACTGGGAGCCGAGTCCCACATCTTCGATCCACAAGATTATCACTAGCCAAGCCTCAGCATCGCCGGCGCGGGATCCAATCGCAGGAGCAGGGGTCACGACAAGCGATCTGTCCACTCGCCTCCCGAACGACACAGGGAGTGCCGAGTCGAACAACCTCGCTCCCCACTTCGTAGGCGCCCCGTCGATCTTCGTGATACGATCAACTAGCGCCGCGCAGCACGAGGCTATGCCCACCGCCATTCACCGGATCGCTATGACAACAACGTGGATGGAGTCGCTGCCTTTACCAATGACCTGCGTCGAGTGGATTGGCCAGCCGACTTCAAGCCGACTGGAATCGAGAAGTATGACGGCACCACTAATCCGGAGTCTTGGCTCACCGTCTACGGTCTCGCAATTCGCGCAACAGGAGGAGACAGCAAAGCCATGGCAAACTACTTGCCTGTGGCTCTAGCGGATTCTGCCCGGTCCTGGCTTCATGGGTTACCCCGTGGCACGATAGGATCATGGGTGGAACTTCACGACCACTTCATCGCCAACTTCCAGGGCACCTTTGAATGCCCTGGCACACAGTTTGATCTCTATAACATCATTCAGAAGTCTGGAGAATCCCTTCGAGATTATATCCGGCGCTTTTTTGAACAACACAACAAGATCTCCGACATTACCGACGACGTCATCATTGTCGCTTTCACCAAGGGAATTCGTCACGAAGATCTAGTCGGCAAGTTCGGGCGCAAGCCTCTCAGGACGTCAAGCAGATGTTCGAGAAAGCCAATAAGTACGCTAAAGTTGAAGATGCCATCATCGCGTCCATGCAGTCGGGTACCACTTGGAAGCCAAAGAAAGATGCGCCGACTACGGGAGGGGGTGGAAGTAACAATCACAAGGACCGTAAGCGTAAGCCCGAGGAACTTGTTACGACTACTACACAATCCTCCCGACAACGTTCGCGCGTCAACACTTTTGACAAGATCATGAACTCCCAATGTCCGCATCACCCCAACTCCAATCATGCAGCCAAAGATTGCTTCGTCTACAAACAGTTTGCAGAACAATACGCCAAGAATGCACGGAAGGCCTCTAACGGAGATCAAAGCACGTCAAAAAAGAAGGACGATGACGATGATGCCCTGACAGGTTTTCAAGACCATCGCAAGGAGCTCAACCACATCTTTGGCGGACCTCTGGCTTATGAATATAAAAGAAAACAAAAGCTGACCGAACGGGAGATTAATGCTGTTCAGCCCGATACGCCCCAATATCTTCGGTGGTCGGAGACAACAATCATAGTTTGACCGCTCGGATCATCCAGACCAAATGGTCCACCCGGGGCGGTACCCCCTGGTACTAGACCCAGTGGTTCGCAACGTCAAGCTTTGCAGATCCCTCATCGATGGCGACAGTGCACTCAACATCCTCTTCGCCAAAACCCTGGATGACATGCAGATCCCTCGCACAGAATTGAAACCGAGTAATGCGCCCTTTCACGGAGTCATTCTAGGGTTATCCGCTACGCCACTCGGCCAGATCACTCTTCCGGTCACCTTCGGTACTCGGGAGAACTTCCGCACATAAAACGTCTGCTTCGAAGTCGCTAATTTCGAGACGGTGTATCATGCCATACTCGGGCGCCCGGCGTTAGCCAAATTTATGGCTGTCCTGCACTATACCTACATGATGATGAAGATGACCGGCCCTCGAGGAGTCATATCCCTACGGAGCGACATCAAACAAGCCGTCACATGCGACAAGGAAAGCTGCGAGATGGCCCAAACCCGCGAGATCGCAATCGCCCGAGAAGACATCCGACTGGCTGCAACCACGGCAAGCGAAGGGAAAGTGCCTACAACCAAGATCTCAAAGAGTGGAGAAAGCGAAGCCAAGACCAAGAAATTTCCTCTAGATCCTTCTGATCCTACTAAAACTGCTGTAATAGGCGCTGAGTTAGATTGTAAATAGGAAAGCGCGCTCATCACCTTTCTTCAAAATAATAGAGATATCTTTGCGTGGAAACCATCCGATATGCCTGGTATTCCTAGAGAGGTGATTGAGCACTCTTTACACGTTAAGGAAGACACTAAACCCATCAAACAACGACTCCGTCGCTTTGTACAAGACACAAGACAGGAAGGACGCGATCAAGGAGGAACTGACCAAGCTGTTAGCAGGGGGCTTCATTAAAGAAGTCCTTCATCCCGACTGGCTGGCTAACCCAGTCCTGGTTCGGAAGAAGACCGGGCAATGGCGCATGTGTGTCGATTATACCGACCTCAACAAATCTTGCCCCAAATATCTTTTTGGGTTGCCCCGCAATGACCAGGTAGTCGACTCGACCGCCGGCTACGAGCTACTCAGTTTTTTGGATTGCTACTCAGGATATCATCAGATCCAATTGAAGGAATTCGACTGCTTGAAGACTTCATTCATCACGCCCTTTGGGGCCTATTGCTATATCACTATGCCTATTGGATTGAAGAACACAGGAGCAACTTACCAACGCATGATCCAGAGATGTTTTTCAACTTAGATCGGTCGCAACGTTGAAGCTTATGTGGATGATGTAGTCGTCAAGACCAAGCAGAAAGATGATTTGATCACAGACCTAGAAGAAACCTTTGCGAGCATCCGTGCTTTCAGGATGAAATTAAACCCTGAAAAATGCACCTTCGGAGTGCCGTCAGGGAAGCTACTTGGATTTATGGTGTCTCATAGAGGCATAAAAGCCAACCCGGAGAAAATCAACGCCATCCTCAACATGAAACCGCCGAGCTCCCAGAAAGATGTCCAAAAGCTGATTGGTTGCATGGCAGCGCTCAGCCGGTTCGTTTCACGACTCGGCGAGCGGGGGATGCCCTTCTTCAAGCTGTTAAAGAAAACAGACAATTTCCAGTGGGGACCCGAAGCGCAGAAAGCTTTTGAAGACTTCAAGAAACTTCTCACCACTCCACCAGTTTTGGCCTCACCACATCTGCAAGAGCCGCTATTGTTGTATGTATTGGCAACTTCTCAGGTTGTGATCACGGTCCTGGTTGTTGAGCGTGAAGAAGAAGGCCATGTCCAGAAAGTCCAGCGACCAATCTACTTCGTTAGCGAGGTTTTGGCCGACTCCAAGACGAGATATCCTCAGGTCCAGAAGCTATTATATGGTGTTCTAATTACCGTCAGGAAATTATCTCACTACTTCCAAGGTCACTCGGTCACAGTGGTTACATCGTTTCCACTCGGGGATATACTTCACGATCGCGAAGCAAATGGGCGGATCGCAAAATGGGCTTTAGAACTGATGTCCTTGGATATATCGTTCAAGCCGCGAACTTCGATCAAGTCCCAAGCTTTAGCCGACTTCGTCGCCGAGTGGACCGAGTGCCAAGAAGATATGCCCAAGGAGAAGATGGAGTATTGGACTATGCACTTTGACGGGTCGAAGAGACTTTCAGGCACTGGAGCTGGGGTTGTGTTAATTTCCCCGACTGGAGAAAGACTGAGCTACGTGTTGTGGATACATTTTTCTGCATCTCACAACGTGGCAGAATACAAGGCGCTTCTTCACAGACTACGGATTGCGATCTCTTTGGGAATTAGGCGTTTGATAGTTCGTGGAGATTCACAGTTGGTTGTTAATCAAGTTATGAAAGAGTGGTCCTGCCTTGATGACAACATGACCGCTTATCGACAAGAGGTACGCAAGTTGGAGGATAAGTTCGATGGACTCGAACTCACCCATGTTCTTCGGCACAATAACGAAGCCGCCGACAGATTAGCTAATTTTGGATCAAAACGTGAAGCAGCTCCTTCCGACGTGTTTGTCGAACATCTTTACGAACCGACCGTACCAAGAAAAGAAACAGTTGAGGCCACGGACGCTCAAGACATAGCTATGGTTGAAGCCGACTGGAGAGAGCCCCTTATACAATTTCTGACCAAACAAGAACTCCCCCGAGATAAGGATGAAGCCGAGCGGATCTCCAGGCGTAGCAGGCTCTATATCATTCATGAGGCCGAGCTGTAAAAAAAAGTCCATCAGGAATCCTGCAACGCTGTGTCTTTGGAGGAAGGGAGACAATTGTTGAAGGATATACATTCTGGTATCTGTGACAATCACGCGGCTACACGGACCATTGTCGGCAAGGCTTACCAGCAAGGTTTTTTCTGGCCTACAGCTGTGTCCGATGCTTACAAGATTGTGCAGACATGTGAAGGTTGTCAATTTTTCGCCAAACAAACTCATCTGCCAGCCCAAGAGTTGCAAACCATCCCGTTGTCCTGGCTGTTTGCGGTTTGGGGGCTTGACATGGTCGGCCCGTTTAAAAAGGCAGTAGGTGGTTATACTCATCTCTTTGTGGCTGTCGACAAATTCTCCAAGTGGATTGAAGCTAAACCGGTCATCACAATCACGGCAGACAAGGATAGAGATTTCTTCATCAATATTGTGCACCGGTTTGGGGTACCTAATCAGATCATCACTGATAATGGCACTCAATTCACTGGCGGAGTATTTAAAGACTTCTGTGAAGACTTCGGCATTAAAATCTGTTATGCCTCCGTAGCGCACCCTATGAGCAATGGACAAGTCGAACGAGCCAATGGCATGGTACTCCAAGGAATAAAGGCACGAGTTTTCGACCGACTGAATCCCTATGCCGGCAAGTGGGTAGAACAGCTGCCGTCCGTACTTTGGTCCTTGCGCACTACTCCCAGTCAGGCCACGGGCCAGTCGCTGTTCTTCCTAGTCTATGGAGCAGAAGCAATGTTGCCTAGTGAGGTGGAATTCGAATCTTTACGTTTTCGCAACTTCCGCGAGGAGCGCTACGGAGAAGACCGAGTAGATGATCTAAACCGACTGGAAGAGGCCCGCGAAGCAGCCTTAATTCAGTCGGCTCGATATTTGCAAGGGTTGCGCCGTTATCATAATCGCAACGTTCGATCACGAGTCTTCTTAGTCGGCGACCTGGTTCTGAGAAAAATTCAAACTACACGAGATCGGCACAAGTTATCCCCCTTATGGGAAGGGCCATTTATAATCTCCGAAGTCACTCGGCCAGGTTCCTACCGACTCAAGCGTGAAGACGGTACTCCTATCGACAACTCCTGGAATATCGAACATCTTCGTCGTTTTTATGCTGAAGCATTACTTTTGTATTTCCCTATTTTGACTGCTAACATCAAGCTTTCCCTTGAAGTTATCAGTCGGGGGCTACTATAATAATAATGGAGTGTGATTTTTATCAATTCAATTCGCTTACTTGATTTATCGTTGCCTTGCTTGATTTTTTAGCTTAGTCAATGAGGACTGAAAGTTTTTTAATAGCTTTTGCGGGTTTTAGGCTCAATAAGGTTTGACAAAAACTTTTAAGAAATCAGAAGCTAAGTTTGAAATATTGAGCACAGCATAAATTCATCAGTACTGTACAAATTGTGCCTCCATCATCACCATTATCATGATCAGAATCATTGCTATGATATAACATCAATCAATATCAGTCTTTTCATCATCAGAGTTATCAGAACTAGTCGGCCGAAGATCGTTGTGCTGGAATCTCTCGACCACATCAACTGCTATCTTATCGGCGGCTTTCTGCGCATCGTTGATGAGGTCGAGAGCAGCTTCTTCGATTGTACCATCTGCGAAGCCATCAATGGAGTCAATATCGATCTTCGGGTATAGAGACTTGGTCATCGCCGACGCCAGGCTCGCACCCATACTTCTAGCCTCCTTGATGTTCTTAAAATATGTGTCCGGAGAAACTCTCAGCTTGTCGAAGACTTCGGAAGCATCGAATGTACTTGGACCATTGTTATTAAAGAACATGGCCTGGACGAGTGGGGTAGCAGCATTGGCAACTTCATCCCTGGCCCCTTCAAGCCTCTTGATCTTGTTGACCAAGACATCAAATTGTGCCTAAGACTTGATTTTGCAGTCTGCGCAAATAGATTTATATCAACAAGTGGGCATGAAGATAAGAAGTATTAGTCACTGGTACCTTCAACATCCTTCAGAGCCGAGTCCCTCTGTTTCGCCAATTCGACCTTGTCGTTCTCCAGAGTCTGGATCCGCTTCTCTAGTTCAGAAATCCTGGCGGCTTGCACTGTATTGCATCTTGATTAATTGATATCACAAGGATGGCAGCACAAGTAAGTTAGATGGAGACTGTATATACCCTTTGATGAACCACTCAGTTCGAAGTTGGATTCCTGGAGCTTGGAAATCCGATCCCTCAGATCGTGCTCAGTTTTCCTGGCAAGTTCTTTGGCTTCGTGCAGCTGGTCTCTGGTGGCCTCAAGGGTTCCGAGATGGGGAACTAATTTCTCCAGGGTCGCGGTTTTCGCTTCATTCCTAAGATGGATTCTCTGCAAAACAGTTTTATTGGCGATTGAGCTAAACAGCAAACAGGTTGAGGCTGTGCATGAAGAAACTTACGTTTACAATGCGGGTAGCCTGATTGAGTGCCTTTTTCAGCAGGCATACTTCCTCATCTTCTTTTTGCTTATTTATCACAATTCCCTGAGGTTGCATATCGTCGTCCCACCACTTGACCAGAATGGGAGGGCGCGAATCTTCAGCCGCTCGTATCCGGAGGATCTCTTCTTCATCACCAATAATTGGCCCTTGTGTACCCATGAATAAAGGTGAAACAATCGAATGAAGTCTATTAGATCAAGATGATTTCGGATAATGTGTTTACCTGTGATGATTTCCGGTCGGGGACGGGTAGGCTCTTGTGCTTTTACAGGAGAGCTGGATCCTGGGTCATTACAGCATCCTTTCCAAGAGGGTTTGTTCGCTTGAGCTTCAACTTCAGGGATCTCTTGGTTTGTTTCTGTGCCCGACTGGTTTTCGGTCGGGGGCTCTTGGTTAACTCCGACTCCAGTTTCGGCTGACTGGTTTCCAGTCGGGGGTTCGTTGCTGGGTTCTACATTATCGGTTGCCGATTGATTGTCACTCAGGTGATCTTTGGTAGTCGGCCCAGTTTCCTTTGAAGGATCCGTCTCCGTGTTAGTCGGATCAGAGTCTTTTCCAGAAGAATCTATGTCAGATGGCTTCCTACGAGTTTGAGTTGTGCTATCAGTATTATTTTAATAATAAATGAGCGTCAATACAAGGAAGATCGCCAAACGATTTGTACCTGGAAGACTTCCTGATTTTCAGCATAGGACGACTGGATGTTTTCTTCTTTGGGTTGGCTTACTTCGGTTGTTTTCCGGTCGCCTCTTTATTTCCAGATTTTCCAGCATCATCACCTTCATCATCACTTAGAATCAATTTCCTCTTGCGGGATTCTGACTGGCTGGCTGGCTTGGAAGTGTGTGGTTGAGTATCAGACTGAATTTTTGGTCCTCCACTCCCTTGACTAGTTTGCCGACGAGGTGATCGGCGCTGAGCAATTGGAGGATCCGACTTAATCAACGCGAACTC
Organism: Oryza glaberrima; assembly: GCF_000147395.1. NCBI lineage: Eukaryota > Viridiplantae > Streptophyta > Magnoliopsida > Poales > Poaceae > Oryza > Oryza glaberrima. Next base: position 6,168,981 of record NC_068333.1, read on the forward strand.
CTGAACATAATATTTTGAACTATCAAATGGCTTAACCAGAGATAAGAGCATGCTTTTGAGAAAGGTTGAGGTGTTTGAATACATACCGGTGGAGGAGGGTTGAAGGCGTTGTATGGCACTACTGGCAGCAAGTGTGAATAGCTGACTACGATAGCGTTTGAGAAGATCTTGTACATTCTCTCCTTCATGACCTTAAAATCAAGAGAATCTGGATCTTCACGGTTTGGATCATGCTTGCCGTCAAATTCGAAGGCTGTACGAGATCTCTCTTTAATTGGAGCTAGCCGGCTCTTGATAAAATGTCGGGTGATCTGTTCTCCTTGCAGACCTTGCTCCTTCAGCTTTATCATACGGTCCATCAGGTCTAGCGCCTGAGCGGCTTCATCTCTAATCGGCAGTGAGTTCCAAGTGTCCTGATAAACTGGAGGGAGACAGGAGTACTCGGGGAGTGCAGGCTCAGGGTTTTGTACATAGAACCAATTTGCATGCCAGCCTTTGTTCGAGGTTTTGAAGGGCATGTAAAAGTATTTTTGGCTCAAAGTTCCCCTAAGTTGGAAACCAGCCCCTCCAACAACACATGGTTTACTCTTGTTCGGTTGGGGCTTGAGGAAGAAGATGCAGCGGAACAAGGCAAAATGCGGCCTAATGCCCAAAAAAGCTTCGCAGGCGTGAATAAAGTTGGCAATGTGAACTATGGAGTTCGGGTTTAAGTGATGCAGGCTAATCCCATAGAAATTCAGAATTCCCCGGAAGAATCTTGAGGTTGGAAGGGAAAATCCGCCATAGAAGAAATGAGAGAATACCACGACTTCATGCGTGTCGGGGGTCGGGAATGCTTCGCCGAATGCTGGGCGCCACCTAATGATTTCCTTCGCCGGAAGAACGCCGTGCGCCACCATTTCCTTCAAGTTTTCCTCTGTTACATTGGAGGGTGCCCATTGGCTCTCGAAGCTTTCTCTCTCCTCCGCCATGGATACGAGTTGAGTGATGCGATTTGCTTTGGAAATGGCTGAGAGTGGATGAAGATCGGTGCGGTGGTTGTGCGGAAGGTTTTTGCGGAGTTTTGGAGGATGGATTGGACCAGATTGCTGAACCCTAGCTTCGCCGGCGTAGTTTTGCACTGTAGCGAGAAATGGGGAAAGTGGCAAGAGTCTCGGCGGGGAAGACGAAGAGGCGTTTTATTTCTCTTTGGCGTTATTAGGGTATCGAAAGTACTAATGGGCTTGGGCCTAAAACAGTACTTCAGCCCAATTCTATTATCAGCGTGGCCCGTTGTGATCCCTAGGGACTTAGGCATTTTTGCTTTAGCAATTTGTGCTCACAATGGTGTGGCCCAATGCTGTTAAAATCCTTTTTAATGCAGTTAGATGATTCTTTGGAATCACTACGATGCGAACAAAAAGGTACTCAACAGAAAAGTGTTATACTATTTTTGTAAGCTTTTTTAGGCTACAAAAGCTGTTTGGGTTGATTCGAGATGACGAGTTTTCTAATGGTCATTCTCTTGGCATGTTATATGCTTATTTTGATTATGGTGAGGGTCATAGCCTAAGCTATTTAGACTCGTTAATTGCCATGATTCTTATCATATTTGGTGGATCATCTTAAGAGGTTTTACTCGGATTCTTGCCAAATATGTTTATTTATGGACCTTCTGGAGTGTTTTTCACTCGGGTTTTCTTTATGTCTTTTTGGTGTGTTAAAGCTAAAGCAGTCGGTTGGATGTTTTATTGAACGCCGCATATGCTTTGCTATATGATGTTCGGTTGTAAAACCACTCGGTTCTTGGCTATATGTTTAGTTTTTTTAACTAACCACATAGTCGGGGGCTACACCTAATTAGGTGCATCTACTTGATGCACCCGGTTTTATTTCTTTTTCGCCCTTCATAGTCTTTGATTTTAGTACTCGGGAGGCCAGAGCAGAAGGAATTGAAGCACTCGGATTATTGCTTTATGTTCCAAGAGAAGGCTATTTCGTCGACTGTAAAGGTCTCGGGGGCTACTGTGGAGATTATGGATACCCCATATCTACACGGCATGTATAGTTCGACTGGGTACGGGGTACCAGATATAGATAGAATATCTTTAAGAGGACTCAGGTTAGGTTCTAAACTTGTATGTCAAGGAAATATCCGGGATCCTAGTCAGTTACGATTGTATTTTGTCTGTAATCGCATATTCCGTTAGGGATATGGACTGTATTTTGTAATACGGACCCCTTCCCCTATATAAGGAGGGGTCCGGGTCCCTCTGGGGACACGATTTTCTCCCAGATCACACGATCAATAATACACTCGGCGGATCAATCCCCGGACAGAACTAGGGTATTACTTCTTGATTAAGAAGGCCTGAACCTGTATAAAATTCCTTGTCTCCAAACCCATCCAGTTTTCTAGCTTGATAGCCACCCCCTTTTAGTATTGCCGAAATCTTGTTTCGACAGTCACAAGATCTCTTTTCTACTTACTCTCAGAGTACTATCTATCTTATTGCGAATGTCATTTTGGTTCCCTCTATTCAGTCAGATACTGAAATCTATTCCAAGATCAAAAGGTATGTACCCAGATAATAAGCCACACCATTATTAGTTCAGTGATGAACTTGATTGAGGTGCATATTAGTTCCTCAGGCTGTCCATCTAATCCTTCTTTATTAAAAAAAATGCTCCTGTTGTACAATCAGGTTTACTTAATTTTTCAGATCTTACTTTGGATTGGATTATAATGGATGCTCTTCTATCTCGATTGCAGAATAAAGCATTCTATCAAAAAAGGACAAACCATTGGGATATTTATAAGGTTAGTACAACTGTTTATCTTCAGTTGTAAAATGTTTCAGTCCACAATGTAATATTTTGGGATATTAAAAGTACTTTCTTTCTATTGACACACGCTTTAGACCCTAATAAACGACAATATTTCTTTTCAACCAGGGGGACGAGTTATGAGAGTTATAAGGCCCGAGCTTTATGGAAAAACACACTTTAAGGTGCCTTGTACCTACATAAATTATGTATAGTGTGACATTGGATCTTTGCTTTCATCTATCCCATCTGTTCTGTATGCTTTCCTTTTTGTTACTAAAGCTTCAAGCTTCAAATATTGATATTTTTTTGTGGTTGTGATGGAAGAATCAGATTTGAAAATATCAGTTTGTGTTTACTTCATTTTCAGTGTGCCTCAACTGGTGAGTGCATTGTCTACTTTGGCTCCATGAAGTTCATTCGCAATAACGTCCACATCAAAAATCGATTGAAGTAGGTGCTTTCCTTTTTATTTAAAGTAGATATACAGTTTGACTATTACTTCATATTGTCATCTAACTAATTCCATTTAGATTGTTCAAACTGTCGATTGTGCTTTGCTCTTTTAGCATTTCTCTGTTTTTCTCCTACTTAAAATCAGTTGACAACTTCAAATTTATTTAAGTTGATTAGTGATTACTATAAATTCACGCTGCAACGTATAGGGTATCATCTAGTAGTAGACATGTCGATACCGTGCTGTATCGCCAAGCGATTTTCATATGAGCACCATACTTCGTATCGATACGATACAACTAACGAAAAGGTGAATGAATGAGGGTGAGTACTAAATTATTTTTAATTTTTATAATAGTTATAGGTAAAGATAAAGATAAAAGTTTAACTTGTTCTTGCCACATCATCTGTTTCCAGTTCGCACTTGGACGCATGCGTTTCACACTTCATTTCCAATTTTGTTCCACGGGCGACACAGTTTTCTTGCACAGCAATGCTACCCCAGTGACCCCACGTTAGTTATCCCGCACAAAGTGCTGCAAGTGGGTTGACCCGTGAACTCGTTTATAGACAAAATTAGTGGAAAACCCGCGGATTGACCCGCAGGTTGCCTACTAATTTGACATATAAGTGGATTTATGGATCGACCCACCTGCATCTCTAGATGCGGTAAGCTGGACCACAACATTGGAACCCACTGGTTATCACTTATTTGACCTATAAACAAGTTCGCGGGTCAGTCTGCTTTTATCCCTACGCACCACACTTGTCTAGGCGGCGTCTAGCTTGGGATGCAAGCAGGCCACCTGCTTATAGGCAAAATGAGTGGATAACCCACAGGTTGGCTCGCGGGTTACCTACTAATTTGATATATAAATGGGTTTATGGGTTGATCCACTTGCTTCTATATAACGCGACAAGTCGAGTCATTACGCGAAAACCCGTGGATTACTCTTTATTTAACATATAAATAGGTTCGCGGGTCGACCCGCTTGCATCCCTACAACCAGACCACCACTTGGCCGAGTGTGCTTCTTAACTGATGGCCGTTGCCCTACACGTACCGGGCCACATGATTCTTAATAATCCATTAATTACTTGTTGCATTCATTGTATTAAGTCCAGTTCGATTGTTTTCTTTTTCAAAGGAACTCAGTTTGGTGGTTTTATTGATTTATTAGAAAAGAACAATTACGGTGTTTACATACTAAGAGCATGCTTTTACAACTTCGTAATTTTTCACTGGTAACAGAAAAACATCCGTAGTATCTCGTTACACATGATTTTTCATTTTTTTTAAGATAATGAAATATAACATCCCGACTTTGCTCAAGAGAGTTACAGCCAATTATTATATAGAAGCACTCAAATAAGAGTGTAGTTCAACAAATTATTGAAAACACCCAATGAATAAAATAAGTAACGAAACTAAAATAGGGAGAACACATTATTGAAGTCTATTTGTGAATCTCCAACCATAATTGACAAAAAGTTGTATAATTGTCATCTCAATCTTGCAACATGCAACTTTTATAAACTCTCCGTCGTCTTCACACTTTTGTAGTTACGCCCAGTATCGGAGCCAATATGTTACCCTGAAAATTACTTGCATATAAGAGATGGATGGTGATTTATCAAAAACCAAATCATTCCTGCTCAACCACAGAGCCTAACATATTGCAGAAGCTCCTACAAGTATAAGCTTGCTCCTTTTCTTGTCCACCCCAAAAGCCAACCATAAAAAATATGGGTTATGCTACTAAGAAGGTATAAACAAAAAAAAAATTGGATTGCTCTCCATAAAAACTTTGCATAATGACAATCAATAAAAAGATATTGGATAGATTTATTTTTCATGCAGAAACAACATCTCAAACTACCATTTCAATTCCGTCTTGCCAAATTGTTTTTAGTTAACACGACACCTTTAATGATAATGATTTTTCATGTAAATCCATAATTTTCGTTCATCCATAGTCGACTCGACGTCCGTCATGAGTCCACCTGCCGAGAACATAAGAGCCTGTGTTAGATTCGCTGTGTCAAATGCATGCATGTCGTCGGCTGTTATTGGATGGACAGTTTTTACACACGACTTGCAAAACAAATCCTATGATCTATCTACAGTGTTTCCTGATCAACAATTCTCGATGCTAAATCATATCTATCGACTCAGGCCAGTACTTGATCCCATGGAAAAGCTAGCATACTGTGTTAATTATAATGTGTATTTACTATTTCATATGTTAACTACAATGTCTAATCAATTATAATTTATATATAGAGGAGATGAATGCTGGAACGAAGCAGTAGGTTGCAAGGGGAACACCGAACACATGTGAGATAGACGTTGAAAGAGGTGAGTGGCAATTCTACACAAACCATGCATCTTCCCCTACAGTCAAAACTGATTTTTGCAAGTAGCCAAGCCAACAACCCGTCTCACTAAAAATCACCGTGTGAGCGTCATAATTGTACACGGAAACCAATTTTCACCGACGCCCTCCTAAGGCTATTTCCAATCCAAGACACTAGACATTGTTTCCATAAACTTCACATCATCAAGAAACTAGTACTAAGACACTACTCTTCCAATGCAAACACCATTATTCCATACTTAAATTTAATGCTACTTATCTCACATGATGTCTTGGATGTTGTGTAGAAATCATGTCTTATGCAAGACATAGTTTCCTTCTCTTTCCTCATTTATTCACTTGCCGCATCATTTTTCATCCTAGGTGGCAGCTTATTTAATGCTACGGACACTATTCTAGTCATTAGGTTGGGAATGGCCTAAGGAGGCTGCCTATGAAAGCTAATTATTCACAGACGACCATGTTAAGCCTCTTGACCGTGATTATTTGTTTTTACTATAATTAAATTACCTAGCTGTGATGATTCTTTCTAGAAAACAAAAACCCTAGCCACCGACAGACAAGCCGTCACCGTCATCATTGTCGGGAAAGCGGACCCACTGTTCCCGTGGCTTCAGGCCCCAGATCCGCCACCGTTGCATGAAGCTCATTTATGCTGCTGGATCTAGCCTCCCCGTCGCCACTGGATTTAGGGCCACGATGGCCGCTCCGCTCGTTCGATGCGCCCTTGCTTCGGCTGGTGAGGGCGAGGGTGGCGCGTGTGCGATGGTGATGAGAGGCTGCAAAGCTGGGGAGGAGGTGGCAGCACCCTTAGTCAACGAGGCAGGACAGCTGGGAGGCAGAGCACGTGCGGTGGTTGGAGGAGATGGTGGAGAGGAGGCATCGATTCGGCACTTCCGGTGTCCGCGGGCATCAGATCTACCCTCTCACGGCCTGTCCGCTGCCCCAGTCAAGGTATGGCGGCGAGAAGGATGAGGGATAGTAGAGAAATGGAGGATAGGGAGGACAGAGGAGACAAGGATGGGTGAGAGACTAAGAGAAGGCTACTATAGATTGGACTTTAGTGCGTGCGTTAATTTTAATGTGGTGGTTGTATTTTAACATACATCTTATTTCCACGTGAGGATATTTAAAAGACCGCTTGCAGAAATAATGATTTATACGCCCGATTGTGAAATTTTTTTTTACACATGGGCCTTGACCAGGACTCCCTTCGTATTTTTTCAAGCGGGTCCCTTTTTTCCTGCAAAAAAAAATGCAAAAATGATATTTTTATAATGTGGCTAACCTCCCGATGGAACGCATGAGTATTTTTACTAGTCTAGAAAAACTCCAACAACAAAAAAAGAGAATTTAGTGTATGCTACAGAGTTTGTACAATTCAACGATTTATCACCGATATTGTTACTTTCATAATATAGCACTATGTTTATCAATAATTTCTATAATATGCCATTTGACATGATACTTTTTAAAGAAAAAAAACAAAATGCCCTTATAGACATAGACGTTTGGCAATTGATTTGTCCCATTATAAGTTTCAACAAATTATGATTTTTCATGTAGCCTCGTTATAAATATTTGTGTATATATTTCAAGATTAATTTTATCTTACTATTTTTTTATAAACTAATATATCTGTTTTACTCTACACAAACTTTTGTTGATTTCTTAAATAATCTTTCATATGCTACGCAAAATATTTTTGTCGTATTATTTTTTGTAAGTGATTTCTCTCTCATATACATTTTATATCATTATAACTTGCAATCATTATATCATCATGCATTGCACATTGCTTCCTTTTCAGAGAGAATAATCTTAATTAAAAGGTTGCTGCTGGAGCTGGACCTTTTAGTTTTGTCCTGTTCCCATATAACTTTTTGTACTCCATAACAATGAAACGAAAGACTATTGTACAATCAACAAGATTCAAAGAATGTTTTAAGTTTTTCTATTCCTATATATACAATAATCTACCTCAAAAATTCTGGATATCATATCTTCCCATATACTCTAAATTGGCAAGTTTGCACGGACTGAACAAAAAAAGGAAACTATTCACATTCGAAGATGATAAGATGCTGATTTGTGGTATCAAATATGCAAAAGCAGAGTTGAATATATAATTGCGTACAAAAAATATAAACATCAACTTTTCGTTGTCAAAAGGTTAATTTGCATGGAATATTATACCTTGCTTTGGTTGTGCCTATATTCTAGAACAATTATCCACTAGGATTTTGTCCACGTCATTAATTAATTGTGTTATTCTGATCACATAAATCCCTTAATTAAATCCATTTTCATGAATCAACTTATCCAAGATTTATGTACATACTACTAATTAGTACATGACCTTCATGGCTTCTGTGAAAGGACAAGCACTACATTCTGATCCTATACCAACCAAGTCTCATGAAGCATCAAATCAAAACGATGATTGAAAAGAATCTATTGCAGAAAAAATTAAGGAACTACTATTACGATAGCGAACCAACCGTTGAAGTTGCACATGATTAATATCAAACTTAAATTTGAAGTTCATATCTTTTCATCTATAGGGGATTGAGCTAAAATTACTGAACTAACTAAATTCATCAAATCTAACCAAGCTAGCCGAAATATCGATATATGTGCACCTGGAGACACTGTTTTAAGCATATTTTTCTTGTCTCTTTGAGAAGGGTCACTTCAAAGGGTCCAATGATACCAAGAGTAGTAAGAAATCAAGTGATACTAAGATGATGTCGGACTTTAGAAGTGCCACCACAAATATGTTTACCATAAATCTAACTTGTCAATTAGTACATTTTGATATTTTAATCACATTATTTGTTTATTCTGTGACAACCATTATTAAGAATATTCCTTTTTATCTTCAGTTGAAACTCCAATTCTACAATAAATATTCCATTATTAAGAAGTTTATTAATTTCATCTTAATTACATTTCACTTGAACACATTCAAGATGTTTTTGAGCTAATCAATATATATTTTACAGTACCAAATCTGTTTCAGTTATATCAATGTATAATATATAGTAGTAAATATGCAGGATGCTAAATTTACGTCCCAATTGATAAATATGTCCTAGTTTGGCATAATGATTTGCAGAACCTGTTCCTTCCTATCTAGCTTTTTTTTTTTTGTTTGGTTCCTTTTCTTCGCGAGGACGTTTGGAGAGAATCTTCTTGTCTAGTATGGTATTCCTGCAAGTTATCAATTAATCCTATCTTTGTGTTGAACAACAAGAAACATATATGCTCAAATCAAAGCTGAATAAGTAGCGAGTAAGACGAAACCAGATTACTATTGGGTTAATTGGATTCATGCCACTGTAACTTTTGTGGTTTTAAAATATGCTATTACTATTTAGATAATTGGAACCATGCCATTGAAAGAAGTCTAAAATTGAATACATGCCATTCTATACAGATGGGACAAGTTTTAAATCGTTTTTGGCCACCGTATTTCCGTATAGGACCAAAATGCCCTTTCCTCCATCGTTGTAATTGTTGATGATGATGAGTTGGTTGACGAGTGCCCACGGTGATTTGGTTGACGAGTGACGAGTGCCAACGACTTGATGTTGGTGCTTGAGACCCTCACTGGAGCGAACGAAGAAAGCGCTAATCACCATCATGTCCAAATCTGTCCTCCAGCTCCACTCATAGGCCCTCCTCCCTGCCCATCCGGCGTCGTTGCCGTCGCCTGCCCCAGCATTAGCCGTCGTCGCCGGCCTCATCCTCAGCTTCTGCTACCACCATCGTCACCTGTCGCAGCCTCCGCCTCCATCGCCGTCGCGCACCATAGCTTCCGCTTCCGCCGCCCTAGCCTCCGCCTCCATCGTCGCCCACCTCGCAACCTCCGCCGCTGCTGTCACATACTCCGGCCTCCGCCTCCGTCACGGCGGGCCTCATCGTTAGCCTCCGCCGCCGCTGCCGTCGCGCACCCTAGCCTCAGCTTCCGCTTCCGCCTCCGCTGCTCGCCCTAGCTTCCGCATCCGCCGCCGTAGACCGCCCTAGCCTCAGCCTCCACCGTCGTCGCCCGTCTCGACTTCCGCCGTCATCAATGCACGCCCCAGCCTCCCCGCCGCCTTCCGCCTCAGCCTCCCCCGTTGTGCTTGGACAGATGGGGAATGGATTTGGGTGCATCGTGCTCAGCTATTGAAAGGAAGCAGGGGTAATTTGGTCTCTACGAAAATACGTAGAAAAAGAAGCCATCCAAAACATGTCGCGAGTGTACATCATGGCATGGGTCCAATTTCACACGTCTTCTGATGGCACCGTTTCAATTATGCAAATAGCAATGGTATATTTCAAAATCTTAAAAGTTATAATGGCATGAATCCAATTAACCCATTATTTTTAAGGATCGAGTATTACCAGGCAAGTGAAAGAACCATGCCTGAGCTCAAAACTGAGGGAAATCAAGTAACTGAACAAAGTCAAAGTCCAAGAAAACACAAGAAACACATGCAACAATAATCAATTTAATCTAGAGCACTAACATGCTTATACATACTAGTATATAGAGAGATGAGCTAAACCGCACCCAGGATGCGCTATAACTAAAACGCTCACTTCACGTACACCCTATCCACCCACCCTACCCCCCACAACCACCCCTCCCCCCAACCCCCACGGGCGCACACAACCTCATCCCGCACAAACATCCCCTGTATCACTAAGTGGCGAAGCCACATTGAAACTAGTGGGTACACATGAACCCTCCCTAAATTCATAATTTCAAACTTGAAAACACTAAAATGTACAGTATTGCATTGAAATTTTTTAGATTTTCAATGGTAGTGTACCCCTTTTTTGATGCTAGCTTCGTCCTTGGTATCACTGGTATTTGCATCAATAGTAAATGTATTCCTATCAAAAGATAGCTAGTGTCCATGCATGCTTAACTTAGTTACTTTTTTTTTACTCCGCACATTATAATTTGGTCCCACACATTGTCCCGTGAAACTGTGGTTTGTTTCTTATAGTAACTGTTTTACTATCAGTATATTTATTGTCCATTCGTAACGTAGTTACTATTGATTAGATTGGCCCCGCACAAAAACTGTTGTGGGGTCTTCAACGTGTCAAGTTAAAATGTTAGGAGTGGTTGAGTAGTAACAAAGTTACTTAATAAATAAAATTATTTGTATATTCGATTAGTAACAAAGTTGCTTATGTCGCGATTGTTCTAAAAAAGCCTGATTATTCGTAATTACTTGACTGAATCTTCAAACTACCGGTTTGTTAATTTTTGACATAGTAATTTGGGTGCATAGTTTGGTTCTCTAACTTTCCCATGAGTAACTAGATTACTGAGGTTGTTAACACATAAGTAATTGAGTTAGTAATGTTTTTTCCTTTCCTCCCCTACTCCTATCACAATTAGCCCATTAGTAAAAAGATTACTCAGTCTGTAGTAACTTGTAGTAACTGGATTACTAAGGCTGTTAACCCATAATTAATTAACCCAAGTACATATAGCCCGTCACCGATGACACTCATCTGTGACGGGCACACAGTTAGGCCCGATTGAGATGGACCTCCACTATCTCAATCGGGCCCACTTACTAAGTCCGTCAGTGATGAAGCACATCGGTGACGGGCTCCAAAGAACAATTGAGGAAACATGGCCACCGAAAAAAATGCATTTAATAAACCGCCACCCACCCACCGTCTTCTCCTCTCCTCTCTGTCGCCTCTGTCTCCTCTCCTCTCAACCCACCCACCACCACCCTCTTCCTCCCTCCTCTCAGCGGCAGCGGCTCCGGCGGCAGCCTCACCACCGGCAGCGGTGGCGATTCTCAGGAGGAGGTGGCGGCGCGGGGGAGGGGGCGGCAGATCCGGCGGCTGTGTCGGTGGGGAGAGCCGGATCCGGCGCCTACCTCCCCACCGGCGGTGACGGCGATGCTCGGGAGGGGGCGGCGGCGCGGGGGAGGGGGCGGCGGATCCAGCGGCTGTGTCGGTGGGGAGAGCCGGATCCGGCGCCTGCCTTCCCACCGGCGGTGGCGGCAATGCTCGGGAGGGGGCGGCGATGCGTGGGAGGGGGCGGCGATGCTCGGGAGGGGCGCGGATCCGGCACCTGCCTCCCCGCCGGCGGCGGCGGCAATGCTCGGGAGGGGGCGACGGTGCGGGGGAGGGGGCGGTGGATCCGGCGGCTGTGTCGGTGGGGAGAGCCAGATCCGGCACCTGCCTCCCCACCGGCAGAGGCGGCGATGCTCGGGAAGGGGCGGCGGCGCGGGGTAGGGAGCGGCGGATCCGGCGGCTATGTTGGTGGGAAGAGCCTGATCTGGCGCCTGCCTCCCCACCGGCGGCGGCGGTGGCGGCTCTCGGTGTTCACGCGGTGGGTGGGGATGGATCCGACGGTGTTCGCGTTCATCTCTCGATGACGGCGACGAAGATCCAATGGATTTGTTTCTGTGATGTAAATTGTGATGACATGTGGATTTGTTAACTGTGCTTGATTTGTGGATTTGTTAACTGTGATTTATGATGCAAATTTAAATTGTGGATTTGGGTAAATTTTTCTGTGGGTTTTGGGTGTGGAATTTTGGGGTGGCAGGGGCAGGTGGCGGCGGGAGCGGCCGGCGAGCTTCGGGCGGCGGTGCCGCCGCCTGCGGCTAGGGTTTCTTTTTTTGGAATTTTATTTTTTATGCGATTTTTTCTCATCCGTGACGGGCCTACAATTTAGGCCCGATTGAGATGAGGGTCATCCGTGATGGGCTATAGTTTAGACCCGTTTGAGATGAGAGTCATCCGTGACGGGCTTTTATGTTAGCCCGATTGAGATATGTATCATCCGTGACGGCCGGATGCCCGATTGAGATATTTTACTATATCACTGACCTTTGCTCTGTGACGGGGGCTCTACCCGATAGAGATGAGGCTTGCTGCCTGTTACAGATGACCTAACCTGTGCTAGTGGCATAAGCAGAAAGAATTCGATGGATCGACAGATTGTACACATTTTTAGAACAGAATCAATACCCTAATCAACATGACCATATGCAGTGAGAACCTCAGAAAAATGAATCCATCTGGTCTGTCAGAACACCAGATACATAATTGTATTGCAAAAAACATAACCTAAATTGCCCATGCATAACTTGAGACCACCTTTTTTTTATTCAGATAATTATGGTAGTCTGAATAAAAAAAGGTTATGTTAATTTTGTCTAGCATATCAACTAATAGCACATGAACCGTGTTAGGGTTATAAATACCACATACCTAATAGTAGTTGACTAAATCTCGGCAGGACCTACCACATACCATGTCTTATACGAGAACTGACTTTGAATATAGAGAGAGTTCTGGATAAGGAAAGATGACCAGAGTTCTACATGGAAACGACAAGGACTACTCGGATTGTATACATATTGGTTTCCCTAGTTCTACTTGGACAAGGGGACACCTATGGGTATAAATACAGGCCCCCTAGGAGGAGAGGGGACACAATCAACACCCACCATAGAAGACAGAAAATCAACATACAAGCCAACATACGCCAAGACAAGACGCCGGATATCGACTTCAGGGATAAGCACGGCTAGTCCCCTACGGTGTTTCCGGATACTGTCAGGAGAGACGAAAGCGTTGTCTCTGATCTCGCCGGGCACGAACTCGAGGAGGAAGACTACCCTGTTGTCGACTACGAGTCAGACCTTCAGACCGCCATGTTGACAACAGTTAGATAGACTACCCCAAATATTGTACTGGTGTGATTATGGTGAATAAGATCAATACCGACTTCGGCCAACGGGATGTAGTGTTATTACCTGACAATTCAGAGGCCCGAACCTGTATAAAAATCCTCGTCTCCGTCTCTTTTACCTTAGTCTCGCGTATATCCTAGTACCAACGATCCCCATACTATACAAATACCGGAATCGCGACATCAAACGTCGACAAACTGAATGTTGTCAGAAGACTAATGAACCGAGAGCAAGATTTCAGCGTACCGATCGGAAAGCTAAATTTGAACTGCCAAATGCTAAACTCGAGTTTTGTTTAAAACCAGTGCAACAAGGGACTAGTTGAAGACTACCCTTTCAGCATAAAATAGTTTAAAGTTTTATTACATTTGTCAGATAAAATAGTTTTATTCCCGCAAAAATTAAAAAGTTCTATTACATTTGCCAGATAAAGAGAGAGCGCACAGGTATATATAGCATGCACGCAACATGCAGCAGTGCATGGGCTAGGAGTTAGTACATGATAGAACTAGAAAAACCAGGCACCCGACACGTAGTCTCCTCCATATGCATCACGAGGATGCCTGCCGACCTAAAATTTGGCCCACAGATCTTGTGTAAAAGATGGAAAATCTAGGCAAGTGGTACGATAGGTCCCTTGAGTTTTCCCTCAAAGGCAAGCTTTTGTGGCCAGCTTGCAGTTTAGCGGTTGATTCTCCTTGAGAAAGTTGCATGGAATATAGAGGTCAAAATCCCGGAAAACGTAGGCCTCGCAATGTTATTCCATGTCAACTTTCCTTTGGCCTATAAATACCATTAAGCTGGAGCTTCACTTATCTTCACACAAGAGAGTATTCACAGGTCGATCGATCAGATCAAGCTGGGGATCGAGAGAAGAAGCTAGCTGTCTGCTAGCTAGCTCTGCTGGAAGCTAATAAGGGCCATGCACGAAGAGGCAGAGAGCAGGATGCAGCCAAGGATGACTTGCCGGCCGGCGATGGCCGCCGGCGACGGCGAGGTTAATTAATTGGCCGGAGACTGGCAGTCTGTCTGTTGATCCGGCAAGTTTGTCCTTGGCTACACCTTGCTCTCTTCTCGTCTTGTGTTGCCCTTGCTTGGCTTGGAGAGATCGATGCATGTTACAGCTCGATGACGATGCTAAATTCATGGATATGCGCGTCTAGGTATATATTCTGAATTTCCTTCTTTTTTAATTACACGACAGACGCACACGCGCACACACATCACTATACACGCAACACCATACTCACACCCTTGCAAAAGCGTCCCCTTACACATGTTCACATCGCTGATCTCACTAAAGTCCTGTTGAAAGCTTACCTGCATGTGCGTAATATTCATAGGCACCAGGATTTGAACCCTGGTGGGTAAAGTCATGTACCCACGACTATACCACCACACAGTTGGTGCTTCCCCATATATTCTAAATTTCTGACCGAGGTTTCGTGCACAATTTTTTTCTCAGGAAAGTGTACTATCCTAGGAAAATATGTGGTGGAAACCACATATGTAGTGAAAAACTTGAAACTACCGTAGAATCGAAAAATAGACGTAGTATATTATAATTTAAGTTTCCAAGTTTTCATTTTTTTATCCAAAGGTAGTTTCTAAGTTTCCACCACATATGTGGTTTCCACCACATATTTTTCCTACTATCCTGTATATGTAGTATATTTTAATTTAAGTTTCACAAACTTTTATTACTACATAGATAACCATTTTATATGTGTCATTGCAATTTTAATTAAGCAGAATGATATATGCACTAGCTATAGTAAAAGTTGTGAACTACTTTACATTATTAATTATTTAGTACTGATACTTAATTATTTAACCTAACATAGTCCTTCAAAGCGACCTAGCGGTTTTTCCGGCACATTTTTATATGAAGCTAAATTTTGAATGTATAATATTATTTGTTTTCTGATATACACCTTTTAAGTTTATTTCTACAGATATAATAGCTTTTAAAAGTAGAGTTGAATTTGGTAGCAGTAGAGTTAGAAAGATTTTTGAGCCTGGAAAAAAAATTCAATGTATGATGTATTCGACTACGAGCCCGGGTGGTTGCTCCGCCCCTGGAATTTGCAATACAACTCATATATAGTGTTAGGAGAATTTAATTTTCGCGACAAACCGACTAATTTTGCTTGATGATGCTATATTAGGAATAACTTTCCTGTAATTCAAAGAACTGCAACACAAATACATAATTTTATTATAAATCTTCAATTTGTCTGTCTGACAGGTTGGGACTTTGGACAAACACACGTGATCTACACAAGGAATACGATTACATTTTTCTAATAAAATCTTTTTACTGTTGCATTTATGTGATATGCTTAGCTAAAGTGTTAGTAATTAAAATGATAGTTTTGACTTAAATAATTGTAGTTTTGTGAATTTTACTTAAATTTAAATTGGTCAAAATTGTTGATAATATTAATGAGAAATTTAACCCTACTTTGTTTAAGCTTATGCTTTTATGCAGACTTTTCAGCTATAATGGGCATCCATACAGATATCGTACCAATGCAACCTTAAGGTGAGTCCTACGTTGATGCCAATTTTCACCATAAGGTGAGTCCCACGAGAAACAAATTACGACACAATAGTGAGCTTGCGGACATAAACAAGAACATGGTGGAAAGAAGTGAAAGAAAGAGCAAATTTCTATTTCTTATGGATGGGTTATAAGCTAAAGGCTAGTCTTAAGCTTAAGACTATTTCTTCTTGCTCCACAATATATAAGGTTAGGTCATAAGGGCTTATGACCTCTCTTATGGTTCCATTGTGGTTGCCCATAAACCAGTGGGGCTTTTAAGTACCTTTAAAGATGGATGAGTAACTCTAATCCGCATGAGCCAAAAAGAACTTGCTCAAACCCGGTTTTTTCTTAATAGTGTAATAGTATCCAATAAAATTAAAAGCTATCTATTTATTTGGACTCTAACTTTTAGCTTATACTCACTCCACTCCAAAATGATCATCATATTGCATACGTACAGAAAGACCAAGAAAAACTAATAACTCCGGCAACAAATCCGATATGCATGTTGGTTATGAATACTTGTGTACATGGATCCATGCATCAATGTCCATTTACTCCAATACACAAATAACGAATAGAACAGAAATATGATGATCATTTACGAATAACCTCAAAAAGTTATATGATGATCATTTGGAACGGAGGAAGTAAGTTACTATACTATATATTTTTTATAAAGTTACAACCCATTAACTTTAAAGCTCAACATGCAACCATATCATATCATTACCCATAAGCAATAATTACATATTTATCCTCGTGCAAGCATGCAACAGCATCTATAATCTATTTAATTCTACAAATCAACATGTAAACATATCCAGTCATCACCCCTCACATCATTTCCACAATCTATCTATAATTTTTATAATATTTAACATATACTTATCAATATGTTCCACATTAAAACGTATGCATCATTTGTTTGTTTTATGATAAGTAATAATAAACCCTGACGTTTTATTATTAATTTTTACTCCTAGCTTGACTGTAAAAAAAATACTAAAAATTGTTTAGTAATTCCCGCAGCAAAACGCGAGAAATCACCTAGTTAAGCTGGTTTGCAATAAGTCCAAACAAATATGGCCTTAGCAAACTGGTTGGGCAAAAGTTAGTTATTCCAATTCATGAGTATAATTTTTTAATTGCTCTATTGGTCATCCTAACCTAGACTAACTATTCCAATTCGTGAATGGAGTGATTGATCATCCTAATGAAGGTCAACTACTATTGAGTTGCAAACAATTTCTCATATTCTAACATCTAAAAAAATATAGAATTTTTCTATATATTTGGTGCTCAATATGTAGTTTTATGATGTTATAGTTTAAACCCTATAGTTTTGCAACAATTTCAATAAAATATTTGTAGTTTTGTAGAATTTACTCATTTTTAAATAGATAATTGACCAGAAAATAAGAGAGGAATTTAAATTTCCAACTCCAAAATGTCTAGGTATGTGCTTTTGTTTCAAGTGTGCGACCTAAATATTGGTGACAAACTTTTAAATATATTTTTCTCAACATAGATTATTGTATCTCGCCTAACAAGTCCAACTCTAGGTGTGTGACTGTGCTTTTTTTAATTATAAGCTAGTTCTTTTTTTTCTTTTAATGTGTATATTAAATTTGTGCAGTAGCATTGAACACCATAATTTACTACTTATATTATTTATATTTTTCTAACCGTTTGGTGGAGTGGTAGGTGTGTTTCACTGGGTTTCAAATGTTATTGCTCACAATTTTTATTCACACGCAGGTGTGCTTTCAAAAAATTTTAGAGATGATAGAAATTGATGGATGGGAGATCACACATAAGCAAGGTAATAAATAGCAAATAGAAGGTTGGTAGCAAATTAGTGTCTGCATAATTAATAGTGGTTACTATTATGGATGCTAAGTTTCAATAGTGGGATTCCATTATAACCATAAATGTAGATTATATACCAATACTAATACCAAGATTACTTAGAATTTAGAAAATTATAAGAATTATAAAACAACATAAATAAACAATATATTAGGAAGGCACATTAAGTTGTCATGAACATATATGAACAATAACTGTGCAATAGTGACCACACAAAGCCAATAACATATTACAATAGCACTAGCTTAATTCCGACCGATATCTCAATCCACTGTCGTAATAGCCACCCGTTACAAACACTATACTACTTCCATTTTAAAATATAGGGCATAACTACTTTTTAAAGTGGTTTCATAATATAAAACGTGCATGCATGCATATAATTAATTAGCACATTCTCTCCCCTAAATTATTATTATTTTAAATCCTATTACTATACTCACAAGATCTTTAATTTAATTCTATTGGTTGCATGTATTGTATTAATTGAGGTGATTCATGACAACGATGAGATATTAATTACTTTCTCTATCTGTTTTTGATAGTCATATTTTTAAATCTAAAAAAATTATTTTTGATAGGCATATTTCAATCCAACAACATATTCTCTTAATGACTTTCTCAGATTTAATGCGTAACTCTCCATTCTTTCACACAAGATTGGCTACATGAGCATTGAGAAATGTAAATATTAATGAATCGCTTATTTACGAGGAATGACTAATAATATATTTAAATGAATGATAAGTAGAATTACTTATCATTGGTCTATGTGTAATAATAAAATATGACTATGGAGGAAGTATTTCTTAGTCTTTGGATTAAGAATGTTTGTGCCTTATATTTTACCATGGAAGGAGTATATTATTTTACACGCATGTGCATTAGTGTGGTGGCTGTGCATACATTTTCTACTGCTACTACTAATCATCGAAACGGAAGTCCGCATGCGAGAATTCCAAGAACACACTTTTTGAGCAGGACGATGCCCATTTTCCATTTTCCATTTCCCCCCTGCCCGCGCGCGCGCGTTCTCCGCAGCGGCCGGGAAACAGGAGGAGAAAGAAGAAAAAAAAGGAGCAATTTTTCTCGGCCTCCTCTCCTCCTGCCCTGCGCCACTCACTCCACCCGGATCCTGCATGCGCTTCCCTCTCGGATCGGCCAATCGGACGCAAAGGTATGGGCACACCGCGTTTCTTTTGATTATATTCCCCGCCCTGTGATCGATGATGCTTAGTTGATGGGGGGTTCTTGGAGATGGTCGATTTGGTCTACTGATTGATTGAATCGTTTTGGGGAGGATGGATGGATGGATGGATGGATGGATTTTGCCTGGGGGTTAGAGGGGGATGGGATTGAGCTGCGTGATTTTGCCGCATTGATTCTGAATCCTTGAGAAATTCTGGTGGATTTTGGTGTGCATTGTTGTTCCTGGGTATAAAGCTGTCATCTTTAGGTGAATGCATATGCTAGATGAACTGTTCGTCTTCTTGCTTTCGGCAAGAGGGGAATTTGGGGGTGTAAGAAATCTGTGATTCCCTTCAATGTTTGGTTCATTTCGCGATTGCGTACTTGCAAATTTATGGTTGTTTACGCACATGTCTAAGGAGTTCTGAATTCCTGATACATATTGGGACCATTTGGGATATGACACATCGTATCACACGTTTTGTTTGATTAGAAGAACAAAGATATTTTAATTCCCAGCACAACTATATTATTCTCTTTATATATGATTCTGAGCAATTCTTGGCATAAGGGAATATGCAGTGGTAGAACGTGAGCTATTGATGGTTATACCAGAAGGGGAGCAAATGATGTATACAAGTATGGGCACTTCAATAGTAACATTCCAGCTGAATCGACCTATTTAGATTGCTCATTACTACAGTTATCCCACATGATACCTTGGTAGCCATGTATTACTACTGTTTGGTTTGCTTTTGCGCTTTTAGTCGTGCTGCATTCTATTGGCCTGCATAACGCTCTACTTGTCATAGACATAGCTCAATCATATCTGTGTTGCACAACTTATTATCTTCCGCAAAGACTGGCACAACTTACCCAGGGGAGGAACAGAAAGTGAATTTTGAGTAATCCTCATCTCTATTGAATATTGATGACTGGAATATGAGAATTCAATCACGTGGAAATATAAATTCCAAGGTTTCCAATATTTGGTTCTTTTATAGAAGTACAAACATGTATAGTGAAATCTGCAAACGGATTGACCTGTTTATGGACGTTTGCTGATAAGCAACATGCATGATTTCATCATCCATTTTCCTATTTGTAGAACAGGTCAAATCTTCTGTGAGCAATATTAGTTTCCTTTTTATAACCAGAGTAAATCATGTTATAAATTTGATTTGCAGTGGTATGTCTGATAGTTCAATTGACATCGCCCCATTTTTATTCTGCAGAGCACTTGCAGAAGCAAAGTGGAAGCTGCGTTAAGATTGTTTTCTAGGTCCGGTGAATTCTGAGAGAGATGAAGGTGCGGAGCTGTACTGTGAGAGGAAGAAAAGAGTGAAGTGGCATCAGCTGTGGCCATCAAGTGCCAAGGATATGAAGGTTGTTCCAGTGCCACGTGCAAGAGCAGCTCCAAGAAGTCACATATGGATACCAGTGATTCTAATTCTCGTTGCCGTCACCGTGCTATGGATTTACTTATACCCTCCACAGGATTATACCTATCCTGTTAGGGATTGGTATCCTGTTAGGGATTGGTTTCCTGCAGAACCTGCCCGGGAACTGACCGATGAGGAGACTGCCGCTCGAGTTGTCTTCAGACAAATCCTCTCAACACCTCCATTCCCATCCAGGAACCCCAAAATCGCTTTCATGTTCTTGACTCCTGGCAAGTTGCCATTTGAGAAATTATGGGAGTTATTTTTTAAGGTACACCATGAGTTCCCCCTTTTTTGTGCACTCATGCGTATGTACTATATCATGATTTCTGTTACTGATACTGAGCTTGTTATTCCTGGTGTACAACCTTTGTGGGTTTTATGAAGTAAATAAAATGAAAAACTTAAAAATAATGGTTGTTGATTTGTTCTGTTGCCACTCACCGGTTATAAGGAAGACAGTTCAGTTGAGTGGATTGGATTGAATTGGTTGGTATCTAAGGCACATATATCGTTTTCCTTTTGGAGCATTAATAGTTAATAGTCATGCAAATTGAACATAATAGGGATATAAATTTTATTCTACCCCCATAGATATTGGGCCACATTTGTACCTTTCTACTTGATCTTTCATGCCATGAAGCATGCCAGTTTGCTTCCTTTTAATTTCCTTTTATGCGTGGTATTAGACAATGTCATACACCTTTACTTGATTTGCCTTTTCTGTGGCATTTCCCATAATTTTTGCAGGGCCATGAAGGGAGGTACACTATATATGTTCATGCTTCACGCGAGAAACCCGAACATGTCAGTCCTGTATTTGTTGGCCGGGACATACACAGTGATAAGGTAATCATATTCTCAGTATGAAGCCTTGGTGAAATTGTAAGGCATGTGCATTTAGGACTTCTGAGGTGGTAAGATGCAGAGAATTTTCCATATTTCATTCAATTGTGCTACTCACATAACAAGGTTCTCTCCCATGTTTTACTGGTAATATATTTTTTTCCTCATGATCCTGCTTACACTAAAATTTCATAGGGCAATGTAATCTATGCCACGAGCTAATTGGAAGGAGGGATTCGGCAAAGATTGTATTTAAAGGAAGTAGTAGGACGCGGTCCTAGACCTTGTCGGCGCCGCGGAGCCGTGATCGGCGATGCACCCACGAGGCAGGAACTAAATAACTAGATTGATCTCAAATTGCTTGCATTAATCGATATGTTAACAGCTTAGTATAAGCCATCTAAGGAGATAAGATCCTAACAAACCAAAGAGATAAACTAACAAACCAAATTGGATAAGAAAAGAACCTAACAAACTACTGTTCCTCATCACGCTGTTGTCGGCGATGACGGACGTAGTGGCGTCCCCACATGACATCTTTCCCTCCCTCGAGGAGCAGCTCCTCGTATACAAAGCACGAAATTCGTCCAAGGACATCCAAGAAGCCTCTGCCACCGGCTTATCTTTCCATTGCACCAAAACTTCAGGAACGCCTCGTGCCAAATGACTATAAGGAACGACAACTGGTTGCAGACAAACCCGACCATGTTGCATCGGAGGCAAGGCATGAGTCACTTAGGCGGCTTGAGCAATCCAACGTGAAACACATTGTGGAGATGAGCCCCAGGCGGTAGGCGAAGCCGGTAGGCTACTGAGCCAATTCGTTCGACAATCTGATATGGGCCAAAAAATTTAGGTCCCAACTTGCCGCACCCTTTAGCGCCGAGGACGATGTCGTAGCCGCATAGTGGATGGGCATAGAAGTCGATGACGAACGCGTGCGCATGGATGGTGACGCGCTGGGGCGGGCACTGTCCTTGCGAGGTGACGCGGTCGATGTTCGCCACTGCGGCACTGAGGCTGGAGCGAGGTTGGAGGGGAACGTTCACCCGACGCACTGCGCAGTCGCTGATGAAGTTGTGGGTTGTGCGTCGGCGAGTGGTGGTGATGAAGATGTGTGTCGCCGTCCCCGGAAAGAGGGCGTTCATCTCGGGGCAAGGCCGAGCCGAACACTTGGTGCGACGCCTCGACGTGCTTGATGGCAAGATTGAGGGCTCGGACCTACTCCAAATACTCGAAAGCGGATGCCTGGACTTGGATAACGTGATCGGGCAGGCCGTTGAGCTTTGATGCGAGCGGAACCAGTGGCACTAGGGCGCTCATCTTCTGGGACAGATCTTGAATTTGGGAAGCCATGGAGGTGAGGGTTTTGGCGATGTCATCGAGTTGTGTTTGAGTGGAACCCATGAGATCAGAACCAGAGCAATCTGATACCAAGATGTCACGAGCTAATGAATTGGAAGGAGGGATTCGACGAAGATTGTATTTAAAGGAAGTAGCTGGATGCAGTCCTGGACCTCGTCGATGGGGCGGAGCCGTGATCGGTGATGCACCCACGAGGCAGGAACTAAAGAACTAGATTGATCTCAAATTGCTTGCATTAATCGATATGTTTATAGCTTAATATAAGCCATCTAAAGAGGTAAGATCCTAACAACCCAAAGAGATAAACTAACAAACCAAATTGGATAAGAAAAGAAACTAACAAAATATTGTTCCTCATCATGCTGTTGTCGGCGACGACGGACGTAGTGGTGTCCCCACATGACAATCTAATACTGAAACTCGTTGGAAATTGCTTCCTGACCAGCCAACCTTTTGTTGGAAATTATATTTTTCTAGAATATTTTGTTGGAACCAGTTCCCAAATTCAATAGAGAAACTTGTCATCTTTGCTCCCTGAAGGACTGGAATATGTCAGAACTATTAGTATTTCATCTGAAATTTAATGTTGACCTTGCTACTCCTTGAAGAAGCCAACACACAATTCAGTAGAATACTATTTTTTTTTAAAGAACACAAAAAATGGTTGTATATGTTGAGTAAGTAGAGCACTATACAGGAACAAGAATACTATGACTTCAGACTATGTATATATTTATCCATATGAAATCATCAAATTTGTGAATTCAAAAAAAAAAAAAATCAAAATTCCCTTTCATGATTAGTCAATAGATACAATGGTGCAACAGACAGCAGGTATATTTAAATTTATTCATCTGTTCGATGATACACTTGTATGATTAATCAAGCTGTACTGATTCTATAATCAGACAACAGCTAATTTTTCACCATCGATAAATTCTTGTGCAAAGAGTACTTTTGTATTGAAGTAAATTTAGCAGCTCTTCTATATATCTTTTTTTTTCTCTTGTTTCTTCAGATCAAGTTCCCATCTAGCAGTTTTTTTTTCTAAAGTGTATTCCCGTACCTTCAAATGATGCACTTACATGGATCCATATATTAAAATTACACAACAATCTTGAATGTTAATATAACTCCTATTAGAGTATGTGTTTTTTTAGTTTAGGTTTAATAGTATATTGATAATAATCTACACTAGTATTCATCACATTCGCATACTGTACATACCTGGTCATTGCAATGGTGGTACCATAATTGAATCCCTAGTTTTCTGAAATTGAATTGGAGTCTGATCAATTCTTAATTGTTACTAGTGCATATTTAGGTCTTGTTTGGATGGGCTGTGATGGGTCTACATCAACCTAAACACACCGATGAGCACCCAATCATACACATCATATTGTGAATTGAATACTTTGCAAATGCTTACATTGCCAAATACCTTGCAGGTAGGATGGGGCATGATTTCTATGGTTGATGCAGAGAGGAGGTTGCTGGCAAAGGCCCTAGAAGATACAGACAACCAACTATTTGTTTTGCTTTCTGACAGGTAATCCACATTTTACAAAATTACTTTAATCCTATTTTGCTGCACAATAAAGTCTCTTAGTTCTTAACTATTGCTTGCTCAATGATGTCAGTTGTGTTCCCCTACACAATTTTGACTATGTGTATGACTTCTTGATGGGATCAAGGCACAGTTTTCTTGACTGGTGAGACACTAAGTTAATATTCTATCTCAGATGCTTTCCTTCATGCATATCCATAAGTTCACTAACCCAAAGTACTCCAGAAAAGGTTTACATCTTTAATTAAAATTTTATTTACAATTCTCATATAATCAACTTAAATTTATTTGAAATCATGTTTTTATCCTGCTTATCTTCTTGTTTCATCTATGACCAGCTTTGATGATCCTGGGCCACATGGAGTATTTAGATACTCGAAGCATATGTTGCCAGAAGTTCGAGAGATTGATTTTAGAAAGGGCTCGCAGGTGAGCATAATTTTTCCATGCAAGTTCTCAAACTTTGGATTGTGAATCAAACTAGAGAGGATACATAGTTTCTGTTTTGAATAAAGATGCACAATTTTAGTTCTATTATTTTTTATGTAATATGTCTTCCAAGTTTTGTCTGGGTTTGAACTGTTTTCAAACACAATTTCTGAATATCACAGTGGTTCGCAATCAAGAGGCAACATGCAATGGTGGTGGTTGCGGATAGTCTGTATTACACAAAATTCAGGCGTTTCTGCAAGGTAATCAAATTCATATTTTGGTAGCATGCCCTGCACACGATGTAGATTATAGGCATTATTAGTACCTTTGGAGTTCAATAATCAAGTTATTTGTAAAGTTGGCCTGTTAGATTCATATTGAAAAAGGGAGATAAAATAAATTATTTGCATTAAGGATTCAAATGGGCAATCTCACTACCTGCATAAAAACCCACTTAATATTTCATTTTTCATTTGGTAGTACAAAATTTGGAAGAAAAAATGAACTAGAAGTGGGATAAGCGGGCAAAAAAAAAAAAAAAAACCCGCTTGCCCTCCCCACTTGCATCCTTAATTTGCATCCAAAAGAATGCAACTTCGTGTTTTTGTCACTCTAGAGATTCCACGTAGAGGATTTGTCGGAAAGAACATTAAAATAGGTAGAAAGTGTTACCCTTTATGTAATCTGGCCATTTCTTTCTCTATACTACGAGCTAAATGCCCATGCTTTGCTACAGTTAAAACATACACTACAATATTGTCCTTTTTTCTTGAAATGGCAGGAGAACTGCGTTTCATTCATCAAGGGGAAGAAAAAAACAAAGTACAAAATATTTACAAAGTAGGAGGACCCGAGCCCTCCCACCGAGACCACCCAAGACCACACTGGGGAGTGCTAATTGCCTAGGTTAGCCGCCCCACTAAGGAGCTTCTGAAGTGCGAAAGCTCCTGCAGAACACCAAAGATTTCCCTCATTTTCTACCACTTGCAAGACCGACGCAACTCTAGGATTGGTGTCATTGAAAACACAGTTGTTGCGATGCTTCCAAATCTCCCAAGCCACTAAAGTCACCAAAGAGTTAATCCCTTTTCGCACCTCCTTTGTCCTGTCTTTAGTAGCTTGGCTCCACCATCTCAAAAAACGATCCGTTGAAGGTTGAGGCGCCGCTTTGGATAACCCCAACCTCAGGAAGAGTGTTGTCCAAACTTGGCGAGAAAACACACAGGAAATTAAAATGTATTGGATGGATTCCTCGTTTCGATCACAAAGGGAGCAGGCCACAGGGTGCTGCAGACTTCGCTTCGCCAATTGACCGGCTGTCCAACACCTATTATTAACGGCCAACCAAATGAAGAACTTGCATCGGAGGGGAGCCCAACACTTCCAAATGCGTTTCCAGGGAGCAAACTTGATTGATCCTAGAAAATAGGATTCATAGGTAGATTTACATGTGTAAATACCATCAGCAGCGAGTTTCCACACATACTGATCTTGGACATCTTGTATCAAAGCCACTTCTTCTACTAGCTCCCAAACAGCCAAGTATTCATGGAACTTATGCTGTTGGCTGCTTGAAATATCTGGAAGGAGAGAAATAACTTGATTTTTAATGGGGTGCAGCCTGATGTTCTCTCTTGGAAGAGAAGCTTTAAATTGGATTTGAGACTACATTTACTTAGGCTCAAGGAAACTCATCATCCTATGGTGCAATCATGGATTGATCTGTTGTAATTTGTTTTTTATTTTTGTTCTCCTTTTATGTAAATAACCTATTTTATTTAATATATAACCGTGGAGGCCTCCTCCACTGTGCTTTCTTGAAAAAAAAAAGCCAAGTATTCAACAAGAACCTGGACCGAAAGCCCCCATGAATATCAACAATCCATCTCCTGTTTGTCAAAGCTTGCACCACAGTACGTTGCTTTCTTGCTCTTTTAGGGATTAAGGCAAAGAGATTAGGGGCCAGCTCTGCTACTGTTTTCCCTTGCAACCACCTATCTTTCTCTGTGCCAATCATTTGCTGGCAAGCTTGTAAACCGAAATATTCTGCTCACTGCCCAGTGCCCAGCATGAGTAAATGAGGGGTACATGTGTCTTTTGGCAACATCCTTATTTTGGCCAAACAGTGCCCAGTCCCATATAACATGGGACGAAGGGAGTATTTTCTCCATTTCCAACTATAGTTTTAACAACCATATCAAAGAGGGAGTGGACATTCTTTGGCACATTAATAGATAAACCAGCCCATGGTCTATTACAATCAGTTTTTTGGAGCCATAACAACCTCGAGCATAATGCCCATCCCATCTTTTCAAGGTTAAGAATACCAAGACCTCCATAGGACAGCGGCCGACACACATGATCCCAAGAGACCAAACAATTTCCTCCATTAGTGTTATCTCTTCCCTTCCAAAGAAAATCATGGCGCCTTTCATCGATGGCCTTAACCACCCACTTAGGCATGCCTAAAGCCATCATTGCATAAATTGGAATAGCTGAGAAAACCACCCAAACTTCTGTAAGTCTACAAGTCCTATTCATCAAAGAAGCTTTCCATCCCGGTAAACTATCTGCCACTTTGTCCACAAGAGGTAACTAATCTGTCTTGGTGTGTTTTCGGACTGAAAGAGGAAGTCCAAGGTAAGTGCAAGGGAAACTTGTCACTTCACAGGACAGCTCGTTAGAGATTACTTCCAAATCATCCTCCAAACAGTGAATAGGGGTACATGAGCTCTTCATCATATTGGTTTTTAGCCCAGAGATTTGACCAAAGAACTCCAAAATTTGCTTGATCAGAGATAGATCCCCACTTGTAGGACGCAAAAACATGACCACATCATCCGCATAAAGAGAACGACTATAATACTGTCTAAAATAGATAAAAATATATTTCTCATGGAATGCATTACCCATCTTTTTTTTATAGGGAATATTCACCTTAATTTGATTTTATATGTGGTTATGCATTTAGATTTAATTGAATTTTAATATTAAGAAGTCCAGGGGGTAATTTGCAAAATTCACAATGAGAGTAGGTAGGGTGATAGTCACTGCCACCACCGCTATGTTCTTTTAAAGGAGTATAGATGCTAAAAGATGATATGGTGGTGGACGTGGTTTGTGAATTGCCCCTTGAAGTTCTTCAATATACATTATAGTTTACAAAATGTTATTATGTTCTTAATTAGTTAGCCTTCAATACATATTTAACATGTCAATGCCCACGATGACCGAAGTGTCACATATGTGTAGCATACAAGCTAATTCGCAATGTGAAGATGTGTTCAATGGAAACAATAAAAAACAAATTCTTCCTGAACATTAGTAGGACATGTCTCTTTCATTGTTATTCACGACAAACACCTGGGCATTTAGCTAGGTTACCAAAAGCAAAACTCAACTAGTGAATGTCCTGTTCTTAACCTCACCACCCTGACTGCTACCGCACTGAAATATTCATGACTTATATTGTGCTAAAATATCTTACAGTGTTTTGTTTCTCCTTTTGCAGCCAGGAATGGAAGAGGGTCGCAATTGTTATGCAGATGAGCATTACTTGCCAACACTATTCCTTGTCAGTAGTTCAGTATACAATGCCCATTCTTATTTGAAAACCTACTATTATCAATCATATCTGCTGAATTCGTTTATATGCCAACCAGATGATGGACCCTGCTGGAATTGCTAATTGGTCTGTGACTTATGTTGATTGGTCTGAGGGAAAGTGGCATCCCAGGTCTTTCCGAGCTAAGGATGTAACTTATGAACTCCTCAAGAATATGACAGTACGTTTAACCTTTTTCTGGGTCATCTTAATATTCTCTTTGGATGGACTTTTATTTTCCTTTTCATGGGATACCTCTAACTTCAGTCTTTGCTGCAGTCGGTTGACATCAGCTACCACATAACAAGTGATGAAAAGGTTCTTCCTTTCCTCCAGCTTAGTTTGCCATTAATGTTTTGCTAACTACTCCATTTTACTAATACTAGTGAAGGCCCATGTGCTGCAGTGTTTCAAATAAATAAAGAGAATAATCTAAAAATGGCAAGAAGAAACACCCTCAAATCTAAAAAATCCCATATACAAAATAATTCTCATATTCAGACACAGTATGTCTAAAATATGTGTGTATTTCACAATCACCTCTGTTCCAACTCTGTTTGGTCTAGAATTCTAACTCATGAAGAGGCATTGTACATCTGTATGTGATGTCATCAAACTACAGGAGTGGACAACTAAAGATCATGTACCGTCCTTGTTCTTGAATGCAGAAAGAGCTCTTGCAGAGGCCTTGCTTGTGGAATGGACTAAAGAGACCATGCTACTTGTTTGCAAGGAAGTTCTACCCAGAAACTTTGAACAATCTCATGTACTTATTCTCTAACTACACCATTTTCTAAGCTCTAACGGGAAAATCCTCACATATTGTAAGCACTTGGTGCTTCAAAATTCTTTTGTACATCGCGGGAGAAGCAAATTTATTTACACTAATTGGGTATAGAAATAGGGGAGGTATTGGATTCTACTGCAGCAATATTAGGGTATTGTGGCCATGGGTATAGTTTAGGATTATATTATTTAAATTTCTTAGTTTTCAGGGTTCTTTTTCTTCCTACAAATGTTGTTCATTTTTGGCAGATTTTGCCACTACCAGTTTTCTCTTATAGCCCAGTTATAGAATTTTGCCACTTATCCATGCACAAAAAATGTGTGTAAATGGAATTCTATGTATTCTCTATTCATCCTGTATGCTTGTATTCTACAGAGGGATAACAAAAAAGTTTTGCAAAGCAGAATTCTAAGCCATGAGTAAATGATTATGTATGCTTTATAGTTTTTAGTTACCAGTTTATATATAGCTTGTTTGGTGAATGAAATAAAGGTTCCATTTTGACCTGGCCTATATTAGTTACCAAGCATGTAAAAAGCTTGGTTGATCTTGAAACAAACACTTCAAGCAAACAAGAATAATGTACTGTTGCACGGGTGAATGATTTGTGGGAGATGTTTTGTGCCTCTAGCAATTTTTAAATGTGTATATTTACAAAACGCATACAAATGTGTTTGGTGGTATGTGTTGAGTGTATGTTGTTTGTCCTTTTCACATTTTTCAAGTGTGTATACAAATAACATAAACACTTGTGTGGTAGTGCCTATGATGTTTTGTGCCTAGGACTTCTTTTTAAAGGAGTGCTCCTTGCTCGTCACATACAAGTGTTTGGTTGAGTGTAATGTTGGATTGTTCTTTGTAAGAGATTAATCAATTCTAGCCCTGTGGGATTGTAATCACTCTGTTTAATCAATAAAATTCACCCCTTTCCAAAAATAAGAGAAATATTAATTGGCACATGTGAATTAGAAAAGTTAAGTTGAAAAAGTGGATTAGAAAAATACCGTCATGACGATGGAGTTGGAATATACCACCGGATATGTCATTGACACGTGGTAATTACAAAAAGATTTTTACAATAGGATGTGTCACATCCAATCAAAATCCCTTATATTTAGGGACGGAGAGAGTAGCCTATTTGGCTAGCGGATTTAAAGTTTATGTTTAGGTCGAGTATAGAAAAAAAATTAAAGAGATTATACAACTACTGTAAATATTATGTGCATTGTGCAACATTAATTCAATTTTACATGTTAACCATGGATGAAATGCACACTAGTCATGCTTTAGGAGAGGTGAACTCGACCTAAACTAGAGAAGCTTCTGGTCCTGGAAAAAGCTGCATCTACCAAAAGCTCCTCTAAACAGGCTCTTTGTATCATCCATAAATGTGTAGAATTCAACATAGTGCAATGAACAGTGTCTTCGATGCCTTTATGTACATTTTCGGTGTTGGCATGTTTTTTGAATGTCATACATTTAATAATTTCATTTGCATGCATATATCAAACATTAAGATTTTGTGAAGCAGATGTCCATAAGAAAAACTCGTGATGATCTTCTAGTTTACTTTGTTTAGGATATTCATCTAGTATGATGGTATCACCAAGCTTAATTAGTGTCTCAATTAAATCAGTCGATAAGGTGACATTTGAATTATATTCAAATAAAACAGAAAATTCCACTATCATACCGGGCATAGCAAAATTCTATAATTCTCACCACATGATCATCATGACCTCGCCAAGGCATCAAACACACATCCTACTTGGGGAGCCTAAGATTTTGGGAAGTAGTTGGTTGGTAGTCCTAATTGTTGTTAGATTTGTGGGCTTTGCATAGACACGTCGAGGGTATAAATAGTAGAGGTATTGAGGTCTCTAGATATCGATTTCTTAGAGAGTTGAGTTGAGAGAAAAGTTAGGGCTTTGAATATAGTTGAGATTTTTGTGAGCAGTGCTATTGGTGCACTTTGTAAACACTAGTTGATGCAATAAAGTCGACATATTTCAATCTACATCTTCGAGTTTTTATCTACCGGTGTTTTCTGGGTCCCGACGGTCACACCGATAGCAAGGTGGCGGTCTAACGCAGGTGGTGCAATGGTCTGACAGGCCAGGCAAGGGTGGTCTGACCAGCGGCAGGAGGGCGGTTTGACCGGTGGCTTTAGGACTTCATCGCCTACTTCGTTTGAGGTAAATATTTTATTCTCACAAATATTTTGGGTTTTTTGTTTATCCTACAGTTCACCCCCAATCTGGTAGGTTTGTTTGATCTTGTTCGATCCTAGTGGTATCAGAGCCACATTTTTCTATTTGATATCTGCCGATCTTTAGATCTGTTGCCATGATTGAAAAGTTTACAAACAAACCTCATATTTTCAAAGGAGTTGATTTTTTTAGAAGAAAAATATGGAATCTTACATCACATCTCAAGGCTATGATATTTGGTTAAAGTTGCTCAACCTTATGAGATTCCTGCTTGTATTGACACTCCCGCTCATAAAACGAATTTTGAAAATGCAAAGCACATAATATTATTCTCAATGGAATTTCTCGCTCCACTTTTGATCGTGTTTCGCATCTTGCTACTGCTAATAAAATTTGGAATGCTTTGAATTATTTTCTGTCATGGTTATGGATAAGGCATATCTCATATCCTACACCTTATGGAAAATATGGATATGGCATACCTTTGCGTATATGATGTGTTTCCGTATGTGATAAGGAAATCTACAAGATATTATGGAAAATATCCTCGCGGGATGGTGATTAATAGAGTCCTACTCGGAGAGGATTGGGTTTATTCTATATCGTGTGGGGTTCGTTGTCTCTGAGTTCTATTTGGAGACTAAGGCAACTCACGGTATAAAAGGCACACTCCCTGAGGGGTTCAGATTATCAAATCATAGCGCCAACACACCCACCATAGTTTACGAAGCTGGAGGATGCGAAGCCTACTCGCCGGGAGATCTCATCGAATCTCGACAAAGATCTCGCTGGTAACGCCAGATTCATCTGTTCTCCGTGTACTCTGTGATTTTCCATATCAATATCATATAAACTGGATTAGGGCTATAACCTTACGAGGGGCCTGAACCAGTATAATCTTTGTCTCTTTGTTTGCTTTGATGTCGTATCGTGTAGATCATCGTACCAATGTACCCCAATACGCTATTTATCCAGTCTATGGGTACCCCCCATCAACATTTTCATATTAGACCTTCAAACATTAAAGAATTGTGAAAAGATGTTTTGAAAAAGGAGTATTGAAATGGACGGACCACTACTACAGAAACCCTAATCGGTGCCAGTTGGGAAACCCCCTTAGATGCTGGTTTTTCCAACCGGCACCATAGAGGCTTCACTGATTACTCGGGGTCAAAGGTGCCGGTTTTAGAACTGGCACCTTTGAGGCGCACACGAGCCAAAAAAAAAATCAACTTGATGCCTCAAGCCGATGCATCGAGCCGTCAAGCCAACCACAAATAATACCCAAATCCCAAAATTGCGTCAAATTCATGAACACAAACTAAATTGCCCAAAATTCATGAACACATGAATTACAGTCAATAATCCCTAGAAAAATAACACAACTAGATCACACCAGCAAATCACATCAACATCAACAAATCACAAAGAGGAAATAATACACATCTAGAGCACATCAGCAAATCACAAAGACGGAGGGACAAAGAGGGATGGGAAGAGATGGATCTGCGGTTGCCGACACTGTCACACCTCCAGCCGCCTCCCTCCCGCTGCCGCATGCCGCCTCCCTTCCGCCGCCGCATGCCGCCTCCCGCTGCCACCGCTGGGCTGTCCCTCTGGGCTGCCGCCGGGTCACCGTCTCCCCTCCTGCCAGATCTAGTGGAGGGGAGGGCCCAACCGCTGTCGGGTCAGTGCCTCACCTCCCGCAGGATCTGGCAGAGGGGAGGACGCCACCGTGCTACCACCGGACCACTGCCTCCCCTCTCGTCGGATCTGGAGGAGGGGCGGGCCCCACCATGCTGCCACTGTGGTGGATGGAGGAGGAGAGGAGAAGGAAGAAGTGGAGAGGAAGAGAGAAGGAAGAAGAATAGAGGAGGAAGTGGACTGCGGTAGAGTGAGTTCGAGAGAGAGAAAGAGAGAGGGAGGGGGAGGAAGAGATAAGGACGGGAGTAGAGATAAGGACAGGACACGGGAGTAGATCAGCTCGGCTCGGTTGATTCGACAGATAGGTGTCGCTTTAAAAAAATGGCACCTATAATATATTATAGGTCTTGGTTTTTAGTTAACCGACGCCTATATATATATATTATAGATGTCATTTTTCTTAAAACCGACACCTATAGTATAAGTGTCGGTTTTTCTTTAGAACTGACACCTATAGTTGCTTAAAGGTGTAGGTATTTTATGTTTTCATCCCGTGAAGGTGGGAAAAGCGTTATAGGTGCCGGTTTTAGCACTTCCGGCACCTATAGTGCCGATCTCTATGTCCATTTTTGTTGTAGTGGATGTCATCGATCAGACGGTGACAGCCTCGGACAACCTTTGTAGATGCGCATGTTAGCTCTAGTGCATAGACGTTAGATATCAGAGTTTGCAGCTCATCGATGGAGGAAACTTGTCCAGCATGCCCCAAGAAACACCTTTTGCTTACTAGTGCTAGTCATGCTGAGCTTACTCATGCTACAATATATGTGACTCCGTTAGTCTCCTCCGGGATTCCTGAACTAGATATCTTTGTTTTCCCATGTCATTCATGTTATAGATCATACATATATTTTTGTCGGATCTTACCCTATGCGTGGTTAGTATAAATTTCCTAAGACAGCAATCACGGCAGAAAGAAGGAAACATTTTAATTCATTCAAATGTCCTTCAAGAAAATATAAATACAATACCCCAGAATACTCTGAGATAAGTGCTAAATTGGCAATTCCGTGCACTTGCATAACTGTTTTTTAAGAGCA
The DNA here is from genome assembly GCF_000147395.1 of Oryza glaberrima. NCBI lineage: Eukaryota > Viridiplantae > Streptophyta > Magnoliopsida > Poales > Poaceae > Oryza > Oryza glaberrima. Next base: position 6,202,952 of record NC_068333.1, read on the forward strand.
CAAGAAATACAAACACCAACTGGAGTGTTGACGCCTGTGGCGGTGGTGGAAGTGGTGCTACGAATATGAAGGCTTTTTTAGAGCCATTCAAAACCTTAGATTGCAATCGTATAATACTATTTTGTTATTAATTGGAACATGTTGACCATTTAGCTGACTACTAATTTATTTATTAATGAATGACCAAAAGCAATTTATAAGACGGAGTAGTATTATATAGGATAACACTACAAAAGCCTTATTAGGTGCATATATACTGATGGCGCATAGCATCGGTGCCGGTTCACATATCTGGGTTTGCAGTAGCATGACTGCAATGATGAAGGGTAGAGACAGGAATACCACCTCTAACTTGTGAGCTAGTTTTCAGATAAAGAGCTTATGGCCGTCCTCACAATTTTTGTTGCATAGCCATAAAAAAAATTGCTTAAACTCAGGTTCTCCATACATTGTGGATGTCCTACTAGTAGTGTCCTGGCGGTCGTTAAACATAGTTTCGACCCCCGACCTTCTGCAACTAAATGTGCAAAAACAATGTTCAATACGCCAGTTTGCTTTAGGCTAACGAATTTCACTAGTTTTGTTGTTTCCAAGTTATTTTTGTAGGTATTCATCTATCGAAGAAGTGGGGGCCTAGGTCCCCACTACTGGCTACTCGGGGCATGAAGGATTTCATGGCAAGGCCATGTGGCATCGGGCCATGCCAGCGAAAAGTGGGATTAGGAACTCATTTTCTTGCTTTAAACAAAGACGATTCCTGAGCTCAGGACATGAGCTCGGGGTAGGCCCCGAGCTTAGGCCCGTTGGCTGCTCGGGGCCCCTACTGTGCCATAACTATGATGGGACCTAGACCGTTGGTTCTTCATGTCGCACAGCTGCCCTCACATTTAATGCAAGGGATACGAATCCATCTGCTGCGTATGGAGGCAACGGGCGACAAAGACGGCGCATGCTAACCATGTGATGAGGAACGAAGGGTGTATAGATCTTGTGTTCTACATCAAGAGTCCCCATTGCTACAGTGTTCTCCATAGTGTGATGATTTCCTTTTGATGAGGAAGAGGATTTAGAATCACAACTGATTCTCTCAATCTGAGATGAGACTTTTAAAGGGTGTCACCCTTATGGATGTGCACAATAGGATCGAGTATTTTCCGGATTTCATATATATTGCTCATGATTGATTGTGTCTTGACACAACGCCTCTTATCTTCAAACTTTTAGAAGCAAAATCTCTTGAAAATTTTGGTCTAATTAGGCACAAGATATTATAAAAGCTCTAGAAAGTTGTTTTGAAATGGATCCCCAAACTATTTTCCTACATGAGAAAAGATAAACCAGTATGTTTTATCAAGACAAACAAATAGGAACAATAAGAAAAGAAACAAGTAAAATAGTATTGGGGATCAAAATAGTGTCCATGACACTTTCTGAAAAAAAAGTGTCTATGACACAAAACAATAGGTAAATGAATAAAAGAGAAAAGGAGAAGATGGTAGAGAAGACAGTAGAAGCTTTTGAATGCTTACATTATATCCAAAAGAACAAAAGACCAGGTAGTGCTGCATGTGCGTACAAGTTGGATCTATCCAAGGCTTATGATCTTGTGGACTTGAAGTTTTTGGAGCAGGCTATGTACAAGATGGGTTTCTCTAACCGGTGGGTTAGCTGGATAATGGAGTGTATTACCACGGTGAGATACTCTGTGAAATTTAACGGAACCCTTCTCTCGTCATTTGCTCCATCACATGGGTTGAGACAGGGTGATCCCCTGTCCCCTTTCTTGTTCCTCTTCGTAGCCGATGGTCTATCCTTGCTTCTGGAAGATAAGGTAATCAAAGGAGAAATTTCACCGATGCATGTCTGTCGCCGAGCCCCTGGTATTTCGCATCTTCTATTTGTGGAACACACACTTCTATTTTTCAGGGAAGAAATTCATCAGGCATGGGTGATTAAGGAGGTTCTAGCCTATTATGCTTCAGCCACTGGATAACTGATTAACCCTGCCAAATGCTCCATAATGTTTGGACATTTCTTACCAGCCTCTATCAAGGACGACATTAAACTTATTCTTCAAATCACGAGTACTTCCTTTGAGGATAAGTACTTTGGTTTTCCAACCCCGAGGGCAGGATAAATAGAGGTAAATTTCAGAGTCTCCAAGAAAAGATTTGGAAAAGGATGATTAAATGGGGCGAAAGTCTCCTTTCTATCGGTGGGAAAGAAGTGTTGATTAAAGCTGTCCTACAGGCAATTCCTGTGTATGTAATGGGGCTCTTTAAATTACCTGATTCAGTTGCAGAAGATCTTACCAAACTCACAAGGAATTTTTGGTGGGGTGTAGACAATGGTAGGAGGACACATTGGAAAGCCTGGAATTCCCTAACCAAACCAAAGTACCAAGGTGGTCTGGGTTTTAGGGATTTTAAATTGTTTAACCAAGCCCTTCTTGCAAGACAGGCTTGGAGATTAATAGAGAATCCAGATAGTCTTTGTGCACGAGTTCTAAAAGCCAAATATTTCCCAAATGGCTCCCTAGTTGATACCAGTTTTGGAGGCAATGAATCTCCGGGGTGGAAAGCTATCGAACATGGGCTGTCTCTACTGAAGGAAGGGATCATATGGAGGGTGGGTAATGGCAGGTCGGTGCACATCTAGCGTGATCCCTGGTTGCCAAGGGATTTTTCAAGGAGACCCATTTCTAGCAAGGGTACTTGTAGACTCAAGTGGGTCTCGGACTTAATTAATGAAGATGGCTCCCGGAATATACACAAAATCAACCAATATTTCTTACCGCTTGATGCTGAGATTATTCTGAGAATTAGGTTACTAGTTCGGGAAGAGGAGGATTTCATTGCATGGCAACGGGACAAACATGGCAGATTCTCGGTAAGAAGTGCGTACAGCTGGGCTCTGAAGCTGAAGAACATGTCAGAGTGCTCTGGTTCCTCGAGTGAGATTTGTTGTAAGGCGTGGGATCTCATTTGGAAGAATGCTGCTCCTCAGAAGGTAAAAAGTTTTGCGTGGAAGGTAGCAGTCAATTGTTTGGCAACGAAGGAGAACAAGTTCAATAGAACCCTTGAGGCGGATGCCCTTTGTTGGATCTGTAGAACTGCAAATGAGGATACTGCACATGCCCTCTGCCAGTGCCCCCAAGCAAGATCCTTGTGGCTTGCCATGTATGATGCAGGAACAATTTCGTCCGTACCGGCTGTGGGGAGGATGAACCCAAATTGGTTATTCGATCAGCTGGCCATGCTTTCTGAGGACGAACGGATGGTATCATTAATGATTATGTGGCGTAATTGGTGCTCCCTCCGTTTCACAATGTAAGTCATTCTAGCATTTCCCACATTCATATTGGTGTTAATGAATTAGACATACATTGTGAAATGTATCTATCTAGATTCATTAACATCAATATAAATGTAGGAAATGCTAGAATGACTTACATTGTGAAACGGAGGAAGTATATCCGAAATAAAATTACCCATGACAAAGTACCTCCCCCAATTGAATCTTCCAAACAGTTTTTACAGAGCTACATCAGTTCACTGTTCAATATCCGACAACAATCTCCCGCTGGTTCAGTGAAAGGAAAAGCTGTAATCCCTTCTACTCCAAGGAGATGCTGTGGACCTGATGGATCCAGTTCAGCCAGTAAAATGAGATGGGAGAGGCCGCAGGAAGGATGGATGAAGGCAAATGTTGATGGTTCCTTTGACAGCCAGCAGCTTAAGGGTGGAATTGGTGTTGTTATAAGGGACTGGGAGGGGGTGGTTATCTTTGCCTCCTGCACGTCTGTGACCAGATGCAGCTCCCCTCTTGAAGCAGAACTCCTGGCTCTTAGAGGACGCTCAGATGGACGCTCAGACCAGTTATCCTGGAAACAGATTGCTTAGTTGCTTTGCAGCTGATACAGTCAAAAGAAAGAGCAATGTCTGAGCTGGCTTATCTTGTTAGGGAGATCAGGGATCTCTTGGATGGAAGCAGAGAATTTGTTCTCAGGGAAATTCGGCACGAGCAGAATATGGTCAGCCATTTTCTTGCTAATAAGGATAGGTGTGAGGACCTCTCTAGTTGTGTTTCTATTTCAGATCTTGTAAGAAACGATATTATTCCTGAGTAATTTATTCCCATTTCCCAGCAAAAAAAGAGTCCCCATTGCTACAGTGTTCTCCATAGTGTGATGATTTCCTTTTGATGAGGAAGAGGATTTAGAATCACAACTGATTCTCTCAATCTGAGATGAGACTTTTAAAGGGTGTCACCCTTATGGATGTGCACAATAGGATCGAGTATTTTCCAGATTTCATATATATTTTCCTCTATATATCAAACTAAGGTTTTGCTCTTGATTGATTGTTTCTTGAAACAACGCCTCTTATCTTCAAACTTTTAGAAGCAAAATCTCTTGCAAATTTTGGTCTAATTAGGCACAAGATATTATAAAAGCTCTAGAAAGTTGTTTTGAAATGGATCCTCAAACTATTTTCCTACATGATAAAAGATAAAACCAGTATGTTTTATCAAGATAAACAAATAGGTACAATAAGAAAAGAAACAAGTAAATAGTGTCCATGACACTTTCTGAAAAAAAGGTGTCTAGACACAAAACAATAGGTAAATGAATAAAAGAGAAAAAGAGAAGACGGTAGAGAAATTATATTTGATCCACATATAAAAACAATACATTAGTTAAATACTACTACACAAGTTCAAATTACTTATCGTTCTAGTGAATCCCACACAAACCAAGGAGATGCTAAAAAAATATATTAATACCTTCATTAACTACATCCGATTTATATTCCCAAAGCAGCCATAAACCCTAATTAATTATTTGAGATGAGCCCGCCTCTACGATGCTTTGAGCCTTTCGATTAATTCAATTGCAAATCCAGTACAAATCCGCTAAAATTATTAAGCATTCGTGAAAGAAGACGATTAAATACCCACATAAACCTAAGTGAATCCACATACACTATTTTTTATTCTCATATCCACATGCAGGCCAGAAGGTTATGAATCTTGTAACTCACCTTTTGTTAGCAAGAAGACAACGCGGATACAGAGGAGGTCATCGTGAAGCAGCTGGGACCAGGGGTAGGGAGGAAGTAGCCATCGTCATCATGGGGTGGGGAGGAAGCAGCCACTGACGAGCGCGCTACATCGGCCGGATCTAGCCACCCCCGAGCTTGTGGGAGCTAGATTTGGCGGTCCTCGAGCTTGTAGTGGTCGGATCTGGCGATCATCGAGGAGGAGCCACCATCACGTCAGCCCTAGGTTCAGGGGTGGAGTCCAATAAGCCAGGGGGTTCCCAGGCACTCGGCCCAATTCTCATTTTTAGTGCTTAACCCTTATTTTCACCGTATAGGAACCCCCTAAGCCCAATTAAGTATACCCCTCGTGAGATGGACGACCTAAATGCTGACGCGTGCGAGCAAAGAAACATGTTGTGCGACGCCTCGATCCCCTCACAATTCTTTCTTTTTTCCTAGTCAAAACAAGAATTCGGCAATAATAAAGGGGGTAGCGCACGAGACCTAAAAGTGGATGGATGCGGAGACAAGGATTTAGACAGGTTCAGGCCCTCTCGATGAGAGGTAATACCCTACTCCTGTTTGGGGATTTGAGTCCGCCGGGTGTAGTATAGATCTGAGGATCATATGTGCTCATACCCCCTAGAGGGCTTCCTGCCCACCTTATATAGGATGGGGGGCAGGATTACATGATAGAAACCTTAACCAATACGGTATCGGTTTCCTAAATCTACTTTACAATATTATCAAACCAGGACTTTAGGCCGTTCCGTAATATACAAGGAAATGTAATACCCAAGTCATGATCTGTTACATATTCCATAGATATAAGTTATCCCCTATAATTAGTCGGATAACCATGCCGTGTGGGTATGGGGTACCCATAATCTCCACAGTAGCCCCTGAGACCTTCACAGTCGAAAAGATAATCTTCTCTCGAACTAGATTAATCCAAAGCCAAGTGCTTCATTCATCTTTGTCATGGTCTCCCGAGTACTTTTACAAAATATGAAGACTGTGGAGGGCTGAAAAATAATTGAATGTAGACTTAGGTGCATCGACTAGATGCACCTAATAGGTGTAGCCCCCGACTATGTGGTTAATTGAACAAACCAAGTATATAGTCAAGGAGTAAATAATCCAACCAACTGAGTGGTTTTTGATATTTATAGTCAACCAAGTGACTTGATATTAATATACAACATACGCGGTGTGAATCCCCGAATAACATGATCCAAGTGATATACCAACTGCTTTGTAAAATATGATGCGTGCAACCTAGAGTTGAATCCATCATTAAAAGTTCACATAGCAAAATAGCTATAAAGAAGCTTGTATATTGTGAATAAAGAAATTTCCAAAGTATTAGGCACACATCATGCGCACACTGCTTTAACATATGTGCTTAAGTCCCTAAAAGACACATGGTTTCACCACACATGAAAATATATGGCATATGTGGTGTAAAATCCGAGCAAATAAATTCATAAAGGATTTACCAACCGCCTGGAAAATGACCATAATATATAATCAACCTAACCCATAATATTGGTCAATAAAAATACACACTTACGTGGCAAAAATCAATGATATTGTATCCAATCAATTGCTGTATAAACCCAACAGCGCCTTGACTATATCAAAAAGTCAGCGGGGCAACTATGAAAAACTTCACTGTTGGGCACCTTTTAAAATGCATTGTACCAACTCCTAAAAAGTTGAGTAACTGCGGTATAAAAGGATTTTAAGGTATTGGGCACTTGATCACGCGCACTTTGGCCTAAGCAAAAAGTGCCTAAGTCCCTAAAAGAATGTGACAGGCCACAACTGAAAATATGGGCTGCAGACATATTAGGCTTAGGCTAAAAAATATGCCTTTGACACCCTTTAAAGGATGATGCATGTAACATGCTCCCGAGTAATAAATCTTTCGGGTGATATAGACCAAGTGTAGCTTATATGAATAGCTTCTGATTTGAGTGATTATCCCTTATGGGATACTCCAAAATAGATAAAAAATTGAATACCGACTAGCGCAAGTATTCGGTTGATAGACCTTACGGGGAATAATGAGTAGTCCAGTCTTTGAGCATAGAAAATAGACCCATGATTATAAATTCATGTTGCATGTATTCGGAACAAGTCCAAATTGAAGGTATGATACTTGTGTTTGAGCTAGTAAGCCCCTGAGCATATAGCTTGTCCTTCTGTTGTAGTCACAATTGTTCATTGATAGTAGTTGACGCAGTTGGCATAGAGACAAGACGACCAATATAGAGATAATATTACCCACTAGAGGTGGCAAAAATATCGGTGGTAGTGAAGATAGTGATACTAATCAAAAGTGATGAAGTTGCACAGCCATGGAGGCGAAGAAACCAGTCGGCAGCAATCAAGTCAGCCATCAATGAAGATGAAGGCGCCCAGCGATAAAGTGGTGTAGCCATGGCAGCGAAATAATCAGTCGGTGACAGATGAGGCAGATCAAAGGCGATGACGAAATCTACCAATCATGAAGATGAAGTAAATAGTCGGCGACGACAAATGCAACCGACAATAATGATGATAAGCAGCAACAGAGATGATCGACTATGATGACGAAGTTGCCCGTCAAACAACAATAGAATAGGCTATGTTGAAGAGGCTTGACAGGATATTGATGAAGATGACGATGTCGGTAATCCAGTCAATAGCAGTGTAGCAACCAATGATAATGACGAAGACGCTCATCAGCATTTGCATAGTTGGTCAACCGTGAAGGCGAAATAACAAGCCGGCAATGACGGAAGCAACTGAAGGCGAAAATGTAGTCACCCATTAGCAACGGTGGAGATGTCAGGGCTGATGAAGTAGAGGTGCTGGTGATGATGTCAGTGACAATAATCCATCAAACTATTGAGAAGAGATCCAAGCTCGAGTAGTTTCCTTGATGCAAGCGTGTGCATAAAGAAGATTGATGCAACGCCTCTTAATTTATAAAAATGGCAGTAGAACTTGGTGTTATAGCTGTTGCAGATGCTTCACTTGGAAGAATGTAGATGTTGTTGTCCAACTCGTCGAAATGGAGCTGATTGGTTGATAACTCCAAACTCCCGAACATATAGATTAAATATTGATACTTCGAGAAATTTGGAGGAGATTGAGGCGGCATGAAGAAGCCAAAATTGTCAGTGAAATAATTGAAGCTGCTGAAATAGAATGTCTGCTCCGAAGCAAACACGAAGATAATGACTCATTGGCTGGTTAATTGATTGCTTCATGTTGACACTGTCGAATTTTGAGTTTTGTATTTATGTAGCCCCCGACTCTTTGGTTAGTTGGGAAACAACTGATCATAGAGTCGAGAACTGTAGCTTCTTGTCGTCGTGTACTCATTGCTTGAGTGAAGACACATGTTGAAGATGTCCGAGTAGAAGTCTTGAAAATTGTAGAACAACCTGTAGTAGTAGATTAGCACGACGTTAAATTTCGTGACGCATGCCAATATGTCGAGGCTCATGTAGACGTCGTGGTTGGTGAAGTAGCAAAACTTGCGAAGTAGCCGCAGTAGATATTGCCGGTGCCAAAGATAATAAAGATGAAGTCGCTCCGCCATGGTGACAAAGTTACATAGCCGTGAGGAAGTGAACACAAGTCGGTGGCAACGGAAGAAAACCGGTGGTGAAGACGTGTAGTTGTGAAGATAAATACTCCAGTCGGTTGAGCAGCGGCATAATAGGCTAGCCATTAAAAGCGAAGACACCATGGGCGGCGGCGAAGGCAAACCGGTGATGACGATGATGCCGTCAATGATGACGAAGACATGCAGCAGTGGAGGCGAACAAACCAGTCGGCGTTAGACAAGACGATGATGTCCATCAGTAGTGGTAGCGGCATAAACCAGCCGTAGAGGCGAGGACACCAGTCAACAGCAGACGAGACGATCGGCGGTGAAGACGATAAGGCCAATCAACAGTACCAGAATCATGCAGCCATGTAAGTGAAGAAACTGGTCAGCAGCAGACGAGATAGCTAGTCGGTGAAGACGTAGACGCCCATCAACGGTGGCATAATAGGCCAGCCGTACAGGCGGAGACACCAGCCGGCCGCTGACAAGACAGCCGGTCGGTGAAGACGTAGTCGCCCAACAACGGCGGCAGAATAGGCCAGCGTGCAGGCGGAGACACCAGTCGGCAGCGGACAAGGCGGCCGGTCGGTGAAGACGTAGTCGCCCAACAACGGCGGCAGAATAGGCCAGCCGTGCAGGCGGAGACACCAGTCGGCGGCGGACAAGGCGGCCGGTCGGTGAAGACGTAGTCACCCAACAACGGCGGCATAATAGGCCAGCCGTGCAGGCGGAGACACCAGTCGGCGACGGACAAGGTGGCCGGTCGGTGAAGACGTAGACGTCCAACAACGGCGGCATAATAGGCCAGCCTTGCAGGCGGAGACACTAGTTGGAGGCAAACGAAGGCAAGCCGGTGGTGATATTCTGACTGATCCATTCCTGAAGCGTAGGAGATAAGCTTAAAGCCATGAATCCCTATTATGCATATTTGGATCTGGATCCTGCAGAACAAACATATAGGATGAGTAGTATCTGATGTAAATATAATACTCGAGAAAAATTCAAGTATTTTAAAATATTTATAAATATGTATTTCTCCTCTAGTCAATTTTGATTTTCCCGAGCAGATGATTCTGTACATTTAAACACTTTGTCCGACTAGTCATAGCCCCCAAGCATCGGGAGTCGGCCTAGGCACTTCCCAAACATGCATATGAGTGACATGAGTTCGTCATTAATGGAACAAAGTTTCACGAATCAGAATTTACTACTCGGGTACTTTTGCAATTGTAAAGAGCAGAAAATAAATTTATCTTATCTCTATGCTTTTGATTTATTCCGAATAATACTTAGCACCTTGCGTTACTCGGTCCATCCAATGAGCCCCTGGGTGCTAGGAATCGGCCTAAAGGCAACTATCCATTGACAAACCAAACGAAAAGTATAGGAAGATAGAACTCCATAACTCGATAGGCACTTTATGTTTACCCGGATTATTTCGCAAGCAATCAAGATAGATATTATGAAAATTGTTTAAAAAATATGATATAACATCTGTAGCCCCCAACTCACTAGTCAACGGTGAACCAGTTGACATAGTGAGGCAGAGGAAAAGGAAAATATCATATAAAGAAAATTAATGATGACTTAGCTTTTTGGTTTTTCCCATGGTGACGACAGAGGTGGCCGATGTGGGAACAAAGTTGTCCGTAAATGGCAATGAAAACACCAGTCGGCAGCGGCGGAAGCGAGCCGGTGGTGTAGATGACGAGGCCCATCAATGGTGGCGGAGTCCGCCAACCGTATAGGCGAGGACACCAGCCGGCAGCGACGAAGGCATGCCGGCGGTGAAGTCGTAGACGTCCAACAACGGCGGCATAATAGGCCAGCCGTGTAGACGGAGACTCTAGTCGGCGGCGGTGAAGGCAAGCCGGTCGGTGAAGACGTGGACGCCCATAAACGGTTGTGTGACCAACCAACCGTATAGGGGAGGACACCAGTCGGCGGCGACTGAGGTAGGCCGGCGGTGAAGATGTAAATGCCCAACAACGGTGGTGTGACCATCCAATCGTATAGGCGAGGACACCAGTCGGCGGCGGACGAGGCGGCTGGTCGGTGAAGAGGATAACGCCCATCAACGGTGATGTGACCAATCAACCGTATAGGCGAGGACACCAGTCGACGGCGACGAAGGCAGGCCGGTCGGTGAAGACAGATACCCATCAACGGCGGGAAAATAGGCCAGCCGTGCAGGCGGGGACACCAGTCGGCGGCGACGAAGGCAAGCCGGCGGTGAAGACGTGGACGCCCATAAACGGTGGTGTGACTAACCAACCATATAGGCGAGGACACCAGTCGGCGGCAGAGGCAGGCCGGCACGAGTACATGCAAAATAGATCAATAACAGATCAATCCGTTGAGTATCATAAACATAAATATTTGTATAAGCTTGTCTACGTATGTGTGGAACATAAAGGCATGCTTAATTAATTAATTGATGCATGATTCCGGCGAGGTGTCCTGCGTGATCAAATCATGCATGTCGATTAGTCAACAGATGCATGTGGATTACTCCTGGTGGCTTGGCGATCTCATGCGCGAGCTGTGCGCACTGCCGTTCCACGTTGCTTGATCTCAGTCGGCATGCAAAATCAAGAAAAAGTAATAGGAGATTAATCCATAGTTAGATGACAATCTAACCAGTGAAACGACAAAATTAACCAATGATATTGAAGATTGAATCGATGAAATCGCCGAGATTGATCCCATCGGCTGGATTGAATCTAAGACGAAAAAGACATGCTTTACGAAGCCGGCGATGTTGAAGATTAGTTCCATCACACTCGTTGATGGCAAACTCGACGCACCCCTACCTGGTGTGCTAACTGTCGAAACAAGAATTCAGCAATAATGAAAGGGGTAGCGCACGAGACCTAAAAGTGGATGGATGCGGAGACAAGGATTTAGACAGGTTCAAGCCCTCTCGATGAGAGGTAATACCCTACTCCTGTTTGGGGATTTGAATCTGCCGGGTGTAGTATAGATCTAACGATCATATGTGCTCATGCCCCCTAGAGGGCTTCCTGACCACCTTATATAGGATGGGGGGCAGGATTACAAGATAGAAACCTTAACCAATACGGTATCGGTTTACTAAATCTACTTTACAATATTATCAAATCAGGAGGCCGTTCCGTAATATACAAGGAAATGTAATAACCAAGTCATGATCTGTTACATATTCCATAAATATAAGTTATCCCCTATAATTAGTCGGATAACCATGCCGTGTGGGTATGAGGTACCCATAATCTCCACATTCCTGACCTTATATAGCTAGAACCGCTCGGGTCAATCTGTTGACTAGCCGGAATTGATCGCTCCTCACTGGTAGACGCAGCTCAGCCCACACTGCTTGAGAATCCTTAATTCCTTGCCCTGTTACTCGTCGTAAGCATCTTATAGTTTCATCCGACAAGCTACAGGAATTCTAAGAAAGGTATCGATCTATCCTTTCTTCTAGTTATCCAATTACTCCGATTTGAATTATGCGATTGTTGATAGTGCCTTTTCATTTTCCGTGATTAAAGGTTAGGGTTTGAAAGATTGAACATTCAAATTGGGATTTACATAAATGGAATAGGATAACAAACCAAGGCATCCACTTAGGGACTCCTTCAGCCTACACTAGTTAAACAGTATGCTCATTGACTATTTGACTTCCATAGTTATTGTATTTTTATGATTTTTTTAACCTGACTACATTTTAAAATAAATGGTAATGTATTTACCTCAGATGTTTATTTTATATATTTTCAGTTGAAGATTAAGACATTTCTATTCTGGTTGTGTTGTTGGTTATTGACTATTAGGACAGTTTGATCGGCCACTTTGAGGATGTATTTAGGGACTTTTGATTGTATTGCTCCTTTTAACTGTTTATTTGAGTAAGCATTTTTGCTCACTTCTCACTTATATCTTTTTTTCAAAAGTTATCGATAAATACGATTAACTAGAGGAATGTTTATATACAACAAAAGTGCCCTTAGTTTGAATAACGTGACACTATATACGGGAAAATAACATTAGATGAGTAATGTGCACCTATATACGGTATTGTCAGGGTTATGGATACCACATACCTAATAGTAGTTGACTAAATCTCGGCAGGACCCACCACATACCATGTCCTATACGGAAATAACCCCTCAGACATAGGAAGGAGTTCCGGATAAGGAAAGACAACCAGTGTTCTACATGGAAACGACAATGACTACTCGGATTATATCCATATTGGTTCTACTTGGACAAGGGACATTTATGGGTATAAATACAAGGCCCCCTAGGAGGAGAGGGGACACGGACAATCAACACCCACCATAGATCAAGACACAAGATCAACATATAAGCCAACATATGTCAAGACAAGACGCCGGATATCGACTTCAGAGATAGGCACGGCTAGTCCCCTATGATGTCTCTGGATACTAATAGGAGAGACATTGCGCTGTCTCTGATCTCGCCGAGCACAGATTCGAGGAGGAAGACTACCCTGTTGTCGACTACGAGTCGGACCTTCAGACTGTCATATCGACAACAGTTAGATAGGCTATCCCAAATATTGTACTGGTGTGATTATGGTGAATAAGAGCAATACCGGCTTCGGCCAACAGGATGTAGGGTTATTACCTGATAATTCAGGGGCCCGAACCTGTATAAAAATCCCTGTCTCTGTCTCTTTTATCTCAGTCTCGCGTATATCTTAGTACCGATGATCCCCATACTATGCAAATATCGAAATCGTGACATCAAACATCGACAGGTATAGTGGTGCACCACCTACATTTTGTTTAGCTCTGCCACTACCCGGGTTGACGCCATCGTTGAGGAGCACCCATCGCTGGAGCCGCTGTGTTGCAGCCACAGGACGCTGTTGTGGTCACCGCCAAGGGAGAGGAGACAGCTGTTGAGGGAGAGGAGGCAGTCATCGTTAGGAGGCTGGGAGGTTAGTGAGGATAGAATGGGAACGGATAGGATCAAGATGAACGAAGTCGGCTAGGCTTCTCCACTCGCTCCGCAAAATATAGTTTTGGCCTCTTCGTCTTGCCCCGGTTAAGTCGTTTTTTTTTTCCATTTTTTATAACTGCACAGAACTGATACATATAGTATACTTATTTTTTATAAAAGCCTAGCATATATGAGGCGACAATCTCATATGTATTGGTTTCACTAAGAACCGGCATATATATATTTATATATTTATAGATTCGGTTTATAATTTTTTATAAGTAAAGTGATCAGGAGAAAAAAATATGTTATATATACGTTTTTTTTAAAATCGATATATATCAAGCCGTTTTATATTATTGGTTATGTAACGGTGGAAGTACGATGGCCTTTCCGGCTGAATGGCCTGGCAAGGACAGGCGAGGCAGAGCGTCGACACACGGCGCTCATGCTGCCGTCATACAACCGATGGTATTTTACGTCAACCGGTTGCTACAACACACACACGTCCAACAACAAATGCTATGGAAAAAGTGCACCAGCGGAACAACAACTTAATATGTAGGTCCAATATAGTACAAGAACTTGAGAATTGAATGTCCAAGTGCAACAACTTGATAAATTGGTGCGTTCTAGTACAAGAACGTGACAATTTAGTGTTTTGGTGCACCAACTTATATGCTAGGTGAGTTTTTTTTCACGATATCAATATGCCATTGCATACATACGGATATTACCTTATAATATTGAATTTAATCTTTAAGAATTATGCTGCACATGATAGTACAATTTACACCCAGTTACCTTTATTTTTTTTCTTCACCTTCTCAAATAAAATAATTTCTACATCCAATTTAATTGACTTTCAGTTATTAGTTATTAGGATAAAAATATAGATATACTTATACAAATCCGCACTAGTATATTGTCAAAATAAGTACTTAAAAATTGAATTTATATAATAAAATGTCTTAAATAATCAAGTCGTCGCATAGCTTTCTAATTTAGTGTATCAAAATCGTATCTTTGTTGCATTTATATGATCACTTATAAAGTTCTTATACTAAATCACACCTACATATCAAGTTATTGCACTAGGACACTCATTTATCAAGTTATTGCTGTCACAATTTGAGAAATTTGGGGAATGAACCATATCAATTGGAGTAAGCCCAATAGGCCCATATAGATTACAGGACTAGAGGAAAAGACTAAAATGCCCTTCACATCTATACCCTTAACACCCCCACTCAAATGCAACGTGTATGCAATAACGTTGCATTTGAAAGCTACAACTAAACACTAAACTAATTACTAAATCCAAAGTCCATGTTTGATGATGTCATCAAAGCATGCAATTCTTGAAATGAAGAAGAAGAGATGATCCATCTCCTCTTCAATGAAGCGGACCTCAGAACCTTCACGAATCGTTCTTCAGCCCTTGGTACCTTAAGCCTTCACAAACTGTTCTTCGGCTCTTCATTGAATTAGAGATGGTGACGATGACGATGAAGGACCTTCACAAACTCCTTCAAGATTGATGATGATGTTAGCTCCAACAGGGAGCTGCTGACTTGAGAGACCAACTCCGATGGGGAGTTGGGGAAGTTGGAGATGACCAGCTCCAACATGGAGCTGGTGATGAACTGATGATGAAGGCTAGCTCCGACGTGGAACCAATGATGATGGAGATAGACTGACAAGACTTCAACGAATTGAAGGATAGATAATGGTCTTTAGTGGACTTGATATAGTAAACATAGAAGTTGATTTGTGGATGACATTGATATACTAGCAAAAGACACAAGGATAGATAATACTAGATGGTTGACAGAAGCAGCAATGAATAAACAAAACAGGACATTTATAGGCAATGAACTTGGTGACTGCTATGGAATAAGCAAGGTAGGTGCTTTGATAAATGCATGAGTCCATAACAGTAATAGATGGTAGCAACCAGTAAGAGCAACAACGAATTGCATTTATGATGGAGGCATATGGAGCACAAGCTTGAAGGCAATCTGAAATTAGGACGCCAATCAAGAGAGCTAACTACTGCACAAGATGATAATTGTGATGATGAATCAAACATTATATCATGACACGACATATATTCCGCTCATCCATTCTTCCCCTAATTACTACTAGAAAATCAATTTTTCATGGCGTTTGGAAAATATTTTTCATGGCGGCCACGTGGAAAAACCGCTAGCGCAGAAAATCGTGGGGGTGGGGGGTCAAGGGCCGCCAGCGGAAACACATCTTCGCTAGCGGTCTACTTAAGAAGGCCGCCAGCGAAGATAGGATATCTTCTCTGGCGGCTCTCTTAAGCTCACGCCAGTGAAGGTATTGTATCTTCGCTGGCGGTAAGGGGATGCGGCCCGCCAGCAAAGATGTAGGTGTCTTCGCTAGTGGCTCTCTTAACTTAACGCCAGCGAAGATACCATATCTTCGCTGGTGGTGTGATGACGTGGACCACCAGTGAAGATACCTGCATCTTCTCTGGCGGCGTCCTTAACCCTCCGACATCTCAAATAATTTTCAATGGCGGTTCAATCGAACCGATATATGACGACCGCCAGGGAAAATACACTGAACTATATGAACCAGCTACAGTAACCTCGAGCACCATTAGGAGCACGATTTTCTCTCTCTTAAGAACACATACATAGGGGGGAAGGTTTTGATCTCGAATCTTTTGAAAGATTTATTGTACCAGAGGTTAGTTGTACTTTGTCCTACTCTTTTTGTCAACTTTTTTTTCATTTTTATTGGTTGTATGTTGAGATTTTCAATCGCAAAAAATACTTGACATGGAGGAAGAAAAACATTTTTTATTTGTTATTTGGAGCTCAAAATGGCAAACTTTGCAAGAAATATTGTGCATGATCGATGTTCCATATATATATCTAGTTTTCGATAGGTTTATTTTTAGCAGATTTATATATTAGTTAACTACAAAAGAATGAGCTAGCTAGGAAGAGAAGAAGAGAAAGAAGGGTAGTTTGGTAATTCGTCCGAGGGATGTATGTTTTATATATGCAGATTTTTGGCTAGCTTTAATTATCTTGTTCAAAATATTTGAACTAACTATAAGTTGTATTATTTTTTCCACAATTAATTAATTAATGCATAGATGGAGGACAGGGCATGGATGAATAAAGAGATATATCGTGCATCATACATTGAAGGAGTCGACATATTCATGAAAGCAGCTAAGAAGAATGTTGCATCTAAGAAGACCAAAGATATTATATGTCCATGCGTGCACTGCAAAAATCAGAAAAGTTGGAACGATCCATCTGTAATCGAGCAACACTTGGTGACACATGGATTTGTTGAGGGATACACAAACTGGTCACATCATGGAGAGATCCCAAGCAAGCAAGTTCCGAACCAGGCTACAGTAGCGACGAAGTGTTGAGCTGGGACGAGGATGTCATTGTAGTAGCTAAAGAAGAAGAAGAAGAAGAAGAAGAAGAAGAAGAAGAAGAAGAAGTGCAGTAGAACCCATCGATGATGATGATGTTGTTGGTGGCAATGGTCAGCACAATACAGTTGATGATGCCGATGATGGTAATGTCAGCATAGATGATGGTAATTTTGCAGATTTGGAAGAGATGTTGCGTCATGCTGAACCTGAGGTTGTTGTTGGGTCCGCTCGTGGGTTGGATAACTTTGATGTATTGAAAAAGGCAGCGAATGATCTTTTGTACGATGAGGCAAAGGGCTGTGAGAAGGATTTCACATTGTTGCGGACGGTGCTTGAGCTTATGAGATTGAAGGCCAGAAATGGTTGGTCCGACAGTAGTTTTAACGACTTGTTGGTTCTCTTGAAGAAACATTTTCCGCAACCCAACTCCCTGCCAATAAGCACCTATGAAGCGAAGAAGCTTATATGCCCTTTGTCACTGGGTGTGCAAAAGATACACGCATGTGTTAACCACTGTATCCTATTCCGTAAAGAGTACGATGATTTGGACAGATGTCCAACATGCAAGAGTAGTCAACACAAAACAAGCCGTAGCCAGTCCGAGGGTCTGGATGTTGCCCTTGACGATGTAGAAGAGTCCGATCCATGCAAAGACAGTAACAAAAAGAAGATTCCCCAGCTTGTCATGTGGTACCTTCCGGTGAAAGATCGTTTGAAGCGTTTGTTCTCAAACCCGAGGGATGCCGAATTGATGCGCTGGCATCATGAAAAGCGAAAAAAGGATGGGATGATTCGACATCCTGCAGATGCAAGACAGTGGAAGGAATTTGACAGAAAGTATCATAAGTTTGCAGAGGACCCAAGAAACGTAAGGTTTGCATTGAGCATCGATAGAATGAATCCATTCGGTGACTTGAGCAGCTCACACAGCACGTGGCCAGTTCTCCTAACCATGTACAACCTCCCAACGTGTCTGTTTTAGAAAAGGAAGTATATCTTGTTGACCATCCTTATACAGGGACCACGACAACCTGGCAATGACATAGATGTGTTTCTGGAGCCTTTGTTGGAGGATATGCGTGATTTGTGGGAACACGGGATCCGAGTTTGGGACGAATTCCTGCGGGAGTACTTCACGCTACATGCAATTATCTTTGTCACCGTCAATGACTTGCCCGCATTGTTTTCCCTATTGGGACAGATCAAGGGAAAGACGGGTTACATTATTTCTGTGGATGGTACCGTGTACAGGTATCTTAAGGGATCGAATAAGCTAGTGTACATGCGGAACCGGCGTTTCTTAAGAAAGAATCACTCGTACCGCTCCCAAGCAGAATATTTCGACGGTACTATTGAGAAAGGTGTAGCACCAGAACCATGGAAGGGTGATAAAGTGTTCAGAATGACCAAAAACCGGAAGGTTGTTTTTGGGAAGGTAAAAAAGAAGGAAACAAATAAGCTGAAGAGAAATGATGCCGAAGTGCCAGCAAGCCCTAGCGTGCCATTCAAGAAGCACTCCATTTTCTTTAAGTACCTTCCGTACTGGAAAGATTTAGACATACACCAATCTATCGATGTCATGCACCTAGAGAAAAATATCTTCGATAGCACCATTGGGACTATACTGGACATACCAATTAAGACCAAGGATGGGCTGAAATCACGTAAGGACCTCGTGGATATGCAAATAAGGAAAGAGCTTCATCCTGTGGATGAAGGTAATAATGGAAAAGTGTACCTACCACCTGCTTGCTACACCTTGATAAGAGAGGAGAAAATGGCATTGTGCAAATCCCTACATGGGGTGAGAGTGCCTACTGGCTTCTCCTCAAACATTAAGTGACTAGTGTCGATGAAGGATCTGTCGCTTTCAGGCTACAATTCCCATGACTATCATGTAATGCTCACAGTATTCCTCGCCATTGCAATTAGAGCAATCGAACCAGTTCACGTAAAGCTGGTCATGACAAAGCTGTGTTATTTCTTCAATTCCATATCTCAGAAAGTAATTGATCCTGAAGAGTTAGGTCCTCTCCGGGCTTTCGCTATACAGACAGTGTGCGAGCTTGAGATGTGTTTCCCTCCATCATTTTTCGATATGATGCAACACCTCATAGTTCATATCGTGCCTCAAATAATTGCACTTGGGCCCCTGTACCTGCATCAGATGTGGCCTTTCGAACGATACATGTCCATTCTAAAAGGCTACGTACGGAACCGCGCCTACCTAGAGGGATCCATGATAGAGGGATACACAACCGAGGAGTTAGGAGGTCGTTGAGTGTTGCATTGATTACCTAAAAGATGGGAAAGCAATTGGTGTACCGGTACCTCGACATGAAGGTAGATTATTTGGGAAAGGAACAAAAGGGAAGAAAAGAATCCACGACAATCACTACAAAAAAGTGAAAGATGCTCATTTCGCTGTGCTGCAGCAACTCGCAATAGTGGAGCTGTACATAGAGCAACACCTGCATGAATTACAAGCAACAAATGTGGGTCGATCTAATAGATGGATCATGAAGAAACACAAGCATCATTTTATTGAATGGTTCAAGAACCTTGATCTACCAGATGGCCATACTATGGAAGAAAGAACAATTAAAATGCTAGCTAATGGGCCATCAAGTGTGTATACCTCGTGGCAAGCATATGATCTGAATGGATACACGTTTTACACAAAAGCGAAAGACAAAAGGAGTGCATGCCAAAACAGTGGTGTTCGAGTAGAAGCAATCGACACAACTGGGCAAAAGAGCACATACTATGGATTCATAGAAGAAATCTACGAACTAGACTACGGGCCAAATATGCAGATTCCACTGTTTCGGTGCCAATGGGTGAAACACCCAGCCGGCGTGTCTATGGACAACTTTGGGCTGACAATTGTCGACTTTAACAACGTAGGCCACAAGGATGACCCATGGGTACTTGCCGATCGGGTCGCTCAAGTTTTCTATGTGACAGACCCATCTCATTTGAAGAAAGACATAGTTATTTCAGGAAAACAAAGGATTTTGGGAGTTGATGATGTCACAGATGTCGAGGCATACAATCAATATAAGAACATGACACTATTCACAGATTTTCGAAACAAGATATTACACGTCGAAGAATCAATTGATGAATCGCCGAAGCCATACATGAGAAATGAAGGTGTAGGGAAAAGTGTTAGATGCTAATTCATTATGTATATCATGTTGGACGTATCGATGAATTTTAATGTATTATAATGCGTGACAATGATGGATGAGATGAATTTTTGTATATGGAATATGGTGACATGATAATTGTTGGATCAACAAATAGTTTGGTATAAATTTATTTGTATGCATGCATTAAAAAAATATCAGGCGCAAACATTAAAAAATCATATTTTATTTTTTTTGATAAATTAATCATATCTGTGTAAAAATAAATAAAAATATTTTTTCAGTTGAGAATGACATGTGGGGCCAAAGGGTTTTTGCTGGCGGCCGGCTTTGCCCACCGCTAGCGAAAACTGTTTTTGCTAGCGGCCCACATAAGCTACCACCAGCGAAAACTGTTTTCGCTAGTGGCCCACATAAGCTTGCCGCCAACGAAAACCCTTTTCGCTAGCGGCCCACGGAATCCTCCACCAGCGAAAATGTTTTCGCTAGAGGTCGGCGCGTTCGTTCGCCAACGAAGATGTCTTCGCCTATAAGTAGCTAGCGCGCGCGGCTGAAAATTTCCTAAGTCCCGGAGGCGCGTGAACCCTAAAATTTGTGCCGCTAGGCTGCCAAAATTTTGTGTCGCTGCCACCGATAACCCTAGCACCCACCACCGCCGCCGCCTCCTCCTCCATTCGCGCCATCCACTTTTCGGACACAGCTCCTCCATTCGCGGCTCCACCGCCGCTGCCGGCTCCTCCTCCTCTCGGCCCGCCGCCGCCGCTGCTAGATCCATTCGCGCCTCCTCTCCACCGCCGCCGCTAGATCCAGCTCCTCTCCGACCGACGGCCGCCGCATCCTCCTCCTCTCCGCCGCCTCCTCCTCGATCGGCCCACCGTTCCACCACCGCCGCCGCCAGATCGAGCTCCACCTCTCCCCCGGCTCCTCCTTCCTCCACCTCGGGAGTTGTCGCCGCCACTAGGACTCGTCCGCCGGCTCCTCTTCTCCGCCGCCGCCGCCACCTCCTCCTCCCACCGCCGCCGCCAAGACTGCTGCCACCAAGACCGCCGCCGGGACCTCTTCTTCCTCCGCCGGTTCCTCATCGTCGACGCCGCCTCCACCTCGGGAGTCATTGCCGCCGCCGGGTCCTCGTCGTAGACGCCGCCGCCGCCGGGTCCTCGTCATCGACGCCGCCGCCACCGGGACTCGTCGTCGACGCCGGGACCAGCTCTGCCGCCTCTTCCTCTTCCGCACCACCGCCGTCGCCGCCGCGTTGGGACTCCACGGTGAGCCGTGCCGAGAAGCCGAGGTACACCCCCTCCTCTGCTCCTCCTCAACATTCTATAAAATATAAATGATGAATTGATGCATGATGAATGTGATGTGAGATGAATTGATGCATGATGAATGTGATGAAAATTGATGGATGATGAATGTGATGTGAGATGAATTGATGGCTGAATTGGGATGAATTTTTGATGAATGTTAATTGGTGGTGAAAATTTGGGTGGATGCAGTTTTTTTTGTGTTGATAGAGGCATGTATGAGTTTGTGCAGCCACTGAATTTTTTGTGCACCAACTAAAATAGATGTGCAGCCACTGAATTTTATCGATGATAGAGGCATGTATGAGTACTGTCCTTTGTTTTCTTGTTGCAAATGTGATTTAAATTGTACAATCAAAATTGATCTTGTGCTCAACATATTAAGAAAAGGAATTGTTCTGCTGCTGCACTTTTTTTCCAAAATGAAATGCACTTTCTTTGGTTCAGGCCTATGCTGTTGCTAGCCATTGCTGATCTGAAAGCATGCATAGTTTCTGCAATTTGTATATGTGTATATATATATATATATATATATATATATATATATATATATATATATATATATATATATATATATATATATATATACATATATATATATATATGCTGATCAGAATATGATGCATTGAGATGACTGTTGGGTGAATATTTAGATGCACAAATTTGTTAGTTTGATACTATCGCGATCATAATGTGTTGTTTGAAATTTAGCTGAAATGGATGAATTGATAGATTGGCCGCAGATTTAATGTAGTTCCTAGGTTATCAAACCATCATAGAATACAAAATGCATAGAGAATTTTGGTGTCTAGGTAAGGAACTTAATTAGGTTTAGGGTTTCAAATTTAGTTCAAATGGAAGAATTGATAGATTGGCCGCAGATGTAATGTAGTTCCTAGGTTATCAAACCATCACATAATACAAAATGCATGGGGAATTATGGTGGATTGGTCAGTGTAGTCCATGGACGGAACCGACATAGACACCATAATTCTCCATGCATTTTGTATTCTGTCATTCTTTGATAATTAAGGAAATTAATTAGGTAGTTTGAAATGGTCAGGGTTGGTGGATTGTAATATTGATGTCATTACCAATCTCATTGGTTGCTTTAAGCGATCAAGGAGTTTGCTGGCGATAAAAATATTTATAGTTGTTGTACAAAATTAGTATCTAAATTTTGCCTTCTTTTCGGATTTACGATAAGAAAATGATACCTCGCAACTAACATAAATTCACCTTCAAACGATATCAATAGACAAACCCATCCAAGAGCAACCCACGGGTGACTAGGGAAAGGAAACTCAGCTAGTCATGGAGGAAGATATTTGCACGCAAGTAGTCGCGGAGGAATCTTCGTCGTCTAGCTCAAGTGAACCAGGCAGTGGATCGTATCACTCGCTGAGTGACCCTCATCCTTCTCCTGCAAAGAAGAGAAAGGGCGGTAGCGACAATGAAGTTGACTCCAACTACGTTCCCCCCGAACCGGTGGTACGTAGCATATAATATATGTTTAGTTCCAATCATATTAACTGCGAACTATGGATTTTAATTAAAGTCATGTTAATTGTAAACAATAGTTGAATGCTCCACGTCGCTCCAAAAGGAAACCCCAAGCCGCAACTGAATCTGAAGCTGAAGCTACAGCTGTCGTGTGCACAATAGTTTTAAGCAAACCCAAGAAAAGGAGGGGCAAGCAAGGGAAGAACTTGTTGTTGAAGGAAGTAAGCGTGCTGACGCGGATGAGTGAGACAGGGGAACCCCTGTCACCGGAAGACTCATGTTCTAAGTATAGCAACCAATATGGGGCGGTGGTCAGGGATATCGTGGAGATCACATGGAAGGATTGGAAGAAAGTTCCAGATAGTCGAAAGAATAGCTGTTGGACGTCGCTGCAAAGCAAGTTTGAATATCCAGAGGGGACAGACGACAATAAAGCCAAGGATTATGCGTTGAAGACAATGGGGAAGCTGTGGCGAAACTGAAAAACGGACCTGAATAAGAAATATGTCCAGAAGGGACTCACGCCGTTTAAGGACTATGGAAGGATAACACAGGCCCAGTGGGATGAGTTCGTTGCCCTTAAGACATCGGCGGAAGAAAAGGAGAAGAGCCAGAAGATGGCTGAGCTAGCAAGAAGGAATGAATATCCACATCATTTGGGATCGACTGGTTACCGGCAAGCGGTGAAGAAATGGGCAAAACAAGATGAAGAGATGGAGAAGGCTGGGAAACCCGTTCCTATGAAAAATCACAACCCACGAAGCAGGAACTGTGTGCGTGCAAGAACACCGGCCTTCACCCCTGAGGGGGATGTAGTATTCAAGGATCGGAAGCTCTAGGAGGTAGCTGTCAAGATGAAGAACATCGTCACGCAGCAACAAGCCGGGACATTTGTGCCAGATAGAGACCAGGACGAGCTGACCTATGCCTTGGGCAAACCGGAGCACTCTGGCCGTGTACAGGGAGTTTCCTCGAAGACTAACTGGAAGGATGGATTCAAACAGGATGCTCATACCTACAAGAAGCGTGATCGCTACAAGGAAGAGATTGACTCTCAAGCTAGGGCAGCAGCTCGTGACGAATGCAATATATACTAGAGTCAGAAAATGATGCACGGTGCTGCTGTTTTAGAGCCTGAGCCGAGCTATCCTTTCGATGATGTAACGGAGGATACTCCGTGCAAGCTCTTGATCCGGTCGGCAGGGCGGGAAAGAAAATACTCGTTGCAACTGGGAGGTTCATACCAGGCCGCAGGTTTCATTGCCAAGACATTCCGGATGACTATGCCAAGGTAGAGGTCCGGACAGTCATTGAGGCTTACCGGATGCACGAGCTCGACTTTCCAACTACTGAGCAGATTGTGTACCTTGGAGATACCGTCGACCAATTCATACTATGGCACAAGAATGATATTGAACTAGGGTGAACGGATGGAACTGATCGTCCACCAAGGATACCGGTGTCACCGTCGCGTCCACCAGTCGTAGCCAGTCCGAGGGATAGTCCTATTGCTTCACCCCCTAGACCAGAGCCACAATTGCATCATCTCCAGGACCAGAGCCACCAGTTGCATCACCTCCAGGACCAGAGCCACAAGTTGCATCACCTCTAGTACCAGAGCCACCAGTTGCATCACCTCCAGTACCGGAGCCTCCCGTTGCATCACCTCAGACAGAAAAGGATGCAGAAGAACCATCAGAGCCTACAAAGCTAGCGGCGGGTGAAATTGAAGCGGTGCCTGATCAGCCAATGCCCGATCAACCAGAGCAATCGCAACCAGAGCCATCACAACCAGAGGAACCTAAGGGTGCCGATGTGCCAATGATGGTAAGGACGCACAAGCATAAAGCAAAAAGTGCGTCCAAGAAACATTATATGGTAACGGCATTCCGAGGAAGGGACAAAGATATCATAAATGCCGAATTTGATAACAGAAAATTAAAAGGGTTCAAACAAACCTTCGATGACTATCTCAACTATATCAATTCCCCAGACATGCCACACGAGTTTGAGAATGGCAAACCATTCATTTACGACTGGCAACTAAGAGAAGGACCGTGGCAACTAAGAAGGTGGCACGATTGGTACATTAGGGCAAGCACCATGAAAGGCATCGATTCATTCATAGTTGCCGTGGGGAAGAACATCTTCTGGAGCGGTCCTAGTCTACTCCAAGTCCATTTCTCCGATATACATTCCCTCTACCGTAGGAAGCGGCTGGACGCCAATTTGATTGCCATCTGGTGTCTGTAAGTGCTACACTTGAACGTGTTAATAGATCACTACACCTATATGCGTAGCTCATTTGATCATCCATTGTTGGCAGGATAAATTACGTGGAAGCCAAAGCGATGAAAAAGCCTGTCGCCTACCTAAACCCGTGCAGGATAAGTAAACCGAACCACACATACATGCTAGACGAGAAGAAGCTACCGGAACACATCAAGGCGATGACTCCCGAAGAGAGGAAAGCTTACATAGCACAAAGGCATCATGAAAAGGTACTCGATGTCGCTACATACGTACCTATTGCGCTTGAATCTACGCAGGACAAGGAGTGTGTTTATGCCCCATATGCCTTTGAGTAAGTTGTAATATATATGCACTAAGAATATATACATATAATCATGGCTCGACTAACAATTTCGATTGCAGCGACCATTGGATAGTCTTTCTTCTCTATCCAAAGTACAATGAAGTCATCGTCTTGGATTCTCTCGACAAAGATAGCAACACCTATTACGAATTTCTAAGAATTATCGATCTATAAGTAAGATATTAGCATGACATGTTTTAACCTCTAATGAACGTAAATTAATTATATCCGCAAAACAGTGCATTTAAAAGGTATTACCAGCGAGGCGGACAACGCAAAAACTCAAGAGAACGCATATCCGTCCGCAATAAGTGGCCGGTAAGTACATATATATGGATGCCAAACAGTACTACTTAATTTTCATAAATGCTTGTGTGTTTCCATGTAATAACCTATTATACCTTATAATTATTTTGATGTTGAAAGTGTCACAAGCAACCGGTGGGAACAGTACTATGCGGATATTACTGTTGTGAGTTCCTAAGGGTTAATGGGAAATATTGTGCGAATTACGACGAGGTAAGTAATACACACTTGTTAAATTAGTCGCTAACTTGTATTATTGTGAATAGTTAATTTCCTTAATTCTGTCATGATCTGATGCAGCTTCCAAAATTCCCCAAGTCTGAAAGAGAGCTCAATGATACATCCATTCAGAACATTCAGGTGGACATGTGCTACTTCATCCACCGTGAGTGCGCACATCAGCTTGGGCGGTTTTTCGACAACGAAGGAGTCTTAGCCCTAGCGGAGAACGAATCCCGGTCTAACTGGACCAGGCATATAATATAGCAAGAGTTTTGTAATTCATTCAAAATACTTATAAATGTTATATTGTCGGTCGAATTTAATTTGTCAATGTACATATATATAGGTGCTTCCGAATATTTATATATATGTATATTATTCTGCTTCATATATACTCAATGCGTGGCTCTAAAATACACGAAAGAGAACATACTCTATCGATAGCTCGATTAGTTATATCAACCACGTCTGACTCTGAAATACGCGCACGAAGAAAAGAAAAAATAGTATATATAATAATGTTTTAATTTTTTTTTAAAAAAATTGCATCTTCACTAGCGGGCCACGTGTCAGAACTAGGACGGTCCATATCTTCGCTGTCGGGCCACGTGTCCATCCACAGAAGCCTTACTTCATTTTTCCTAACGTGCCACGTGGCCTAAAATACTGTGAGCCGCCAGCAAAGAATTATCTTCGCTGGCGGCCGACCTAAGGCTAACGCAAGTGGAGATACTTCTTTGCTGGCGGCTGCGTTATGTCCGCCGCCAGCAAAGACATGTCTTCGCTGGCGGCCGTCCTAAGGCTACCGCCAGCGAAGACATCTCGGCCACCAGCAAAGATGCATTTTGGCTAGCGGTAAATAATCGCTAGCGAAAATCGACATTTTCACTGGCCTTTGCTTTCTGGCGGCTGCGATTTCCGCCAGCGGAAATCCAAAATGGCCGCCACGAAAGATGGTTTTCGTAGTAGTAATTCAAAATGTAGCAGCACGAAGCCACAACAGAATGCGCAAAGTAGTGTCGAAAGAGAGAATATGCAAAGAACAGGGGATCACTGAAACATAACCACCGGTGTTGATGCCATCCTGCACAAATCTGGACGGAAAAGAGGAGACCAGTAAAGTGCTTTAGTAGTTGAGTATAGAGCCACTGGCCGACCGGGGGGCTACAGCATGAAAGAGGCCGGTGATGCAGATCGGCGAAAACGGCCGGTGGTGAAGACAGGCGCAGCTCCGCGATGGGCGGAGGCTGCAACTGGCAAAGGGAAACGTGGCGACGACGGCGAGTCGCAATGAGGCGCGACGATGAGCAGATATGAGATGGACGACAAGTCGACAAGACGTGACGGAGGACGAAGAGAAGAGATGCATAGGACGACGGATGGACGAGGCAGCAGACGGCTGCAACTAGAGGAGGCGATTGATGCTGCTGCTCCTGCTACTTGACGAACAAAAGCCCAAACAACTGCTGCTGCTGCTGCTTTGAAGCAAGAGAATGAAGACAAATGATGGCAAAAACTGCTGCAACTGACGACGACTGATGATAGGATGACGAGAAAATGGCTCGCCGGCGGCGATGAAAAAATTTGGTGGCTAGGGTTTTAGGATCTTTTGCTCTAATAGTCTAATACCATGTAACAGTTTTGGGGAATGAACCATTTCAATTGGAGTTAGCCCAATAGGCACATATAGATTACAAGACTAGAGGAAAAGACCAAGATGCCCTTCACATCTATACCCTTAAGTCCTTACCAGCGACTACCTTGGTTTTAGCAGATCAGCATAACTGCAGCAAGCTTAAGCAGGTTTGCATTGATTTTATGGTCTCTTCAAATTCGATGGACATTGTGGCTGGAACCAGAGGTTATGCAAATCTCAGAAAGACTTGCCCTTATGTATTGATAGATGTGTTAAAGAAGAAGGCACGTATAGCATAGGTGAGCAATTTATCCTTGGATAAGTATATGACTAGGAAGTCCAAGTTAAACTCTTAGCTGTTTATTATGTCGACAGTTTCCTACGGCATTTCAAGTGTACTGCTCCTGTTTAGCTCTAAAATCTCAAGTGTACTGCTGTTCAGGCCTACATTTTACCACCTTCATAAGGTTCAACATGGTAAATAATCTCTCTATATTGTGCTTGCTGGTGTAAAAGATAATTAGTTTTTATTCTAAATGACTAATAGAACACCAATGCAGTAGATAAAATCCTCTGATAATTATGAACTATCCAAAGTTCCCATTGCAGCAGTAAAACATGAGCACGCAAAGCTATAGAATAAAATTCGTTAATATAGACTTGGGGCAATATAACCAGGTTTAGCTGTTGGACTCGAATGTCAGATGAAACTTAAAAGCCTGACAGCTAACCAGATAACCAAGCATTAATCATGAACACGATCATCCAAACAAATTTCAACTACACAAAATTATTGCAATGTTGATTGATCAATCAAACTACTCATGCTGTCATGCCGCAAAATGCCATATCTCTGCAGGCAATGTATAACAGGGAAACAGAATATTAAAATGACAGCATCAGTGTGTTGCTAGTTATGCTGCTATATTCCCACACTCAGTGGAATGGAACTTTTTTCTAATGTTGTTCAACTCAGCAGTTGAGAACTTGAGGCTATGACAGCTCCTTACATCGATATCCAAACTATTGTTCATCTAACACTTTTCCCTAAAAGTAGATCATAATTTAACACAGCACATATAACCCCCGGTGTTAGCAGAGCTGCTCTTGCAAAACAGACATTCTATTCATACAATTTAAGAACTAGAACCTACTCCTAGACAGCACCTAAGTAGAAGGGGGTTCATTAGCATTTAAATTCTACGTAACTTACTTGCCTTCTCGAATACATCAACTAAGACAGAAGGGCAAGTCCTCTTGAGATCAGCATAGCCTTCAGTTGCCACCACATCATCCATCTTGTTTTGAGTGGCGATAAACTCAATGCAAACATCTTTAAGGTCGTTGCAGTTGTGCTGATCAGCTAAAGCCAATGTAGTTGCGACGGTCTGCACATCAAGATGCTCGCCAAGGATGCTCTCGCACTGCAACTTCATCCTGTCCATGGCATACCTATCAGCAGCCACAAGTAAAAGCCTGATCATCTCATAGTAGTCGTCATCACTGAGATCATCCATGTCCGGCAACGAATCGGTGTAGATGAAATGCAGGAGGCCCCTGAAAACATCAGGCTGCATGTCTTCCACGGTTACCCGCCGGGCCCTCTTCTCCTTCATCTGCCCATAGAGCTCCGCCTTGAAGACGGATGACCGTGCTGCAAGGACGATCTTGTGCGCGGCGATTTTCTCTCCCCCAACAACGAAAGTCACATCCGCCCCTTCCCCCTTCTCCAACAATTCGCCAAAATTTTCCAATATATCTGACGGCGGCACCTTGATTAATTCATGGGCCTTCACGGTATTAGACGCCATCGATTCCTGGACGACGACGGTAACAAAGCATTCGATTGTGAGGCGATCGTCCTTGATGTAGCCTGACGCTTCCATCTCCAGTTGACTTCTGTGCATGAAAGTCGCGTAATGCGGAGCAAATTTGCTACTGTCCTCAGAATTGAACATCCTGTGAGTTGTTTCAGAGTAGACACTCTTTGGCAACCCGGTGGCAAGATTAACCAATCTCAGGTCGTAGGCCGCCCGGACGGCGCAGTCCTTGGTCAGGAGCTCGAGGTAGACCGAGATGTAGTCCTTGGCACCATCGCCTTTGCCGTCGGGGTAGAAGCGGATGCACCAGTCGTAGCCGCCGACGGCGAAGGTGGCGGATTCGACGAACTCGTCCACGCCGATGCCCTTCTTGAGGCTGTACCCGACGATCTCGAACGAGTGCCTGCCTTCCTCCGACTCCGTGGTGTGCCTCGACACCGTCTTCTTCTTCTTGGACACCATCCCCCGCTGCGAAATTTCCCAAGAACCGATCGATCAGAGCAGGTTGGGGGGATCGGATCAAATCGGCGGGAAAGGGGCAAGCTAGCTCTTCTTGCGGCGGCGGAGGAGGAGGAAGCGCGGGGTGAAGCTGATGGATACCAACCTTGCGTGCGTCGAGGGCAGAGGCGATCGGCGGCGGCGGTTGCGGCGGAAGATGATGAGCGACGACGGCGAGGAGACGCCTCTTCGATCTCCTACATCAAACCCTAGGCAGTGAATTTTTATATTTTGCCCCTTCCAATTGGATATCCAACTTTTTCTTTTTTAAGATGATGGAAAATAAGAGTGTTTTACGGTTAAAGATGCATCGGTTGGTCTGGTGCGCGTCGTCCGTTTGCATTAGTTTCGGTTCTTCAATTCGTCCAAGCTGCATCTATAGATGGCCATAAGGCCCGATGGCCCGGCCCAGGTACGGCCTGGCCCGATTGGCCAGGTCCTGGGCTGATTCCCAAACACGGTGGGCAAGCCCGGCACGGCCCTATCCAATGAGGAGGGAAGAAAAATAGTTTAGGGACTAAAATTAGACTTAGTGCAGCCATATAATTCGCAGGCCAAGAGAGAAGGGATGCATATAGACTTATTACAATTATTCATACATGACCCAAAGAAATGAGGGACGGAAATTATACCTTTTGTATGAAGAAGCATGATGGGTTGTCGTGCCTTCGGGCTGGCCCAACATGGCCCGAGTCGTATTGGGCAGTGCCTGGGCCGATGCTTCAGCATGTGGGCTGGCACGGCATGGTCCGGTGTACTGGTCGGGCCGTGCCTAGGCCGTGCCGAGCCGTGCCGCCCAGATGGCCATCTATAGCTGCATCATCTGACTCAGGAACCTATTCGGTTCACGCTAGGAAAACTAGGAACCGTGTCATTTAACGGGGAAGTTCCTGAGGCTGCAAGTGGGCCACCCTGTCAGGTGACGGTAGATTTAACGAGGAGAGCTAAAACATGTAGTTTTGTACTAACGGGGTCCCTAAATATGTAGTTTTATGAGATAATTTTTTAAAATTGTAGTTTTTGTGATAGATTGTGCAAAGTACCTGTAGTTTTGTGAAATTTACTCTTTTATTTATGATCAGTTACAGGCTTATTTGAGCTTCGCAGGGTTGCCATGTAGGAGAGATGAACCATGGTGGAGAGAAAATGGGGAGATAAGCATTGGGTTTTGTTAGATTTGGTATTTTTCTACTCTAGAAATAGGATGTGCTTCAATTAATTACCATCCTAGCACACAATTCTTTGAACTCAGATGGTCTTACATGGTATTGTCAGAGTGCAAAGTAATCAAAAGTGGCAATATTTATAGAGTAGCAAATCACCAATATTATTTTAGGGGAGTGTAGTACTTATATACTTCCTCCGGTAATTAGTATATGATGTTTTAACGCTAATTTTAGTGACGGAGGGATTATATAATAATGACTGGAGGGAGTATATAATATCCAACACACACGTTCTCCAAAAATGTGTGTCACATTTTGAAGATAATGCAATCAACACTATGATAGCATAAGGCATATGCTGCGCTACATCCATAAGCTCCACACAATGGCAAGCTAATGTGCAATAATACTAGATGAAACTCTTTGCATAATTGCATTGCTACAGGAGTATTGTATGCTAATATGGTAGAAATACAACATATGATGACTTTAATCTAAGCTAAACGACATAACTTTATATACTTTGCGTAATTTACATCTTTAATCAATCGAAAAGCTACAAACAATTGATTGATCATGCAAAGGCAAAAACTAATTAAGGACTGTGACTTTATAAGAGAAGAAAAAGAATGGAGTCAATTTAGACCATAGAGTAATCATCGAAGGGCTTAACATAGTTGAGGTGATGCGCCTTAATGAGATAGAAGATAAATAGCATTAACTGTACTTAGTGTGGATGAACTATATAGTTATACTAATCACATCTCGTACATGGCTGCGGGATGATTATGTACATGTTAATGACTTTAAAAAGATGTGCACACTAAAGAAAAAGAATAACTGAACAAAGGGAAAAAATGTCTAGTAGTTAGCAACAAAATAAGATTTACTTTAAGAGGACTTACATTAAAATTTTGATATTATGCTATCTTGTAAACCTGTTCATATATGTGTTATGCCAACATCAGTATGAAAGAAATAGTGCAAACTAATAAATCTGGTTTTAAGAAGCCGCTAGTGAAGAAAATATTTAATTTCAAAAAAAATACTAATTAATTAAATGGATATAAAGTACACTCTAGAAAAACCAAATCATTAATTGTCCAGAATGTTTGAATGATGAATTGCTTATGGTTGATCAGTTTTAGTCTTTCTTTGTTCTTTTATTGTTGAAACGGATGGTTAGGACATTGTCTGTTGATGATGTGTCACTTAGCTTGTATTTACATTTGCTTACCTTTAAGGTATGTTTGGATAATGAAAAATAAGGGGTGGGATTGAGATTGGGAAATGAATAAAGGGTTGGGATTAAATGGAAGTGGGAGAATGAATGGTTAGGATTTAAAGATATCTTTTGGTGGGTGGGAAATCATTTCCCTAACCCATTAGCCATTGGGCCCGTTCACCGCCGTCGGGCTCCTCCCGCCACCGCAGGTGTGCTCCTCCTGCCACCGCCGCTGGATTCGCGTGGATCCGAGTAGGGGGATGGCCGCCGCTGCTACCTTGTTCCTCC
Source organism: Oryza glaberrima (assembly GCF_000147395.1). Lineage (NCBI taxonomy): Eukaryota > Viridiplantae > Streptophyta > Magnoliopsida > Poales > Poaceae > Oryza > Oryza glaberrima. Next base: position 6,235,697 of record NC_068333.1, read on the forward strand.
TGCCGGCCGACTGCCGCGCGCCCCTCGCTGCCTTCGATGTCCGTCGCCCTACGCTGGATCCGCTGCCGACCGCCAGCCACCGCGCACCACCGCCACCGCCGCTGCCTTGTTCCTCCCGCTGGCCAACTGTCGCGCTCTCCTCACCGCCTTTGTCTTCCGTCGCCCAACACTGGATCTACTACCACCCGGGCGCCACCATGCAACCACCACCACCGCTGCCTCCTTCGATGCATGGGGAGCCTGCCACCACGGACCCACTGGCCTCTGCCGCCGCGCTCCCGTCCGCAATCCACCGCTGTGCGCCCGAGAATTGAAAAGGAGAGAGTTCCCGGGAGAGAGTTTGAGAGAGATAGAGAGAGAGGAGTATGAGAGGAGAGGAGGAGGAGGAAGATAGGAGATAAGGAAGAGGTAAGGAGATAGAGAGGGGATGACTTGAACAAATTCGAAGTGCTAAAGAGTGAAAGAGGAGGTAACTCAGACTTCTAGGTGGAACTTTAAGAGGCCCGCCTACGAAAATATATTTTTCCATGCGGCCAATTAATTGGCACATCTGAAAAAATAGCTATATTTTTGCATACGGTTCCCTAAGAGGGATGTCTATGAAAATAGATTTTCGCATGCGGGTCTCTTAAGAAGCTGTATGCAAAAATGAGGGTCGAGTTATGCAGACACAGACACTTATCCGTCTGCAACCTATTGAGGTGTTTGTCTAGGAAAAATCAGGTGTGTAGTTGTGACGTGCACGTTTTAAGAATGATCCAACTATCAAGGTTTTAAGGATGATGCGTGTGGCTCAAAGCATGTCGAAATCTTTGTTTCAATTATATAGGATATATTTTTTTTCCCAAGTTGCACATAATTCCAAAACTTATAGCCGATGGATATCAATCACAATGAGTTGCTCTAGGAGGTTATTCATATAATCTGTAAGTAGCCACATACATGTCTTAACATGAGCTGCTCATCTATGCTTTGCGCAATCTGCTTGTCTCCTCAAACACATCTACTAGTAAAGAAGGGCTAGTTCTTTTCAGATTTGCATAACCTCCTGTTGCCGCAACAGCATCCATCGCATTTGAAGAGGCCATAAATTCAATGCAAACCTTCTTAAGCTTGTCACAGCTATGCTGATCAGCCAAAGCCAATGTAGTTGCCACATTGTCCACATGAAGACTCTTGCCAAGGATGCGGAAGCAAATCAACTTGAGACTGTCCATGGCATATCTATCCGCAGCCACAAGTAAATGCCGGATCATCTCAATCTTATCACCTCCCTGAAGGTTCACACACATGTGATTCTTTGATAACCAGAAGTAGACATTTTATTTTGAGAAATACAGTACGTACGCAGGCGCTCACAACGTGCGCACACTCACCCCTATGAACGCACACACACACCCTACCCCTATGAGCACCTCCGAAAGACTGAGCCGGCATGTCTTGAGATTGACGAAGTCACCACAGGCGCCTCGCTGTCGACGGGTACGTCGCCTACCACTGAAAGAATAATAGCCGTAAATGTGAGCACCCGTGTCAAATCTAGGATTTGAACCCGGGTGGGCTGGTTCCACCACAAGGAACCTAACCAGTTGAGCTATGCTCACTTCGCAACCAGAAGTAGACATTTAATTGTGAGGCGATTGTCCTTGATGAAGCCTGATTCTGGCAGCTCAAGATCGCTTCTTAGCTTGAAATAGGCATGTGAAATGACAGTTCCAAACCGATTTTTACCCCTAGAGCTGAACACTACTGGCTGTTTGTTCAGGGTCAATTCCCAGTTGGACAAGCCAGGTACCTGATTAACCAATCTGAGGGAATACAATGCCTGGACCTCAGCATTGTCACTCATAAGCTCAAGATAGACTGAGATGTACTCTTTGTAAGCCTCACAAACTCCATCAGGATAGAAGCGAATCGCCCAGTCGAAGCTACCAACAGCGAAGATGTTCGACCGGACAAACTTGCCAACACCGATGCCCTTCTGGAATCTGTACCCGTTGATCTCAAATATGTGCCCACCCACCTCTGACCCTGTGGTGCATCTTGATGCCATCGTCTTGGCTTTGGTGATTGGCGTTAACCCTGAAAGCATGGTTCCGAGAGCTGATCGGAACGATCTTTGTATTAGTTGAGATAAAATGAAAATAGAACAAGTTTGGGCTCAGCTACTCACACTTAGCAACAGGTAAACATGATATATAATATAGTTACCAGGAACACTCAGAGGTTGTTCAAGGTCGAAGTTCCCTGCTGAATTTAGGCACTACACTATTTTACAATTTTTAGCTAAATTTGAATATGAGAAAATGTGTAAGACACTTTTACATATGTGTGGAAGTGATGCCTATAGTGATTGATATTGGTGGTATGACAAGTTCAATTTATATATCATCAATGGTCTTTAGTTTGTCTAGACTGATTTCTAGTATGGTAGTACCTGGTTCTGTTTCAATTATTTCCTTGATGCATGGCAGTAAAATGGTTAATAAGAATGATTACTTTTTCCTATAAATTGGAACACTATGTTGTGCTACGATAGACCATGTTATAATAACATGGCCAATAAGAACCACTTCTTAGTGTAAACTTCAGTAATACTCTTTACTTACATTTTTTCTGGAAGAAGATCAAGTGAACAAGATAAGTTAGTGGTGGAGATATATAGCTTGGGAGAAGACTGTAAGAGAAGGACCCTGTGGTGAATCTAGTCGTGGCAGGCCAACTAGCTTTTGATGATGACAAATCTAGCGGTTCCCGCTCTAAAGATGCTGGAGAGGATCATGTCATGAGTGACTCGCCAAAGAGGATTGATGAAGGCGCATCATGGTGGTCGGCAGAGACTCGACAGATTGGATCCATTGTGTTGATGTCATGGCAAGGTGGGGGTAGTGGCAGCTATGGAGTGGATGGAGGTTGATGGTTAGCTATAGGTTGTGGGGGGAGTAGTACGCATGCCTAAATAGGAAGATGAATGAATAGGTATTGTTTTGATAAGACTTCGGTTAAAGTGAGATGGATGGAAAATGGTATGAATAAGACTTCGGTTAAAGTGGGATGGATGGGAATGGTGTATTTGTTTCCTATTGAATCCTTGTTTTTCCTTTGCATCCATTTGCGCTAGAACTTTTTTCCTCTTTGTTCTTTCTTCCTGTCATGAACCTCATGACAAGAATCAAGATATATATTTCTTCAGGGGCACAAACCACCAAGAAATACATAAAACTACCAAAGTAATAAGCTTTGCCAGCCAACCAACAAGGAATACCCACCAAGTCTAGAGGGCAAGGGAAAGTCCATTTTATTGGCGGCTAACAATGTGGAAAGTTTTTCTTGGCGCTTTTATTTTGGGCGCCAACAAAATTATGTATTCTTGTAGTATGAAGAATGACACCTGTCCACATGTTGAAGCCATGCATGTACACCCACCACACACACTCGAGGCTTGTGGCTGGAAATTCTTTACATACTTTGGTAGTACAATCCAAACGTCATATAATTTGTGATTTCCTTGGTGCATTAGTTGTTTAAATTAATCGTTTTTCTTTGCATAAATTAGGAGGATAGAAGGCAGTATGCAAGTTGAGGTAGCATATATAGAGAGAGGGAGGATGCTCATCTCAGTTTTATGGGTGGAGGGTGGTGGAAGATGAGATGGGATCTATGAGCTGCACAACGTCGTGGGTGTATGACTTTGCACACCAAGATTTCAATCCTTATTTTCACATATATGGTTGTGTGTACCTTTAGTTGGTGTGTGTAAATGTCAGAAGTTATGTTTACTTTGTCAAAAACATGTATTTATATTCCTCAAGTGCCATTAAAACACACACAAAAAAGGCCTACTACAAAATTTATCAAAGATTTTGATAGAGCCTTCTTATGGGCATACAAGACAAGCAATTTATAAGAATACCAACGCAGCATAATCCACACACATGATATCACATATATCATCACGATTAATTCCAATGAGCTACCACAATAGGACAAACCACATATGATATCTATGTTTGATTTTCTACTTATATGAAACTAAGGTGCATATATAATTTAAACATGTATATATAATAACAAATGTAAAGTTAAATTGCAATATCTTCCATGCACGAAATGCCAACGCATCTGTGAGTACAAAATACTAAAAAAGCACAATATGGAATTGTAAGAACACATAGAGATTTGCAATGAAGAAGGGGTATGATCGTGAACAATTTTTCTTTGAAAAAAAGCACGACGGTTATGAAATAATAGTTTCCATCCCAAATAAATTTGAATTTAAACAATTATTTCCATCTAAAATGAATAAAACTGAATATTTATTTTGAAATCACATGATTCACCAAAATAATAATTCCCATTGTGGACAATCTTGAATGTGTCCTTACCATTTACTGTTAAAGCCGAGCCGATTGGGGGCAATGCTTGCCCAAAAGAACACAAATAAAGAACCAATTGCAACAAACTCAGCAAATAAATCAGTGGCACCTGAACCATCCAAACCTGAAAAAAAAAATAACCCAAGACTAGTAAATAAATACCACTAATAAATCCTAAATGTAAATTATAAAGCCTGAAATCTAGAACTCCAACAAACTAGCAAAAACATGGTATCCCATTATTAATTTGAGCATATCTTTTAAACCACCAAACCTAGCAAATCAATTAAGTAAATCGCAGCATCTACAGAATTATCAACAATTTCCATGGTTTGCTTCTCTGTTTTTTCCGACACGGTCATCAGCAGTGTTTTGATGATATGTCAACCACTTATTCGAGTTAATTGGAAAAAATACCAAAAGAAAGATATTGAAATATGACAGCTATAACTTTTCTTTTTAAGCTACAAAACATGATTACCGGTGCAGAGTGCTAGATCCAATCACCCCAACTCCCGGAACCAATGGATTGAGCCTCCTCAGGCCACCACTTCCCTCCATGCGTTGCACCTTCTCCCCCAGATCTTGCAGGCAGAGTTGACGGTAATGGCAAGGTGGCCATGATGACGGCACTATGCTAGCGTCACTTCCATGTCTATGCTCGTCCTTGGCCTTGTTCTGCTGACATCCATGGTCACCTTTCTCCATCTCCACCTCATGCCGATCTGGTAGGTAGTAGCTAGTGCACGCCATTGGCAATTGGATTGGAGTGATTGGATCTAGTCTCACCCTGGAGGTGGTGGAGCCTGCATGGATGGTGAAAATGATGACGAAAAGACCGGTAAGGCGGTCCGGCTACCGACAACGGTGACAAAACGTGATGACAAGGGGGTGGCAGACACAAGATATAGTGACGGTGCAGTTACATCAATGACAGTGCATGATCAGCCTAGCGCGTCGGATGGGGTTAATGATCGCTTGTTCTTTAGAATAATAAATGATTGTGGCAAACAAAGTTTGGAAATGAAAGCAAATAACATTGAAAATTATTGATATGTTACTATATATAACACTATGTTGATCGTCCTAACACACTCAAATTAAGGACTCGTAGCAGAACTAATTAAAGGCAACTACTTTACAGTACACAAAAGTTACGCATATAGTAAAAGAATACAATTAATTAAAGCAGTACAAGACATTCCGTAGGTTCTATTCTTCCAAAGACACAGAAAGAAAGAACAATTAATGGATGAAATCGAATGGAATTTAATAAAACTAGCTCTAATCTGAACGAAATTAAGTAAACATACGTAAACTAAAAAGACAAGATTGATCTAACATATAAAATTTCACAAAACATTACTGGTAAGAACTAGACTTCATTAACATGGTTCCAACCGAAGAAAAGCTACATGAAATACCAAAAATGCTCGGATCAAGATCTGGAAGTAATGTAATTAAGATTATAGACAAAATTATCAAAACTCACCTCGAACAAAAACCGAATTATGAATCAATTTACTGAACTACAAAAGCACGCGATTAACCCTAATTCTCACTTGAAACCGTACCCTAAAGAGAAGAATTAGGTTTTCTGATCAGCTCCTATATATCTCCCTCCTATATTAAGTAAACGAGCAGCCCAACAGCAGCCCGGCCCATTACAAACTAAAACCCTAAACCCAACTTTTCTGTTCCACGTTGGTCCAACATTCTCTCAACTTGATCCAAACATTAATCCACTCCATAATAATAATTATTCTCTAACAGGAAAAAAAAACGGGGTGATGGCAAGCGGGTCGTACAGCTGCGAAGAAGGCGGTGGCGCTGGCCCGCGATACGGCATTTTTTTTATATATAATTTTCTTTTTATCCATGAGCAGATTGTTCAGTTTAGTGTTAAAATGTAAACTAGAATTCGTATTTGAAATGTAATGTATGCTGTATGCATCGGGGACTAATATTAATTTCGGGTTACCTCAATTCGGGAAGGTTAATTTCAAAGGAAAACCACCATTCCGTTCTGAGAAAACGTACGGAAAAACGGAAACAGAGAGCTATATATATTCGCACGGCGCACACAACTTGATTGCTTAATTCATATTCATACGCAGACGGGTTGGCCGGGGAGAACGGCCTCGCCGAGCGCGATGAGGCAGGTCATCGTCGGTCCATGTCGTCGCGGCAGCCAACAGCACGGCGGCTCTCGCCCAGTGTTCGGAAATTTCACCCCCCACCGAAATGCTAACATCTCATCCGAAAATTTCGGTTTTCTGCAATTCTTTATGAATTTGGTCAAATTTTATTCAAAATCCGTCAAAAATTCAAAAAATTTCCGTCTATCGCTCAGCTACGGCAGAAATGTTGATTTCGAAATTTAAAACCCTGCTCTCGCCGGTGTCAAGGTGGAGAAGGGGTAGGCAAGAGAGGGATAGAGCCGTGATGCTCCTGTCCTGTGCGTCAAGGAGGGTGGCGCCGACGATGCGAGGAGGCAGGACGACAAGGAGACCGAGAAGGAGTCGTCGGCAAAGAATGCCGCGGCGACGGTGTTGGCAACTTTTTTGACAAGTTGACAAGCACGATCGTAGCACCTTAAGCCTTACGGTGATCCTAGAGTCGCCAACCACCTCGATCTAGCAAAGAGCTAAATCTAAATGGTTTTTGATAACTAAACCGGCTAGCGGAGCCGATTTCTAGATAACTACTCGTCTCGTGGGCAAAACGGAAGGTTTTCAGGACAAACCTACAAAGAGGTGTTGCACCCTTCCAGCGGCGGCGGACGGTTTACGGCGCAAACCGACAAAGATGGACAAACTAAGAGAAAACTAAAAGCAATATGAAAAACGATTCGATTGATTTATTATAGATTGGTTTTTTACAATGAACCGGCCATGTCCCTTATATAGGGGTTGGTCTTGCCCTCTACAGGCCCTCCTCCACGTCCAACTCGGGGTAGAAACCAAAGGAAACTCGAAACATGCCTTCCCGAGCAAGGAAACCTCGAGACCCGACGAAACACAGTCGGACTCGGACCTGTCGGTCAGACCGGCCTCATACCGCCGGCCTGACCAGTCCTCAACCGGCGGTCTGACCGCCCAACACACGGCGGTCAGACCGGCCCACTCGGAGGAAACCGGTAGACTTCCAAATTTTGGCAATCTTTTCTACTTTAATCCTAGGTGCCAAATTTGTGTGTAGACACATGCCCCCCTGCCTTTTTTATGAACAACGTGAATCTAAAAGCATAGAACATGTTTTAGTCTTAGGACGATAATCCAATTACCGGCCATATATAGTACCTCCTAAGCATCTTGCCAAACACTCGGGAAGTATTTCTTCAAGTATTTCCCGTTGATTGCTCGCTGAAAACGCTCCCCTTGAAGTGTCTCCAAAAAGTATGCGTTCCCTCAAACAATGCCGCACACTCGATAAGGACCCTCCCAACTAGGAGACCACTTACCGAACTCCTTGGATCGAGTACCCAAAGGCAAAATTGTCTTCCAAACCAAGTCTCCAACTTGAAACAACTTTGCTTTCACCCACTTGTTGTATGCCTTGGCTACCCTCTTCTTCTCTTTCTCTATTTCTTCCAATGCCTTCAAGCGCTTGTCGATGACTTCATCAAGGTTGTCTCCCATCAACGTCTTGTAATCTTCACTTGACAATTCATCTTGCTTGATATAACGAAGAGAACCAAGATTTACCTCTACCGGTAAAACGACTTCTTGACCATAAACCAACTCAAAAGGAGTGACTTTAGTGGCACCATGTTTAGATATCCTATGTGCCCACAATGCTTCAGAAAGCACCTCATGCCACCTCTTTGGGTATTCCTCAATCTTCTTCTTCACTAACTTCAACAATGTTTTATTACTCGACTCGGCTTGTCCATTAGCCTGAGCGTAGTAAGGAAAAGAACTCAACAATTTAATACCATAAGATTCGGCAAAATTTTTCACTTCCTTAGACATAAAAGAAGCACCTTGATCCGTAGTTAATGCTTGTGGAATACCGAATCTATGGATAATATGCTTCAAAATAAAGTCAATTACCTCCGTATGAGTCATATTCCTCAGAGGCACGGCTTCAGCCCACTTGGTGAAGTAATCCCTAGCAACTAGCACGAACCTATGCCCTTTTAATGACGAAGGATAAATTTGACCAATGAAATCCAAAGCCCATCCTCGGAACGGCCATGGTTTGATTATGGGGTTCAACACGGCGGCGGGCGCCAATTGAACATTGCCGAACCGTTGACAAGCCTCGCATCCTCTATAATATTTGAAGCAATCATCAATCATCCTCGGCTAATAGAACCCCGCTCTCCTAAGCAACCAATTCATCTTATGGGCCGATTGATGAGTTCCACAAATTCCTTCATGTACCTCTCCCATAGCTACTTTAGATTGATCTTCATCTAAGCACTTCAACAAGACACCATCTATATTCCGGCGATATAAATCCCCATCAAGCAATGTGTATTTGAACGCTTGCCGCCGAATTTTCCGATCAACCTTAAGTGTGGGATCTTTCAAATACCGAATCAAAGGAATTCACCAATCTTCTTCTGCTTCCTGGGCACAAATGTCCGAATTTACAGTTAACTCGGCCTCCAAATTGATCACAACGTGCCCCCCAGCATCCAGCCCAGAACCGGTCAGACCGGCCACACAAGGCCGGTCAGACCGCTCGGGGTCACCGGTCAGACCGGCGGCATGCAGCCGGTCAGACCGCCCCTGGTCACCGGTCAGACCGGCTGTGCAATGCCGGTCAGACCACCCCTGGTCTCCAGTTTTGCCAATTTCGCACAAAGATTTAAAATCAAGCACCGGCTCTTCTAATATCAGAAATAATCCCTTCTTCACATTATAGCCAGATGCTTGTTGTGCCAAGTCATTTACTCTAGAATTATCACGACTAGCAATATGCCTAATAGCAAAATTATCAAAATTGGCAATAATATCCAAAACATGAATCGAGGTACCTATTTAGTGATCCGTCCAAGCATTTGTAGACTCCGGCGACTTGTTGCACCACCAATTCCGAATCACCAAAAGCCTCCACGTATTTAGCTCCAACCATCTTCATAACTTGTAAGCCGAACAATAAAGCATTGTATTCGGCTTGATTATTTGTACAATAATACTCCAAACGAACCGATGCTTCATAACACATGTCATTAGGTGAAAACAAAACTACCCCTATGCCTTGACCTTCTTTGCAAGAAGAACCATCAAAATAAATCTTCCAAGGTATAACTTCAACTAAGCAAACCTCTCCCTCATAAGCAATATCTATATGATGGTCCACTATAAAATCACATACAATTTGGCCTTTCATAGATTTCAATGATTCATAAGCCAAATCATATTCTATCAAAGCATATGCCCACTTGCCAATTCTCCCACTTAGAATTGGCCTTTGCAAAATGTGTTTAACAACATCGGCTTGACAAGCAACTATGCATGTACTAGATATCAAGTAATGCCTCAATTTGGTACAAGCATAGTATAAGCATAAACAAAGTCTCTCTATAAAGACATACCTCGTTTCGGCATCCAAAAGACGGCGGCTCAAATATGTAATGATATATTCCTTGCCATCTTCCTCTTGCGTCAAAATGGCACCAATGACTTTGTCCTCGGAGGCAATATATAACCGAAAAGGCTTTCCGGCTTTAGGCGCACGCACAACGGGTGGAGTAGACAAATACCTCTTCAACTCTTCAAACGCCTCTTGTTGTTTTGCCCCTCAAGTAAAATCGGCTTCTTTTTTCAAGCGAAGTATAGGAACAAAAGCATCGATTTTACCCGCTAGGTTAGAAATAAACCTTCTCAAATAATTCACCTTACCTAGCAACTTTTGTACTTCCTTCTTGCATGTCGTCGCTTTGAAATCACAAATCTTTTCTATCTTCTTAGGATCAATCTCAACTCCTCTCTCATGCACCATGAATCCTAAGAACTTTCCCGCCGACACACCAAAAGCACATTTAAGTGGGTTCATCTTCAAACCATACCGGCGCATCCTCTCAAAAGCTAATCTCAAATCGGCTATGTGTCCTTCCATACCATCCGATTTGACAACAATATCATCAATATAGATCTCTAAGATAATACCTAGCAAATCATGGAAGATCAAATTCATTGCCCTTTGATATGTTGCACCGGCATTCTTCAACCCAAAGGTCATGACAACCCACTCAACTAAACCAACAAACCCCGGGCACCTAAAAGTTGTCTTGTACATATCCTCTTCCACCATAAAGATTTGATTGTAGCCGGCATTACTATCTAGAAAGCTAATCACCTTATGACCCGAGGCATCATTAATCATCATGTCGGCTATAGGCATAGGATACCCATATTTGGTAGTGGCTTTATTTAAATCTCTAAAATCTATGCAAACTCTAATTTTACCACTCCCCTTCTTCTCCACCGAGACTATGCTAGAAACCCACTCCGCATAACGACATGGCCTAATAAACCCCGCCTTCAATAACCGATCAATCTCCTCTTTGACTCGGTCATATAGCAAAGGATTAAAACGACGAGGTGGTTGCTTATAAGGCCTAAAACCCGGTTTAATTGGAAGCCGATGCTCAACGAGCTCACGGCTAAGACCCGGCATCTCATGGTACTCCCATGCAAAGCAATCAACATACTCTTTAAGTAGCTCGATTATCTTAACCTTATAATCAGCTCTCATGTTTTTGTTTACAAAAGTCGGCCTTGGTTTAGTTCCATCACCTATGTCCACTTCCTCCAATGGATCGGCTGATGTAAACCCTTGTCCAAGCTTCTCCACTTCATCAAAATCTTCAACGGTTTCACCAATATCGTTCTTTGTAGACCGATATTCTTGCACCCTTTTTTGTAACCACTCTAAATTAGCCTCTTTACTCATTATACAAATTTATATAGCTTAGCCGTGCTACACTAGCCGGCTTTACAGAGATAGGTACAAATTTGCCATCAGAGATACTAATAAAATCATAGCTAGAAAGATCCCTCCCCGATAAGCATTGGATATTCCCATGATGCCACTCAAAGTAGCATCGGCCATTGCAACCTCGGCCGATGTATCCGCTTGAACAATTTCGACATCATCGCCGTCCCATTGAATTAAACATTGATGCAAGGTAGAAGGCACACAACAATTGGCATGAATCCAACAACGACCCAAAATAACATTGTAGTTACCTTGCACATCAACGATGAAGAAAGCGGTTGGTAGCGTCTTGTTTCCCATGGTGAGCTCCACCGAAAAGATACCCTTCGCCTCCGTTGGTTCACCATTGAAGCCATTGAGAATCATGTTGGTCTTCTTCAACTCATCATCCTCACGCCCCAACTTCTTGAACAACGAATACGGCATCAAGTTCACGGCGGCACCTCCATCCACTAGCATCCTAGAGACCGGCTTCCCATCAACATGGCCTTTGAGATAGAGAGGCTTCATGTGACGGTTCGACTCATCAGGCTTCTCAAAAACCGCGTCTTTAGGACCTAATGAGAATTGAGCAACCTCGACTTCATCCATAGCACAAAACTCCATAGGCAACATACATACCATGTTGATATACATGTCTTCTTTTGGAGATGATTCACTTTTATCAACCGATTGTTCTTCCTTTTCCTCTACACCAATCGGTTTTGCCTTCTTTATGGATTTAAGCCTCCATACCGGTAGGGGTCGCAACTCATTGAACCTTTTATCCCTTTGCTCTTCGGCCTTTTTCTCTCTTAGCTCTTGGGCCCGAAGACGTTGCAACCTTCTCTTTTGAGTAGCCATCAAATCCTTAGGCATCCACCTAGGATTCGGCTCTGTTCCGGGAGGTACATAATGCCCTCTATTAACCCTGTTTGAAGACGATGAAGCCCTCTCATCGCCTTTCGCAACCCTCCTGTCAAACCGGCGCTGGAGCCCGGTCAGACCGGTCATAGACCACCGGTCAGACCGGCCAGATGCGCCGGTCAGACCGACACTTGGTGCACGGTCAGACAGGCCTGAGGTGTTGGTCGGACCACTATCGGGTCGGCGGTCAGACCGGCCTGATGGCCCGGTCAAACCGGCCGCATGGCTGCGGTCAGACCGGCCGACTGCGAGGAGCTAGTACCGGCTTCGGATTTTCTGTTCGGGGACACTCCAACTTCATCTCCAGTAGGTATTGGCACATCATAAGACCCCACTTTGATAGTAATCACTTCCGAAGTCCTCTCCTCCACCTTGACGCGCTTTCCTTCCCTCTTTTCTTCATTAGCCCGATTCTTACCATAAAATCGACTATTGTTTGGTGAAGACAAACGCTCATGAATTGGCTTCCGTGGTCCTCCCCACCCTTGGTTGAATTGCATTGGAGGCATATGATTGAACATTGGCAGCGTCGCCCCCCATGGCATGAAGTAAGGATAAGGATAACCCGGCGGTGGCATTGGATAGGAACCCCATGACATGTCTTGTGGACAATGATATGAAGGTGAATGCGACCGTCTTGGTGAATGACCAAATCGTTCCCTAGGAGGTGATCTTGGTCTCTTCCCTTTTTTGCGAATTTCTCACCACCTTGCTTCTCATATTTCTCCAAAAGCATATCAAAAGTCACCTTGGTCTTCCTAGGGGCTTTAGAAGTTGAAGCTCCACTCCTATTCTCCTTCCAAACGCCAACCTCCGGCTTCTTTGGCACTATCATCTTGGACCTTGGTTCACCAATGACTACTTCTTTTCCCTTAGTAGATTTGGCTTGCTCCGGCCGAATCAACACCTTCTTATCATTGAAATTAATTGTATTCACCGAAAAAGGATCATGATCAAGCTTCATCTTGGAACCATCGGTGAACTTCAATCGTCCTTCATCTATGGCCGATTGAACATGTCGTCGAAACACATTGCAATCATTAGTAGAGTGAGAATGAGAATCATGCCACTTACAATATGCTCGACGTTTCAACTCTTCTTGAGAAGGTATGACATGGCCTTTAGGTAATCTAATTTGTTTCTCTTGCAAAAGATAATCAAAAATCTTATCACACTTGGCCACATCAAAACTATATTTAACCTCACTTTGCCGATCCTTGCGAGGAGTCGGCATTAGGTTAGAGCAAACAAAAGGCTTATTTTTATTAGTCCATGACTATTCGGCAACATAAATATCATGATCACCCTCCTCCTCACTATCACTAGCCTCAGGATAATCAACCACATTAACATTTGGCTTTTTGTCAAATAGTCTAGCAAGTTTTCTATTATCCTTAACCTGGCTTTCTTGAGCCAAAGCCCTTTGTATGAGTTGACTAACATCAAGAAATTGTTGGCCATCTAGTCTTTCTCTAAGAGGAGCAACTAAACCATTAAAAGCAAGACCAGCCAAATCTCTATCAGTTATATTCAAAGTATAACATCGGTTTCTAACATCTCTAAATCTCTTAATATAATCAATGACAGATTCATTATACTTTTGCTTAACCGATGTCAAATCACATAACCTAAGCTCAGTTTCTCCAGTATAGAAATAATCATGAAATTTTTCTTCTAATTGAGCCCAAGTATGAATAGAATTTGCCGGTAAAGAAGTAAATCATGTGAAAGCATTACCGGATAAAGATAAAGAAAACAAGCGCAATTTAAAAGTATCACTATTAGCCTCACCACATTGCGCCAAAAATTGACCTACATGCTCCCATGTGGTCTTACCATCCTCACCACTAAACTTGGCAAATTCGGGAACTCTATAATTGCGAGGAAACGACACATTATCATAATAATCAGGATATGGCTTTTTGTAAGTTCTAGCACGATTCCTAGTTTCAATCCCGAATCTATTCTTAATAATATCACTAATTATATCCTCCATATTATTAGGCCCATGTTGATTTGGTGGTGGATTTGGTGGCCTAATAGGTTGTGTTTGTGGCGCAATATGATT